>NC_138202.1:361184450-361782040 GCF_964194415.1 Vipera berus
ATTTCCTTCCCCTTCCCTTTTCCCTTTCCCTTTCCCCTTCCCCTTCCCTTTCCCCTCCCGTTTCCCATTTCCTTCCCTTCCCTTTTCCCTTCCCTTTCCCTTCCCCTTCCCCTTTCCCCCTTCCGTTTCCCATTTCCTTCCCCTTCCCTTTTCCCTTTCCCTTTCCCCTTCCCCTTCCCCTTTCCCCTTCCGTTTCCCATTTCCTTCCCCTTCCCTTTTCCCTTTCCCTTTCCCCTTCCCCTTCCCCTTTCCCCTCCCGTTTCCCATTTCCTTCCCCTTCCCTTTTCCCTTCCCCTTTCCCCTCCCGTTTCCCATTTCCTTCCCCTTCCCTTTTCCTTCCCCTTTCCCCTCCCGTTTCCCATTTCCTTCCCCTTCCCTTTTCCCTTTCCCTTCCCCTTCCCCTTCCCCTTTCCCCTTCCGTTTCCCATTTCCTTCCCCTTCCCTTTTCCCTTTCCCTTTCCCCTTCCCCTTCCCCTTTCCCCCTCCCGTTTCCCATTTCCTTCCCCTTCCCTTTTCCCTTCCCCTTTCCCCTCCCGTTTCCCATTTCCTTCCCTTCCCTTTTCCCTTTCCCTTCCCCTTCCCCTTCCCCTTTCCCCCTTCCGTTTCCCATTTCCTTCCCCTTCCCTTTTCCCTTTCCCTTTCCCCTTCCCCTTCCCCTTTCCCCTCCCGTTTCCCATTTCCTTCCCCTTCCCTTTTCCCTTTCCCCTTCCCTTCCCCTTCCCCTTTCCCCTTCCGTTTCCCATTTCCTTCCCCTTCCCTTTCCCTTTCCCTTTCCCCTTCCCCTTCCCCTTTCCCCTTCCGTTTCCCATTTCCTTCCCCTTCCCTTTTCCCTTTCCCTTTCCCCTTCCCCTTCCCCTTTCCCCTCCCGTTTCCCATTTCCTTCCCCCTTCCCTTTTCCCTTCCCCTTTCCCCTCCCGTTTCCCATTTCCTTCCCCTTCCCTTTTCCCTTCCCTTCCCCTTCCCCTTCCCCTTTCCCCTTCCGTTTCCCATTTCCTTCCCCTTCCCTTTTCCCTTTCCCTTTCCCCTTCCCCTTCCCCTTTCCCCTCCCGTTTCCCATTTCCTTCCCCTTCCCTTTTCCCTTCCCCTTTCCCTTCCCCTTCCCCTTTCCCCTTCCGTTTCCCATTTCCTTCCCCTTCCCTTTTCCCTTTCCCTTTCCCCTTCCCCTTCCCCTTTCCCTTCCGTTTCCCATTTCCTTCCCCTTCCCTTTTCCCTTTCCCTTTCCCCTTCCCCTTCCCCTTTCCCCTCCCGTTTCCCATTTCCTTCCCCTTCCCTTTTCCCTTCCCCTTTCCCCTCCCGTTTCCCATTTCCTTCCCCTTCCCTTTTCCCTTCCCCTTTCCCCTCCCGTTTCCCATTTCCTTCCCCTTCCCTTTTCCCTTTCCCTTCCCCTTCCCCTTCCCCTTTCCCCTTCCGTTTCCCATTTCCTTCCCCTTCCCTTTTCCCTTTCCCTTTCCCCTTCCCCTTCCCCTTTCCCCTCCCGTTTCCCATTTCCTTCCCCTTCCCTTTTCCCTTCCCCTTTCCCTTCCCCTTCCCCTTTCCCCTTCCGTTTCCCATTTCCTTCCCCTTCCCCTTCCCTTTTCCCTTCCCTTTTCCCTTTCCCTTTCCCCTTCTGTTTCCCATTTCCTTCCCCTTCCCTTTTCCCTTTTCCCTTCCCCTTTCCCTTCCCTTCCCTTTTCCCTTTCCCTTTCCCCTTCCCTTTCCCATTTCCTTCCCTTTTCCCTTTCCCTTCCCCTTCCCCTTCCCCTTTCCCCTTCCGTTTCCCATTTCCTTCCCCTTCCCTTTTCCCTTTCCCTTTCCCCTTCCCCTTCCCCTTTCCCCTTCCGTTTCCCATTTCCTTCCCCTTCCCCTTCCCTTTTCCCTTCCCTTTTCCCTTTCCCTTTCCCCTTCTGTTTCCCATTTCCTTCCCCTTCCCTTTTCCCTTTTCCCTTCCCCTTTCCCTTCCCTTCCCTTTTCCCTTTCCCTTTCCCCTTCCCTTTCCCATTTCCTTCCCTTTTCCCTTTCCCTTTCCCTTTCCTTCCCTTCCTCTTTTCATCTTCCTTTCCTGTTCCCCCTTCCCTTCCTTCCCTTCCTCTTCTTTCTCTGCCTTCTAAGCCCCTTTCAAGTCGGATTGGAGACTCCTGAGTAATTTTTGCTTCAAAAGCATCCTGGAGTTTTTACGGCAGCCTGTAATTATTTTTCTCCTTATCGCTCTGCTTTTTTGTATCTCACACGCTCCTCTCGCGCGCTGTCACGCACACGCAGAGGCACACACGTGTGCGCCCACGCACAGCAGGCACAGCCAAGGAAGGGCAGGGGGTACAAAGCAGCCCCCCAGGGCCGAGGAGAGGGTGGGGGGGGGCAGGCAGGAGCCAGAAGGACCCCAAAGTGGCCCTAGAGGAGGAACAAAGGAGGCCGGGATTGATTTACTGGGCGCAGGTAGTCCTCGACTTATGACCACAACTGAGCCCCAAATTTCCGTTGCTAAGTGAGACATTTGTTAAGTGAATTTTGCCCCGTTTTGCAACCTTTCTTGCTACAGTTGTTAAGTGAATCACTGCACTCGATGAGTAACCCGGTCGTTAAGCGAATCCCGCTTCCCCCATTGACTTTGCTTGCCAGAAGGTCGCAAAAGGGGATCACGTGACCCACCCGGGAAGCCGCAACTGTCGTAAAACTGAGTCAGTTGCCACGCGGCCGAATTTTGATCACGTGATATTGAAACGGTCGCAAGGGTGAAAATAGGGTCAGAAGTCCCCTTTTTTCAGTGTTGTCGTAACTTGGAACGGTCACTCAATGAAGTGTTGTAAGTCGAGGACTACCCGACTGGGTTGAGCAGCCAGGCAGGAGAATCCGTGGGATGTGGGGATTCAAGCTAGTGGCCAAGGACGTGTGATCAAATTTGAAATTCTTCCCCATTTGAAATTTGGGGGGGGAAATGAGAAATTTCCTGACAGTGAGAACAATTAATCAGTGGAACTCCTTGCCTCCAGATGGTTGTTGCTGCTACAACACGGGGGAATTTGAAGAAGAAATTGGAAGAGACATTTGTCCAGGATGGTCTAGGCGGGTCTCCTGCATAAGCACGGGGTTGGACTAGAAGACCTCCAAGGGCCCTTCCAGGTCTTATTCCATGATTCTGAAAGGGAGGGAGGGAGGGAGGGAGAAAGGAGAGAAAGGAGAGAAAGGAGAAGGAAGGAAATGAAGAAAGAAGAAAGAACATGAAAGAAGGGAAGGAAGGAAGGGGAGAGGGACAAAGGAGAAGGAAGGAAATGAAGAAAGAAGGAAGGAAATGAGGAAAGAAGAGAAGGAAGGAAGGAAAGAAAAGGGAAATGAGGAGAGAAGGAAGGAAGGAAGATTAGAAAGGGACAAAGAAAGAAGGAAATGAAAGAAGAAAGAACATGAAAGAAGGGAAGGAAGGGGAGAGGGACAAAGGAGAAGGAAGGAAATGAAGAAAAAAAGAAGGGAGGAAATGAGGAAAGAAGAGAAGGAAGGAAGGAACAGAAGGAAGGAAGGAAAGAAAAGGAAGGAAGGAAGGAAGATTAGAAAGGGAGAAAGAAAGAAGGAAATGAAGAAAGAAGAAAAGAAGGAAGGAAATGAAAGAAGAGAAGGAAGGGAGGAAGATGAAAAGGAAAAAAGAGCGTAGGAGAAGAAGAGGCAGAACAAGGCAGTCCAGAGAGGCACCAGCCTACAATCCCTTCGTAGCCACAAACAAACACAAGAAGGAAGGGAAATGAGAAAGGGGAAAAGATGAGGAAAATGACAAAGGGAAATGGGAAGGAAGGAAGGAAAGGGGAAAAGAAGAGAAGGAAAAAAAGGCGTAGAAGAAGGAGTGGCAGATCCAGGGGGCGGAGTCCAAAGAGCCATCAGCCTATAATCCCTACGGAGCCACAAACGAACATACAAGGAACGGTTGCTGGAATTGGGTATGTGTAGTTTAATGAAGAGAAGGACGAGGGGGGACATGATAGCAGTGTTCCAATATCTCAGGGGCTGCCCCAAAGAAGAGGGAGTCAAGCTACTCTCCAAAGCACCTGAAGGCAGGACAAGAAGCAACGGATGGAAACACATCAAGGAGAGAAGCAACCTAGAACTAAGGAGAAACTTCCTGACAGTTAGAACAATTAACCAGTGGAACAACCTGCCTCCAGAGGTGATGAATGCTCCAACACTGGAGGTTTTTAAGAAGAGACTGGATAGCCACTTGTCTGAAATGGTATAGGGTTTCCTGCCTGAGCAGGGGGTTGGGCTAGATGTCCTCCAAAGTCCCTTCCAACTTTACTACTACTACTACTACTACTACTACTACTACTACTATTATTACTACAAGAAGGAAGGGAAATGGGAAAGGGAAAAAGATGAGGAAAATGACAAAGGGAAATGGGAAGGAAGGAAGGAAGGAAGGAAGGAAGGAAGGAAGGAAGGAAGGAAGGAAGGAAAGAAAAGAAAAATGGGAAAGGGAAAAAGAGGAGAAGGAAAAAGGCGTAGGAGAAGGAGTGGCAGATCCAGGGGGCGGAGTCCAAAGTGGCATCAACCCAGAATCCCTACGTAGCCACAAACCAACTAAGCCCGACCCGTCCTTCCGTTTCGTGGACCCGCATCCTAGCAGCTGCTAACCGTTAGTCGAGAAGATTCCCCTGCAGGGCCCTGAGTAGCAATAAATCACTTTAATTGGACCTTGGCAGGTGGACTTTCCCAGCTGACAATAACCAACAACTTGAAACCGGCAAACTGGCAGCCGGGCCGGATTGCCTAACCGAGGGGTTTCCTGCCGCATCTTGTCTGAAACTAAGCTGGGTCAGGTTCGGCTTCGGATGGGGACCTTGGGACCCTTCCCGGTGATTTCCCGAGGACCAGGCTGCCAGCCAGATGTACCTTGTTTGCTTTCTGGCTGAACTTGAAGGAGATCTGGCTTCAAAGCCTTGCTAGACCCTAAGGCAGGGCTTTTCAACCAGTGGTACGGGTACCACCCATGGTACATTGGCACCTGGCAGGTGGTACGCGACCATCCTAGGAAAGTGGTAGCGGGGGAGGGAAATGAGCTGAACCGGTGGCAGCCCCGCACAAGCCTGAGCGAGAGACGGCTGGAGCTGCAGGGCTGTCGGGGCTCAGCGGAAGCGCCAGGATCAGCGCCGGGATCCAGCTGGAGCTCAGCACTGATCCTGGCGCTTTTGCTGAGCCCAGAAGAAGCGCCGATCAGCTGGAATGTTGCAGCATCTCCAGGGTCTTGTGATTTACATTCAGATGCTTGGCAACCGATTCATAGTTATGACGGTCACAGTGTCCCAGGGTCATGTGAAGTGACCAAAACCTGCTGCAACCACCCAGCAGACGGGGGGGGGGGGGAATAAAAACCAAACAAACCCCCACCCCACCCCCACTGCCGATCCTCAACAGAAATGCTCCCAACCATGAAAACCTCGGACAGGAGGAAGAGCGCCGCTGGGCGGGCAGGCAGGGGTCTTGCTCGGCTGTGGCTTGGGGGGGGCACTTTTTTCAGTGCCGTTATAACTTAGAACAGTCGCTAAGCGAACTTTTGTGAGTCGAGGACTACCTGTACTTCATCACTTTTTTCCTTTTTGTGGGGGGGTTGTCATCAAGTTTTTGACCCCTTGCTAGGCGACTGGTGGTCCTCGGATGTTGCCATATCCTAAAAGTGGCACAGTGGGTGAAAAGGTTGAAAAGGCCTGCCCTAAGGAACCCCCAATTCAGCCCTCTGGGTATTGCCCCCCCTCCCCAAAGGTTTCTGGGTGGGGGTCTGGCTGGCTCTCGTGAGGACAGATTTCTGGAATCTGAGCCAATCAGTACCTTGGGCCCACTTTTCTCCCTTGCAGTAAGTAGCCTTTGACCTCTTTGACCTCCCTGTGCACCCCCCCCTCCAAAATTAATGCTGCTTCCCCTCCTTCCTGCCATCCCCCCTTTCAGGGCTTTTCATTCCCAGTGTTGAAATATCCCTTGAGACCAGAGAATACATTCGTCTTGGCAAGATGGGAGACGAAGAAGTTTGATAATAAATTTTAAAAGAACATAGAAGATAGAATCCTAGAGCTGGATGGGACCTTGGAGGTCTTCTAGTCCAACCCCCTGCTCAAGCAGGAGTCTTTATATCATCCTGGACAAATAAGCTGTCCAGTCTCTTAGAAACTTCCAATGGTGGAAGTTTCACCACTTCTGGAGGCAAGGAGTTCCACTGGTTAATCGTTCTGAATGTCAGGAAATTTCTCCTTAGTTCTAAGTTGCTTCACTCCTGGATTAGTTTCCATCCGTTGCCCTTCGTTCCTTCGTTCCTTTGTTCCTTCGTTCCTTCGTTCCTCCTTCCTTCCTTCCTTCCTTCCTTCCTTCCTTCCTTCCTTCCTTCCTTCTTTCTTTCTTTCTTTCTTTCTTTCTTTCTTTCTTTCTTTCTTTCTTTCTTTCTTTCTTTCTTTCTTTCTTTCTTTCTAGAATCATAGAATCCTAGGGTTGGAAGGGACCTTGAAGATCTTCTAGTCTGACCCCCTGCTCAGGCAGGAGACCCTAGACCATTTCAGACAAATGGTTGTCTAATCTCTTCTTTAAAACCTCCAGTGTTGCACCACCCACAACTTCTGGAGGGAAGCTGTTCCACTGGTTAATTGTTCTCACTGTCAGAAAAATTTCTCCTTAATTCCAGGTTGCTTCTCTCCTTGATTAGTTTCCATCCGTTGCTTCTCATCCTGCCTTCAGGGGCTTTGGATAATAAGTTGACCCCTTCACACACACACACACACACACACACTTCTTTGTGGCAGCCCCTCAAATACTGGAACGCTGCTGTCATGTCACCCCTAGTCCTTCTTTTCATTAAATCAGACACACCCAATGCCTGCAACCATTCTTCGTATGTCTGAGCCTTACTAGAATTTAACACAATAGCAGAATTGGAAGGGACCATTTCAGACAAGTGGCTGTCCAGTCTCTTCTTAAAAACTTCCAGCGTTGGAGCATTCACAACTTCTGGTGGCAAGCCGTTCCACTGGTTAATAGTTTCTCCTTAGTTCCAGGTTGCTTCTCTCCTAGATTAGTTTCCATCCGTTGCTTCTTGTCCGGTGCTTTGCAGAATAGGCTGACCCCTCTTTTTCGGGGCAGCCCCCCCAATATTGAAAGACTGCTATGCTAAGGAAAGCAGTGTCGGCCTTCACCACAACACACACACCCCCGTGGCTCTTTCCCAGCCCCTGCAAGGGGTTGACATCAGCCGGACATCAGCCGGACCCCCCCCACCCCTCCATTTTTGAACGGCCCAACGCTGGCGGTTTCTTCTCGGCAGCCCCCCATCTCTTCCCAGGTGTGGGCCAATCTCAGGAGCTCATTGCCAGGTTTGTGACAAGGCTCAGCTGCGCCGCTTGCCCTCCCCCAGTGCCCCCCTGGCGCCACCCGCATAATTCCAATTTGATGCCTCCCTCGGCGGAGCGAATGGATTGATACGGCAATTTCCACGAACATCAGCAATGACAGAAGGTGCAGTTGGCTGTTTTCCCCCCGGCTGCCTTCTGTCCTTGCACAGGACTGGCAACTTGAGTGGGTGGGTGAGTGGCCGTGGGGGGGGGCTGGTGGGTGGTAGAGGCTGCTGTGGCCGTGGCATTTCCCCCCTCCCCCTTGCACTTTGACCTGGCGGGGAGGCAGCATCCCTGTCCCGGAGGCCTCGCCAAATTTCTGCATCCTTGCGGGGAAGGAAAGTGATGGGAGCCGAGAGGCAAACAAAGCTGTAATGGGTCTGGGGGCTTAAAGAAAGAGAGCAAATGAGGTGTGTGTGTTTGTGTAAGGGATTTGAAGTCCCCCAGCCCACCCTAAACACATCTCTGCTCTTGGGGGGGGCTCGCCATCCCCATAAAGAGCAGAGCACCGTCTTCCAGAACGAGAAAAGGATTTTGGGGCTGCAAAAGCTTTGAAATTAAATGGGTGCATCGGAAAAGGGGGTAGCAGGTTCCAGATTTTTGGCTGCCAAGAAGGGAGAGCTCATCCCTTGCCCTCCCCTCCTCCTCAAAACAGCTGCAAGCCCATCCCTCCCACTACATGGGGGAGATCCTAAAGTAGAAGCCCATAGGGGGAGCGGGGGGGGGGGGAAGAATCTGTCCTGGCCACTGCAGGAGGGCACCTATTCCTCGCCCTCCTCCTTAATGGCCTGCACCCCAAGTCTCCTTTTTCAATCCCCCCCCCAAAAAGAGCTAACCAACATCACTCAGCTGCCAAGAAAGGTCTTTGGCTGGATCTATTTGGCTATTTCCAGTATTTAGCCGTAAGTCGGGGAACGGTTGCTGGAATTGGGTCTGTCTAGTTTAATGAAGAGAAGGGTGAGGGGGGGCAGGATAGCAGTGTTCCAGTATCTCAGGGGCTGCCCCAAAGAAGAGGGAGTCAAGCTCTTCTCCAAAGCGCCCGAAGGCAGGACAAGAAGCAACGGATGGAAACCAGTCAAGGAGAGAAGCAACCTGGAACTAAGGAGGAATTTCCTGACAGTGAGAACAATTAACCAGTGGAACTCCTTGCCTCCAGAAGCTGCGAATGCTCCAACACTGGAAGTTTTTAAGAAGAGACTGGACAGCCATTTGCCTGAAATGGTATAGGATTTCCTGCCTGAGCAGGGGGTTGGACTAGATGACCTCCAAGGTCCCTTCCAACTTCTTCTTCTTCTTCTTCTTCTGATGATGATGATGATGATGATGATGATGAGAACTGCTCCTTTATTGCACGGAGCAACCCAAGAGAGTGTTGCAGCGTCAATAAAAGCCAACACAATCCTGGATTGCGTCAAGAACAAGATCACAACAAGCCCCAGCACTTAGCAAGGCCGCACCTGGAATCCTGCGCCCAGTTGTGGTCACCCCGTTAAGAAAAAAGATGTTGAGACTCTGGAAAGAGTGCAGGGAAGAGCAACAAAGATGAGCAGGGGATGACCGGAGGCTGAAACATACAAAGAACGGTGGCTGGAATTGGGTATGGCCAGTCTAGAGAAAATTAGGACCAGGCGAGGCATGATAGCAGTATTCCAGTATTTGGGGGGGGGGCTGTCATAAAGAACAGTGGGTGTGGGTGTGTCAACCCATTCTCCAGAAGGCAAGACGAGAAACAGCGGATGGAAACTAATCAAGGAGCGAAGCAACTTGGAATTAAGGAGGAATTTCCTGACAGCGAGAACAATTAACCAGAGGAACTCCTTGCCTCCAGAAGTCGTGGGTGCTCCAACACTGGAGGTTTTCAAGAAGAGATTGGACAACCCTTTGCCCAGAACGGTATAATCTCCTGCTTGAGCAGGGGGTTGGACTAGAAGACCTCCAAGGTCCCTTTCAGCTCTGTTATTCTGTTTTTTTTAATTATTCTGTTTCAAAGAGCCTTTTGCTCAAGAAGGGGGTTGGACTAGAAGACCTCCATGGTCCCTTTCAGCTCTGTTATTCTGTTATTCTGTTACCTCACAGGTTAGGGTTTAGAAAGCAAAAGGGGGTTGCTAACCACGATGGATGAAGGAAAAGGGCTAGACAGAAAGAGACACGGTTCACTTGTCCGTCACTATCCGGGTGAGGACAGCTAATCAGAAATATGCAGAGTTCAAACCACGATTACCTTATATGGCGAGATGGACAGCGTATAAATGTTATAAATAAATACATTTGAATTGTTCTGAGCTTGAAAAAGTTGCTTTGAGTTCAAAGGGATTTGATCTACTCCAGGGGCCTTCAAACTTGGCCCTTTTATGACTTGTGGACTTCAACTCCCAGAATTCCTCAGCCAGGCTGAGGAATTCTGGGAGTTGAAGTCCACAAGTCATAAAAGGGTCAAGTTTGAAAGCCCCTGGTCCAGGGGTAGGCAACCTCGGCTCTTTTATGACTCATGGACTTCAACTCCAAGAATTCCTGAGTCAGCTATGCTGACTCAGGAATTCTGGGAGTTGAAGTCCATGAGTCATAAAAGAGCCGAGGTTGCCTACCCCTGCCCTGGTCTAATCCAGTGTTTGTCAATCTTGACGGCTTGAAGATGGGTGGACTTCAACTCCCAGAATTCCTCAGCCAGTGTGTCTGGCTGAGGAATTCTGGGAGTTGAAGTCCACAAGTCATAAAAGGGTCAAGTTTGAAGGCCCCTGGTCTAACCCAATGTTTGTCAACCTTGACGGCTTGAAGATGGGTGGACCTCAACTCCCAGAATTCCCCAGTTGAAGTCCACACGTCTTAAAGTATCCAAGGAGGAGAAACACTGTTTTAATCTTTACTCAACATGCTCCAAGCTCTTTCCCTCATTCCAGACGTGTTCTGAGTTCAAAATGCGCTGCCCCTTTTATGCGTGGAGCCCTTTGAAAAAATATTTGCAAGAGGACTGGGCATTTCTGGGAAAGAGGGAACGGATTCGGATCTAAACAAAATTTCAAACCTGCAAAGCTTGGCCTGCCGTTCAATCCTGTATTGGATCAGAGTAGAGTAGACCGTCTCGGCTCAGCGAGAGACCCCTGAAAATGGGGAGCAGCATTGTTTGATTTTGGAAAGAAGAAATGAAATTAGATTTGGTTGGTTTTGGGGGTGTTTTTTTTGTTTTGTTTTCCAGAGAAGAGGCTAAATCAGCTCTTGGTTTTCTGTAACTAACAGAAGTGGAGTACCTGGTGCAACCTGGCAACCAGAAAGAAAAGAAGAATATATGAATTTGAACATTAAAATGTCTATGCCAGCTTTGTGTGGTTCTTATTTTACAGCCTCGGAATTCGCTGAGCAGAATTTTTTCATTGTGATGGGAAATACTCGACACGGTGGTCGCAGAGGTGGTCCTTGGAAGTAAAGGGAATTCCCATGTATTTTAGATTTTGCATCAGGCAGGCTGCGAGGTATCTGGCTGCATTAATTGGAAGGCTAAAGTTTCTAGTCCATAAGGACCTGGAAGGAAGGAAGAATTCCCATGTGTTGTAGATTTTGCATCAGGCAGCTGCGAGGCATTTAATTCGGATGTGAGGAGGGTCTGGCTGCATTAACTGGAGGGCTCAAGTTCCTAGTCCATAAGGATCAGTAAGGAAGGAGAATTCCCAGGTAAATTTTGCACCAGGCAATTGTAAGGTATTCAATTCAGATGTGAGGAGGGTGTGACTGCATTAATTGGAAGGCTAAAGTTTCTAGTCCATAAGGACCTGGAAAGAAGGAGAATTCCCATGTACTGTAGATTTTGCATCAGGCAGCTGCAAGGTATTTAATTCGGATGTGAGGAGGGTCTGGCTGCATTAATTGGAGGGCTAAAGTTTCTAGTCCATAAGGACCTGGAAGGAAAGAGTATTCTCATGTATTGTAGGTGTTTAATTCAGATCTGAAGAGGGTCCGGCTGCATTCATTTGAGGGCTAAGGTTTTGATGAAGAAAAAGTCTTCATCACTTTCTAGTCCATAAGGACCTGGAAGGAAAGATAATACTCCTGTATTGTAGATTTTGCATCAGGCAGCAGCTGCACGGTGTTTAATTCAGATTTGAAGAGGGTCTGGCTGCATTCATTGGAGGGCTAAAGTTTCTAGTCCTTAAGGACCCAAAGAAGAGGATGCACGTTGGTCGTCAGCACCAGGAAACGCCCTCAAGCAAGACTGAAATATGTTCCCCACGATTCTGGAAGCTCCCGTTGTCTTTGTTTCTCCCTGTAATTAACAGAAGCAGAACCAATTAAGCCAAAGGGGAGCAACATTTGCACAATGCACGCAGACCCCCAAGTCTTGCGCTTGGCTGGGGGCGGCATTTTTATTTGAGCGCAACACGCAGCATGATCAAAATTCAATTGCTTGGCAACCGACTCACACTCATGAGAGAATGGAATAGTGAACAGAATGTAAAATAGAATAGAATAGAATAGAATAGAATAGAATAGAATAGAATAGAATAGAATAGAATAGAATAGAATAGAATAGAATAGAATAGAATAGAATAGAATAGAATAGAATAATGAATAGAATGTAGAATAGAATAGAATGTAGAATAGAATAGAATAGAACAGAACAGAACAGAACAGAACAGAACAGAATAGAATAGAATAGAATAGAATAGAATAGAATAGAATAAGGAATAGAATAGAATAATGAATAGAATGTAGAATAGAATAGAATGTAGAATAGAATAGAATAGAATAGAATTATGGGATAGAATAGAATAGAATAGAATAGAATAGAATAATGAATAGAATAGAATAATGAATAGAATGTAGAATAGAATAGAATGTAGAATAGAATAGAATAGAATAGAATAGAATAGAATTATGGGATGGAATAGAATAGAATAGAATAGAATAGAATAGAATAGAATAGAATAGAATAGAATAGAATAGAATAGAATAGAATAGAATAGAATAGAATAGAATAGAACAGAGCTGGAAGGGACCTTGGAGGTCTTCTAGTCCAGCCCTCTGCTCAAGCAGGAGAACCTACACACCCTTTCAGATCATGGGATCCCCTTTTGCCACCTTCTGGCAAGCAAGGTCAATGGGAAAGCCAGATTCATTTAACAACTATGTGACTCACTTAACAACCGCAATGATTCCCTTAACAACCGTGGGCGAGAAAGGCCATAAAATGGGGCAAACCTCACAGAACAACTGCCTTGCTTAGCAAGAGAAATTTTGGGCTGGGTTGTGGTCATAAATCAAAAAACTACCACCTTTGTTTGCTGTGGCTTAAAGTTAAATGTTTCATCAGCGCTTCAGTGGCTTTGCAGGGAAACTTGGATCAGGATTTCCTACCTCTTGTAAATGTTGCCAGCGATTAAAACGGTGCCAGCCCCGTCTTTCATCTCCCGTGCAAATTCCAAGCGTTCAAATCCTCCGTATTTTATTCCCTGCTTTTTTGTGTGTTTTTTTTACAGAACCCCCAATATTTTTTTTCTGACGGACGTTCTTTCCGCTTATATTCTTTCGACAAACGAAAGAAAGGAATAAAAAACCCTTTGCCCTTTTCGTTCGTATTCTTAGCGTTGGCTGCTTTCAGCTCAACGCTTTTTGCTGGAGGGGGAAAAAAAATATATATAAAGCAGGATTAAAATCCAGCCAAAGCAGAATAATAACCTCCGAAGAACAAACGAAGCGCTCTGGGTATTATGCAGCCCATTTTAAACCCAGCTGGGTGTTTGGTTTTTTTAAAAAAACGACTAAAGTAGGAAATCGGCGAACCTTTGTGAAAATCTGTAGAGGGAGACCTCAGCTTGACAGCAAATCATTTAGCGACCGTTCAAAGTTGCAATGGCACTGAGAAAAGTGACAAAAGAACTATTTTTCAAACTTATTAATTAATTAATTAATTAATTAATTAATTAATTGATTAATTTTATTTGTATACTGCCCTTCTCCTGAAGGACTCAGGGCGGTGAACAGGGCAATGCATGTTAAAAACAGAATACAAAAATTAAAAAAAGATTAAACAAGTGCCCAGAACTCTTAAATAGATTAAAACGCATTTAAAAGTAATAAAAACCCAACCCCCTCCCATCAGGCCAGGCCAGCTTGTTCAAAGAGATACGCCTTTAGATCGCGCCGGAAGGAGCGAAGGTCGGGCGCCATCCGCAGCTCGACCGGAAGATGGTTCCATAAATCCGGCGTGCCCACAGAGAATGCCCTCCCCCTGGGGGCCACCAGTCGGCATTCTTTGACCGGTGGCACCCTGAGGAGGCCCTCTCTGTGGGAGCGTATTGGGCGGAGGGAAGTTGACGCCGGCCGCAGGTGCTCCCCAAGGTATTCCGGACCCATGCCGTGTAGGGCTTTGTAGGTCAATACCAGCACCTTGAACCTCACCCGGAAGACAACTGGGAGCCAATGCAATGACCTTTGGAGCATCACGTGTCTTACATCCGGACGCTTGGCAACCGAGTCACATTTATGACGGTCGCAGTGTCCTGGGATCATGGGATCCCCTTCTGACAAAGCCAGTGGGGAAAGCCGGCTTCACTTAACAACCAGGTTAAAAGGGGATACTGTATTATTAACTAGACGGTTTAATATGGTGGAAAATAGATAACTTTTAGAAAACAGAATAAGACTGTAATCAAATAATAATAATAATAATAAAGTTGGAAGGGACCTTGGAGGAAGGGACCTTCCTGCTCAGGCAGGAAACCCTATACCATTTCAGACAAATGACTGTCCAGTCTCTTCTTAAAAACCTCCCGTGTCGGAGCATTCACAGCTTCTGGAGGCAGGTGGTTCCTCTGGTTAATTGTTCTAACTGTCAGGAAGTTTCTCCTTAGTTCCAGGTTGCTTCTCTCCTTGATTAGTTTCCATCCGTTGCTTCTTGTCCTGCCTTCAGGGGCTTTGGAGAAGAGCTTGACTCCCTCTTCTTTGTGGCAGCCCCTGAGATACTGCAAGGCTGCTATCATGTCCCCCCTCATCCTTCTCTTCATTAAACTAGACATCCCCAATTCCAGCCACCGTTCCTGATATGTTTTAGCCTTCCAGTCGCCTAATCATTTTCGTTGCTCTTCTCTGCACTCTTTCCGGAGTCTTAGCATCTTTTTTACATCGTGCTGACCAAAACTGGATGTCAGATTCCAAGTGTGGATAAGATGTGTATTTAGAATATTAGACTTTGTTATGAAAAGGGAAAAAGGAAGAAGTTGAGATAAGGGAAACTTTGGTCACCTAAGTATAAAATACTTGGAAATCATAAATAACAAACATTCATTTGGATATTGATGGGAAATTAAAGCTTGAGGGAAAAAAAAAGAAACAACAGGAACATTGATTGTATACAAGGATCGAATGCAAACACAATTAAGATATGTATAAGCTAAAAATTATTGATAATTGTATCAAAGGTGTTTTTATTTAGTTGATAATAATAATAACAACAACTGTACTAGCCTAATATGAGATAGTAGGTATTAAGGGGAAAAGAGAGGAAATATCTGATGTTATAACATGAGATTTATACTAAAGACTTACGTATATTACTGAACTATTGATTAACCCAGTCATCACGTTGCTTTTTAAATACTCAATTGTAAAACGAGAAAATTAATAAAATATTACAAAAACAACAACAACAACCAGGTTACTAGCTTAGCAACTGTGGCAGGGAAGGTCGTAAAATGGGGCAAAAGCCACTTACCCACTCCCGTCTAGCAACCAACATTTTGGGCTCAATTTAGCCGTAAGTGAAGGACAAATTGCAGTAGGAATAAACCCAAGTCTAACTAGGGTTTTTTATTCCTCTGCCTCTGCACCTTGTATGTTCTCATGTCGAATTTTGCATTTGTACCTTAACAATAATAATAATAATAATAATAATAATAATAATAATAATAATAATAATAATAATAATAATAATAATAATAATAATAAAGTTGGAAGGGACCTTGGAGGTCATCTAGTCCAACCCCCTGCTCAGGCAGGAAACCTTATACCATTTCAGGCAAATGGCTGTCCAGTCTCTTCTTGAAAATCTCCAGTGTTGGAGCATTCACAGCTTCTGGAGGCAAGGAGTTCCGCTGGTTAATTGTTCTAACTGTCAGGAAGTTTCTCCTTAGTTCCAGGTTGCTTCTCTCCTTGACTAGTTTCCATCCGTTGCTTCTTGTCCTGCCTTCAGGCGCTTTGGAGAATAGCTTGACTCCCTCTTCTTTGGGGCAGCCCCTGAGATACAGGAACACTGCTATCATGTCACCCCTCACTCTTCTCTTCATTGAAAAAAATGTTTCTTCCCTACGCTGGATTTTGCAAGGTTATATTTAAAGCTGTTGTTTGCGAGTAGGCAAAGCAAAACAACGACAACAAAAAAAAGACACCACCTCGTATTGCCCCAGACCATCTCTTTTCTCTACCGTATCCTAATCTGAATATTTGCTTTCTGTTCTGCATATTACCGCCTGCCGTAATTATCCTTTTTGCATAATCTATTCTGTCGTTGCTAATCAGCATGCTGACAATTTCCTTCTGAAAGGCATCGAAGGTCTAATCCGAGCAATCTCCTGCCACGTTTATATTTCCCCACCTTTTATCATCACCGCGAAGGACTAGAAACTTGGGGGGCTCCCCCCTCTTTTTAAAACAGGATTTAATTAATTGCCATCCTGAATTCTGCTCATTTAGAGGAGAACAGAGAAGAGCAACAAAGATGATCAGGGGATTGGAGGCTAAAACATGAAGAACGGTTGCAGGAATTGGGTATGTCTGGCGGTTTAATAAAGAGAAGGACCAGGGGGGACATGATAGCAGCGTTCCAGTATCTCAGGGGCTGCCCCAAAAAAGTGGGAGTCAAGCTATTCTCCAAAGCACCCGAAGGCAGGACAAGAAGCAACAGATGGAAACTAATCAAGGTGCCTGCTCCAACACTGGAAGTTTTTAAGAAGAGACTGGACAGCCATTTGTCTAAAAAAGTATAGGATCTCTTGGTTGAGCAGGGGGTTGGACTAGATGACCTCCAAGGTGCCTTCTTAATCTGTTGCTCTGTTACGGATGGAAACTAATCCAGGAGAGAAGCAACTTGGAATTGAAGAGAAACTTCCTGACAGTGAGGACAATTAAGCAGTGGAACTCCTTGCCTCCAAAAGTTGTGGGTGCTCCAACACTGGAGATTTTTAAGAAAAGACTGGACAGTCACCTGTCTGAAATGGTATAGGGTCGCCTGCTTGAGCAGGGGGTTGGACTAGAGGACCTCCGAGGACCCTTCCACCTCTATTCTGACAATCCGTTATACTGTTATTCAGAATGGAGTGGAGTAGAAAATACAATAGAATAAATACAATAGAATAATAATAATAATAATAAGTTGGAAGGGACCTTGGAGGTCATATAGTCCAACCCCCTGCTAAATACAATACAATACAATACAATAAATACAATAGAATAGGATAGGATAAATACAATAGAATAAATACAATAGAGTAGAATAAATACACCCCTTCATGGATTACTGCCTTGTCGTGGCGAAGGGGCTTGCGTAATTCAATGAAGCTATGAGCTATGCCGTGCAGGGCCACCCAAGACGGACAGGTCATAGCCGAGAGTTCTGACAAAACGTGATCCACTGGAGAAGGAAATGGCAACCCACTCCAGTATCTTTGCCATGAAAACCCTATGGACAGTACCAAAAGGCAAAACGATATGACGCTGGAAGATGAGCCCCTCAGGTCGGAAGGCGTCCAATATGCTACTGGGGAAGAGCAGAGGGCTAGTACTAGTAGCGCCAGAAAGAATGAAGCGACTGGGCCAAAGCCGAAAGGACGCTCAGCTGTGGATGTGTCTGGTGGTGAAAGGAAAGTCCGATGCTGTAAAGATTTTTTCTCCACAGGAACCTGGAATGTAAGATCCATGAATCAAGGAAAGCTGGACGTGGTCAAACAAGAGATGACAAGACTGAACATCGACATCTTAGGTATCAGCGAACTAAAATGGACAGGAATGGGTGAATTTAATTCAGATGACCACCAGGTATACTACTGCGGGCAAGAATCCCTCAGAAGAAATGGAGTAGCCTTCATAGTCAATAAAAGAGTAGGAAAAGCAATACTGGGATACAATCCTCAAAATGACAGAATGATCTCAGTTCGAATCCAAGGCAAACCATTCAATATCACAGTAGTCCAAGTCTATGCCCCAACCACCAGTGCTGAAGAGGATGAAATTGACCGGTTCTATGAAGCCCTACAGCACCTTATAGAACTAACACCCAGAAATGATGTCCTTATCATCATGGGGGATTGGAATGCTAAAGTAGGAAGCCAAAAGATAACCGGAATAACAGGCAAGTTTGGCCTTGGAGTGCAAAATGAAGCAGGGCACAGGCTGATAGAATTTTGTCAAGAGAATACGATGGTCATAGCAAACACTCTTTTCCAACAACCCAAGAGACGGCTCTACACATGGACATCACCAGACGGTCATCACAGAAATCAGATTGACTATATGCTCTGCAGCCAAAGATGGAGAAGCTCTATACAGTCAGTAAAAACAAGACCAGGAGCTGACTGTGGCTCAGACTATGCGCTTCTCCTTGCAAAGTTTAGGCTTAAACTGAAGAAAGTAGGGAAAAGCACTAGGCCACTCAGGTATGAATTAAATCATATCCCTGTTGAATATACAGTAGAGGTGACAAATAGATTTAAGGAATTAGATCTGATAGACAGAGTGCCTGAAGCACTATGGACAGAGGTTCGCGACATTGTACAACAGGTAGCAACCAAAACCATCCCAAAGAAAAAGAAATGCAAGAAAGCAAAATGGCTGTCTGAGGAAGCTTTGCAAATAGCTAAGGAAAGGAGGGAAGCGAAAGGCAAGGGAGAAAAACATAGATATGCCCAATTGAATGCAGAATTCCAGAGAATAGCTAGAAGAGATAAGAATGCCTTCTTAAATGAACAGTGCAAAGAAATAGAAGAAAACAATAGAATAGGGAGGACCAGAGATCTTTTCAAGAAAATTGGAGAGATGAAGGGAACGTTTAATGCAAAAATGGGCATGATAAAGGACCAAAATGGCAGGGACCTAACAGAGGCAGAAGAGATTAAGAAGAGGTGGCAAAATTACACAGAAGAACTATACAAGAATGAGCTTAATGTCCCTGATAATCACAATGAGGTGGTCACTGACCTCGAGCCAGACATCCTAGAATGTGAAGTGAAGTGGGCCTTAGAAAAGCTGAGCAACAACAAAGCTAGTGGAGGTGACAGTATTCCAGCTGAGCTATTCAAAATCTTAAAAGACAGTGCAGTAAAAGTGCTACACTCAATTTGCCAGCAAATTTGGAAAACTCAACAGTGGCCACAGGATTGGAAAAGATCAGTTTACATTCCAATTCCAAAGAAAGGCAGTGCCAAAGAATGTTCAAACTATCGCACCATTGCACTCATTTCTCATGCTAGTAAAGTCATGCTTAAAATCCTACAAGCTAGACTTCAGCAGTATGTGGATCGAGAACTACCAGAAGTACAGGCAGGATTTCGAAGAGGCAGAGGAACTAGAGATCAAATTGCCAACATACGCTGGATCATGGAGAAAGCTAGGGAGTTCCAGAAAAACATCTACTTCTGCTTCATTGACTATGATTGTGTGGATTGTGTGGATCATAACAAACTGTGGCAAGTTCTTAAAGAGATGGGAGTACCAGACCATCTTATTTGTCTCTTGAGAAACCTATATGCGGGCCAAGAAGCAACAGTGAGAACTGGACACGGAACCACTGATTGGTTCAAAATTGGGAAAGGAGTCCGGCAAGGCTGTATACTGTCGCCCTGCCTATTTAACTTATATGCAGAGCACATCATGAGAAAGGCAGGGCTAGATGAATCAAAAGTTGGAATTAAGATTGCCGGAAGAAATATCAACAACCTAAGATACGCAGATGATACCACTCTAATGGCAGAAAGTGAAGAAGAACTAAAGAGCCTCTTGTTGCGGGTGAAGAAGGAGAGTGCAAAACATGGGTTGAAACTTAACATTAAGAAAACCAAGATCATGGCATCTGGCCCTCTCAATTCCTGGCAAATAGATGGGGAAGAAATGGAGGTAGTGACAGATTTTATTTTCCTGGGCTCCAAGATCACCGCGGACGGGGACTGTAGCCAAGAAATTAAAAGACGCTTGCTCCTGGGGAGGAAAGCCATGACAAATCTAGACAGCACACTAAAAAGCAGAGACATCACCCTGTCAACAAAAGTGCGTATAGTCAAGGCTATGGTCTTCCCAGTTGCAATGTATGGCAGTGAAAGTTGGACCATAAGAAAGGCTGAGCGCCAAAGAATTGAGGCCTTTGAACTATGGTGCTGGAGAAGACTCCTGCGAGTCCCTCGGACTGCAAGGCGATCAAACCGGTCAGTCCTAGAGGAGATCAATCCTGACTGCTCTTTAGAAGGCCAGATCCTGAAGCTAAAACTCAAATACTTTGGCCACCTAATGAGAAGGAAGGACTCACTGGAGAAAAGCCTAATGCTGGGAAAGATCGAGGGCAATAGAAGAAGGGGACGACAGAGAATGAGGTGGCTGGATGGAGTCACTGAAGCAGTAGGCGTGAGCTTAAATGGACTCCAGAAGATGGTAGAGGACAGAAAGGCCTGGAGGAATGTTGTCCATAGGGTCGCGATGGGTCGGACACGACTTCGCAGCTAACAACAAACAACAAGAATAAATACAATATCTAATCCTTTAACTCTGTCATCCACAAAATTTTGAATAAATATAATAAATACAATACAATAAATAGAATAGAATAAATACAATACAATAAATAGAATACAATACAATAACTACAATACAATACAATACAATAAATACAATACAATACAGTACAATACAAAAGCCAACACAGTGCTAGGCTGCATTAACAGAGGGATAGAATCAAGATCACGTGAAGTACTAATACCACTTTACAATGCCTTGGTAAGGCCACACCTGGAATACTGCATCCAGTTTTGGTCACCACGATGTAAAAAAGATGTCGAGACTCTAGAAAGGGTACAGAGAAGAGCAACAAAGAGGATCAGGGGACTGGAGGCTAAAACATACAAGGAACGGTTGCTGGAATTGGGTATGTGTAGTTTAACAAAGAGAAGGGTAAAGGGTGACATGATAGCAGTCTTCCAGTATCTCAGGGGCTGCCCCAAAGAAGAGGGAGTCAAGCTATTCTCTAAAGCGCCCAAAGGCAGGACGAGAAGCAACGGATGGAAACTAGTCAAGGAGAGAAGCAACCTGGAACTAAGGAGAAACTTCCCGACAGTTAGAACAATTAACCAGTGGAACATCTTGCCTGCAAAAGCTGTGGATGCTCCAACACTGGAAGTTTTTAAGAAGAGACTGGACAGCCATTTGCCTGAAATAGCATAGGGTTTCCTGCCTGAGCAGGGGGTTGGACTAGATGACCTCCAAGGTCCCTTCCAACTTTGTTGTTGTTGTTATTGTTATTGTTGTTGTTATTATTGTTGTTATTGTTGTTGTTGTTATTGTTGTTGTTGTTGTTGTTGTTGTTGTTATTATTATTATTATTATTATTATTATTATTATTATTATTATTATTATTATATAACTAGATGCCAGCTTTTCAGCAGTGTCACTTGAGAGGCCCAGAGGAGCAATGGGTCACAAAGCATTATCTCCTGCTTCAGGATGGCTCTAGAATGGGGTGGGCGCTCCTGCTCAAGCAGAGAGTTGGACTAGAAGACCTCTGGGGTCCCTCCCAACTCGGTTAATCTGTTGTTCTGAAGAAGACAAACCCAGTCCCAAATCTCACAGCTCCTCTGAGGAGCGTTGGAGTGACCAGCTGGCCATCTCTGCCACCCCTTAATATAGAGCCAAGCATTTTATGGTTGCCGGGCCACATCCAGCCCTTTGGAAGCAGGATTTGGGTATGGCAGGTCTAGGGAAAAGAAGGACTTGTGGGGGGGGGACATGGTAGCAGTATTCCAATATTTGAGGGGCTGCCACAAAGAAGAGGGGGGGTCGAATTACTCTCCAAAGCCCCTGAGGGCAGGAGAAGAAGCAACGGATGGAAACTTACCAAAGAGAGAAGCAACCTGGAACTAAGGAGGAAATTTCCCAACCAGTGGAACAGCTTGCCACCAGATGTCATGGGTGCTTCATCACTGGAGGTTTTTAGGGTTAGGGTCTGGAATGGTATAGGGTTTCCTGCTTGAGCAGGGGGCTGGACTAGAAGACCTCCGGGGTCCCTTCCAACTCTATCATAATTCTGTCCAGCCTGCGTGGGCCGCTTCTATTTTGAAGGCGACCGTTAGTTGTTTTCCAACGTAGCTAGGTGTGTTTGTGCAGGCTTACGCACCTTTGCAGCTCCGTCCCCCCCGCCGGAGTCCACGTTTCTCAGGTAGCCCCTTGGGAAAATTAATTGCCCACCCCTGCTTTAATCAGCGGGGGGAGGGGGAGCCCTCGCTCGTCCCTTGCGGGCCTCGAGGCGCATCGTTCCCCAGCCTGCACCGCATTAATATTCATGCTCCTCTCTCCAGAAGCATTTGACCTTGTGCGTTGTGCGACTCTCCTTGAGCGGCACCGTCGTTTACACGCTGACACTTGTCACAGTTCGTCCCAATGGGCTCCCTGGAGCCTCGGGCAGGAGAGGCAGAAATGACAGCTGACAACTGAGGGATCGGACCCCGCCTTTGGCCACTACACTCATGTCACGTCGCGGTAATGGAGCCCTGGGTGAAGGGGCAGGAGAGCCTGGCTGGCGGGGCGCTGGGTGCACAAAGGGACGGGGTGGGGTGGGTGGGGAGGAGGCCTGGGGGAGGGACGAAAACGAGGCGGAGGGGTTTGTCCCTGGGCCTCCCAAGGAAAGGGAGTCTGGCAGGGCTCCGCAACACAGACTCCCAGGCCGGAAGGGACCTCGGAGGTCTTCTAGTCCACCCCTCTGCTCAAGGCGATGGAGAGCCGACAACATCTGAAGGGAAGCCGTGCCCCTGATTGTCCGTTTCTATTGTCAGGAAACGTCTCCTCCTTTCTAGATTGAATCACCCTCTGATGAGTTTCCACCCATTGCCCTTCCTTCCTTCCTTCTTTCCTTCCTTCCTTCCTTCCTTCCGAGTGGGGATGGTTTAGGAGAAGAAGGGAGTGTGGGTTGATAAAGAGGTGGTGGGGAATAATGGGAAAGGAAGGAGGAAGGAAGGGGGAAGGAAAGGAAGGAAGGAAGAGGGAGGAGGAATAAGGAAGAAGAAGAAGGATCCTCCTTCCTTAACTTCCCCTTCTCTCTTTTCCTTCCTTCCATCCCTTCCTCCTTCCTTCCTTCCTTCCTTAACTTCCCCTTCTCTTTTCCTTCCTTCCTTCCTTTATTCCTTCCTTCCCTCCCTCCCTCCCTCCTTCTTCCTTCCTTTCCTTCCACCTTCTTCCTCCCTTTGCTTCTTCCTTCCTTCTTTCTTTCTTTCCTCCCTCCTACCTTTCCTTTCCTTTCCTTCCTTCCTCCTTCCTTCCTTAACTTCCCTCTTTTCCTTCCTTCCTTCCTTATTTCCTCCCTCCCTCCCTTCCAGATCAGGCCATCCCTTAAGTAAAATAGATGGGACAATCATTTGACTGGAATGGTTTTAAGGTCTCTTGCCTTGACCAGGGGGAAGGATGGAAGGAAGGAAAAGAGAAGGGGAATTAAGGAAGGAAGGAGGAAGGAAGCAAGGAAGGAAGGAAAAGAGAGAAGAGGAAGGAGGGAGGGAGAGGGAGGGAAGGAAGGAAGGAAGGAAAGAGAGAAGGGGGAATTAAGGAAGGAGGAAGGAAGCAAGGAATGAAGGAAAAGAGAAGGGGAGGGAGGGAGGGAGGGAAGGAGGAGGAAGGAAGGAAGGAAGGAAGGAAGGAAGAATGGAGGGAAGGAAGGAAGGAAGGAAGGAAGGAAGGAAGGACGGAAGGAAGGATGGAGGCAGGGAGGGAAGGAAGGAAGGAAAAGAGAAGGGGAGGGAGGGAGGGAAGGAGGAGGGAAGGAAAGAAGGAAGGAAGGAGGGAAGGAAGGAAGGAAGGAAGGAAGGAAGGAAGGAAGGAAGGAGGGAGGGAAGGAAGGAAGGAAAAGAGAAGGGGAGGGAGGGAGGGAGGGAAGGAAGGAAGGAAGGAAGGAAGGAAGGAAGGAAGGAAGGAGGGAGGAGGGAGGGAGGGAGGGGAGGGAAGGAAGGAAGGAAGGAAAAGAGAAGGGGAGGGAGGGAGGGAAGGAGGAGGGAAGGAAGGAAGGAAGGAAGGAGGGAAGGAAGGAGGGGGAGGGAGGGAGGGAGGGAGGGAAGGAAGGAAGGAAAGAAAAGAGAAGGGGAATTAAGGAAGGAGGAAGGAAGGAAGGAAGGAAGGAAGGAAGGAAGGAAGGAAGGAAGGAAGGAAGGAAAAGAGAGAAGGGGAAGAGGGAGGGAGGGAAGGAAGGAAGGAAAGAAAGAAAAGAGAAGGGGGAATTAAGGAAGGAAGGAAGGAGGAAGGAAGGAAGGAGGAAGGAAGGAAGGAAGGAAGGAAAAGAGAGAAGGGGAAGGAGGGAGGGAGAGGGAGGGAGAGGGAGGGAGGGAAGGAAGGAAAGAAAGAAAAGAGAAGGGGGAATTAAGGAAGGAAGGAAGGAGGAAGGAAGGAAGGAGGAAGGAAGGAAGGAAGGAAGGAAGGAAGGAAGGAAAAGAGAGAAGGGGAAGGAGGGAGGGAGAGGGAGGGAGGGAAGGAAGGAAAGAAAGAAAAGAGAAGGGGAATTAAGGAAGGAGGAAGGAAGCAAGGAATGAAGGAAAAGAGAAGGGGAGGGAGGGAGGGAAGGAAGGAAGGAAAGAAGGAAGGAAGGAAGGAAGGAAGGAAGGAAGGAAGGAAGGAAGGAAGGAAGGAAGGAAGGAAGGAAGGAAGGAAAATGAACAATTAATCCACGGAACGACTGGCCCTCCAGAGGTTGTGGGGGCTCCATCGCTGGAGGCTTTTAAGAAGAGGCTGGGACCTGCATTTATTTGTCTGAAATGGTGTCCTGCAGAGCATCCAAACTTGGGAACTTCAAGACTGGTGGACTTCAACTCCCAGAATTCTGGGCATAGCCGGCTGAGGACTTCTGGGAGTTGAAGTCCACCAGTCTTAACCTTCCAAGGTTGGACACCCACCCCCCCACGGTCTAGGCTCTCCTGCTTGAGCAAGGGGTTGGACTAGAAGACCTCCAAGGTCCCTTCCAATTCTGCTATTCTGCATTCTGACAAGCATCTCGCCTAAGAGCCGCCACACGTCACAGGGCCCAACGCCGTGCGCTGATGACCTGTGACACGTGAAGCCCCCCTCTTTGTCCCATCCGGCAGAGAGAGGAAGAGCCTGTCAATCAATTTAATTGGGTGACCTGCCAGCGCCGAAGGTAGAAGAAATGAGCCTGGAAGAGAAGTTTCATTTGGTCTCTTCAAATGAACAGACACTTTGTCACACTCAGCCGGTGCTTCTGCTGACCCAGGCCGGGGGGGGGGAGTGTTCCCCCCAAGATGCCGTTAAGCAGCCCCCCCGGCAGCTGAGGGTCCCCTGGGCCGTCTCTCCAGGGGTCGCAGGGGGTCCCATACGATGCCTGTTGGCAGGACCACCCCTGGCTGAACTAAATGTTCAGATGTCCCGCAACATCTGGATCCAAGGGTGTGGGCTGGCTTTCCCCAGCAACACGAGTCTAAAAGGCGGGGGGCTTGTTTGGGTGCCACGCAGACCCAGGCCCAGGTTTGGGGGGAGCTCTGCACCCTGCAGCCCCTCGCCCCTTCTTCTCCCACCCACTCAAAAAGGCTGAACCGGGAGAAGGTGTTTGTTTATTTATGAATTCACTTACGTAAAGGTAGTCAATCCATCAGTCAAAGAACAGAGCTGGAAGGGACCGTGGAGGTCTTCTAGTCCAACCCCGTGGCATTTCAGACAAGTGCCTGTCCTCCAATTGCCACCACAACTGAGCACAACATTTCCATTGCTAAGCAAGACGGTTGTTAAGTGAGTTTTGCCCCATTTAATGACCTTCCTTTCCCACGGTTGTTAAGGGAATCGCTGCAGTTGTTAAGTGAGTCAGATGGTCATTAAGTGAATCCAGCTTCCCCCATTGACCTTGCGTGTCAGAAGGTTTTAAATTCCATTTATATCCCGCCCTTCTCCGAAGACTCAGGGCGGCTTGCAGGTTGCAAAAGGGGATCACCTGAACCCGGGACACGCTGACCTTCGTAAATATGGACCAGTTATTTTGATCACGTGACCCTGGGGAGGCTGCAACGGTCATAAGTGGGAGAAATGGTCCTAAGTCACTTTTTCCAGTACCGTTGTAACTTCAGACGGTCACTAAACAAGCTGTTGTAAGTTGACCCAAAGGTGCTTTTTCAGGAGGCGGCTGGACTTTCTTGTTTTTCTTTGAAGAGGTTTCGCTTCTCATCCCACAGGCTTCTTCCGCTCTGACTGGATGGAGGGGTTGACGGATGGACGGATGGGTGGGTGGAAAGATAGATAGATAGATAGATAGATAGATAGATAGATAGATAGATAGATAGATAGATAGATAGATAGATAGATAGATAAAGCTGAGAGAGAGAGGAAGAGATAAATAGATAAGATAGATAGATAGATAGATAGATAGATAGATAGATAGATAGATAGATAGATAGATAGATAGATAGATAGATAATAGATAGATAGATAGATAGATAGATAGATAGATAGATAGATAGATAGATAGATGATAGATAGAGCTGAGAGAGAGAGAGGAAGAGATAGATAAGATTGATAGAAAGATAGATAGATAGATAGATAGATAGATAGATAGATAGAGGATAGATAGATAGATAGATAGGTAGATAGATAGATAGATAGATAGATAGATAGATAGATAGATAGATAGATAGATAGATAGAGCTGAGAGAGAGAGAGAGAGGAAGAGATAAATAGATTAGATAGATAGATAGATAGATAGATAGATAGATAGATAGATAGATAGATAGATAGAGCTGAGAGAGAGAGAGAGAGGAAGAGATAAATAGATTAGATAGATAGATAGATAGATAGATAGATAGATAGATAGATAGATAGATAGATAGATAGATAGATAGATAGATAGATAGATAGACAGACAAAGATAGATAGATAGGTAGATAGATATAGATACATAGATAGATGGATAGTCAGACAGACAGACAGACAGATAGATAGATAGACAAACAGATAGATGGACGGATGGACGGATAGTCAGACAGAGTCAAACAGAGACAGACAGACAAGATAGATACGGTAGATAGACAGATAGTCAGAGACAGATTGATAGATAGATATAGATAGATAGATAGACGGATAGTCAGGCAGAGATAGACAAGATAGACAGACAGACAGATAGATAGATAGGTAGGTAGCTAGATAACGGGTGGGTGGACTGAGAAACAGATGAACAGAGACGGAAGGCTGGATGGATGGGTGGAGGGAGGGAGGGACAGACGGACAGATAGAGGCAGACAGACAGACATTCATGATGATGGTGATGATGACAGATGCTGGGTGTGTTCTTGCTGCCTAGGAGAAAAACCGCCCCCCTCCCCCCCTCCCCTCCACCACCTGGCAACGTGCCAGCGCCCGGCTCTTCTCGGCAGATGTCCGAAATCCCCTGCCAGGTGGCCGCACCAGCCTCGCGCTTTCCCATTAATTAAATGTTGGGCCTTTTTTCACCACTCACCGAACCTTCTTTATGGCCATTGTGGGACTCCCAAGATTAGCCCGTTTAACAGCCAGCCGGGGAGCCACGCCGGGCATGCCGGAGCGCTCCGGCCTGGATGGACCCGCCACAGAAACGTCAGAAATATCCCGTTTCCTTCCTTCCTTCCTTCCTTCCTTCCTTCCTTCCTTCCTTCCTTCCTTCCTTCCTTCCTTTCCTGGCTAGACTGAAGCCTGCTCGGTTTTTAAGGCCTGGCAGGCGGTCGCTAAGGCGCCATTAATGGCCGAGCCATTAAGGCAAAAAATCCGGCTTCCCAGAGAAGCCAGATGGGGTCTCCGACCTGCCATCTTGTCTGTAAAATGGGCTTAGCGAGAGTGAGCGCGCAGAGGCCGCTGCTAGTTCTGTGACATCGTCCTGTTCTGTTCTGTTCTGTTCTCAGTCATTACGGGCTAGTCCCAAGCCCTTGGCAATCATGGAATAGAATAGAATAGAATAGAATAGAATAGAATAGAATAGAATAGAATAGAATAGAATAGAATAGAATAGAATAGAATAGAATAGAATAGAATAGAATAGAATAGAATAGAATAGAGAATTATGGGAATAGAATAGAATAGAATAGAATAGAATAGAATAGAATAGAATAGAATAGAATAGAATAGAATAGAATAGAATAGAATAGAATAGAATAGAGAATTATGGGAATAGAATAGAATAGAATAGAATAGAATAGAATAGAATAGAATAGAATAGAATAGAATAGAATAGAATAGAATAGAATAGAATAGAATAGAATAGAATAGAATAGAAGCTGGAAGGGACCTTGGAGGTCATCTAGTCCAACCCTCTGTCCAATCTCTTCTTAAAAACCTCCAGTGTTGGAACATTCACAACCTCTGGAGGCAAGGAGTTCCACTGATTAATCCCCTTGGGCATATTCAGGTCTAGAGACGCTGCTGGTTTCTCAGTGCAGGCAAGTCCTCAACCTGCAACTATTTCTTTATTGACTGTTGAAAGTTACAGTGGCACGGAAACAAGCGACTCATGACCGTTTTTCACGCTAACGACCCTTTCAGCATCCCCCTCCCCCCGTGGTCACATGATCAAAACTCAGATGCTTGGCAACTGACTCAGAGTTATGACGGTCGCAGCGTCCCGGGGTCCCCTTTTGCGAGCTCCTAAGAAGCAAAGTCAATGGGGAGGGGAGGGGAAGCCGGATTCGCTTAAGAACTCGGTGATAACTTCAGTGATTCACTTAATAACGGTGGCAAGGAACATTGTAAAACGGGGCAAAACTCGCCGAACGACCGTCTCGCTCAGTAACAGAGGTTTGGGGCTGCGTTGTGGTTGTAAGTTGAGGACTGACTATATGTCTGCCCAGGCACAGCTGGTTGCTGACCTCTTAGCCCCCCCCCCCCCCGGTTTCTGCAGACCCATTATCCCTGCCCAGAGGGATAATGAGCCCATGTGCCTGCAGCCGGCGGAGGCCCACTTAATGGACTCCTGGCATCTCTTCCTGCTCAGCTCTCTGCTCCCTGACCCAAGGGAGCCATTTTCAGCATAAACTTTAATTAGGGATTTTTATTCTCTTTAATTGGGCAGCAACACCTGGGGAGGGGGAGGGAGGGGAGGCAGAAGTGGGCGGGGGGAGCTCCTGGCCAGTAGGGGAGGGGACTTCTGGAGTGGTGGTAGGGGGGCACAGACCAGCAACAGCAAATGTTTTGGGGTGCCGGGCAGGGCAGAGAGTTCCCCCTCTGGCTTTGTAGACTGATGGGAGAGCGGATTCCCACACACACACGCGCGGTCCCTCGCAACGGCTGAGCAGAGGCTTCAAAATAAATGGTTGCTCTCCCCCATTCGGCAGCCCAGAAGTGCCAGTGACAGCATCATTTGAGGGAGGGGGGGGGTCAAGAGGGCCCCCATTAACGTCAGCAGAGGGATGGTGTGTCACAACTGCATTAGTGCAGAACCTGTGGCCATGGTGCAAGAGAGGAGGAGGAGGAGAAGAAAAGAGGAGGGGGAGGGAGGGGGAGGGGGAGGACTGAGGGATCCTTGATGTTCTCTGAGCTGGGTGATTTTCTTGCAGATGTTTCATGACCCAAGTAGACAACATCATCAGGGCTGGAAGGGGGGAGGAGGAGGAGGAGGGGGAGGGGGAGGGGGAGGGGGAAAGAAGTAGAAGGAGGAGGGGGAGGGGGAGGGGGAGGGGAGGAGGAGGAAAGAAGTAGAAGGAGGAGGAGGAGGAGGAAGACTGTGGGGTCCTTGGTGCCCTCTGAGCTAGGTGGTTTTCTTGCAGATGTTTTATGACCCAAATAGGAAACATCACCAGGTCTGGAAGGGAGGGGGCTTTGTGGAGAGGAGGAGGAGGAGAACGACTGTGGGATCCTTGATGTTCTCTGAGCTGGGGGGTTTTCTTGCAGACGTTTCATGACCCAACTAGGGAACATCATCAGGGCTAGAAGGGAGGAGGAGGAGGAGGGGGGGAGGGGAGGGGGAGGGGGAGGAGTTGGGGCTGTCGGGTCCTTCGTGCCCTCTGAGCTGGGTGGTTTTCTTTCAGACGTTTCATGACCCAACTAGGGAACATCATCAGTGCTAGGAGTTTGTGTGCGTGTGTGGGGTGTGTGTGTTTACGAAGGAAATGTTGGCCTTGACTGTAAGTTTTAAACCCTCAGAGAGTTAAAGGATGCTTCTTCCGGCAGAGAAGAGGGCAGAGAGGTTGTGCAAAGGGGAAGTTGAGGCTCTCCGCTCGTCCGTCCATCTCTGGATCTCTCCTTCTCCGCTTCTGACGGTTGTGAGCTTGTCAACTCTCCCGCCCGTCAAAGGGGATCCCTGAAAGGAAAAAAATTGCCTTTGAAACAGGACTGGCTCTTTTCAGCCAGCGTCCGGCTTTCCTGGCCCTTTGGCCCAACGGGTGTGATCTTTGCAGACCGTTTTCCACAAAGGCAACACGTCTTGCCTATTATTTTCATCCAGCTGTGCAGTTGGTGTACAGATGGTTGCCTGATCTACATAATCAGGGGGGGGGGGGAGGAAAAGTGTGAAAACTTGAATTTCAAAGGATAATTAAGCTTTGGGACAGAGATCTTCAGACTTGGCCCTTTTATAGCAAACTTGGCCCTTTTATGACTTGTGGACTTCAACTCCCAGAATTCCTCAGCCTGCCAAGTTGGAAAACTCCTGTCTTAAAGCATCCTGGCTGAGGAATTCTGGGAGTTGAAGGCCACGAGTCATAAAAGGGCCAAGTTGGAAGACCCCTGCTTTGGGATTTTCCATACATTAACTGATACAGTCCTCAACTTACGAGCAGAACTGAGGCCTGTAAAAGCGAGGTGGCTGTTAAGGGAGCTTTGCCCTGTTTTATGACCTTCCTCGCCACCGTTGTTAAGCGAATCACTGCAGCTGTTAAGTGAGTCACACGGTTGTTAAGCGAATCCGGCTTCCCCATTGACTTCGCTTGTCAGAAGGTCGCCAAAAGGGGAACACTGCAACCGTCGTAAGTATGAGTCAGTTGCCAAGTGTCTGAATTTTCATCATGTGACTGTGCCGATGCCGCGATGGTGGTGTGAAAAATGGTCCTAACTTTTTGGATGCCCTTGTAACTCTGAAAGGTCAGTAAACAAGTGGCCGTAAATCGAGGACTACCTGGACACGTTTTTGATACAGATTGGTTTAAAAAATAAATATCTTGAGCATTTTCCTTTCTAGGCCAAGATGGGCAAGGTTTTATTTATTTATTTTATTTATTTATTTAATTGGATTTGTATACCGCCCTTTCCCGAAGGACTCAGGGCGGTTAACAGGGTAATTAAAACACGAAATACAAAAATTAAAAACAATTAAAAAGATTATAACAGTCCCTGAAAAAGTAAAAAACCCCAATTAAAATTAGAATTAAAATTCTCAGCCTGGGCCAGAGAGCTCGAAGAGCCAGGTCTTCAGGTCCCGGCGGAATGAACGGAGGTCGGGGGCAGTCCTCAGCTCCATGGGCAGCTAGTTCCAGAGGGCAGGCGCACCCACTGAGAAGGCCCTCCCCCTGGGTGTTACCCGCCGGCAATCTTTTACCGGCGGCACCCTGAGAAGACCCTCCCTGTGGGAGCGCACTGGACGAAGGGAGCTTGATGCCGGCAGCAGGTGTTCCTTAAGATAATCCAGGCCCAAGCCATTTAGGGCTTTATAGGTCATCACCAGCACCTTGAATCTTCCCCGGAGGGCAACCGGAAGCCAATGCAGCTCACGGAGTAGAGGTGTTACATGGGAGTATCGGGAAACCCCCATCACAACTCGCGCGGCCGCATTCTGCACCAGTTGAAGCCTCCGAGTGGTCCTCAAGGGCAGCCCTATGTAGAGAGCATTGCAGTAGTCTAAACGGGAGTTCACGAGCGCATCAGTGACTGTGCGTAGGGCATCCCGGTCCAGGTAGGGTCGCAACTGGCGCACCAGGTGAACCTGGGCAAAAGCCCCCCTGGTCACGGCTCCTATCTGGTCTTCAAAATTGAGCCGGGAGGCCAGCAGGATGCCCAAGTTGCGAGCCCTATCAACGGGGGTGGGGGGTAACACCTCACCCCCCCATCGTTAAAGGTGGAAAAATCTGGTTAACCCGAGATGCCGATATGCACAGCCACTCAGTCTTGGCAGGATTGAGACGAAGCCTGTTTCTCCCCATCCAGACCTGGACCGCCTCCAGGCAATGGGACATCACCGCGAAGGCATCGAAGGCATCGCTGGGTTGGTTCGGGGTGGAAAGAACAAATGGCTGTCCAGTCTCTTCTTAAAAGCCTCCAGGGATGAAGCATCCACAACTCCCACTGACTGATTACTTAATTAACAGCATAACAGAGCTGGAAGGGGCCTTGGAGGTCATCTAGTCCAACCCCCTGCTCAGGCAGGAGACCAGGCCTAGACCATTTCAGACAAACTGCTCTCCAGTCTCTTCTTTAAAAACTTCCAGTGTTGGAGCACCCACAAGTTCTGGAGGGAAAAGCCCGCTTCCCGGGCTCCTGCTTTTGGTAACGCACGGGTGGGGTTGGATTTGGGGGGCGGCGGGGGGGGGGGAGAAACGGGTGGGGGTCAATTTGGAAAGTGGCGGGGAAAAAAAAATCTAAAAAGGGAGAAGCGGCAGTTAACGAGCTGAGCCAGCCCCGAGTGCGGGACAGCCCGCTAATCCCCCATTAAAACCTTAAAAGGAATCCTGGCGCCTTTCCGTATAAACTCATTAACTTTTATGGCGTAATAAATGGATCCTATTAAAGCATAATTCGCTCCATGCTGGGGGCGAGTTAACCTCTTGAAGCCTCCGCGGCAGCTGCCTGTCATCTTGCCCCTCCCCCTCCCCCGGCCGCGAGCGCAACCCCCCCCCCGCCGCTTGTGGCACGTGAGAAGGCTTCCCCCCCCCGCCGCCCCCGCCTGGCTGACTGTGGGTGGGTGGGGGGGGTGGGGGGCTTCTTGGCCAGCTGCCTACAGTGCCGCCTCCGTGCCAGCTGGGGACCGGCGCTGCTTAGGGAGGACACCCCGAGAGCATCTAGTCCAGCCCCGTGCCTGCTCCTCTCCCAGCTGGGGACCGGCGCTGCTTAGGGAGGACACCCCGAGATCATCTAGTCCAGCCCCGTGCCTGCTCCGTCCCAGCTGGGGACCGGCGCTGCTTAGGGAGGACACCCCGAGAGCATCCAGTCCAGCCCCGTGCCTGCTCCCTCCCAGCTGGGGACCGGCGCTGCTTAGGGAGGACACCCCGAGAGCATCTAGTCCAGCCCCGTGCCTGCTCCTCTCCCAGCTGGGGACCGGCGCTGCTTAGGGAGGACACCCCGAGATCATCTAGTCCAGCCCCGTGCCTGCTCCGTCCCAGCTGGGGACCGGCGCTGCTTAGGGAGGACACCCCGAGAGCATCTAGTCCAGCCCCGTGCCTGCTCCTCTCCCAGCTGGGGACCGGCGCTGCTTAGGGAGGACACCCCGAGAGCATCCAGTCCAGCCCCGTGCCGCCTCCGTCCCAGCTGGGGACCGGCGCTGCTTAGGGAGGACACCCCGAGATCATCTAGTCCAGCCCCGTGCCTGCTCCTCTCCCAGCTGGGGACCGGCGCTGCTTAGGGAGGACACCCCGAGAGCATCCAGTCCAGCCCCGTGCCTGCTCCTCTCCCAGCTGGGGACCGGCGCTGCTTAGGGAGGACACCCCGAGATCATCTAGTCCAGCCCCGTGCCTGCTCCGTCCCAGCTGGGGACCGGCGCTGCTTAGGGAGGACACCCCGAGAGCATCTAGTCCAGCCCCGTGCCTGCTCCTCTCCCAGCTGGGGACCGGCGCTGCTTAGGGAGGACACCCCGAGATCATCCAGTCCAGCCCCGTGCCGCCTCCGTCCCAGCTGGGGACCGGCGCTGCTTAGGGAGGACACCCCGAGAGCATCTAGTCCAGCCCCGTGCCTGCTCCTCTCCCAGCTGGGGACCAGCGCTGCTTAGGGAGGACACCCCGAGATCATCCAGTCCAGCCCCGTGCCGCCTCCGTCCCAGCTGGGGACCGGCGCTGCTTAGGGAGGACACTCCGAGAGCATCTAGTCCAGCCCCGTGCCTGCTCCCTCCCAGCTGGGGACCGGCGCTGCTTAGGGAGGACACCCCGAGATCATCCAGTCCAGCCCCGTGCCTGCTCCTCTGCGGCTCTGGGGGCCTGCTGCAGAGTTCCTCCTCGGCTCCACATCAGATCTGCCTTCCCTGGTCCAGGTTTTGCCTCCCAGGCTGGCAGAAAGTCAGGCAGAGCCAGCCAGGTGGGTGTGTGGGCAGGTGCCCTTTGTGGCCTCCTTGGTCCCTGAGCTTGTGGGGTCTGCCTGCACAAGTTGCTCTACCTGAGGAGGTTAACATCCTCAGTGTTAGAACGGAGGGTGGGAGGAACAGAACAGAACAGAACAGAATTAAGATTAGAATAGATTAGAATAGAATAGAATAGAATAGAATAGAATAGAATAGAATAGAATAGAATAGAATAGAATAGAATAGAATAGAATAGAATAGAATAGAATAGAATAGAATAGAATTACAGAATAAAATAGAATTACAGAATAGAATGGAATGGAATGGAATAGAAATAGAAATAGAAATAGAAATAGAAATAGAAATAATAGAATAGAATAGAATAGAATAGAATAGAATAGAATAGAATAGAATAGAATAGAATAGAATAGAATAGAATAGAATAGAATAGAATAAAAATGAATAGAATAGAATTAAAATAAGAATAGAAAATAAGAATAGAATAGAATTAAGAATAGAATAGAATAGAATTAAAATAAGAAATAGAATAGAATAGAATAGAATAGAATAGAATAGAATAGAATAGAATAGAGCAGAGCAGAGCAGAGCTGGAAGGGACCTTGGAGGTCTTCTAGTCCAGCCCCCACCCCTCCCCCGCTCAAGCTGGAGAACCGTCTTATACCATCTCAGACAAGTGACTGTCCAGTGATTGTCCTGCCTCTTTCCACACACACCCCAAAATGGGGCAATGGGGTACAGAAAAGCAATGCCAGCCCCCCCCCCCCCGTGCCCGCCTGCAGCACAGCTCTGCCAGTGAAGGAGGCCAACCCCCCAGGGAGGCATTTTGGATGGCTCATTACCGGCTAATGAAAGCAGTTTAGCATTTAGCTTAACGGCTCTAAATGGTGCACGACTTAGTTGCAGATAATGTGAGTTGGGGAAACCGAGGCCTGTTGTAAACCAGCTTGGCTGCAGCAGCACGTAGAACATGTTTTCCGCCTGGGCTGCCTCCTCTTCCTCTCTGGAACCACAGCGTCCACCTTAAGAGAGGGCTTTGGGGCATGTGCAGAGATCATTTCTGGGGTGGCTTTTTGGAAAGAAGAGATGCTGTCTTGCAAACCTTAACGCTGGTTTTTCAATCCTGGCGATTTTAAGCAGGGTGGACTTCCACTCCCAGAATCCACCAGCCAGCCCGCTTTAAGAGGGGTGGACTTCCACTCCCAGAATCCCCCAGGCAGTTTGTTGAAGCCCACTTCTCTTAAAGCATTCTGGCTGGGGAATTCTGGGAAGCAGAACCACAAAAGGCCCTTTCGTTTCCTCATTTGCTTATTTTTCCAGTTCATTAATTCACTTTCTACGCCGCCCATCTTCACAGTTCCAGCGATCCTGTACCTCTAGGGCAGGGGGTCTTCAGACGTGGCCCTTTGATGACTTGTGGACTTCGACTCCCAGAATTCCTCAGCCAGCGTGCACGCTGGCTGAGGAATTCTGGGAGTCGAAGTCCGCAAGTCATCAAAGGGCCAAGTTGGAAGACCCCCTGCTCTAGTCTAGGGCGACGGAAGCTTGCTCGCGGCCCCGGGGGCTGGACTAGATGGCCTCTGGGAGACCCACCCTCGCCTTCCCCGGCTCCGCTCACCGTCCTCTCCGTCTCCTCTTCCCCCCTCTGCAGGCTTCTCCCACCAGGATGCCCAGGCGGCCGGCAGCTCCGAGGCTGAACGGACGGCGCCCCCCACCCGCGACCTGCCGGCACGCGAGGCTCCCTTCTCCACCACGGCGCCCACCCTGAAGCTGCTCAACCACCACCCGTTGCTTGAGGGATTCTTCCCGGAGGAGCCCCTGCCCGGGGACGGCTCCCCGCCGGCGCCCCTTCTCGCCTGGGCACCCCCCCGCCGCTTCCCCGCCCCGGGGCCCGCCGCGACCCCCACTCCGCCGGCGGCGGCGGCGTCTCCAGCCTCGGAGCCCGCGGGCGCCCTTAACCCTCTCCTGCCGCAGCCGGCGCACATCTCCCCCGTTTCCTGGGGGGTCTCCAGCTCCAGGGACCGCTCCCCGGGGGCCACGTCGAGCAGGGGGCCTGAGACCACCGCTGCACCTGTGGCAGGTAAGGGGGAGGAAAGGGGGTAACGGGGGGGGGCTGCTCCTGCCTGGCCCAAAGCATCCCAGAGATCCAGTCTGCCGGTGTCGAGATGCAGCAGCCACAACCCAGGTTGTGGTGTGTTTGTGTGTGTGTGTGTGTGTGTGTGTGTTCGTGGGCTGCAGGAGCCCCCAGCCCCAGGAGGCGGCAAGGAATCTGGGTCTGCTCAGGAAGAAAGGGGCAAAAGAGGAGGGTCCAGGCGGGCAGAGTGGGGGAACCGGCAGGTCTGTAGACAAAGTTCCCAAATTCAGCTGGTGCAAAGGAGTCCCACACTGGGCGGGGGGGGGGGGAGCTGCAGGATTGTGGAACGATATTCCTGTATTTGAGGGGCTGCCCCAAAGAAGAAGAGGGGGGGGTCCACCTCTTCTCCAAAGCCCCCCTGAAGGCCAGGACAAGAAGCAACGGATGGGAACTAATCCAGGAGAGAAGCAAGCTGGAATTAAGGAAAAACTTCCTAAGAGTGAGGACAATTAACCAGTGGAACAGCTGGCCAGCAGAAGCGGTGAATGCTCCAACACTGGAAGTTTTTAGGAAGAGACTGGACGGTCACTTGTCTGAAATGGTCTAGGGCCGTGGTGGCGAACGTATGGCACGCGTGCCACGGGTGGCACATAGAGCCCTCTCTGTGGGCCTGCGCGCCGTTGCCTCAATCCTAGGCCTTCAGCTGGGTTTTATAAAACCTTTTCGCTTTAGGCCTCCGCCGCCGTGTGGGGGAAAAAAAAAGGTTCAATCAATTTCAACTTCTCCTGGGGGAAAAAAAAAAAGATCTCGCAAAGTTGGAACTGATTGATTGAACATTTTAGTCCCACCCAGTCTGCCTTTACCACAGCCACGCCCACCCAGTGGGCCACGCCCACCCGGCACCGGACGATACATAAGTGGGTTTTGGGTTGCAGTTTGGGCACTGGGTCTCTAAAAGGTTCGCCGTCACTGGTCTAGGGTCTCCTGCTTGGGCAGGGGGTTGGACTAGAAGACCTCCAAGGAGCTCTTCTGATTGAAAACCTGTTTCTTATTCCTGAGCAGTGAAAGATCCGGAACAGGGGCGTGCTGGCTGGGGAATTCTGGGAGTTGAAGTCCACAGGTCTTAAAGTTGCCAAGGTTGGATACCCCTGCAATTTTCCTTTCGGAGCAAATCCGAGATGCCCGGCTCCTTCTAGCAGAAAGCAGAGCCCCCCTCCCCTATTATTCCTTGAGGGTCTGCTGCTCTGAGCCCCCTCAAAAGGGGAGCCCTCCTCCCGCACCGGCCCTTGAGGGGGGTGTTCCGAGGGGAGGGGGTCAATATTCTTCATTTGAGGCAGTAAAGCTGCTCAGATGGAAAATCCAATTTTGGATCGTTGGCAACATCCCTGTGGCTCTAGGTTCCAGATGGAGACCCCGTCTATCGAAAAACAGTGTGTGGGGGGGAGAGGAAGGGGGGGGACAAACCTGGGCCTCGGCTGCAGGGGGAAGGAAGGGATCGGGGGGGAGGGGGGGGCTATAGTCGATGGAATCGTTTGCTTCCAGGAGATGTATGTGGTTGCTCCATGACTGGAGGGTTTCAAAAATAGACTGGACAGCCGTTTGACCTGGATAGCATACAGACTCCTTCCTTGAGCAGGGGGGTAGAGTAGATGACCTCCGAGGTCCCTTCCCACCCTGTGATTCTATGATTTAGGAAGGGAGAGGAAAGGGGAAGGAAGGAAGGAAGGAAGGAAGGAAGGAAGGAAGGAAGGAAGGAAGGAGGGGAGGAGGGAGGAAACAAGAGAAGAGGTGAAGGGAAGGATGGAGAGAGGGAGGAAGGAAGGAATAAGGGAGGGAGGGAACAAGAGAAGGTGAAAGGAAGGATGGAAAGAGGAAGGGAGGAATGAAGGAAGGAGGGAAAGAGGGAGGGAGGGAACGAAAGAAGAGGAAGGGAACGAGATGAAGGAGAAGGATGGAGAGAGGGAGGAAGGAAGGAAGAAAAGAAAGAAAAAGAAAAAGGGAGGGAGGAAATAAGAGAGTAACAGAGAGACAAGGAGACAGAGAGAAAGAGGGAGAGGAAAAGAGAAATGGAGGGAAGGAAGGAAAGGAGAGAAGGGAGACAGAAAGAAAGAAAAAGGAAGGAAGGAAGGAAGGAAGGAAGAAGAAAGAAAGAAAGAAAGAAAGAAAGAAAGAAAGAAAGAAAGAAAGAAAGAAAGAAAGAAAGAAAGAAAGAAAGAAAGATGGATGGGTAGAAGCTCCTCAGAGGGAAATCCAACATGGATTTAAGGAGGAGTTTCCCCGAGAGTGAGAACCATCAATGGAATAGTTTGCCTCCTGGAGTTGTGGATGCTGCCTGCTCTTGGGTCTTCCTTTGTCTGCGATGGTGTAAGGACTCTTGCGTTAGGCAGGGGGCTGGACTAGAAGACCTCCAAGGCCCCTTCCAGCTCTGTTCTGACTGACTGATTGAAAAGCTTGGTTTTCCTCGGCCGCAAGGTCGATATTCTTGACATCTACCTTACAAGACGCCTGAGGTCGCTCCCAACTCTCTTATTCTGTGCAGCTTCTAAGGGCCTCTTCCTCCCTCCCACCCTCTTGTGTCCCCCCCCCACAAGGGCCCTGCAGCTGGAACCTGACCGGACCTCGGGGCGCCCTGGCATCTCCGCTGCCCAGCAACACCCCCTACGAGAACGGCTGGCTGGAGTGCGCCTACACCATCTCGGTCTATCCCGGTTACGGCGTGGAGATCCGGGTGAGTCACCCCCAGCGGGAGGAAGGGCTGTGTGCCCAGCTGGCTTTGGGGGGCTGGCGCTGGCACCCCTTTGCTCGACCTTTGGAGGGGGCCTGGGGTCGGTGGGGGGCTCCCCAGCTTTGGAGGGCTCCAGGGGGGCGGAGGAAAACCCCAGACTGGGCAAGAGCCAGTCAGAGAAGGGTGGGAGGGTGGGAGGGTCTCTATTAGCCAACCCCTCTGCAGGTAATCCTCGACTTCCAATCGTTCGTTTGGCAACTGCTCAAATTTAGAGGGAGTCCTTGGCTTATGAGCACAACCGAGAGGAGAATTTCTGTCGCTAAGCGAGGCGCCAGGTTAAATGTGCCCACTTTGACGGCCACTTTTGCTACAGTCGTTCAGCAAATCATCCCGACGTGAGCCTAGCCCCGTGTTTATCAAGCTGAGCCACTTTAAGACAGGTGGACTTCAACTCCCAGGATTCCTTAGGCGGCCGTGCTGGCTGAGGAATTCTGGGACTTGCAGTCCACGAGTCTAAACGTATCCAAGGAGGAGAAAGACTGCTCTGACCATTAGCGCAGCCTCCCCTTCCAAGCCCTAGCAGTCACTACAGCCCCTTCCGGATATGTGGTTGCTGTGATTGGTGGCTGTGTGTGTAAAGGGGGAGTTTCTCTTTTTCCCCGCCTTTTTCCTTCTGTGAGATCTCTATACTGTTAAGATTTACCTCACGATGTTCCTGTGTTCCTGACTATCTTGTCTGCCATGAATATAGATCTTAAATATATTTGTTTATATACAACTACAAGTTTGCGTCAGTGTCTCTGACTTCATTTGGACACCTGGCTGCCCCATTCCCTGATAAACTCCCAGAATTCCCAGCCAATCAGTATAGGCCAGGGGTCTTGAAATTCAGCCCTTTCAGGACTTGTGGACTTCAACTCCCAGAATTCCTCAGCCAGGATTCTGGGAGTTGAAGTCCACAAGTTATAAAAGGGCCAAGTTGGAAGACCCCTGTCTTAAAGCACCCTGGCTGAGGAATTCTGGGAGTTGAAGTCCACGAGTCATAAAAGGGCCAAGTTGGAAGACCCCTGTCTTAAAGCACCCTGGCTGAGGAATTCTGGGATTTGAAGTCCACGAGTCATAAAAGGGCCAAGTTGGAAGACCCCTGTCTTAAAGCACCCTGGCTGAGGAATTCTGGGATTTGAAGTCCACGAGTCATAAAAGGGCCAAGTTGGAAGACCCCTGTCTTAAAGCACCCTGGCTGAGGAATTCTGGGATTTGAAGTCCACGAGTCATAAAAGGGCCAAGTTGGAAGACCCCTGTCTTAAAGCATCCTGGCTGAGGAATTCTGGGAGTTGCAGTCCACGGGTCTTAACGTATCCAGGGAGGAGAAAGACTGCTCTGACCATTAGCTCAGCCTCCCCTTCCTCACGTTCCAAGCCCCAGCAGTCACTACAGCTCCTTCCGGATAGTTGAGGCTTGCCAGCCCAGATGCCCACCACAAGGCCAGGCCCACTCGCACCCATCCGTGGGCACCGTGTTGGAGAAGGCCAGATGGACGAGCTCTCCTTCCTTCCAGGATGTTGCCATGTGCCTGGCATGCACAAACAAATTATGGTTGGCTGATAACCACCGTTGTCTTTGTTCGCCGCACGTGCCTGGAATGGCGGGTGGCAGCTCCGAAGCTTGAGGCTGTTTGCGTTCCTAATGACAAGCAATGATCTGTCATTATGCCAGCGTGCAAACACACACAGAGCAAAGGAGAGGCTGAGTTTATCTGCTCCGGAAGCTGTTGGGGAGGGCATCAGCGCCAGCAAAGCTGAAGGGCAGACAAGCTGAGATGGTGGCAATCAAGCCGGGCCTCCCCCCCCCCCCCCCGATACGGGCATTCCTGTGGTTACGGCTCCCGTTTGGCTTATTGGACGATCCCCCTTGTAAAATATACCGTTTGTCTGCCCTTTCTTGGGGAGAAGCCCGCCCTCTTGAGCGTTATGAGGGCCACTATGATCCAGTGGTGAAAGCAGCAGGCCAGAAACCAGGAGACGGGGAGTTCCAGTCCCATCTTAAATATGAAAGCTAGCTGGTTGAGTCTGGACAAATCACCAGGAGACGGTGAGTTCTAGTTCCGCCTTAGGAATCAAAGCCGGCTGGGTGACTTCGGCTAATCACCAGGAGATGGTGAGTTCTAGTCCCGCCTTGGGCATGAAAGCCAGCTGGTGACTTTGGGCCAATCACCAGGAGACGGTGAGTTCTAGTTCCACCTTAGGAATCAAAGCCGGCTGGGTGACTTCGGCTAATCACCAGGAGATGGTGAGTTCTAGTCCTGCCTTAGGCATGAAAGCCAGCTGGGTGACTTTGGGCCAATCACCAGGAGGTGGTGAGTTCTAGTCCCGCCTTAGGCATGAAGGCCAGCTGGGTGACTTTGGGCCAATCACAAGGAGGTGGTGAGTTCTAGTCCCGCCTTAGGCATGAAAGCCAGCTGGTGACTTTGGGCCAATCACCAGGAGACGGTGAGTTCTAGTTCCTCCTTAGGCATGAAAGCCAGCTGGTGACTTTGGGCCAATCACCAGGAGACAGTGAGTTCTAGTTCCGCCTTAGGAATCAAAGCCGGCTGGGTGACTTCGGCTAATCACCAGGAGGTGGTGAGTTCTAGTCCCGCCTTAGGCATGAAGTCCAGCTGGGTGACTTTGGGCCAGTTCCTTTCCTTCACTCCAAGCCACCTCATAGGGTTGTTGTTGTGGGGAAAATCGGCGGAGCAAGGAGGATGAACTACGTTGGTCTCCTTGAGTTATTTATAAAAATAATCAAGCCAGGAGGAAAATGAAATAAATAAGAAATAAGCACCCCAGAGTAAACGGGCTTCTGCCGCCGAGATGGTAAAGCTGCAAAGGCAGAGGCCAGGAGGAAGATGCAAAGCCACGGGGAATGTCAGCCACGGAATACGAGCCACGGGAAGGGGGACCTGCCTTGCTGGTCTTACTCACGTTAGCAATTTTTAAGGGAGTTTCTTTCTTTTTTCTTCCCAGCAGAGCAAAATTCCATCGCTGGGCAGCTGAACCAGAGGCCCTTGGAGGGCGGGGTGGGGGGGGGGGAGGCAGTGAGAAACAACTGGGGTGTGTTTGTGTGTGTGACTGACGGGGATGCTGGGAACTCCCTTGCAAAGTGATGTCTTCCCAGCATCTGAATGAGAAGCTACAAAGGCTTTGCAAGAAGCAGCCAGGCGTGCCAGCCGGGCAACGCAACGCAGCGAAGCAAATGTCAAATCGTTTCGCGGTGGCATTTGGCCGACATTTCCACAATACCTGCTCCCCCTCCCAGCTGGGCTCCTGGGGCATCATTAGCTCGCCCGGAGGAGCGAGGAGCCCAGGGACAACCCCCCCCCTTTCCAAAGCTGCACACCTCGACTCTGGCCAGGGGCGCATCAGTCACCGAGGACAAAGAGGCAGGGTGTAAAACACGAGGAGACGTCCCAGGAGGGGGTGGGCGGAAGGATTGCCGGTGGGATTTCTCTGACTGGGTGTCTAGGCGTTGTCAGAGGCCGAAGCAGTTAGCGTCTGTGTGTGTGTGTGTGTGTGTGTGTGTGGCAAGGAAGGAAGGAAAAAAAGGGAGAAAGAGGAGAGGGAGGGAGAGAGGGAGGGAGGGAAGGAAGGAAGGAAGGAAGGAAGGAAGGAAGGAAGGAAGGAAGGAAGGAAGGAAGGAAGGAAGGAAGGAAGGAAGGAGAGAAAGGGACAAAGGAGAGGGAAGGAAGGAGGGAGAGAAGGACAAAGAGGAGAGGGAGGGAGGGAAGGAAGGAAGAGGAGGACAAGGAGGAGAGGGAGGGAAGGAAGGAAGGAGAAAGGGGCAAAGAGGAGGGGAAGGAAGGAAGGGAAAGGGACAAAGGAGAGGGAAGGAAAGGGGGAGGGAGGGAGGAAGGAGCGACAGGGACAAAGGAGAGGGAAGGAAGAAAGGAGAGAAAGGGGCAAAGAGGAGAAGGCAGGGAGGGAGGGAAGAAAGGAAGGGAGGAAGAGAAAGGGACAAAGAGGAGAGGGAGGGAGGAAAGGAGGAAGGAAGAAAAGGAAGGAAGGAAGGAGAGAGGGACAGAGAGAGGAGGGAAGGAAGGAAGAGAAGGACGAGGAGAGGGAGGGAAGGAAGGAAGGAAGGAGAAAAAGGGACAAAGGAGAGGGAAGGAAGGAAGGACAGAAAGGGACAAAGGGGGAGGGAGGAAAGGAGGAAAGAAGAAAAGGAAGGAAGGAGAGAGGGACAGAGAGGAGGGAAGGAAGGAAGGAAGAGAAGGAGGAGGAGAAGGAGGGAGGGAAGGAAGGAGAAAAAGGGACAGAGGAGGGGGAAGGAAGGAAGGGAAAGGGACAAAGGGGGAGGGAGAGAGGAAAGGAAGGGAGGAAGGAAAAGAAGGAAGGAAGGAGAGGGAAGGAAGAGAGGGAGATCCTAGCTGGAATGAAGGAATTTCCTGACACTTGAGGTTTCGGGTGCTCCCATCGCTGGAGGGTTTCCAGAAGAGGCCGGACAGCCACTTGTCTGGAGTGGTATAAAGTCTCCTGCTGGAACAGGGGGTTGGACTAGAAGACCTCCAAGGTCCCCTCCAGCTCTGTTAATCTATTATTCTCTCTCTTCGCTCTTCCCTGCCACCCGTCTGCCGTTTTCTCCCACCCACCCCCACCCGCCGCCCCCAAGATCTCTGGCACCTTTGATGTAATTAGGGAAAGAGGTTGGCTCCTTTGCCCGTTTATCACCAAGCAGTGCCATTTAATTACCGTAATTAATATACACTCGCCAGATTAATGAGAGACGGTGGCAGAGGCTCCTCGATCAAGATAAGCTGCGCGGAGGAAGAACGGCTGGGCTGGAGCCCAGGAAGCGGGTGGGCGAGGCGGTTCGGAGCTGCCTGGCAAGGGACCCTCCCTCGAAAAGCTGCACCCTTTGCTCCCATCAAAGGCTTGTGTTGTGCTGCAAATCTCTGCTGGCACAGGGTGTGACATGCCAAGCCCCCCCCCTCACTTCTAAGTCTCCTTTCATCTGGATTGTTCTAGGCTGATTACACTCCAGCTGATCAAATTCTGTTCTGTTCTATATTTCTCTTCTCTTCTATATTTCTCTTCTATTCTATTCCAATATTTATATTCTATTCTATACTTCTCTATACTTCTCTTGTCTTCTCTATTTCTCTCCTCTCCTCTCCTCTCCTCTCCTCTCCTCTCCTATTCTATATTCTGTTTAATTTCTATTCTATTCTATTCTATTCTATTCTATTCTATTCTATTCTATTCTATTCTATTCTATTCTATTCTATTCTATTCTATTCTATTCTATTCTATTCTATTCATTATTCTATTCTATTCTATTCTATTCTATTATTTTCTGTCTTAATTCCTATTCTATTCTATATTGTTTAATTTCTATTCTATTCTGTTCTATTCTATTCTATTCTATTCTATTCTATTCTATTCATTATTCTATTCTATTCTATTCTATTCTATTCTATTCTATTCTATTATTTTCTGTCTTAATTCCTATTCTATTCTATATTGTTTAATTTCTATTCTATTCTGTTCTATTCTATTCTATTCTATTCTATTCTATATTCTGTTTAATTTCTATTTTATTCTATATTTTGTTTAATTCCTATTCTATTCTATTCTATTCTATTTTCTGTCTAATTCCTATTCTATTCTATATTCTGTTTATATTCTATTCTATTCTATTCTATTCTATTCTATTCTATATTCTATTTAATTTCTATTCTATTCTATATTTTGTTTAATTCCTATTCTATTCTATTCTATTCTATTCTATTCTATTCTATTCTATTCTATTCTATTCTATTATCATATCATAAAATATATGCTGGGAAGAAAATGGAAATGTTTGAAGCCTTCAGTACATCTTCTGCTCAAAGGCCCAGCTCATCTCGTTGGCCTCTGTTTCGGCACGTCCAGCGAGCCACTAAATATGTCTAGAATTGCCCATTGGCTATGGCACAACTTCCGCCAGTTAGAAATTTAGGGAAAGGTGTGTGTGTGTGATTTAATATATCGGCTACCATTCCTGCTTCAGAAGCAAACTGCTTTTGTTGTTTGAGAAACGTCCAAAACTAGAATAAAATAACAAAGCTGGAAGGGACCTTGGAGGTCATCTAGTCCAACCCCCTGCTGAGGCAGGAAACCCTATACTATTTCAGACAAATGGCTGTCCAGTCTCTTCTTAAAAACCTCCAGTGTTGGAGCACCCACAACTTCTGGGGGCCAATCGTTCCACTGGTTAATTTTTCTCACTGTCAGGATATTCCTCCTTAATTCCAGGTTGCTTCTCTCCTTGATGAGTTTCCATCTGTTGCTTCTTTCCCTGCCTTCAGGTTCTTTGGAGAATAGGTTGACCCCCTCTTCCTTAGGGCAGCCCCTCAAATACTGGAATACTGCTATCACGTTACCCCTAGTCCTTCTTTTTCTTAGACATTCCCAGTTGGAATGTCTGGAAGAGAAGGGGAAGGGGAAGGGAAGGGAAGAGAAGAGAAGAGAAGAGAAGAGAAGAGAAGAGAAGAGAAGAGAAGAGAAGAGAAGAGAAGAGAAGAGAAGAGAAGAGAAGAGAAGAGAAGAGAATGCAGGATAGAATAGAATATGGACTAGACTGGAATGGAATGGAATGGAATAGAAATTAAATAGAATGGAAAAAAATGGAATAGAATATGGAATAGAATTAGAATTAGAATTAGAATAGAATAGAATAGAATAGAATAGAATAGAATAGAATAGAATAGAATAGAATAGAATAGAATAGAATAGAATAATTTAATTTAATTTAATTTAATTTAATTTAATAATAATATTTGTATACCGCCCTTCTCCCTGAGGACTCAGGGCGGTTCACAGGGCAGAACAAAATACTAAATACAAACATTAAAAAGAGATTAAATGATTGCCCGAGTTAAAACAATTGGAATAAAATTCTAAACACCAAGTTAAAATTAAGACACCAAAAATAAAAAACCCCACCAATCCCCATCAGGCTAGGCCGGCTTGAACAAACAGAAACGTCTTGAGATCGCGACGAAAGGAGCGAAGATCGGGCGCCATCCGGAGCTCTACCGGTAGCTGATTCCACAGCTCCGGGGCGCCCACAGAGAAGGATCTCCCCCTGGGGGCCACCAATCGACATTCTCTGATCGGTGGCACCCTGAGGAGGCCCTCTCTGTGGGAACGCACAGGGCGCAGGGAGCTTGATGCCGGCAGCAGATGTTCCCTAAGGTACTCCGGCCCCATGCCATGGAGGGCTTTAAACACCGTTACCAGTACCTTGAATCTCACCCGGAAGACAACTGGCAACCAATGCAGCTCACGGAGCAGAGGTGTAACGTGGGAGTATCGGGAGACTCCCAACACAACTCTCGCGGCTGCATTCTGTACCAGTTGGAGCTTCCGGGTGGTCCTCAAGGGCAGCCCCATGTAGAGAGCGTTGCAGTAGTCCAGACGAGAGGACACGAGCGCATGAGTGACCGTGCACAAATCATCCCGGCTGAGATAGGGCCGCAACTGGCGCACCAGGCGAACCTGGGCGAAGGCCCCCCTAGTCACAGCTCCTATATGGTCTTCCAAGGTGAGCCGTGAATCTAGGAGGACTCCCAAGTTGCGAGCCCTATCTACGGGGGGTAATAGTTCACCCCCCATAGCCAGAGGTGGAATGTCCGAATAAACCCGGGATGAAGGTATGCAAAGCCACTCAGTCTTGTCGGGGTTGAGTTGAAGTCTGTTCCTCCCCATCCAGACCCGAACCGCCTCCAGGCAACGGGACATCACGTTGAGGGCATCACTGGGGTGGTTTGGGGTCGAAAGGAAAAGTTGGGTATCATCAGCGTACTGATGATACCCAACTCCAAAGCCACGAATGATCTCACCCAGCGGTTTCATGTAGATGTTGAACAGGAGAGGCGAGAGGACCGACCCCTGAGGAACTCCACAAATGAGAGACCTCGCGGTCGACCTCTGCCCCCCTGCCAACACCGACTGCGAACGTCCCTGGAGATAGGAGGAGAACCACTGTAAGACTGTGCCTCCCACTCCCAATCCCCTGAGACGCCGCAGCAAGATACCATGGTCGATGGTATCGAAATCCGCCGAGAGGTCTAATAGGACTAGAACAGAGGAATATCCCCTGTCCCGAGCCCTCCAGAGATCATTCACCAGCGCGACCAATGCCGTCTCCGTGCTGTGCCCGGGCCTGAAACCCGATTGGTAGGGGTCCAGATAATCCGCTTCATCCAGGACCAGAGGGAGCTGATGCGCCACCACACTCTCAACAACCTTCGCAAGAAAGCGAAGGTTGGAGACAGGACGAAAGTTGTTCAATACAGCTGGGTCCAAGGCAGGCTTCTTGAGGAGAGGCCTCACCACCGCCTCTTTCAAGACGGCGGGGAAGCTACCCTCACTCAGAGAAGCCGATATAACTGCCTGGAACCAGCTGCGTGTCCTCTCCCGGGCTGCATAGACCAGCCAGGAAGGGCACGGGTCCAATAAACATGTGGTGGTGCTCAGCCTCCCCATGATCCTGTCCACTTCCTCCGGAGTCACAGAATCAAACTCCTCCCAGGTGATATCGACAAGACCGCCCGTGTCCTGATCGTCAGACTCTGCCCAGTCAGAGTCCAGACCGGTCCGAATCCGAGCGATTTTGTCCGACAGATGTTGGTTAAACTCCTCGGCACGACCCTGCAAGGGATCCTCCCTCACCTCCTGATTTAGGAGGGAGCGAGTCACCCTAAACAGGGCGGCCGGGCGATTATCTGCGGACGCGACAAGGGTGGCGAAGTGGTTAGACCTCGCCTCCCTTATCGCAGCGAGATAAGACCTAATGTAGGCTCTTAGTCGCAATCGGTCGGATTCGGATCGGCTGGACCTCCAACCGCTCTCTAGGCCCCGTCTCCGACGCTTCATCTCCCGGAGCTCCGCAGAGAACCATGGAGCTCGACGGGATCTGCACCGGGTCAGGGGCCGCAGGGGTACAACCCGGTCAAGAGCCTCAGTGGCCGTCCTTTCCCAGGCTTCCACTAAGGCATCTGCCGAATAGAATAGAATAGAATAGAATAGAATAGAATAGAATAGAATAGAATAGAATAGAATAGAATAGAATTATGGGATGGAATAGAATAGAATAGAATAATTTATTTGGCCAAGTGTGATTAGACACACAAGGAATTTGTCTTTGGTGCAAAAGCTCTCAGTGTACATGTAAAACAGCAAAGTAATAATTAGGATATTAAAACAATAATAATAATAATAAACCTTTATTGTCAAAGTACAACATGTGTACATTGAGATTAGCTGAGCCTCCCCCCGTGCTCTCTCCCCCCAACACACAGTGACAACAAACCCTCCATCCTACCACACCAAGTGAACCAACTACACCACACACCGGCCTCCCAAGTCAATTCCGCATAAGTTCACAGAGATTATGTCCCATTCAAAAGCCTAACAGCCCACGGAAAAAAGCTATTTTTCAGCCTGTCGGTACGGCTGGCTATACTCCTATATCTCCTACCGGATGGTAGGAGAGTAAAGAGATACCGTCCAGGGTGTGAGTCATCCCTGAGAATCTTCCTCACTCTTCCAAGGCAGCGGGCCCTGGCGAGGTCATCCAGTGGTGTCAGGGAACAGCCCACAAAGTCTTCTGCTGTGCTCACTACCCTCTGTAATACTTTCCTATCCGCGGCTGTCAGACCAGCATACCAAACCACAATACTATATTAGCAATACAGCACTACTACAAGGCTGCATTACTCTTTTTACCTCTTTGTTGCTCTTCTCTACACTCTTTCTAGATCTGGATGGGTCTAACTGTACAGAGTTTTTTCAAGGACAGAAATCGGGAATGGGTGTTCATGACGGGACCGGGCCTGTCCCACTGCCTGCCCCCCTTGCCAGTCCCCAAGTGGGAGTGGGTGCCCCATGAGGCTTCTCTCTTCCCCTCACCCCTGCAGGTGCAGAACATCAGCCTTGCGGAAGGCGAGGCAATCACCGTGGAGACCCTCGGCGGCCTGGAGCCCCTTCCCCTGGCCAACGAGTCCTTCCTGATGCGTGGTCAGGTGGTCCGTGGCCCCACCAATCAGGTGCTGGTCCGGTTCCAGAGCCCCTCTCCCGCCAACCCGGGCACCTTCCACTTCCACTTTGAAGGTACGTCTCCCACAGGGATGCCATTGAAGGACGCTGGGCAGATGGAGGTCTTTGGGGCAGAACTAAGGAGGGGACCTTGAAGGTCATCTAGTCTAGCCCTCTGCTCAAGCAGGAGATCTTAGACCACCCCAGACGGGTCGCTGTCCAGTCTCTTCTTAAAAACCTCCAGGGATGGAGCACCCACAATGTCTGGAGGCCAGCTGTTCCTCTGGTTAATTGTCCTCACTCTTAGGAAGTTGCTCTTTAATTCCAGGTTGCTTCTCTCCTGGATTAATTTCTATCTGTTGCTTCTTGTCCTACCTTCAGGGGCTTTGGGGAATAGTTTGACACCCACCCCCCTCTTCTTTGGGGTAGCCCATCAAATACTGGAATACTGCTGTCATGTCACCCCTGTTTGTTCCTTTCTTTAGACTGGCTGTACCCATTTCCTGCAACTGTTCTTCGTAGGTTTTAGCCTCCAGTCCCCTAATCATCTTTGTTGCTCTTCTCTGTACTCTTTCTAGAGCTTCAACATCTTTCTTTACATTGTGGCGAGCAAAACTGGAGTCAGTATTCCAAGCGTGGGCTTACCAAGGCCTTGTAAACTGGTATTAACACTTCACGTGATTCTGATTCTGTGCAGTCCTAGGCTGCATTAACAGAGGGACAGAATCAAGATCACGGGAAGAGTTAATACCACTTTACAACACCTTGGTAAGGCCACACTTGGAATACTGAGTCCAGTTTTGCTCACCACGATGTAAAAAAGATGTCGAGACTCTGGAAAGAGTGCAGAGAAGAGCAACAAAGAGGATCAGGGGACTGGAGGCTAAAACATACAAGGAACAGTTGCGGGAATTGGGGATGTCTAGTTTAACGAAGAGAAGGACGAGGGGGGACAGGATAGCAGCATTCCAGTATCTCAGGGGCTGCCCCAAAGAAGAGGGAGTCAAGCTATTCTCCAAAGCCCCTGAAAGCAGGACAAGAATCAACAGATGGAAAGTAATCAAGGAGAGAAGCAACCTGGAACTAAGAAATTTGCTGACAGTGAGAACAATTAACCAGTGGAACAACCTGCCTCCATAAGTGGTGAATGCTCCAACACTGGAAGTTTTCAAGAAGAGACTGGACAGCCATTTGTCTGAAATGGATTAGGGTTTCCTGCCTGAGCAGGGGGTTGGACTAGAAGACCTCCAAGGTCCCTTCCAACTCTTGTTATTCTGTAATCCTGCCTCTGTTTATATAACCAAGGATTGCATTAGCTTGTTTAGCTGCTGCCGCACACAGCTGGCTTGTGTCGAAGTGATCGTCCACTACTAGGACTCCAAGGTGCCTCTCACATTTACTGTTTTTGAGCCTGATTTAGGACCCGAAGTTCCTGTTGTGAGAAGGGCTGTGCAGCCACAAAAGAAGAGGATCTATTAGCCTTGTGAGGAGAACACCTAGGACAGGGGCAGGCAACCTCGGCTCTTTTATGACTCATGGACTTCAACTCCCAGAATTCCTGAGCCAGCTTGGCTGGCTCAGGAATTCTGGGAGTTGAAGTCCATGAGTCATAAAAGAGCCGAGGTTGCCTACCCCTGACCTAGGAGAACAAGCCTTATCTTTACCGTGAGGTTACATTAAATGAATATTGCAAGAGCAAAAGTATTTTCACCCTTGCAATGGGAGTGTGTGAGAACGGCCTTGAGAGACAGAGCAAAGAGGGGCTGCCTTGGGGACAATCGGATAAGAAACGGCGTAGCCCTTAACTGCATAACAGGCGGCGAAAGAAACTCAGTAAGGCTGTAAAAGGGGCAGGGGAAGATTTGTCCTTTCAAACCTGCGAGACTCTCTTAATGCAGCTATAGAGAACAGTCAGATAAGGGAGGGCATAGCCCAGAACTGTACAGTGGGGTGGAGAAAGAGACTCAACAGTTACCCTCCGTAGTCTCTCAGGCTGTAAAAAAGACAGGGGGAGGTTTGTCCTTTCAGAGCTGCGAGAGTCTGTTCGTGTAGCCTTACAATCAAGTAGAATTAACCCATTGTGTTTCCTTCGGTCTACCCACCTACCTTTTATTCTCCGAGTAAGACGAGGGAGAGTCTCTCCTGAAATGTTTCCCACGCTCTCCCTCTTTCTGTGGGCTGAGATATTTCTTACACGCCAGCTTTCCAGTCTGTGGCTCTGCCTCCTTCTCTCCCTGGCAAGGCCATTCCCGCATGCCCGTACAGCATCAAAATGGGGACAAAAGCTGATTTAATGGAAGTTAGTGGGTTAAGTAGCGTTCAGGGTTGTGGTCTCCTTAGGGGTAGACCCGCTGAGTGTGCCTCCTTCTGAATCACGATACAGGTAGTCCTCGACTTATAGAGAGCTCGTCGAGTGACCGTCCAAAGTTATGATGACACTGAAGAGAGTGGTCTATGACCGTTTTTCACCGTTCCGTAAAATTGGGCAAGACTCACGTAACAAATATCTCGCTTACTAACAGTTTGGCTCAATCGTGGTTATAAGTTGAGGACTGCCTGTAGCGGCCCCCAAAGCTCAGCGCCGAGTGTGCAGAGCTCCCAGTTGCAAAGCCACACAATTCTGGCCTTGAGAAGGGGGCGAGGAAGGGTTGCACGACCCTGGGAAGGTCAAGGGTGGGTGAAAGACGCTGCGAGCACCCCTCCTCTTTGAGTTTGTGGTCCTTCGAAAAGGGGCAATAAAGCTTTAAAAGAGGCTTTTACAATTCAGTTATCTGATCCTTTTGCTGGCCAATTCCGTGAACTGGCCTACCTGAAAGGGCTGGCGTTTGCTCTCATCCACACAAAGGGGACCTTGACATCCCGTCGTTTTTGATGACATCCCCACCCCGAGTCCATGCAAAGCCTTCTTCACATGCCCCCCCCTGCCCCTCAGTTCCCTGTTGAATACAGGGAGTCCTCAACATACAACTATTCATTTAAGTTTAAGTTTAAGTTTATTATATTTGTATACCGCCCATTTGAAGTTACAACGGCACTGAAAAAGTGACTGACGACCAGGTTTCATACTTGCCGCTGTCGCAGCATCCCCACGGTGACGCATTCAGAATTCAGAGGCATGGCAACTGGCTCGTACGTACGACGGTTGCAGTGTTCCAGGGTCAGGGGTTCCCCTTCTGGGACCTTCTGACAAGCAGTCAGTTTCACTTAACAACCGTGTTGCTGGCTTAAGAAGGGCAGTTAACAGCTGTGTGGCAAGGGAAGTCGTAAAACAGGGCAACATTCACCTAACAAAAGTCTGGCTTAGCAACAGAAAATTTGGACTCCATTGTGGACGTAACTCAAGGACTGCCTGTACGGTCAGAGGAGGGCAGCCAGACACATGCTTCAATGCACCGGCAGGGCCCCAAATGCTCCGTTGCCGTGTACACACACACACACACTCACCCTCCCCACAACAGCAGCTACTGGGGTGCCAGGATTTTCCCTTGCAGCTGTAGAGCAATTAGCTAATTGGAAGCTTGCTAATCGCTGCAGGAGCTAATCGCCGACACTGCCAGGTTAAAGCGGGCACCTCCGAAGAAGCAACGTCTAATGAGGAGGTAATTGGCCCCAACAATTAACACAATTTGCACAGAGCGGGGGCGGGAAGTGGGGAGGACAGCTGTCACCGTACCTGCCTACAGATAGCGTTGCCGGAGCTTCCCTGCCATCCCATCATCCCAGGTACAGAGGCTTCCCGCTTCACCCCGCTTGCAAAGAGAGCGGTCGGGTTCACACAATCCTAAGGCGTGCGTTGGACAAGCGTGTTGGGCAAGGCTAAGATTCCCATCCTGGTGTCTACCAGTTAGGATGCCCCATCCTCCCCAGCCAGCAGTGCAGGTCAGCGGTTGCCCACCTTTCCAGCTTGGCAGCCAGGTGAAGGGGGGGGCGAGAGAGGAGGGTCCCATGCCAGTGGCAGGCACATGCGGACGCACAGCTCCAGTTGCACAAGAAGCAGGCGTGCATGCCCTGTTCACACAAACGGAACGATACGCAGGTTTAGCTGCCCGCGCAGCGTGGTGCACTTGCAGGGCTTGGTTTTGCCCCGTTTGACAGCCTTTCTTGCCACCGTTGTAAAGTGAATCGCTGCAGAGGTTAAGGTAGCGGGACGGTCATTAAGTGAATCTAGATTTCCCCCTCCCCCCTTGACTTTGCTCGTCAGAAGGTCACAAAAGGGGATCACGTGACCCCGGGGTACTGCGACTGTCATAAATACGAGCCAGCTGCCAAGCCTCTGTACTGCGACCGTCATAAATACGAGCCAGCTGCCAAGCCTCTATACTGCGACCGTCATAAATATGAGCCAGCTGACAAGCCTCTGTACCGTGACCGTCATAAATACGAGCCAGCTGCCAAGCCTCTGTACCGCAACCGTCATAAATACGAGCCAGCTGCCAAGCCTCTGTACTGCGACCGTCATAAACACGAGCCAGCTGCCAAGCCTCTGTACCGCAACCGTCATAAACACGAGCCAGCTGCCAAGCCTCTGTACCGCGACCGTCATAAATATGAGCCAGCTGCCAAGCCTCTGTACCGCGACCGTCATAAATATGAGCCAGCTGCCAAGCCTCTGTACCGCGACCGTCATAAATACGAGCCAGCTGCCAAGCCTCTGTACCGCAACCGTCATAAACACGAGCCAGCTGCCAAGCCTCTGTACCGCGACCGTCATAAATACGAGCCAGCTGCCAAGTGCTTGCATTTTGATCATGTGACCGCGGTGATGCTTCAATGGTGGTCAGTGTGAAAAATGGTCACAAGTGCCATTTTTCACTGCTGTTGTAACGTCGAAGGTCGCTAAACGAACTGTATTTTTTAACTGCAACTGACCCCACCAGCTTCTGGCCGGGGGGGGGGCATTTTTTTCTGAAAAAGAGTCTCCCGCCATCACCGGCAAGCCGGGCCAATGGAGAGGCAGAATCCGAGGGGCTGCTGTGGTTGTTAAGGCAATGAGGCCCTGCAAATGGCACCAGGAGAATGGGCAAAAATGACGCTATCGGGGATTGCAGGTTCAAACGGGAAAATTGCAGGAAATCCGTGGCGGCAGGCAGCAGATAAATCTCTCGACAGGCAGCAACTGTACAGGGCTACCTGTGGAGTTACGGGTAGTCCTCGACTTAGTAACCGTTCAAAGTCACAGCGGCCCGGGAAAAAGTGACATGGAGTCACTTGTCACATGATTGTTCCAGCCTCCCCGTGTCACCTGAACCAAATTTGGACGTTTGGGCGACTGGCTGGCATTTACGACGGTCGCGGTGTCCTGGGGTCACGTGATTCCCCCCCTTTTGCGACCTTCTGACAGGCAACAGGGAAGCCAAATTCGCTTAACAACAACCGGGTTGCCGACTTAACAACTGCCGTGATTCACTTAACGGCTGTGGTAAGAAAGGACGTAAAATGGGGCGAAACTCACCTTAACAACTCTCTTGCTGAGCAGCGGACTTTGTGGGCTCGATTCTGGTCCTAACTCAAGGACTACCTGTATCGGATTTGCAGGCAGGAGGCCCGGGGTTCAAGCCTTGGCCTCTGCAACTTGGGTTGGTCAGGCAGTCCTGGAATAGACGCCTGCTGCCTCTGGTGTGGCAGAGAGCAAGGGATATGGAAGAGCGCGATTGCCCAGGACGATGGGCAGGGAGGTTGCTTTAGCGCCTTTAGCGTTCAGGACTGAACGTAAGGGCTGTCCCTCCAGGCAAGCACAACTCAGGAAAGAGGCCTGGCTTCAAAGAGGATGTTTTACTGAGAGAAAGTGATGGCAGAACAAAAAGTCGGAATCTGAAGTTCCCGCGCAAAAGCGCGAAGCTAAAAGTCCCGTTCTTCAGCCCCACCCCCATAACCCCCCCCCGGTCCATCAGGAGCCAATCCGCTGGCGTGAAGGTCTTACGAGCCGGAAAGGTGATAACCGGCGTGCGCCTGGGGCTCTCGTCAGCTGGCAGGAGTGGAAACAAAGGGCCCCGAAGGAATCCCCTCCTCCCAACTTCCCATGTACCGTATTTTCCGGTGTATAAGACGACTTTTCAACCCATGAAAATCACCTCAAAAGTTGGGGGGTCGTCTTATACACCCAGTCCTCTTATACGCTGGAAAATACGGTAAATGGATCAAAGTGAAAGTAGAAAGAAAGGCTAAGAGTACAGGAACATCCTCAATCCATGCCCCCAGTGTGCTCCCCCTCCCCTCTCCTATGGCAGCGTTCCAAAGGGAACTGACATTAACCCTGAGCCAGCGGCCCCCAACCTTTCGGGCACCAGGGACCAGTTCGTGGAGAGAGGTTTTTCCACGGACCGGAGGGTGCGTGGTTTTGTGTGCTGCCTGCATCTCGCGGATGGGGCTTCGCTTGTTTGTGCGGCCCGGTTTCTGACATGCTGTGGACCGGTGCTGGTCCTCGACCTGGGGATCGGGGACCCCTGCAGCAAGCCACCGTCTGTATCTCTCCTCTGTGTCCAGCGTACTTGCTGAGCTGTGCCTTCCCGGCGCGGCCTGCGTACGGCGAGGTCTCCGTCAGCAGCACGCACCCAGGAGGCCAAGCGTGCTTCTCCTGCGTGGTCGGGTACCAGCTGGTGGGGAAGCCCTGCCTGGCATGCCTCAATGCCACCCATCCCTTCTGGAGCCGCCAGGAGCCCACCTGCATCGGTGAGTCAGCCAGGGGTGGGGCAGCAGAGCAGGGAAGGGGGCGCCACGCCAGGGGTGGACCCCCAACTCGCGTTGCCCGCTCTGTGCTCTTCTTGCAGCGGCGTGCGGAGGGGTGATGCAGAACGCCACCACGGGGCGCGTCGTGTCGCCAGGCTTCCCGGACAGCTACAGCAATAACCTCACCTGCCACTGGGTGTTGGAGGCGCCCCCTGGGCAGCGGTTGCACCTGCATTTCGAGAAGGTCTCCTTGGCAGAGGATGACGACAGGTGAGTCCTCAGCAGATGGGAGGGCAAGGGATGGGGGAGTGAGGTATTTTGTTGAGACCAGTGAGGTTCCCCCCCCCAAAAAAGAGAATGTTTTGCTAGTATCTTGGTTGCTTCCTCACCACAGCCCTTTGGGGTGAAAGAGAGTGCACCTTGCTAGCTGGGGGATTCTGGGAGTGGAAGCCCACCCCTCTTAAAGCAGGTGGCTGGGGAATTCTGGGAATGGAAGCCCACCCCTCTTAAAGCAGGCTGGCTGGGGGATTCTGGGAGTGGAAGTCCACCCGTCTTTTGGTTTGCCGGTTAAGAAACTCTGCTTTGAAGTTTTGCAATCAAATTAAAAAAAAACAGGCCTTCATTCGAAGAAAAAAAAAGTTCAAGACTCTATGGGTGATTGAGCCAATCTTACAGCATGCTGGCAAGGGGATTCTGGGAGATGAAGTCCACCCCTCTTAAAGCATGCTGGCTGGGGGATTCTGGGAGTGAAAGTCCACCCCTCTTAAAGCAGGCTGGCTGGGGGATTCTGGAAGCCCACCCCTCTTAAAGCATGCTGGCTGGGGGATTCTGGGAGTGGAAGCCCACCCCTCTTAAAGCATGGCTGGTTGGGGAATTCTGGGAATGGAAGCCCACCCCTCTTAAAGCATGCTGGCTGGGGGATTCTGGGAGCTGAACTCCATCCTTCTGAAATCTGCCAAGGTCAAGAAACCTTGTTCTAGAGGAGTGGGATTGCCAGTCTACAACATGGGGGTTCCCTGGTCAAGACCCCCCCCACAGGGCTCCTCTTTTTGCCCCCTGCTGTACCCGCCCCCCAATAAACAACTTTCATCCTACTCAGACTGATCCTCCCAGCACTTGATTGAGATGTCCAGAGAGGGTAAAATAACCCAGATTTTACCCACTGCCATATACAGATAGTCCTTGACTTACGTTGACTTAAGCTTGTGATCGTTGGAAGTTACAAAAGCACTAAAAAATAATAATAACTTACCACCTTTTCACACACTTATGACCGTTGCAGCATCCCCGTGGTCACGTGATTAAAATTTGGATGCTTGGCAACTGGCGATGGACTTGTGACGCTTGCAACTTCCCGGGTTCAAGTGATCCCCCTTTGGTGACCTTCTGACACGCCAAGTCAATGGGGAATCCAGATTCACTTAACAACCACGTGACAAACTTAACAACTGCAGCGATTCACTTAGTAACGGCGGCAAGAAAGATCGTAAAATTTGAGGCGGGGGGAGTCACATAAATGTCTGGCTTAGCAACGGAAACTGGGGGTTCAAATGCAGTCGTAAGTCGAGGTCTACCTTTAATCAAACTCTGCCGTGTTTTTACTGCACTGCAAGACACGCTAAGCCAGGGGCAATCCCCCGAGTGGGTGGGTCCCCGTTTTGGACCCTCTCTGCTTCCCCCAAATCCCGGAGTCCTCGAGACCCTCAGAAATGAGATCTGCCCCTCTTTGTTGCAGGCTTATCATCCGCAACGGCAACAACATTGAGGCGCCTCCGGTGTACGACTCGTATGAAGTCGAGTATCTGCCCATCGAGGGGCTGGTCAGCACCAGCCGTGGTTTCTTCATCGAGTTTTCCACGGATAGCGGTGGCGTGGCCGCCGGCGTGGCCCTACGCTATGAGGGTGAGCGGCCAAGAAGAGTTGGGGTCCCCCCCCCGAGGCCTTGCCAATCTATTGCAGGGGGTTGGACTAGAACAGGGGTCGGCAACCTCGGCTCTTTTATGACTCGTGGACTTCAACTCCCAGAATTCCTGAGCCAGCACAGCTGGCTCAGGAATTCTGGGAGTTGAAGTCCACGAGTCATAAAAGAGCCGAGGTTGCCGACCCCTGGACTAGAAGAACTCCATGGTCCCTTCCAACTCCGTTAAACCTGTTACCCTTCCCAGCTTCAACTCTGTGGGCTGAGGCTGATGGGAAGTGTAGTCCAGGGGCCAGTCCTGCTGAAGGAATCAGACCAAGGCCTTCTTCGCCCTACTCTGCCTTCCTTTGCAGCCTTCCGGCCCGGCCACTGCTACGAGCCCTTTGTCAAGTACGGGAACTTCACCTCCAGCAACGGCAGCTACAAAGTGGGCACCACGGTGGAGTTTGCCTGTGAGGCTGGCTACACCCTGGAGCAAGGCTCGGTCATCATTGAGTGCGTGGATCCCGCCAACCCCCAGTGGAACGAGACGGAGCCGGCCTGCCGAGGTGAGGGATGGGGAGGGGCACGGCTGGAGAAAGGCCGACCGTCCTGGCTTGCCAGGTGCCAAAGGCCAGCGGATCCATTGCTACTACTCATGCCTAGGCAGGGGAGACTTCCCAACTGGTGGTCAGCCCCTGCTTGGCGTTAGAGAGGTGTCAGTGGAATTCAAGGGTGGCTGGACTGACTTAGTTCACTTGTGGCTACGTAGGGATTCTAGGCTGATGCCTCTTTTGACTCCGCCCCCAGGTTCTGCCACTCCTTCTCCTCCTACAGGTCTTTCCTTCTCATCCTTTTCACTTTCACATTTTTCCTTCCTCCCTCCCTCCCTCCCTCCTTCCCATTCCTGTCTTAACAAAGGGGAACGAAGGAAGGAAGGAGGGAGAGAGGGAGGGAGGGAGGAGGGAAGGAAGGAAGGTAGGTAGGAAAGAGGGAGGGAAGGAAGGAAGGAGAGAGGGAGGGAGGACGGTAGGAAGGAAGGAAAGAGGGAAGGAAGGAGGGAGGGATGGAGAGGGGAGGGAGGGAAGGAAGGAGGGATGGGGAGGGAGGGAAGGAAGGAAGGAGGGAGGGAGGGGGGAGGGAGGGAAGGAAGGAGGGGGAGGAAAGAAGGAAGAAAGAAAGAAAAGAAAAGAAAAGAAGAGAAAGATAGAAAGAAAGAAAGGAAGAAAGAGAAAGAAAGAAAGAAAGAAAGAAAGAAAGAAAAAGAAAAAAAGAAAGAAAGAAAGAAAGAAAGAAAGAAAGAAAGAAAGAAAGAAAGAAAGAAAGAAAGAAAGAAAGAAAGAAAGAAAGGAAGGAAGGAAGGAAGGAAGGAAGGAAGGAAGGAAGGAAGGAAGGATAAGGAAGGAAGGAAGGAAGGGAAGAGGAAGGGAAGGAAGGAAAGAAGGAAGGAAGGAGGGAGGGAGGAGGGTAGGAAGGAAGGAAGGTAGGAAAGACGGAGGGAGGGAGGGAGGGATGGAGGGGGGAGGGAGGGAAGGAAGGAAGGAGGGAAGGAAGGAGGGAGGGGGAGGGAGGGAAGGCAGGAAGGAGGGACGGAGGAAAGAAGGAAGAAAGAAAGAAAAGAGAAAAGAGGAGAAGGAAAGAAGGAAGGAGGGAGGGAGGGAGGAGGGTAGGAAGGAAGGAAGGTAGGAAAGAGGGAGGGATGGAGCGGGAGGGAGAGAAGGAGGGAAGGAAGGAGGGAGGGGGAGGGAGGGAAGGAAGGAAGGAGGGATAGAGGAAAGAAGGAAGAAAGAAAGAAAAGAGAAAAGAAGGGAAAGAAAAGAAAGAAAGAAAGAAAGAAAGAAAAAGAAAGAAAGAAAGAGAAAGAAAGAAAGAAAGAAAGAAAGGAAAGAAAGAAAGAAAGAAAGAAAGAAAGAAAGAAAGAAAGAAAGAAAGAAAGAAAGAAAGGGAAGGAAGGAAGCAAAAACCCAGCGCTGGCAATGCCGGTGACCCAGCCCACGTGTGTGACCTGTTTCTCACCTGTGTCCCAACAGCCGTGTGCAGTGGGGAGATCACGGATGCGTCCGGAGTGGTTTTATCCCCCAACTGGCCCGAGCCGTATGGAAAAGGGCAGGACTGCATCTGGGGGGTCCACGTGGAAGAGGACAAACGCATCTTGCTGGACATACGTGTGTGAGTGGACGGCTTCTCCCACCCCCTCTTTCGCACCCGGACCAGGCTCTCGTGAAGGCGGGCAGACCAAGAGCAGGGCAACCCAGGGCCCTCCTGCAAGTCAATCCTCGATTTACGATGACACTTGAATCCAGAATTCCTCTCGCTAAGCAAGGCTGCGCCTCATTTTACGACCTTTTTGGCCAGGGTTGCTAAGCAAACCACAACCGTTGTTAAGTGAATCATGCAGTCATTGAGTGAATCTGGCCTCCACCACTGACTCCGCTTGTTGGAAGCCGACTGGGAAGGTTGTTAAAAACGGTGATCATGTGACCCAGGACGTAACTACAGGTAATCCTTGGCTTACAATTGTTCGTTTAATGACCGTTCAAAGTTACAACGGCACCGAAAAAAGCAACTTAGGAGCTATTTTCACAGTTACGACCTTTGCAGCGTTCCCACGATCATGTCATCAAACTTCGGACACTTGGCAACTGACTCGTATTTATGACGGTCACGGCCTCCTGACACCCCCCCCTTTCGTGACTTTCCCACCAGCGAAGTCAATGGGGGAAGATAGATTCACTTAACAACCGAGTTGCTAACTTCATAACTGCAGTGATTCACTTAACAACGGTGGCATGCAAGGTCGTAAAATGGGGCAAAACTCACTGAACGACCGTCTTGCTTACCAACAGAAATTCTGCCCTCTGCTGTGATTTTTCAGCCGAGGACTATTTATCTATATACCGGTTGCCCAATGCTCAAATTTTCATCCTGGCGATGCTGCCTTAAGTCCCTTTTTCCCAGCACTGTTTGAACTGTAAATGGTCAGTAAACGAACGACTGTAAGTCAAGTAAGTCCTTGGAGTTGCGCACAGAAGTAGCACAGGAGGTAGCATTTCTACGTACAGCTTTTCGGAAAAGTGCAGAGAAGAGTAAGTAAGATGATCAAAGGCCGGGAGATCCAAACATACGAAGAACGGCTGCAGGACTTGGGTTTGGCTAGTCTAGAGAAAAGAAGGATTGTGGGAAGGGGGACAGGATAGAATTATTCCAGTATTTGGGGGCAGGGGCTGCGGCAGAGAAGAGGGGGGGTCAACCTGTTCCCCAAAGTGCCAGAAGCGGAGGACAAGAAGCAACGGATCGAAAGTAATCAAGGAGGGAAGCAACCTGCAACTAAGGAGGAATGTGTTAGCTGGAAAAGAGGCTTTCAGAGTACTGATTTCTTTTCCCTGCCCACAACTGTGTGTGTGTGTGTTTGTGTGTGTGTGTGTGTGTGTGTATGTGTCTTGGGGTTTTCGTGCAGACGTTTCATGACCTGACTAGGGTAACATCATCAGTGCTAGAAGGAGTTTGCAGAGTGAAGGAGGAGGAGGAGGAGGAGGAGGTATGTCCAGTTTAATGAATAGAAGGACATGATGGCAGCCTTCCAGTATCTCAGGGGCTGCCCCAAAGAAGAGGGAGTCAAGCTATTCTCCAAAGCACCTGAAGGCCGGAGAAGAAGCAACGGATGGAGAAACTAATCCAGGAGAGAAGCAACCTGGAACTAAGGAGAAATTTCCTGACAGTGAGGACAGTTAACCAGTGGAACTCCTTGCCACCAGAAGTTGTGGGCGCTCCATCACAAACCTTAAGCCTAATCCCAACCCACACTGGAAGTTTTTAAGAAGAGATTGGACAACCATTGGTCTGGAATGGTATAGGGTCTCCTGCTTGAGCGGGGGGCTGGACTAGAAGACCTCTAAGGTCCCCTCCAACTCTTTCTGTTATTCTGTTAACTAAGACGATTAAAGGCCTGGAGACTAAAGCTTATGAAGGATGGTTGCAGGATTTGGGAAGGGCCAGTCTGGAGAAAAGAAGGACTAGGGGGGACACGATAGGAGTATTCCACTATTTGAGGGGCTGCCCCAAAGAAGAGGGGGGGTCAACTTATTTTCCAAAGCGCCTGAAGGCAGGACAAGGAACAACAGATGGAAACTGATCAAGGAGAGAAGCAACCTGGAATTAAGGAGAAACTTCCTGACAGTTAGAACAATTAACCAGTGGAACAGCTTGCCACCAGACATTGTGGGTGCTCCAACACTGGAGGTTGCCAAGAAGAGACTGGACAGCCATTTGTCTGAAATCGTGTAGGGTCTCCTACTTGAGCAGGGGTTGGACTAGATGACCTCCAAGGTCCCTTCCAACTCTGTTATTCTCTTAAAAACCCTTGATTGATGGTCAGGCCATGCTTGCCAACTCTTCCAGGAAGCAGGAAAAGAACCTGAAAAGAAAGCCTGGCACTCCTCCCCCCCCCTCACAAACACACGTGTGGATTGCGGGGGGGGGGGGGCTGGCTGGCTCCTGGGATTTCAGAGAGGGAAGAAAGGGATTGAGTTGCATTTGAAGGGGCGTTTTATCTGCCTCTGCAGTTCTGGAAATTTGTCATCCCTCCAGATTCCCCCGTTGTCATTTGCATGACAATAGAAGGCATCTTAAGAGTGAAGGTTGTTTACACAAATGTGAGTGAGAAACCCACATTGTGTGTTTGGCGCCTTGTGCAACCAAGGGAGGGGGAGGGGCACGTGGCAACGCCCAAGCAGGAGGACAAATTAAGAATTTGCTTTCTTGGGGACAAGGAGAAAATGAGAGAAAAGTAAACTTTTAAACAGAATAGAATAGAATAGAATAGAATAGAATAGAATAATATTAGAATAGAATAATATTAGAATAGAATAGAATAGAATAGAATAGAATAGAATAGAATAGAATAGAATAGAATAGAATAGAATAGAATAGAATAGAATAGAATAGAATAGAATAGAATAGGAAGGGACCTTGGAGGTCTTCTAGTCCAACCCCCTGCTCAGACAGGAAACCCTACACCGCTTCAGACAAACGGTTGTCCAGACTCCTTAAAAACTATTCCAGTGTTGGAGTCTTCACAACCTCTGGAGGCAAGGAGTTCCACTGGTTAATTGTTCTAACTGGAGGCCAGACTGGGAAGAACAGAGAATCAAACCCAATTTTCAACCAAATTATCAGCTTCCCTGTCCCCGTAGTTTGCTTCTGCGCTGCTATGAATTTGGCAGAGGGCTCCTTTGTTGACGCAGCCCTTTCTTTTCCCCCCGTCGAACCCCCCTGCTTGTCCTTAAAGGTTGCGTCTGGGCAAAGGGGACACGCTGACCTTCTACGACGGGGACGACCTGACGGCCCGCATCCTGGGTCAGTATTCCGGCTCCCACCGGCATTTCCAGCTCTTCACCTCCATGGCCGATGTCACCATCCAGTTCCAGTCGGATCCGGGAAGCAGCTCCGTCGGTTACCGGCAGGGTTTCATCATCCATTTTGCCGGTAAGCGGAGTAGCTGCCTTCTCTTGAGACACATCCACCACCCCACCACCCCCGAAAGGCTTTCTCGGCTGAGCTTCCGACATTGGGGGGAGGAGGGCAGTGTTGCGATTACAAATGGAGCCCCAAAATTTCTGTCGCTAAGCGAGACAGTCGTAACGTGAGTTTCCCCCCCACTTTACGACTTCTCTTGCCTCCGTTGGTAAGAGAGCCCCTGCAGTTGTGAAGTGAGTCACACGGTCGCTATGCGAAGCTGGCCTCCGCCCATTGACTTGGCTTGCCGGAAGGTCACGTGACACACACCCTCGGGACACTGCAGCCGTCATAAGTACAAGCCAGTTGCCAAGTGTCCGAATTCTGATCATGTGACGCCAGTTGCCAAGTGTCCGAATTCTGATCATGTGACCCCGGGGAGGTTGCGACGGTGGCTAAGTGTGAAAAACAATCCTAAATCACTTTTTTCAGTGCTGCCGTAACTTCGGACGGTCAATAAACAAATGGTCATAATTCTTAATTCTATTCTATTCTATTCTAATTTATTTCTATTCTATTCTTTTTTATATTCTACTCTATTTTCTATTCTATTCTATTCTAATTTCTATTCTATTCTATATTCCAATATTTATTCTATTCTATTCTGTTCTGTTCTATTTCTATTTCTATTCTATTATCATTACTCTACTTCTATTTCTATTATCATTAATTCTATTATTCTATTCTATTCTATTCTATTCTATTCTATTCTATTCTATTCTGTTCTGTTCTATTCTATTCTATTCTATTCTATTCTATTCTATTCTATTCTATTCTATTCTATTCTAATTTCTATTCTATTCTATTCTATTTATTTCTAATTCTATTCTATCCTATTCTGTAATTCTATCCTATTCTGTAATTCTATCCTATTCTGTAATTCTATCCTATTCTATTCTATTCTATTCTATTCTATTCTATTCTATTCTATTCTATTCTATTCTATTCTATTCTATTCTATTCTATTATTCTATTCTCTGTTCTATTCCATTCCGTAATTCTATTCTATTCTTAATTCTATTCTATTCTATTCTTTTTTATATTCTATTCTATTTTTTTCTGTTCTGTTCTTTTCTATTCTATTCTACTCTTTTTTATGTATCTGCGGAGATACGGTGGGTGCAACCAAGGGCGACTGACAGCCTCCCCCCATTTGCAGACTTCCCATTGAGTTGGGTGTGGGTTAAAAGAGCCTCTCCTCACCCCCCCTGAATCAGCTTCCAAGGCATCCCTTGCCAGCCCCCCATGCATGTTTCTGTCTTCTTCCTTGGCAGAGGTTCCCCGCAACGACACGTGCCCGGAGCTGCCGGAAATTCCCAACGGCTGGAAGACCACCTCGCACCCTGAGCTGATCCACGGGGCCGTGGTGACCTACCACTGCTACCCTGGCTACGAGCTGGTGGGCACGGAGCTCCTGATGTGCCACTGGGACCTGGTGTGGAGCGGGGACCTGCCCTCCTGCCAGAGAGGTGAGGGGAGAGGGAGGAAGATCTGGGGCTGGGAGGAGGAGGAGGAAGATCCTGCATGCGTGTAACGTGTCATGAGTACCCCAGAAAAAGCTCCCACGTTTTAAAACATCTGTAAGGGATGCTGAGTCCACCTTTAGATGTTGATTGACAGCTGCTTTCCAGGAACTGAGAGCAAGGCTGTCCAACCTTGGCTGCTTTAAGACTTGTGGACTTCAACTCCCAGAATTCCCCAGGAAGAGGGGGGACCCCAATAGCAGAAGGTTTTGGGGAGGGGGTGGACCCCAATACTCAGTGCATCCAGCTGGGGGGTCACATTTCCTAAAAGCTGCTCTATTGTGGTGGTAAGAAGCACTTCGGACTTTATTCTGGGTGTGCCAAGAGCTCCCCCAGCTGGTCGACGAGAGGATCGCGGCCCCAAATATTACGAAACCCATTTTATGACCGTCGGGAGTTACGTCCAGGATGGGCAGGCTCTGTTGCTGTTGTAACCTGAGGACTATCTGTACCCCTTCATTGTTTTTCCTGTCTCTCTCAGTGCAACGGTTCATTTACTGACCGTTCAAAGGTATAACGGCCCTGAAAAAAGTAACTTAGGACCTTTTTTTCGGACTTCACGACCGTTGCAGTCATGCGACCGTGGTCCAGGATCAAAATTCAGAAACTTGGCCACTGACTCAGATTTATGACGGTTACAGTGTCCCGGGGTCAGGTGGTCCCCTTTTACAACCTCCTGACAAGCGAAGTCAGCGGGGGAAAGCCAGATTCATTTAATGACCATGTGACTAACTCAGCAATTCACTTAACCATGGTGTTAAGAAAGGTCGTAAAATGGGGCAAAACTCACTTAACAACCGTCGCGCTTAGCAACAGAAATTGTGGGCTCCGTTGTAGTTGTAACTTGAGGACTACCTGAATTTATGACAGTTGCAGAGTCCCAAGGACAGGTGGTACTACTACTACTGCTACTACTACTACTACTACTACTAATAATAATAATAATAATGATGATGATGATGATGATGATGATGATGATGATGATGGTGATGTTGGAAGGGACCTTGGAGGTCATCTAGTCCAACCCCCTACTCAGGCTGGAAAGATCCGCTTAACAACCATGTTCCTCACTTAACAACTGCAGCGATTCACTTAACGGTGGTAAGAAAGGTCGTAAAATGGGACAAAGCTCCCTTAACGGCTGTCTCGCTTAGCACGGCTCAGTTGTGGTCGTACGTCCTACCTGTGTATGTGTGTGTGTGTGTCTGTGTGTGTGTGTGTGTGTGTGTATAATTCCACGTCCCGTTGATTATTGTCGTAAGTGGAGGACGACTTGTAAAAGATAGGGTGTGGGTGTGTTTGTGTAGCCCTTTCTGTGTCCTGCGCAAACAACTGCTGAGTGTAGACCCCCCCCTCCCCAAAATAGACAAAGGCTGCCCACTTCGCCCGGGGTTCTTCCCCAGCTTTGCCTGTCGATTCCTCCTTTGTCACTTAACAACCGCGGCAAGAAAGGTCATAAAATGGGGCAAGACTCACTTAACAACTGTCTCGCTTAGTGACGGAAATTTGGGGGCTCCTTTGTGTCGTAAGCGGAGGACACCCTGCATTGTCTGAGCAACTGCAGGGACTCACCAACGGGGGTGAGGAAGGCCGTAAAAGGAGGCAACATTCACTTTTACGACCTTCCTTGCCCCCGTCGGTAAGTGAGTCCCTGCAGTTGCTCACTTAGTGACAGGGTCGTTAAGTCAATCCGGCTTTCCCCAGTGACCGTGCTCGTCAGAAGGACGCCAAAGTGGATCCCCTGTCCCGGGGACATGGCGACCGTCATAACTAGGAGTTGGTTGCCAAGGGTCCGGAATTCTGAGCACCCTCGTTGTCTTTGTCTCTCACAGTGACCGCCTGTCCGGACCCCGGAGATGTGGAGCACAGCCGGCGCGTGGTGTCCACCAGCAAGTTCCCGGTGGGCTCCACCATCCAGTTCCTCTGCGACGGGGGCTTCGTCCTGGCCGGCGCTGCGGAGATCACCTGCCACGACCGGCCGGCCGGGGGTCCGAAGTGGAGTGACCGCCTGCCCAAATGCATCCGTAAGGCTTCCATCTAGACGCAGGAGTAGGCAACCTTGGCTCTTTTATGACTCCTGGACTTCAACTCCCAGAATTCCTCAGCCAGACACGCTGGCTGAGGAATTCTGGGAGTTGAAGTCCACAAGTCATAAAAGGACCAAGTTTGAAGAGTCCTGCTTCTGGACTTCAACTTCCAGAATTCTTCAGCCAGCGTGCCTGGCTGAGGAATTCTGGGAGTTGAAATCCACAAGTCATCAAAGGGCCAAGTTGGAAGACACCCCCCCTTGTGGACTTCCACTCCCAGAATTCCACAGCCAGCGTGCCTGGCTGAGGAATTCTGGGAGTTGAAGTCCACAAGTCATCAAAGGGCCAGGTTTGAAGACCCCTGACTTACCTTAATGACTTGAAGATCTGTGGACCAACTCCCAGCATTCCTCAGCCAGCACAGGAATTCTGGGAGTTGAAGTCCACCCATCTCCGAGTTGCAAGGAGGAGAAACACTGTTTTAAATGCCCAGGGACAGACTAGAAATGTAAAAAACCAACGGGTAGAATCGGACGGGCAAGGAAAGGAGTTCGAATCCTGTCCTTCTCTTCTTCCAGCCGAGGTCTACGAACCCTGCCGCAACCCGGGTGGACCCGAACACGGCGCTCAGCACCCGGAAAAACGGCTCCACCAATCTGGGAGCACCCTGCGCTTCACCTGTGCCGCCGGCTACCTGCTGCTGGGCAACGCTGTCGTCCGATGCCTGCCTGGGCACCCCTCACACTGGAGCGGCCCTCCTCCGCTTTGCAAAACTGGTCAGTCTCTGGGGTGGCGTGGTGGGTCAAGGATGGGGGTCAGCTGTCCGTGTGAAGAGGAGACAGGCCGCCAGCTGCGGTGTCCTTTGCACAGAGTAGGCAGATCCCACTTACTAGAGGTAGTCCCCAACTTATGGCAGTTCGTTTAGTGACCTTTCAGAGTTACAGCGGCACTGGGAAAAAAAGGGACTTATGACCGTTTTTCGCATTTAACGACCGTTGCGGCATCTCCATGATCATGGGATCAAAATTCAGATGCTTAGCAACCGACTTGTATTTATGATGGTCGCAGCATCCTGGGGGGGTGGGGGGGTTGGGGTGGTCATGTGATCCTGCTTTTGCGACCTTCGGACAAGCAAAGTCAACGGGGAAGCCGGATTCACTTAACAGCTGTGAGACTCACTTAACGACTGCTGTGATTCGCTTACCAGAAAAATGGTCAAACGGAGCAAATTCTCACTTAACGAATGCTTCACTTAGCGACATCAATACCGGGCTCAGTTGCGGTGGTAACTATCTGTGTTTGTTTTTTAATTGATTTAATTTAATTTAATTTAATTTGTTTAATTTTATTTATTTAGTTGGTAGATTTGGATTTAGATTTTAGATTTTATTAGATTTATATACCGCCCTTTCCCCGTAGGACTCAGGGCGGTTTACAAGGTGTTTAAAACATCAGTACAAAAATTAAAAAAACAATTAAAAATGATTAAATTCAGTCCCTGAAGTAGAAATATAAAAACCCCAATTAAAACTCTCAGCCTGGGCCGGAAAGCTCAAAGAGCCAGGTCTTCAGGTCCCGGCGAAATGAACGAAGGTCGGGGGCAGTCCTAAGCTCCACGGGCAGCTGGTTCCAGAGGGCAGGCGCCCCCACAGAGAAGGCCCTCTCTCTGGGAGTCACCCGCCGGCAATCCTTCACCGGCGGTACCCTAAGAAGGCCCTCCCTGTGGGAGCGCACAGGACGATGGGAAGTTGACGCTGGCAGCAGGTGCTCCCTAAGATAATCCAGGCCCAAGCCATTCAGGGCTTTATAGGTCATCACCAGCACCTTGAATCTCACCCGGAGGGCAACCGGAAGCCAAAGCAGCTCGCGGAGTAGAGGCGTTACATGGGAGTATCGGGAAACTCCCATCACAACTCGCGCGGCTGCATTCTGCACCAGCTGGAGCCTCCGAGTGGTCCTCAAGGGCAGCCCCATGTAGAGAGCGTTGCAGTAGTCTAACCGGGAGGTCACGAACGCATGAGTGACTGTGCGTAGGGCATCTCGGTCCAGATAGCGTAGAGATAGATAGATAGATAGATAGATAGATAGATAGATAGATAGATAGATAGATAGATAGATAGATAGATAGATAGATAGATAGATGATAGATAGATAGATAGATAGATAGATAGATAGATAGATAGATAGATAGATAGATAGATAGATAGACAGACAGACAGACAGACAGACAGACAGACAGATATTGATGGATGGATGGATGGATGGATGGATGGATGGATGGATGGTAGATAGATAGATAGATAGATAGATAGATAGATAGATAGATAGATAGATAGATAGATAGAGATAGATAGATAGATAGATAGATAGATAGATAGATAGATAGATAGATAGATAGATAGATAGATAGATAGATATACCGACAAAGCTGACTGGGGAATTCTGGGATTTGAAGTCCGCCCATCTTAAAGGGGCCAAGATTGACAGATTTCTGGGCTGCGAGAATCTCTTTGGGAATTGCCAGCTCGCTGTGCCCCTCCGTAATGCCGCCCTCTGCTTCCCTTCCAGCCTCCAGCGATGAGTTTTATGCCAACCCGAAACTGGACGGTAAGACTGGCAGGGGGGTCCTAAGCACGGCCTTTGCCCGCCCTGCTGCCTCCTTCTGCTCAGGGCGGGTGGGCAGGATGGCCAGCTGCAATCAGACTCTGCCAGGGTTTGTTGACATCCAGCTGGCTGCCGCTCGCTGCCTCCTTTAGGGCTGAGGTTTCGGGGTCTAGAGGGACACGGTGGCTCAGTGGGTGAGGATGCTGAGCTTGTTGATCAGAAGGTCGGCAGTTTGGCGGGTCGAATCCCGAGTGCCGCGTAGCAGAGTGAGCGCCTGTTACGCGTCCCAGCTTCTGCCCACCTAGCAGTTCGAGAGCACGTAAAAAATGCAAGTAGAAAAATAGGGACCACTCCGGTGGGAAGGTAACAGTGTTCCCTGCGCCTTTGGCGTGTAGTCACGCCGGCCACATGACCACGGAGACGTCCTCGGACAAGCGCCGGCTCTTCGGCTTTGAAACGGAGATGAGCACCGGCCCCTAGAGTCGGAAACGACTAGCACGCATGTGCGGGGGAACCTTTACCTTTACCTTTACCTTCGGGGTCTAGCTCTCCCACCCCTCTCTGCTGCCTCGCCCCTGAAACTCGCCCTCCCGTTTCTTCCTGCAGCTGTGGCCAAGGTGTTGCCAGCCAGGGACCCCTTGCAAGGGTCCAGCGTGGCTTTTGCGGTCTTCCTACCCGTGGCTGTTGTGGGGCTTCTTCTGGGCACCGTCTACCTCTACGTTTCCAGGTGAGCCATGGGGGCTGGGTGGGAGAGCTGACCGGAGGGGGGGGCGTTACACAGCTCCCCCCCCTCACGTGTCTTGACCCCAGTCTCCTTCCCTCCTCGCTGGCTGCCCAGGCATCAGGGGAAGTCATCGCTGGCGGCACCTCTGTCAACGTCACAATCCTATGACCACATTGGAGGCGATTCGGCCTTCGACAACCCCACGTATGAGACTCGAGTAAGTGGGTCCCCCTCCCTTCCCCAGCTGTGCCAGATAGGGAGACAGGAGGACCAATGGAGAGGGGCATAGGGTCCTATAGGTATATATGGTATATATGGTATGAGATTGGACAGCCATTTGTCTGAAATGGTGTAGGGTCTCCTGCCTGAGCAGGGGGTTGGACTAGAAGACCTCCAAGGTCCCTTCCAGCTCTGTTATTCTATTCTATTCTATTCTATTCTATTCTATTCTATTCTATTCTATTCTATTCTATTCTATTCTATTCTATTCTATTCTTTTTCCTTATTCTATTCTTTTTTTCCTATTCTATTCTATTTATTCTATTCTATTCTATTCTATTCTATTCTATTCTATTCTATTCTATATTTCTATTCTATTCTATTCTATTCTATTCTATTCTATTCTATTCTATTCTATTCTTTTTCCTTATTCTATTCTTTTTTTCCTATTCTATTCTATTCTATTCTATTCTATTCTATTCTATTCTATTCTATTCTATTCTATCCTATTCTATTCTATTCTATTCATTTCTTATTCTATTCTATTCTATTCTGTAATTCTATTCTATTCTATTCTATTCTTTTTATTCTATTCTATTCTATTCTATTCTATTCTATTCTATTCCATTCCATTCCATTCCATTCCATTCCATTCCATTCTATTCTATTCTATTCTATTCTATTCTATTCTATTCTATTCTATTCTATTCTATTCTATCCTATTCTATTCTATTCTATTCATTTCTTATTCTATTCTATTCTATTCTGTAATTCTATTCTATTCTATTCTATTCTTTTTATTCTATTCTATTCTATTCTATTCTATTCCATTCCATTCCATTCCATTCCATTCCATTCCATTCCATTCCATTCTATTCTATTCTATTCTATTCTATTCTATTCTATTCTATTCTATTCTATTCTATTCTATTCTATTCTATTCCCAAGCTCTTTATAGCAGCCACAGAGATTTCCTGCCTCTTCTTGGGTGGGGGAGATTTAGTTTCCCCTCTGGGGCAGGAAACCCTAAAAGAGATCATCTATTTTTTAGGGGGAACAGAAACCCCAGAAAGAGCCTTGGATCAAGGATCAAAGGACAGGGACTGAAGAGCAAGGCAAGAAGCTGCCAGTTGGGCACAAAATCTTTAGAATAGAATAGAACAGAACAGAATAGAATAGAAAATAGAATAGAGTAGAGTAGAGTAGAGTAGAGTAGAGTAGAGTAGAATAGAATTAGAAATATAGAATAGAATAGAATAGAATAGAATAGAATAGAATAGAATAGAATAGAATAGAATAGAATAGAATAGAATAGAATAGAATAGAATAGAATAGAATAGAAAATATGGAATGGAATGGAATGGAATGGAATGGAATAGAATAGAATAGAATAGAATAGAATAGAATAGAATAGAATAGAATAGAATAGAATAGAATAGAATAGAATAGAATAGAATAGAATAGAATAGAATAGAATAGAACAGAATAGAGATATAGTAGAATTTAGAATAGAATAGAATAGAATAGAATCATATTAGAATAGAAATATAGTAGAATAGAATAGAACAGAACAGAACAGAACAGAACAGAATAGGAGTAGAGCAGGAAGGGACCTCGGAGGTCCTCTAGTCCAGCCCCTTGCTTAAGCAGGAGACCCTATTCCATCTCAGACAGGTGACTGTCCAGCCTCTTCTTAAAAGCCTCCAGTGATGGGGCATCCACGATTTCTAGTGGCCAGCTGTTCCACTGGTTCATTGTCCTCCCTGTCAGGAAGTGGATCCTTGCATCTGTGGATGAAATGAGTCAGGTCGTGAGCCCATCGGGTGGGATCCTCTGCTAGGCTGGGTGGGGGATTCTGGGAGTCGGAGCCCACCCCTCTTTTCATGAGGGTCAGATTGAGAAACCTGCTCTCAGGTTAAGGGATCTGGTGCCCAGGAACGTGGAGGTGCATTTGCTCCTAAAAGTTCCTACTGCAAACTGAAAGGGGGTGAGGGGGGCCTCCAGTCTCCTGCCCCCTTGAGAGACTGCAGGGAGTTGCTGAAGGCCACTCCAAGCTGGGAGACCCCTACTGTGCTTTTGGGGAAGGGGCTGCCTTGCTTCCTTAGTTCCTTGGAGGGAGGGGGGGCTGAAAGGCCGACGCCAAGGGCCCAACTCTTGGCAGACTTTTCTCTCTGCAGGAGATGCCGGCGGCAGCATATGAGGTCTCCATCTAGGGCAGAGGCCGCCCTCAAGGGGGGAGCCGGAGGGGCAGGCCTGACACCCACCCACCCCCGGATCACAGAGGCTCCCCCACTGCCCCCTGCGCTGAGATAGGACCTGTAAATACCTCCCAGCCAGACCTTCCCAGGAGAAACACCAGGCGGGGGTGGGGAGGTGGGGGGGGAGGGGAGCTGCTGATGGACGCTGCCACCCCTTCCAGGACACCCCCCCGACCCTCAGGACCTCACGGCCACTGCAACATCAGGGGGGCCCCCCACGGCACAGAATTTGCCTTCGTTCGGGAGAACTGCAGAAATATTTCGCTTTTTTTCCAAAACGAAGGCCGATGATCCTTTCTCGGGCTTCGGAGTCAACCTTGCACTGTTTCTCCAGGCAGAGACGCAAGCTGCGATTGTGGCAAGCACTGAGGACGTTCCCTAGTTGGGTCACGAAAGGTCTGCAAGAAAACAACGAAGCTCAGAGGGCATCAAGGACCCCACAGCCGCCCTCCTCCTCCTCCTCCTCCTCCTCTCCACAAGACCCCCTCTCTTCTAGCACTGAGGACGTTCCCTAGTTGGGTCATGAAACGTCTTCAAGAAAAGCACCAAGCTCTGAGAGCACCAAGGACCCCACAGTTGTCGTTCTCCTCCTCCTCCTCCTCCTCCTCCTCCTCCTCCTCCTCCTCCTCCTCCTCCTCTCCACAAGATCCCCTCTCTTCTAGCACTGAGGACGTTCCCTAGTTGGGTCATGAAACGTCTTCAAGAAAAGCACCCAGCTCAGAGGGCACCAGGGACCCCACAGTTGTCGTTCTCCTCCTCCTCCTCCTCCTCCTCCTCCTCCTCCTCCTCTCCACAAGATCCCCTCTCTTCTAGCACTGAGGATGTTCCCTAGTTGGGTCATGAAACGTCTGCAAGAAAACAACGAAGCTCAGAGAGCACCAGGGATCCCACAGTCTTCCTCCTCCTCCTCCTCCTCCTCCTCCTCCTGCCTTCTAGCACTGATGCTGTTCCCTAGTTGGGTCATGAAACGTCTGCAGGAAAACCGCCCAGCTCAGAGAGCAGCAAGGACCCCACAACCCTCCTCCTCCTCCTCCTCCTCCTCCTCCTGCATAAACCCTACTCTCCTAGCACTGATGATGTTCCCCAGTTGGGTCCTGAAATGTCTCCAAGGAAACCGCCCAGCTCAGAGAGCACCAAGGACCCCCCAGTTCAACCCTGAGCTACAAAGATTCTCCTTTATCGGTTCTGATCCGAGCAACTAAACAGGCCCGGACCTGCTTCAGGCATGGAAAAGCGACCATGGGGAAACCCCGACTTGGACTGGGTTAATAAATGGATAGGAAAACTTCCCAAGAAATCCCCGCCTGGGGGCTGCACTGAGGAATTCAGGAAAATTCCCCAGGGACGACAGAGGCATGGCCTGGAAGTCACCAAGAATCCAGCGTCCTCATTGCGGTAGCCCCATCCCTCTGTGGGGCGACACCCAAAAAGGGAGACATTTCTTAACATCCACGCCCAGGATGGTCAAAGGACTCCTGCCTTGGGCAGGGGGTTGGACTAGATGACCTCTTGAGGTCCCTTCTACGAAGCTGAGGACCTTTTCAGTTTGGGCAAGCTGGGGGGGAAACCTGATGGGAGAGGAAGAAAAGGGAGGGGGCTGTCTCTCACTCGTACGGGGGTGGGTGGGTGGGCTTCCTGCCTCTTTGAAATTCTGAATTTCGGCGGCTTTCTGCTTAGTGGCTGTCGCCGTTCGGGTTTGAAACTGCCTTTGATCTGTTTTGGAGATTTTTGTACGCAACGGGAGGGGCTTCGTTTCAAGGAGGGGGAAACTGCTGCTGATTTTGGGGTACTGGGATCGGAAAGGGGGGGGGAATTTCCCAGGAGCCACAACCAAGGGTCTGGATAGCCCCACATACCTTAGGGGGCTCGGTCTTAGGAGGCAAAGACCCACTAGGACACGGGTAGGCAACCTTGGCTCTTTTAGGACTCGTGGACTTCAACTCCCAGAATTCCTGTGCCAGCATGGGGGAACAATGGCCCCCTTCATGACTTGTGGACCAACTCCCAGAATTCCTGAGGTAGCACAGGGACTATGGCCATCTTATGACTCGTAGACTTCAACTCCCAGAATTCCTGTGCCAGCATGGGGGAACTATGGCCCCCTTCATGACTGGTGGACTTCAACTCCCAGAATTCCTGAGCCAGCATGGGGGAACTGTGGCCCCCTTCATGACTGGTGGACTTCAACTCCCAGAATTCCTGAGCCAGTATGGGGGAACTATGGCCCCCTCATGACTTGTGGACTTCAACTCCCAGAATTCCTGAGCCAGCATGGGGGAACTATGGCCCCCTTCATGACTGGTGGACTTCAACTCCCAGAATTCCTGAGCCAGCATGGGGGAACTGTGGCCCCCTTCATGACTGGTGGACTTCAACTCCCAGAATTCCTGAGCCAGCATGGGGGAAACCATGGCCCCCTTCATGACTGGTGGACTTCAACTCCCAGAATTCCTGAGCCAGCATGGGGGAACTTTGGCCCCCTTTATGACTTGTGGACTTCAGCTCCCAGAATTTCTGAGCTAGCATGGGAACTATAGCCATCTTATGACTCGTAGACTTCAACTCCCAGAATTCCTGTGCCAGCATGAGGGGACTATGGCCCCCTTGATGACTTGTGGACTTCAATTCCCTATGCTGGCTCAGGAATTCTGGGAGTTGAAGTCCACGAGTCATGAAAGAGCCAAGGTTGCCTACCCCTGCACTAGGAAATCTGTATGTAGGACAGCAGGAAGCAGAGTGGTCCTTGGGGGTCCTGAGCCACTGGATCCTTGGGAAACCGAAGCCACCATTTGAAGAAGGCAGGGGTCCCGCTTGGAAAAGGGGAGCCGGGTACAGCTGGCTTCCATCGAAGCATGAAAGAGGAAAGTTTAGCTCTCTCTTGTAACTCAACCTCAACTCTTCTTAAGGCCTCGAGCAAAGGGTGGGGTGGGGGTGGGTCTCAGAAGTGAGAATCGGCGCTGGCGTTATGCCACCCGAGCCTGGGGACAGACGCAACCGGTTGTGGAAAAGAGCATCTCCGTTCCCGGGGGCCATTCAGTCCTGGGGATAGCAGGAGCGCTGAGACTTATATACCGCTTCACAAGCCCCCTCTAAGCGGCTTACAGCGTCAGCCTCTTTGCCCCCCAACCATCTGGGTCCTCGTTTTACCCACCTCGGAAGGGACGGAAGGCCGAGTCAACCTTGAGCCGGTCAGGATCGAACTTCCCGGCTGTGGGCGGAGTCAGCCTGCAACGCTGCATTCGAACCACTGCACCATCACGGTTAGAAAGAAAGAAAGAAAGAGGGGAGGGAGGGAGGGAGGGAGGAAAGAAATAAAGGAAGAAAGAAAAAGGAAGGAGAAAAGGGAGGGAGGGGAAAAGGGAGGGAAGGAAAAAAGGGAAAAGGGAGGGAGAGAAAAAAAGAAGGAAGGCGGGAAGAATAGCAAAAGCACTTAGACTTATATACCGCTTCACAGGGCTTTACAGCCCTCTCTAAGTGGTTTACAGCATCTTGGCCCCTCCCCCAACAATCTGGCTCCTCCTTTTGCTGACCTCAGAAAGCCACGTCAACCTAGAGCTGGTCACAGGATCAAACTGCTGGTAGCGGGCAGAGTTTGCCTGCAATACTGCATTGTGACCACTGTGCACCACTGCAGGAAAGTTTAAGTTTAAGTTTATTAATATTTCTATACCGCCCTTCTCCCGAAGGACTCAGGGCGGTGTACAGGGCAAGAGTAAAACATAAAGTTACAAAAATTAAAAAGTTATTAAATACATGCCCATAAAAAACAATAAATACATTAATAAAACCCCCAATAAAATGATAATAAAAACCCCAGCAATCCCACCCTCAGGCCAGGCCGGCTTGTTCGAACAGGTATGTTTTCAGATCACGGCGAAAGGAAAAGAAGAAAGAAAGAGAGAAAGGAAAGGAAAAAAGAAAGGAAGGAAGGAAGGAAGGAAGGAAGGAAGGAAGGGAAAGAAAAAGAAAGAGAAGGGGAGGAGGAGGATGAGAAGAAAAGAAGGAGGGGAAAGGGTGGAAGGAAAGAAGGAGAAAAGGGAGGGAGAGGAGGAAGTGAAGGAAAGAATAGCAATAGCAGTTAGACTTATATACCGCTTCACAGGGCTTGACAGCCCCCTCTAAGCGGCTTACAGAGTCGGCCTATTTGGTCCCCCAACCATCTGGGTCCTCGTTTTACCCACCTCGGAAGGGACGGAAAGCTGAGTCAACCTTGAGCCGGTCAGGATCGAACTTCCCGGCTGTGGGCAGAGTCAGCCTGCAATGCTGCCTTCGAACCACCAAGACAGCCCTTGGCAGTTTGCTAACCCAGCCGAAGGGTCTGTGGAGACCCCCTAACCCCGCCCCGTCTTCGTCAGACGTCTCCTTTCATCTGGGGGGTGTAAGCAGGACTCTGCTCAACGCACATTTGAACTTCACTTTTTCATATCGAGATGCAGACGGCCTTCAGCTTAACGGCCGCAACGGAGCCCAAAATTTCTGTCACTCAGCGAGATGTCGGCTGGGCAAAATTTTTGCCCCACTTTACGTCTTTTTCCCACCACGGTTAAGCGAAAGGGCAGTGGCTACTTTAGGAATGTGGCCGTTAAGGGAATCTGGTTTCCTTTGCCCATCAGAAAGGCGCAAAAGCGGATCACGTGACCCCGGGACACTGCGGATGTCATAAACGTGACTCGGTGGCCCAGTGTCCGAATTTTGATCATGTGTCTGTGGGGATGCTGCAACGGCTGTTAAGCGTGAAAAACGGTCGTAAGTCTCTGTTTTCAGCACCATTGTAAGTTCAACAGTCACTAGACGCACGGTTATAAGTCAAGGACTAGTCGTAGGTGTCTATACATGGAGGGGGGTTCCTGGGGGGGGAAAACACTTGAGAGCGGTCAGCATAATACCGTATAAGTGATCCTCCCAGGTTTAACTTAAAGGCAGCTTTCTCACCGTTAGCATCTGGGCAGTTTAGTAAAGGTCTTGAGGAAGGCGGAGGGGGTTCAGGGCTCCCCACAAATTTGGAGGAAAGCTTTTTCTCTCCGAATCCTGTGGGGTGGAAGCTTCAGCATGGGGGGAGAGCCAGAAAAATGCACTGGAAGAGGAATAGAATAGAATAGAATAGAATAGAATAGAATAGAATAGAATAGAATAGAATAGAATAGAATAGAATAGAATAGAATAGAATAGAATTATGAGATGGAATAGAATAGAATAGAATAGAATAGAATAGAATAGAATAGAATAGAATAGAATAGAATAGAATAGAATAGAATAGAATAGAATTATGAGATGGAATAGAATAGAATAGAATAGAATAGAATAGAATAGAATAGAATAGAATAGAAAAAATGGAATAGAATAAAATAAAGTAGAGTAGAGTAGAGTAGAATAGAAAATATGGAATGGAATGGAGTAGAGCTGGAAGGGACCTTGGAGGTCTTCTAGTCCAGCCCCCCACTTAAGCAGAAGAACCTATACCATTTCAGACCAAGGGCTGTCCAGTCTCTTCTTTGAAACCTCCACTGATGGAGTACCCACGATTTCTGGTGGCAAGCAGTTCCACCGGTTAAATTTCTTCGCTGTCAGGAGGTTTCTCCTTAATTCCAGGTTGCTTCTCTCCTTGATCAGCTTCCGATCATTGTTTCTCATCCTTCCCTCTGGTGCTTTGGAGAATAGCTTGACACACCCCCTCTTCCTTGTGGCACCCTCTCAAATACTGGAGCACTGCTAGACGTTGAGGAGGTTGAAGGTGATAAACAGCATCTTGGCGGGATCCGTGTTGCGTTCAGAGGCAGCCCTATCTTGAGCGCACTGCACGTGGGGATGAGAGCCTGGATCACTGCCAACAGGGCCTCCAGGGGAGGTAGGTCCACCCTTGGTGGCATCGGATAAAGCCAGCCTCCGCTGCCAGCCAGCCAAACCTCAAGATGTTCTCCAGGAGAAATGTGACACAGGCAGGCCTTTACTTACGACCAACGTTTGTGTTGATAAGCGAGACAGTTATTACTGTCTCCCTTTTGCCCCATTTTGCAACCTTGCTTGCCACGGTGGTTATGTGAATCCAGCTTCCCCACGTCGACTTTGCTCGTCGGACAAGAAAAGGGGGATCACGTGACAACCCTTCCCCCCCCTCCCACCGGGACACCGCAACCGTTGTAAATACGAGTCTGGCGTCTGAATTTTGTTGCTCGCTGCAACGGCCGTCAGCGTGAAGAACAAGAATCATAAGTCATTTTTTTTCCAGTTCTTTTGTAACTAAAGGAGTTGCTGCTTGTGCCATCCTGAGACAATACTTTAGTAAGGATCAAGCCAGATGTTGGAGGGATTGAATATAAACTAGCTTCGATCCAGCTAAGGTCTTGGCCAGGATGGCCATGACAGACACCCATAATCTGATCCTGGGCTAGTGATGTGCAACAGGTGGTATCCCAAAGGCGCCTTTTTTTCAGGAGGCAACTGGACTTTTTTGTTTTCCTTTGAAGACCTTTTGCTTCTCATCCCAGAAGCTTCTTCGGCTCTGACTGGATGGTGGGAGAATGGAAGGATTTATACTCCTTGCAGAGAGCTGGTCGTTTGCCTTTGTTGAGGCCACTTGGAGGTTTGTCTGTGTCCTCAGGGTCATCGGAATGGTGCAAATGGGCGGGGAGACTTTTTGGAAATGTTGAAAGGAATTTCACACCCATTTGCACCGCTCAGGTGACCCTGAGGTCACAGGTCAACCTCCAAGTGGCCTCAACGACTCTCTAAAAGAAGGCAAATGACCAGCTGTTTGCAAGGAGGGACACAGGGCAGAAAACGTCCTGCAGCCAAGAAGGCTCCGCACCCATTTGCACCACTCTGGTGGCCCCGAGGACACAGATAAACCTCCAAGTGGCCTTAACAACTCTCTAAAAGGAGGCAAATGACCAGCTGTCTGCAAGGAGTATAAATCCTCCCGTTCCCCACCATCCAGTCAGAGCTGAAGAAGCTTCTGGGATGAGAAGAGAAACGTCTTCAAAGGAAAAACAAGAAAGTCCAGTTGCCTCCTGAAAAAAAGCAGCTTTGGGACAACCATGGCCTGGATGATGGAGAACCTCCATAGACAGGTCTTATCAGTATTCTGATGGTAGCCCATGGTAAAACAGGGATGACCTTCTCCTAGGGCATCCTGCCGATGCTGGAGACCCATGGTTCCCCACACGGAGTGACCCACATCTCAAATCATTCCTCCTCCAAACGCACTGACTGGGACCGGTCACTTAGGAAGGGGCAGGAAAAGACATGGCTTCCTATTCCCAATCTTAGGAGGGATCCAGAGGGATCCCTTGGCCGCCAAGAGGAACGATCCCATCCTCCAGTTCTCAACAAGGGTCTCCAGAAAGGATTGGCCACCCAAGGAAGGGGCTGAAACCACAACAAGACGTGGCCTCCAACTTTAGGACGGATCCAGAAGGATCCCTTGGCCGCCAAGAGGAACGATCCCATCCTCCAGTTCTCAACAAGGGTCTCCAGAAAGGATTGGCCACCCTAGGAAGGGGCTGAAACCACAACAAGACGTGGCCTCCAACTTTAGGAGGGATCCAGAAAGATCCCTTGGCCGCTAAGAGGAACGATCCCATCCTCCAGGTCTGAAGAAGGATCTCCCGGAAGAATTGGCCCCTTAGGAACAGGCAGATCCTCTCCAAGACATGGTCTCCAATCTTAGGTCGGATCCCTTAAGAAGGATCTCTGGGTCGCCAAGAGGAATGGTCTCTCCCTCCAAGGCACGGACTGGGCGTCCACGCCATTTCAGACCCACATCTGGAGAAGGTCCAGGAAAACCATAGGATTTGAGACCCCTCTGGCTTGAAGCCCACCCATCCTAGATCTTCCCTCCAAAGGAAGAGACACCACCCTTACGTCCCGGGGGTGGGGTGGGGGGGGGTTTGATTCTTTCCTGCCCCTATTCTCGTTTCTCGCCGACTTTCCCCCTCCCTCTGAGGTTGCAGAGGATGGATTAGCAGAAGCGTCTCTCCCAGGTCCTGCCCCCCCTCACTTCCTCCAACATCTACCCCCCCCCTTCTCTATGAGAAGGATGGACCCTTTCAGGAAGACCAGGAGGGTCTTGGGGGGGGGAGCTTGGTGCCCCCCCCACCCGGGTCTGGAGGGAAGGGAAGTGTTTTAGCATTCGGTGTCAAACTACAGCGATTGTCTCCCCACCCCCTTTGCAAGTGGGGGTGGGGGTAACTTGGGGGGGAGGGGAAAGGAGGGCCAACTTTTTGGACTGTTTCATGAATAAACCAGTGTTTTAGAAAAAGGCAGGTTTGGCTTTGTGGCTTTGTTTTTCCGGAAAGCATCCAAGATCTGTATAGGAAGCGGAGGCCGTAAAAACCAAGGTGCCCTGGGGGATTCTGGGAGCTGTGTTCGGCCCAGAGGGCGCCCTGTTGGGGAATCCGAGGTGGCCCCCACCATTTGGATTTTCCATAGAGAAAGTCCTCAACTTCCAGCTGCAACCGAGTCCCAATTGCTAAGCAAGAGACTTTCGCCCCGTTTTATGACCTTTCTTGCCCCTGTTGTTAAGTGAATCACTGCCATTGTTAAGTTAGTCATGCAGTTGTTAAGTGAATCTGGCTTTCCCCCCCCCCCCTGCATTGATTTGGCTTCTCAGAAGGTCACAAAAGGGGAACCCATCACCCCCCGGGAACACTGCGACCGTCATAAATACAAGTCAGTGGCCCAACATCTGAATTTTGATCATGTGACCAGGAGGATGCTACAGTGGTTGTTAAAGTGTGGGAAAAAGATCATAATTTATTTTTCTCAGCGCTATTGTAGCTATGAACGGTCAGTAAATGAAGTGCTGTAAATTGAGGACTATCTGTATTCCAGGAGATCAGAGCGTTTCTCAACAAAAAAACGAAGACGTGGTCCTTTTTGAGGGTCCCTGATGTGGCCAGGAATATAGTTGCACAGCTAGGACAATGAGCTGTGGACCACACACACACACACTTTCACAGTCCTGCATCAGCTGGACCTCTGCAAGGCCCCCAAAAGCAGGCAAAGATATCTGGATCCTCTCCTGCCTTGGTCCACCTGAGAAGGCCCGGGCGGGAAGGGTGAAGCCCGGTTCCCCAGAGGGGGAGGTCCCTGCCCCATGGAGCCTACAAGTGGAACAGTGTGGGACCACTCGGGGGCATCCTCTCTGCAAAATTCAGGCCCCTGGTCCTGATGGGAAAAACGTGGAGGGGGGAAGAGTGACGGGGGAGGGGGGAGCTGCCCCCACCCAGATGCCAACAGGAGAAAGTGGATGAGGATCAAGCGGTTCCTAGGGTGCCAGGTGAGCAGAGAAGAGGTGCCGATGATGTTTCCTGCAGGAAAAGGCTTCATTTTTATTTTATTTTTTATTTATTTATTTTAATTCCATTTATATCCCGCCCTTCTCCGAAGACTCAGGGTGGCTTACAAGCTTAGCAATAATCATAATCATAATCATTGCCGCCCTCCTCCTCCTCCTCCTCCTCCTCCTCCTCCTCCTCCTCCCCGCAAACCCTGCTCCCTTCTAGCACTGATGATGTTACCTAGTTGGGTCATAAAGCTTCTGAAAGGAAACAACTCAGCTCAGAGTGCACCAAGGACCCCGCAGTCCTCTCCTCTCCCCTTCCTTCCTTCCTTCCTTCCTTCCCTCCCTCCTTTCCACTATTCCTCCTTCTCTTCCTCCTCCTGCCCCCCTCCTCTTCCCTTCTTCTTCTCTTCACAAACACCCCCTCCCTTCTAGCACTGACGATGTTCCCCAGTTGGGTCATGAAACGTCTGAAAGGAAACCACCCAGCTCAGAGAAGCACGCAGGACCCCACAGTTGACGTCCTCCTCCCCCTCCCCCTCCTATTCTTCTCCGCAAACCCCCCTCCCTTCTAGCACTCATGATGTCCCCTAGTTGGGTCATGAAACGTCTACAAGAGAACCACCCAGCTCAGGGGGCACCCAGGACCCCACCACCCTCCTCCTCCTCCTCCTCTCCCCTTTCTCCGCTTCCACTCCACTAATCTCCCTCTCCTTCCTTCCTTCCTCCCTCTCTCCTTCCTTCCTCCCTCTCCTTCCCTTCCTCTCTTTCTCTCCTTCCTTCCTCCCTCCCTCTCTCCTCCCTCCTTCCCTTCCTCCCTCTCCTCCCTTTCTCTCCCTTCCTTCCTCCCTCTCCTTCCCTTCCTCTCTTCTCTCCTTCCTTCCTTCCTCCCTCTCCTCCCTCCTTCCCTTCCTCTCCTTCCTTCCTCCTTCCCTTCCTCCCTCTCTCCCTTCCCTCTCCTTCTTTCCTCCCTCTCCCTTTCCTCTTTCCTTCCTTCCCTCCCTCCCTCCCTTCCTCCCTTCCTCCTTCCCTTCCTCCCTCTCTCCCTTCCCTCTCCTTCCTTCCTCTCCTCTCTCCTTCCTCCCTCTCCTTCCTTCCTTCCTCCTTCCCTTCCTCCCTCTCTCCTTTCTTCTCTCCCTCCCTTCCTTCCACAATCATAGAATCATTGTAGGGCTGGAAAGGCGCTTTGAGGTCTTCTAGTCCACCCCCCTGCTCATCCTGGACAAACGGCTCTCCAATCTCTTCTTGAAAACCTCCGGCGATGGGACACCCACAAGTTCTGGAGGCTGGCATCCTATTGACACAGATGGGCCACACTGCTGCAAACCAGAGTTTGCAAGACCCAACAGCCGCATTCAACCAAACATCTGGGAGTGCGGCTCACTGCACCACAGGAACGAGCCTTGTGGGTGATGGAGGCTTGATCCCAAACCTGGCACTGTTCCTGGCCGCGGGCAGATGGGCGATCCTTCCCCTGGCATCGTCAGCCAACTTGAGATCACCCTAGATTTTAATTCTTGTAATCACCAGCCGGCTAAAAAGCTCCTGCTGGGGAAGGCAACATTGATTCAATCCTGGAGGATCTACCAGGATTCTTCTTCTTTGCATATCACCCCAAATTTCTACACCAGGGATCCAGTTCTCTCCTCGACCTGCCACACGGATTGCAAACGTGAGTGCCATGCGCCCACGTTTGGTTACAGGCTTTGGGGATTTATTGACACAACATGCTGTGTCTGGTGCTTGGCTTATTTCAGGCGTGTGAACCCAGTTCCTTTGCTTGCTTGCTTCAGTCTCCCAAGCTTGCAGGTTTAAAATGGGTGGACTTCAACTCCCAGAATCCCCCAGCCAGCAATGCTGGCTGGGGGATTCTGGGAATTGAAGTCCACCCATTTTAAACCTGCTGATATCGTGAGCTACTATCCTGGTTTGTTGTGCCACAGGGTCGTTGTAAAGATCGCTCGGAGGTGGGAGATACATCCCATGCAATCTGTTCTACACAATCTCCTGCGTGGATTGTCCCTGTGACAATGGAGGAAAGACGGGGAGGAAGCCAACCACCAGATTGCAAGAGCACAAGCGAGAACAGTCAGGCGAGGAGACAAACTCATTGGTAGCCTCACACTGCAGTGAACAAGGCCATACATTCAATTTCCCAGCTACTAAGATTGTTGGACGAGCAGGCACAAAAACAGCCAGGGAAGTGATGGAAACCTGGGAAACGGGCCCCTGATCAGTCAAAAGGAGGGCTGATTTGCCACCAGATTATCAAGTACTTAAAAGGTGAGGGCTGGGCAGCACAAGCAAAGGAAAGCCAAATAAAATAGAATATTACAGAACAGGATAGGGTAGGATAGGATGGGATATAGAATATGAATAGAATAGAATAATGGAAAGAATAGAATAGAATAGAATAGAATAGAATAGAATAGAATAGAATAGAATAGAATAGAATAGAATAGAATAGAATTACAGAATAGAATAGAATAGAATAGAATAGAATAGAATAGAATAGAATAGAATAGAATAGAATAGAATAGAATAGAACGGAACAGAATAGAATAACTTTATTGTCACTTTAAAATGTACACTAACCAGCATACATTAAAAAGAAATTTCATTGCCTTCAGCTCTCAAAGGGTAACCACCTCCAATATGCACTACATAAACATGGCAACAGATTATGCATACCGTATATCCACACCCACACATGTATATGACACAGAGAAACAACACAGTCTAGTTTGGATGTATACATAATTCATGGCTCCTCACGAGTCTGAAAGCTCGGAAGACAAAATATCTCATCCTGGAGATCGACCCAGATTGGATCCTGCCTCCAGATTGCTTGGTGCGACTAGCCCACATGGGCTGCAGTTGTGTGGCTTTTCACACATCTTTGATTTTACAGCCTGCAGAGAGCTACCGTTAAAGACCATCCGGACGCCCCAACACATGCAGCGGTGCAAACAGTCTTCCATGTAACAAACAGCTCTGCTATCCAAGCTGGATTGGATGCCAGTCTGCTTCTGGGTCCAATTGCAGGTGTTTACCACTTTTGAAGCCCTTCATGGCATGGGATATAGAGTACCTGAGAGGCGTCTTGTCCAAGTTACCTGTCTCACCCAATCAGAGGGAGGAAATGCTGCGAATCCCATCGATTGACGGGCGTAGGGCAGGGGTCTTCCAACCTGGCTCTTTGGTGACTTGTGGACTTCCACTCCCAGAATTCCTCAGCCAGCGTGGATGCTGGCTGAGGAATTCTGGGAGTGAAAGTCCACAAGTCATCAATGGGCCAAGTTTGGGTATCTCTGCCTTTGGAACATCTGAACCCCAGAGGCGAGCCAAGCTTATGGAAAAGGGTTCTGCCACCTTTTAAGCCTTGCCCATTTTTTAACCTTGATTTTTTTTTAACTTTTAACGCAGAAATTTTAACCTTGCTTTTAACTGTGCTTTTAGTCGTGGTTTTATCTTGCGTTTAAACAGCTAAGGGGAAATGGGCTGCCTAGGCATTCGATAGATGATGGATCTAGATAGAGATATAAATATAGATGGATGGATGGATAGATGGATGGACAGACAGTGATAATAGATAATAAAAGATATAGATGATATAAATCATAGAGGATTGGTAGGTAGGTAGGTAGATAGATGATAGATGAGATAAATAGATGATAGACTGATGATAGATATAGATAAACCGATTCATAGACGATATAGATCAGGGGTGTCAAACTGCTGGCCCATAGGCTGGATATGTCATGGGGAAACCGCGCCCACCCGTTGCTGGCAATGGAAAAAAGTTGCGATATGTCACAACATGTCACGCGACATTGCGAGTTTGACACCCCTGATATAAATGATAGACAGATGATAGATGATATAGATATAGAGATAATATAGAAGATGATAAGACGATATATAATTAGATAGACAGATGATAGAGATGATACAGATAGATATAGATGATAGATGTAGACAGATGATACAGCTATAGATTGATAGATAGATTAGATAGATAATATAGAGATGATATAGAGATAGATAGATAGATGAGATAGATGATAGATAGATAGATAGCCAGCCCGCCAGCCCCAAGTAAGTGCTCGCCCATCCGGACTAGGAGCCAGGAGGGAGCCGAGGGATCGCGCAGGCTTCTCCGCTGCCGACGGGGGAGCGCGAAGGCGAGCAGGGGTCGCTGGGCAAAGCTGTGCGGGCCTGGCCGTCTGGAAGACCCCCGTCTAGCGCTTTTCCCGGGGTCTGAGCTTGGGGTCGCTGCGCCCGGGACTCAGACCACCGGATGGACCCCTCGTCAGGAAGCAGCTGAAAAAGCCCTGGGGTTCCCCCGCCCAAGGTCATAAGCGAGGACCCCTCCCCAATTCCAACCTGCGACCCCAGAGAACTAGGCTGCCCTACAGGACGGGCATTATCATGTCCCCCGGAGACCGTCTTCTCCGTGTTCACACGAACAAATCTACCCGTGTAGAACAGGGGTCTTCAAACTTGGCCCTTTTATGACTTGTGGACTGCAATTCCCAGAATTCCTAAGCCAGACACACTGGCTGAGGAATTCTGGGAGTTGAAGTCCATAAGTCATAAAAGGGCCAAGTTTGAAGATCCCTGGTGTAGAAGGTCCACCCCAGCGGGAGCGTCTGTCTCCCCCCCCCCAGCCTCGCCCCTCTCCACGGCGATCTGCAAGCCCCCTCCTCGTAAGGCTCCTGCGCGCCCCGCCCTCTTCATTGCGGCCAAAGATAAGCTCTCAGTCCGCCCTTCTCGGGCTATATAATGGGAGAAGCCTTGGACGACACTGCGAGGTTGTCGTAGCACCGCTCCGCTGCTGCAAAGGAGAGCCCTTTGCAGAGCCCCGAAAAGAGCCGGCGTATTCGGCGTGCGAACAAAAGAACTGCTCCCCTTGGCGCTTCGCGCTCCTGCTCGCCGGTAGTGCGCAGACTCGCATCCCGGCCCTTTCTGCGCATGTGCGCGAATCCTGCCTCCGGTTACTCCGACCTCCTGCTTGCCTGGAACGCAGGTCCTGCGCATGCGCCGCAAAGCACCGGCCGCCAGGAAAACTGGGGGACAAGTAAAATCAGACCGCACCGTTTATTAAAACGTCACTTTAAGTCATGACTATATACGGGGGGGGGTTTGAACATTTTGAAATTAAACGTTTTTTTCCCCTGCAATTAAAGGTCAGTCCGCGCCGGCGCAGACCGAGACCTTAGATAGAGAGAGAACGGCGCTTGCGCAAAACAACGGGAAAGAACGGGGAGGGCAAAAAAAAAAAAAAAGATCCGCACTTGCGCAGAAAGAGCCTGGGAAAACATACCCCAAAACAAAAAACAAAAAAAAAATGGCCACGCGTGCGCAGAAAAGGCCTCCTGGCAGCCGAGCGGCGCCTGCGTGTAAAGCGCAGGAGCCGAACGGGAGGGCGACGAAAGGAGGGCTTGGCGCAGGCGCAGAGTGGAGGACCTCGAGCGCAGCCTTCCTTCTCCCCCCCCCCCGCCCCGAGCGAACCCGAAGCGTCGTGGTTTCTTTTCTTTTCTTTTCTTTTCTTTTCTTTTTTTTTCCGGCTGCCCCGCGCCTGCGCGGCAGAGGGCCGCCGCCGCGCGCATGCTCCCGGGGCGGCGGGGAGGTGGCGGTGCGCCTGCGCGACGAGCGCTGTGGCAGCGGCGGCGGCGGCGGGGCCCTGCGTGTGAGGCGGCGGCGCGCGACCTTCCCCTCAGCGGCGGCGGCGGCGAGGCAGGCAGCGCGGGCCCCGCCCCCTGTCATGGCAGCCGTCCCCTCAGCCCAGCCGCGGCCTGTCCGGGCGGCGGCGGCGGCGGCGGGGGGCTCCCCCAGGCCCGTCGGGTAGGCCGAGCCGGAGGCGGCGAGTCCCCCGCGGCCCCGCGACGCGCCTCCCCCGCCGGGCCGGCCTGAGCGGCGCGCTGCGGCCCTGCCCGCGCCCTTGGATGTGGGAGAGGATGGAGGCCAAGACGGTGGTCTACGACCTGGACACCACGGGCGGGCTCATGGAGGTGAGGGGGGGTCCCGGGGGGGCGGGGGAGGAGGAGGAGGGGGGGGTCCCGTCCGGCGCCCGCCTGACCGATGCTTCCCCCTCCCTCCCTCCCTCCCCCGCAGCAAATCCAGGCGCTGCTGGCCCCTCCGCGGAGCGACGGCGGCGGCGGCGGCGGCAGCGAGAAGCGGAGCCGGCGGCCCGAGCGAGGCGGCGGCGGCGACGGGCACCCCGCGCACCACTTCCAGCAGCAGCAGCAGCAGCAGCACCCGGCGCCGCCGCCCCACCAGCCCGGCGGGCTCCCGCACGGCGCCCCCCCGGCGCCGCCCCCCCCGGCGGGAGGCCCCCCCGGCGCGCCCCACCAGCACCACCACCCCCCGCACCACCACCACCCGGCCTCGGCCGCCGCCTCCGCCCAGCGACGCAGCGGGCGCGCCACCAACCACGACAGCTGCGACAGCTGCAAGGAGGGCGGCGACCTGCTCTGCTGCGACCACTGCCCGGCCGCCTTCCACCTCCAGTGCTGGTGAGTGAGAGGGCCCCGGCCGGCCTCCCTCCCTCCTTTCCTTCCTTCCTTTCCTTCCTTTCCTTCCTTCCTTCCTTCCTTCCTTCCTTTCTCTCTCCCTCCCTCCCTCCCCACTTTCCTTCCTTCCTTCCTTCCTTCCTTCCTTCCTTCCTTCCTTCCTTTCTCTCTCCCTCTCTCCCTCCCCACTTTCCTTCCTTCCTTCCTTCTTTCCTTCCTTCCTTCCTTCCTCCCTCCCTCCCTCCCTTCCCTCCCTCCCCACTTTCCTTCCTTCCTTTCTCTCTCCCTACCTCCATCCCTCCCTCCCCACTTTCTTTTCTTCCCTTCCTTCCTTCCCTCCTTTTTCCCTTCCTCTGTCTTTCTCTTCCAACTATCCCCCTCTTTCCATCTTCTCTCCCTCCTTCTCCATTCCACCACCTTCCTTCTGCCTTCCCTCCTTTTCCTTCTTTCCTCCCATCCGTCTTTCCCTCTTTCCTTGCTTTTTCCTTCCTGCCCTCTCTCACTTCTATTCACCTTCCTTCCTTCCTTCCTTCCTTCCTTCCTTCCTTCCTTCCTTCCTTCCTCCCACCCTCCATCCCTGCCTGCCCGCCTGTTATCCCAGCCGCTTCCCCGTTATCCCAGCCGCTTCCCGTCCCCGCCGGGCAGGGCGCCGACAACATGGCAACCCGCCTGGGATTGCTGCCTTTTCCTCCAGCGCCATTTTGCCCATCGGGCCCCTCCTGGTGTGTTCCCCCCACCCACCCGCCCCAGCCAGGCAACAGGGCTGAGCCCCCTTCCCCCATCAGCCTCCGAGGCCTAGCCAAGCTCATCCGGGCAGGGAGGGTAGGAGGCTGGGCTGGGGCTCTCCTGGCCTGGAGGAGGAGGAGGAGGATGAGAAAGAGGAGGAGGGCGCTGGCTACTCTCGAGTAGACCCAGGCAGAGCTGGGGCTGCTTCCTCCCTCACCCGCTCTTTTGTTTATAGCCCGGAGGTGTTTCGGCTCCTCCTCCTCTTTCAGCCGCGAAATGGGCTGCAGGTTTCCCAGTCCATTGTTTGCGCTGTGCCTCGGCCTGGGGATCGGGGAGCCTGGTTGGAAAGAAGGCCCCTTTGCCCACTGGGCAGGCAGGCAGGCAGGCTGGCTGGGTGGGTGGTGTAGGCCTCTGGAGCTGGCCTCAGCGCAGGGGAGAGGCGGTGGTGGCAGCAGCCATAAAAGGAAGGCCAAAAAAAAAAAGGGAAGGCGGTAGGACGGGCCGAGGTGTCCTCGCCTGCCGCCTCCGGATCTCGGGAGGGTCAGCGGGGAAGGCAGCCTGCGGTGTCTTTTCTGGACTCCTGTTCCACCTGCCTGGGAATGCGGGCCACACTCTGCACTAGCTTGGCAGTCGGGACGTGGCCGAAAGTTTTTGAGCTGGTCAGCAGGAAAGAGGCGGTGACACCCCCCCCCCCCGTTCCCCAGCAATGTGTCTGGTGTAGGACACAACCCCGCCCTGGTACGGAAGGAGGCTGGAGTAAGCAGAGGAGGAGGAGGAAAACAGTAGCCTGAATTCGGTGGCCTTAGGACAGTTAACACTGAAGGCCCCTGACCTCTGCTGGACGCCGGCCCTGCCACCTCCCAGCCATTGTCTGGGTTGAGAGTTACGCCCCAGTGCATCTACGAGTTCTCCCCCCCCCCCCCCCCGCTCGCAGGCTCTGGGCCTCGGGGGTGGGCTGGGGGGCTCCTGGCAGCTCCTGGAGGAATGCCTAAGATCCTCCGTGGCAAACCGGAGGAGGCGGCTGTTCTCATTGGCGGAACCCAGACTTGCCTCCCCTTGGCTTCTGCAGGGCCCGCTGCCGCTGCTGCTTGCGTCTCAGCCAACCATTTTGCCTCCCGGCGGCGGGTGAGGAGCTTGGAGGTGGCGGGGGGGGGGGAAGGGAAGGGTTCCTGCCTCCATCTCTGTTTTCTAACATGGTCACTCCTCCGTGCCTCTTTTTAAGATGGCCCTGAGCTGTGTTCGGCGGAAGGCAAAGGGCTGCTTAATTGAAGGTGGCATTACATTTCTCTTTCCAGGCATTTGTTTTCGTTTAAATTATATAAACCGGCAGCGCAGAGCGAGGCTTGCTTGCTTGCTTGCTTGCTGCATTTTGTTTAACTTGGGCCCGGCTTTCAGCGTTGCTGGGTTGGCTGTATTGTTTACACAGTTGCGAATAAAATATTGCTTTGCATTTCTGACTTGGACTAGGCTGCTCCTCACACCCGCGGTTGCTGTGGGCGGTTGGGAGCTGAGGGGTAAGCTGGACGTTAAAAGAGTCTAGCTTATATTGGGGAAGGGGAGGCAGTCTGGGAAAAGAAAATGGCAGAAAGTAGCCATTGTGAGGGGCTCACACGATGCTGCCTTGTTTCTCTGTTTGGGGAGCGCTTGGATTTTAAAGGTTGGGCTTTGGGCCCCCGGCATCAGGACTGTTCTGCCTCCCAGCTCTTAAAAAATTAAGCTTTATTACTCGGGAAAAAAGAGGGAAGCTGTTCAGTGTGAGAAAGCTGGAAAACGGGGAGGGGGCAGAACTTTGGGGAAACTGTCCTGAAAAATAAGGCCATTTTTCATCGTAGAAGCCGTCTTTCCTCTCTCTCTGATAGGCCGTGTCATTGCTGAACTGTACCTACTCAAAACTTGCCTGTCAAACAAAGAAAGGCCTGTCTCTCTTAGACGTGTCCTCGCTGGCGCTGACCTGGCCGCTTCCCTTGTGATTTCATGCAACTGGGATGCAGCCTGTGGATAGTCTGCGGAGGATTAATTTGTATTAAAAGGATTACACTTAGGCGCAAGGCCCATTTAGAGCCCTGCCTTTTGCTCAGAGGAGAATCCTGCGTGTACAGGACATCTGTAGCTTCCTTCTAAAGATATCAGAAGATAGCGATCGAGGGTTGCCGTAACATTGTTTAGAAAATGCATAGGAAGCTCTTAAAAAAAAGAGTTTGCAAAATCTCGGTCGACAGCCTGGTCAAATAGATTAGTTCAATGGAGTATCCCATTTGCTTTAGTGTTTCTTGAGAATTTGCCCATGCTTATGTGTCCGGTGTCTTTCTTTCCTCTGGGGATATGGTGTATTTAATGGAGATTAGTGAGAAAGTTTTTTGTGTGTTTTAAAAACTTCTGTGCAGTGCAGGCTCGTCCTTTCGGCTGTAGCCGACATGCTGACATTAGCACAATTGATTCTTTGAACAGCTTTTGTGAATAAAAAATAAAAATAGCTAGGAGATCCTTGACTGTTTTATTCTCTTTCACCGTTCCCCCAATCCTGGTCCCTTCGTATATGATGTTCTACGCTTACCGGAATGCCCAGCCTTCACAAGCACTGGCCACATTGGCTGGGAATTTGGAAAGTGGCCCTCTTTAACGCATTTGAAAACATCAGACGGGGGGGGGGGGGGAACTTAACAATACTGCTGTAATGATCTCCATTCCTTCCCCTTTTTAATATGCATATAAATATACCTTAGGTCTGGCTGGCTGTTCCCAAAGTAAATTTATCACGTTATGGGTGAGCTTGGCTTTACAAATGACAGATACTTTTCCAAGCTGTTAGATTTAGAAGTTGCCAACTCCAGGACGACTCTGGGCGAGCTTAGATGGAAAATAGATAAACAATTAAAGAAAGAAAGAAAGAAATGAATCTAAACATCCCATCAGATTACATCCCAGGGCTGCACAAACACCCTAACCCCAAGGCCTGGGAGAGCAGCCAGGTTTATAAAGACTTCCGGAACATCATCAGGATGGTTGCTAAAGGGATCTCTGTGATTAAAGGAATTTCACCAAGGGAAAAAGGGGAGCTTTGTTTTGGCAGGTAATTAGGAAATAAGCGGATAGCGGCAGAGAGAGTTGAACGGAATTTGTTTCCCTGTTGTAAAAGAGTTCTCCAAAATAGTGAACCATCTTGTCCATCTGGGTTAACTCCCACTGATAACCCCTCAAGTCCCCAAATCTTTGAAATCAGCACGATATTTCTCTGGAAAAGACAAGAGCCCCTCTATCAGGAACCTGTTGGTTTAATGCAGGGGGCTTCAAACCTGGCCCTTTTATGACTTGTGGACTTCAACTCCCAGAATTCCTCAGCCAGGCGCGCCGGCTGAGGAATTCTGGGAGTTGAAGTCCACAAGTCATAAAAGCGCCAGCAAGTTGGAAGACCCCTGGTTTAATGTCTGTGGAGATTCTCAGTCATCCAGATCATGCTTTCTTTTTTTTCTTTTCCAAAAGGCAATTGGACTTTTGTTTTTGTTTTTTTTCCCTTGAAGACGTTTTGCTTCTCGTCGAAGAAGCTTCTTCGGTTCTGAAGAACCGAAGAAGCTTCTTGGAGGAGAAGTGAAAACGTCTTCAAGGAAAAAACAAAACAAGTCCATTTGCCTTTTGGGGAAGAAAAAAAGCACCTTTGGGACTGGAATGTTGATTTCTTAAGGCCCTTTAAAAGTGCTTTCTTGCTACTTCCTCACTTCATATTATTTTTGTGAATTTTCTTCCTGGAGGCCACTTCCTAGCTGCTCACTCTGTACCTTTAAGGAACTGACTTTGTTTCCTGTATGGGTTTTTTTTTTTTTTTTTGGCCAGGCTGCTCTCAATATAGGTCAGCCACTTGGAGGAGACCTGCTGTGAGAGGGCTTGAAAGGAAATTCTAGAGACCGGCCTGCCTTGCTTGGGAATCCCAGTTTTTTTTTCTTCCTGTTCCCCCTTACAGACCCGGGTGTTTGCTATTTGTCTCCTGAGCGGGTACAGATAACTCTTCCATCTGGATGCATTTGTTAGTCTTGACTCCCATTGGCTGTAGTCTCCCAAGTCCTGATATTTATCCCGCATTTGAAAAAAAAAACGGTCTTAAAAAGATTCCCGTAAAGAAGAATATTTGTAGGCCAAGGTTGAACTGCCCGCTCCTTTTGGTGCCTTCTGAGATTGACGGCTTTATTGCAGGCGGTTCATTACCCAACTAGTTAACAACATCAGTGCTAAAAGGGGGGGGGGTTTGCAGAAAAGAGGATAATGGGGGGAAGGATGACGAGGACGCTAGGAGGGTTTGCAGAGTGGAGGATAATGAGGGGGGGAGGGGGAAGAGGAGGAGAACTGTGGGGTCCCTGTTGCTCTCTGAGCTTGGTGCTTTAGGGTACGTCATCAGTAATGACTCGTGACTTCTTGTCTAGACTACTGTAATGCTCTCTACATGGGGCTGCCCTTGAAGTCCACTCGGAGGCTCCAACTGGTGCAGAATGCAGCCGCACAAGTTGTGCTGGGGGTTTCCCGATACTCCCATGTTACACCTCTGCTCCGTGAGCTGCATTGGCTGCCAGTTGCCCTCCGGGTGAGATTCAAGCTGCTGGTTATGACCTACAAAGCCCTACATGGCATGGGTGCGGATTACCTACGGCAGCACCTGCTGCCGGCGTCAACCTCCCTCCGTCCAGTGCGCTCCCACAGAGAGGGCCTCCTCAGGGTGCCTCCGATCAAAGAATGTCAACTGGCGACCCCCAGGGGGAGGTCGTTCTCTGTGGGCGCGCCAGACCTGTGGAACCGCTTGCCGGTTGAGCTCCGGACGGCCCCCGACCTTCGCTCCTTCCGGCGTGATCTAAAAACGTATCTATTTGAGCAGTCTGACCTGGTCTGATGGGTTAGGGTTGGGGTTTTAAATACATCTTAATTATTGTTTTAACCTTGGGCATTTATTTAATCGCTTTTAACTTTTGTATCTTGTTTTTGTATTTATTGCCCTGTACACCGCCCTGAGTCCTTCGGGAGAAGGGCGGTATAAAAATATAATAAATAAAAATAAATAAATAATGCTGTAACAGTACAGTAATCAGTAACACTGCTAGCACTGACGGTGTTCCCTAGTTGGGTAATGAAACGTCCGCAAGAAAACAGCCAAGCTCAGAGAAGAACAAGGACTGGTTAGTCCTCCCCTCTAATTCCACAACCCCCTCCCCTCCCAGCACTGACCATGCTACCTAGTTTGGTAACGAAACGCCCGCAAGGAAGCCACCAAGCTCAAAGAAGCAGCAAGGATCCAGCCATCACCACGTAAAAAGTTTCCACAGAAGCCGGGTGTTTTGTAAAGGCTTACAATTCGGCTCTCTGTTAAGACACGTCGACCAAGGACGAACATCCATTTGGTCAGCCTGGTCCCTTCCGTCTCCTAAACGGGGTCCTTTCCAGCGTTAGCCGGAGGTGCTACCGAGCGCTGACCTTGCCATTCGCCACCTGCCAGGTAGTCTCCCCCCCCCACTGTTTATGGAGGCCTTACCTCCTTTTACAATCGATCGTTCAGATAAGGTTACTGCGGCACAAAGGTGAATTAAGTTGATAGCACATTGGTTTGACTCATTCTCTCTGATGGCTGGGCATCAGAGTGTCCTTCCAGAGCACGTGTGAAGAATAAATATTTTAAATGTGCAATCATAAGTCAGTCCCACCAGGTATGTATGTGCTGTGGAAAGTAGATTAAATCTGGGGGGCGTCTGTGCCCCTCTTTGATTTAGCTGCCCCTGAGTGGTTGGCTGCATGCGTGTGAAGAGAGGATTTCTAGAATGGAGATGAGCTTACGGACAGCTCCTAAAACTTCCAGTTCTTAAGATCCTTGCTCTAGATCAGGGGTCTTCAAACTTGGCCCTTTTATGACTTGTGGACTTCAACTCCCAGAATTCCTCAGCCAGCTTTGCTGGCTGAGGAATTCTGGGAGTTGAAGTCCACAAGTCATAAAAGGGCCAAGTTTGAAGACCTCTGCTCTAGATGGACGTACAAGGATTTCCAAGCGCCGAGACCATCCAGAGTAGGAGCTGGGTAATTACCGGAGTACAAGTCGACTTACGGCCACAGTCGAGGTCCAGAATTCCATCGCTAAGCAAGACAGTTGTTAAGTGAGTCTGTCCCCATTTTACGGCCTTTCTGGCCGCAGCTGTTAAGAGGATCACTGCAGCCGTTAAGTTAGGAACACGGTTGTTCAGTGAATCTGACTTCCCCATTTACTTTGCATGTCGGAGGGTCGGGAAAGGTGATCACATGAACCCCGGGACGCTGCGACCATCATAAATACGAGTCAGTCGCCAAGCAGCTGAAATTTTGATCACATGACCACAGGGATGCTGCAGCGGTTGGTCGTAAGGGCAAAAACCGCTCATGCATCACTTTTCCCAATGCCACTGTAAGTTCGAATGTCACTAAACAAGTACTGTGTTCTTACAAGAAGTTGCTCTCATGGAGCTAAGTCTGAAACTCTAGATCAGAGTCAGAATAGAGCTGGAAGGGACCTTGGAGGTCTTCTAGTCCAGCCCCCCACTCAAGCAGGAGAACCTATACCATCTCAGACAGGTGACTGTCTAGCCCAGGGGTGTCAAACTCAATTTCATTGAGGGCCGCATCAGCATTGCGGTTGCCCTCAGGGGGCCGGGTGGGCGTGGCCTACTGGGTGGGCGTGGCTAGAGTGTGTATGGCCTACTGGGTGGGCGTGGCCAGCTCTACATCATTCGCATCAAGGGTGCCTATGGGGGCCTGGGCAGGAGTGGGACAGGTATGAGGGTCTCTGGCAGAAGGAGGGTCTCTGGGCCAAGGCAGTGGGGGCCGTTCCCTCACTGTTTCCAGGATGGCTTTGCGGGCCACATGAAACCGCTTCATGGGCCGGATCTGGCCCCCGGGCCTTGTGTTTGACATGTCTGGTCTAGCCTCTTCTTAAAAATCTCCAGGGATGGAGCACCCACGATTTCTGGTGGCAAGCTGTTCCGCTGGTTAATTGTCCTCACTGTTGGGAAGTTTCTCCTTAATTCCAGGTTGCTTCTCTCCTTGATGAGTTCCCATCCGTTGCCCATCCATCCATCCATCCATCCATCCATGGAATAATAGAATAACAGAGCTGGAAGGGACCTTGGAGGTCTTCTAGTCCAGCCCCCAGCTCAAGCAGGAGAACCTATGCCATCTCAGACAAGTGAATGTCCAGCCTCTTCTTAAAAACCTCCAGGGATGGAGCTCCCATGATTTCTGGAGGCAGGCTGTTCCACTGGTTAATTCTCAACTGGACAGTAGGGTAGGGTGGAGGAGGAGGAGGAGGAGGAGGAGGAGGAGGAAAACAGAATCCAAAGCTGGAAGGGAGCTTGGAGGTCTTCTAGTCCAGCCCCCCTGCTCAATATTTCTGGAGAAGAATTTAGGACGCTGATCTCAACTGGAAATCAAAAGTTCTGTCAGTTCAGCTCACGTGGTCCAGGAAAGGAACCGGAAAGCCAGTGGATTACCAGATGAATCCCGTCAGATCGTTTCTACGCTTCCTTCCACAAGGGCCCAATTGGGGGATTAAAATCATGGCAGGGGACTGAAAACTCATCCACAGGCAGTCCTCGGCTTACGACCACAAGGGACCCTACATTTACGATCGCAAGTCGTGCCGGTTGTCGAGCAGGCCCACGCGTGACCGCATCTGAATTTTTTTTTCCCCCGTGCACAGGCGATGGTTATGCAAGCCCCTTGTCTGCTTTGAGACCTTTTTCTTCTTTTTTTTTTGCCAGAAACCAGAAGTAAACACCAGAACAGCAAGAACATCACAAAACTGTGGTCATGTGACCGCAGGATGCTGTAAACCTTGGCCAGTTGCCAAGCGCCAGAAGACGTGGGTCCCGCAACCACAGGGGCGGGGGAGGCCCAGCAATCAGAACTTAGAATCTGGGGTCCTAAGGGGTCTGTCGCAACTTGAGAGAGTTGCTAAGCAACTGGTCATAAGTCGAGGACAGACCACAGTCAGTGGTGTGATTCAAATGTGTGGCCAACCGGTTCAGTGCGTGGAGCTTCTTCAGTAATTATTACCAAAATGATCCTAACGTTCTACTGGGTGCTTCTCTCCTCCTCCCCCCCCCCCCCATTTGAGAATTATTTTTAAAATTTTAATTTTACCTGTATCCTCTTTTCTGGGGAGACAGAAAACAGAGTTGACTTTGCATCTTCAGGTTGACCCATTATTTCAGCAAGGGAAATTGGCTGGGGGGAAGAGGCAGAAGATGGCTTCCTTGCAGCCACAAATCACCGCCCTGCAATGAACTCCCATTTAACACACACACACCCTCATTTTTTCCTTCGTAATTCGTTCCCGGGGGCAGCACAATGCAATGATAAATGTTTTCAGAGGTATTCCACCATATACCTTTGGCCGAGCACGCCATGGGTACATGTAACTGAACGCGTTGGGTGAGCCCTTCCTTGATTGAAAAAAAGAAAAGAAAAAAAAGCTTCTGGGACAGGAAATGAGAAATATTTTTGGGCGCAGCAGAGAAATACGTTTGCTAATTTTGTTTGAAGTTGTGAGTCAGGTACATGTGAAAGCTGCCCTGACGAGATTCTGTAATCTTTTCTCAAAATTCCCCAAAGCAACTCTGGTTTTGCAACTATTGGGAGTTAACTGAAGCTTTGGCTTTCAATATAGTCCTCGACTTCACAACCGCAGCTGGGACCAAAATTTCTGTTGCTAAGAGAGGCAGATGATAAGTGAGATTTGCGACCTTTCCTGCCGCCGTTGTTAAGCGAAGCACTGCAGTTTGTTAAGTCAGTAACGCGGTTGTTAAGTGAATCTGGCTTCCCCATTCAATTGGCTTGTCAGAAGGTGGCGAAAGGGGATCCCGTGAATGTGAGTCAGTTGCTAAGTGTCTGACATTTTGATCAGGTGACCCTGGGGATGCTGCGACGGTGGTGTGAAAATTGGTCATAAGTCACTTTGTTCAGTGCCATTGTTAACTTTGAACGGTCTAAATGAAATGTTGTGAGTTGAGGTCTCCCTGTAGTGCAATATCTGTAACATACCAAGATTCTGTAGTTTCAAATAGTCCAGAAATGGAATAGAGGAGAATAGAAGAGAATAAGAATAAGAATAGAATGCAGAATAGAATAGAATAGAATAGAATAGAATAGAAACAGTAGAATAGAATAGGATTAAAACAATAGAAATAATAATAATAATAATAATAATAATAATAATAATAATAATAATAATAATAATAATAATAATAAGAAGAAGAAGAAGAAGAAGAAGAAGAAGAAGAAGAAGAAGAAGTTGGAAGGGACCTTGGAGGTCATCTAGTCCAACCCCCTGTTAAGGCAGGAAACCCTATACCATTTCAGACAAATGGCTGTCCAGTCTCTTAAAGTAGGATAGGATAGGATAGAATAGGATTAAAACACAATTAATAGAAATAGGATAGAACAGAATGGAATAGGATTAAAACACAATAGAAATAGGATAGGATAGAATGGAATGGAATAGAATAGAATAGAGCTGGAAGGGACCTTGGAGGTCCTCTAGTCCAGCCCCCTGCTCAAGCAGGAGAACCTCTACCATCTCAGTCTAGTCTCTTCTTAAAAACCTCCACTGATGGAGCACCCACGATTTCTGGTGGCAAGCTGTTCCGCTGGTTAATTGTCCTCACTGTTAGGAACTTTCTCCTTAATTCCAGGTTGCTTCTCTCTCTGATCAGTTTCCAGCTGACCAAGAGTTAAGAGGAGGGGTTTCCCCCCCCACCCTTCATTTTTGCCTTTGATGGAAAGAAAGCCAAACAAGGGCGACTTAACACCATTCAGATGCAGCTAAGAGGGAGGCTTGTAACTTCAGAACCCCTTCGTGGGGTTCTGTCCAAGCGGTAGTTTTCACAAAAGCGTCCGTCCCTGCTGTGCCCGGGTTGTCCTGGCAGCCACCAGCATGCGCTTTGGGTCAGTGGAGAACGAGTGGTTGCAATTAAGAATCCAGTTGCTGTAACTTGAACCGGGCTTACTCTGCACCCGTTTCCCTTTCCGTAACGGGGGGCCCTGATTCTCCTATGGCTGCTCCGGGTAGCTCTGGATTGTTTTACAGGATTCTGTGGCAGATTTAGGGACGTGGTGGCTCAGTGGGTTAGGACGCCGAGCTTGTCGATCAGAAGGTCGGCAGTTTGGCGGGTCGAATCCCGAGTGCCGCATAACAAGAGTTGAGCGCCTGTTACTCGTCCCAGCTTCTGCCAACCTAGCAGTTCGAAAGCATGTAAAAATGCAAGTAGGAAAATAGGGGACCACTCCGGTGGGAAGGTAACAGCGTTCCGTGCGCCTTTGGCGTCTAGTCATGCCGGCCACAGGACCATGGAAACGTCCTCGGACAAGCGCTGGCTCTTCGGCTTTGAAACGGAGATGAGCACCGGCCCCTAGAGTGGGAAACGACTAGCACGCATGTGCGGGGGAACCTTTACCTTTACGTGGCAGATTTGGGGAAGCTCCTCTCTTTGAAAAGTTCTCCCAAAATGAGATTAAGGCGAAGGAAGGCAGTGCCTTAACAAGGACTTGGTAGCGGCTAAGATCCTACCTAAAAAGTGTGCGGAAAAGAGCAGTCTGGAGGCTAAATTATATGACGGATGGTTAAGGGAGCTAGCTAGATCCAGTCCGTCGGAGAGAGTATTGAAGGTCTGCTAGACCAGTGATGGCGAACCTTTTAGAGACCGAGTGCCCAAACGACAACCCAAAACCCACTTATGTATCATCGGGTGCCGGGTGGGCGTGGCCCATTGGCTGGGCTTGGCCCACTGGGTGGGCATGGCTGCGGTGGTAACGACAGACTGGGTGGGACTAAAAAGTTCAATCCATCAATTCCAACTTTGTGAGATCTTTTTTTTTCCTGCGAGAAGTTGAAATTGATTGATTGAACCTTTTTTTTTTTTGCACACGGCAGCGGAGGCCCAAAGCGAAAAGGTTTTATAAAACCCAGCTGAAGGCCTAGGACTGCGGCGACGGTGCAAGTGCCCACAGAAAGGGCTCTGCATGCCACAGGTTCGCCACCACGGTTCTAGACCTTTTCACCAGCAGGACACACTAGACCTTTCCAGACAAATGGCTGTCCAGTCTCTTCTTAAAAGTCTCTAACGTTGGAGCACCCACAACGTCTGGAGGCCAGCTGTTCCACTGGTTAATTGTTCTCACTGTCAGGAAATTCCTCCTTTGTTCCAACTTGGATCTCCCTCTGACTTCCCCAGCCCGAAGGTTTTAAGGTGGGTGGGCTTAGAATCCTAAGGTTGGAAGGGACCTGGGAGATCTTCTAATCCAAGCTCCTGTTCAAGGCCAGAGACCCTACATTAGGGGCCCCCAACCCCTGGTCTGTGGACCGGTACTGGGCCACAGCATGCCAGCAACCAGGCCGCACAAACGAGCAAAGCCCCATCCGCGGGATGCAGGCATCGCACAAAACCACGCGCTCTCCGGTCCGTGGAAAAACCTCTCACCATGTAACCGGTCCCTGGTGCCCGAAAGGTTGGGGGCATCTGCCCTCCATCATTCCAGACAAACAGCTGTCCAGTCTCTTCTTGAAAACCGCCAGTGGTGGAGTGCCCACAGCATCTGGGGGGAAGCCTTTCCACGGATTCATCGCTGTCTCCGTCAGGAAGTTTCTGCTTAATGCCAGCTCGGTTCTCTCCTTGATTCGTTCCCATCCGTTGCTTCACATCCTGCCCTCAGAAGCTTTGGAGAAGAGGTGGACCCTGTCTTCTTCGAGAAGGATTGCGGGGGACGTGACGAGCCATTTTCCAATGCTTGGGGGCGCTGCCCCAGTGAGACCGGCTTAATCTCCAAAGCACCTAAGGGCAGGGTGAGAAGCAACGCGTGGAACCAACCTAGAAGTAAAGGGAAACGGCCTGACCGTGAGAACAATTAAATCAGTGGAACAGCTTCCTTCCTGGAGTTGTGGGTGCTCCATCACTGGAGGTTGTCCAAAATAGTCTGGGCAACTGTTGGGACCAGGCTAGCATGGCCTTGAGCAGGGGCTGGGACTAGAACAGCGGCCCCAAACCTTTGGGGCATCAGGGACCGGTTCCGCGGAGAAAAGTTTATCCTTGGACCGGAGGGGGCATGCTTTTGCCTTACTGCCTGCATCCCGCAGATGGGTTTTCACTTAATAACAGTAATCCTAAAGTCGGAAGGGACCTTGGAGGTCATCTAGCCGAACCCCCTGCCTCAGGCAGGAAACCCCATACCCTATACTTGATTGCACGGACCGGTTGCTGGCAGCCCTATGATTCTGTGTTCTGCTCTTTCAAAAACTCCTGTGCTTCGTCCTGGCACCTGGGAGCAAAAAGCCTGCGGCAGAAATGTTGAGATAGACACCCCAGAGTGAAATCAGGAGCGTGCAACTTCTGCCCTTCTAGATCCTGGAGAATCCTGGCCTGTTGGAAGCCACGTTGCCTACAACTGCTCTTAGAAGAAGGATGCAGAGCCCATGGAGAAGCCAGAGGTCTACATTACACACACACACACACACACACACACACAGACTTTGTCACCTATAGAGGTGCTCACTTGACGGGGAAGAGAAGGAAGGCTATGATTGTTTTATGTTTTTTTTTTTGCTTACATCTTTCCCAATTTATTTTAAACCTGGGGAGTACAAGGTCTTGAGGATAACCACCAGAAAGAGAGCGAGGGTGCACGCATGTTTAAATACAATAATAATCACATAGCTAATTACAGATCATGTTAATAGATAATAAAATATGTAAGGTTTAATTAATGTCATTTTAATCACCCGCCCAGTTGATATTTTTATATGAGCCGTTCCCCCCCCCCTTTTTTTCAGTTCAGGTTGCGGCATTTCTAATTTTTTTAAGTCTGCCCCCCCCCCCCTCGGTCCAGCTTTTCATACAGCACCTGGGAGAGCAGAGATTTGCCAGTGGTGGGTTAAATAGATGACTGCCCTTGAATTATTGCTCTTTAAAAAACAAAAACAAAATAGGGCTGGATTTTTACATAGAATAGCAGCGGTTGGGTATGGTTCAAATCTACAAATTCTGTACAGGTGACTCCTCGACTTAACCATTTCTTCACTGACCGTTTGAAGTTACAACAGCTCTGGGGACAGCGGCCACTTTTCACGACCGTCCCTGCATCCCCGTCTTGACGCGACTGAAATTCAGACGCTGGGCAACTGACTCGTGCTTATGGCGGTCGCGGCGTGCCAGGGGTTTCACGTCATCCCCTTTTGCGACCTTCTGACCAGCAAAGCCCATGGGGTAAGCCGGACCTCTTGTCTCGCCTAGCAACCGAAATTTTGGGGTCAGTTGTGGTTGAGATTTGAGGACTGGCTGTAGCTGGGTATTTTCTGGATTTGAAGCCAACGGATATAAGTAAGAAGGTGGATCGAGTTCAGCCAGACTTTTGATTGTGTGACACAAGAAGAACGGTTGCAGTGTTCCAGTATTTGGGGGGCTGTCACAAGAGAAGAGGGGGCGTGGTCAACCTGTTCTCCAAGGCACCTGAAGGCAGGACGAGGACCGATGGATGGAAGTTGACCAAGGAGAGAAGCAACCTGGAATTAAGGAGAAACTTCCTAACAGTGAGGACAATTAACCAGTGGAACAGCTGGCCACCAGAAGTTGTGGGTGCTTCATCAGTGGAAGTTTTTAAAAAGAGACTGGACAGCCACTTGTCTGAGATGGTGTAGACTCGAGTCTTCTGCTTGAGCAGGAGGTTGGACTAGCTGACCTCCAAGGTCCCCTTCCAGCTCTATTCTGAGAATAGAATAGAAAATAGAATGGAATGGAATGGAATTAGAATAGAAATAGAAATTAGAATAGAATAGAAAATGGAATGGAATGGAATAGAATAGAAAATAGAATAGAATAGAATAGAGTAGAATTTGGAATGCAATGGAATGGAATAGAATAGAATGGAATGGAATAGAATAGAAATAAGAATTAGAATAGAATAGAATAGAATACAGTAGAATAGAGTAGAGTAGAAATAAGAATTAGAAATAGAATAGAATAGAATAGAATAGAATAGAATAGAATAGGACCTTGGAGGTCTTCTAGTCCAGCTCCCCACCCAAGCAGAAGAACCTATGCCATCTCAGTCTGGTCACTGATTGACTCTTTCTTGCTATACCTAGTAGGGGAAGCTACATCTGACTGTTTATACATTTCCCCTCTGATAAAAGCTTTTGGTAGACACAACCTCCCTCGTGATAGACTAATGTTGTTCTCCACAACAGAGACAGCATAGCAACCAATCAGGTTGAGACCCTGACTTTCTAGAAATGTATTTCAGATCTGATTTTGGCACTAAAAATACCTCTCCTGCCGCGAGGTGCCAGAGGTGGAATACAACCATGTTGGTTCTCTTTCCTCCCATCAATCATGGCACCCTTATGTGTCAGAGCGTGCACAGTCCTTTTGCACGAGATAACCCAGGAGTAAACGCAATAAATGGTGGTCCACAGTGGTCTTACGCTATCTACAATATCATACACCAGGAACAATATACATGCATGTGCTAATACAGCAGGATCCAACAAACCACAGTTACAGCAGGAAACGGAAGAGAGAGGACCCATCAGCAGAGCCTTCCCTTTATACAAAGGCTCTTAAACAGACACAGACCCTGCTGGCTCTTAAAAGAATGCAGAGAACCTGCTTGCTCTTGAAGGGACACAGACCCTGCTGAGTCATTCCCATCATTACATCTTACATTCCATATGCTGGTTAGCTGTTAAATCAATATCTTGACATTATGAAAATTGGGTCTTCAGTTGGGAGTGGACAGATCTCAGTGGTTGCACTCAACTCTGGGCAGCCATTTCTAAATCGGATCCTAATAGATTTCTGGTTGATTCCATGTGGGGTCCCGTGGGTAGTTTGACGTGTGTGAGGCAGCTTGGTGTAGTGGTTAAGCTTCAGGCTGGAAACTGTGAAGTCTCAGCCCACCTTAGAGACGAAGCAGGCAGTGATAAACCTTGCCAAGAAACCTGCAGGATCTAGTCCAGGCCGTGACCTGGGGTCAACACCAATAAATTAAACAAACCAAGCCCACCTCTACAGGTAGTCCTTGACTTAAACCTTGACCACAACTGAGCTCAAAATTGATGTTGCTAAGTGGGAAATTTTATCCCATTTCCTTATCCCATTAAGTGAATCGCCGCAGTCATTAAATCGGCAACACCTTCGTTAAGCAATTCCAGCATCCCCCACGGACTTCGCTTGTCAGAAGGTCGCTGAAGGGGATCACGTGACCCTCTCGGGGACACTACGACCGTCATAAATACGAGTCAGATGCCGTGCGTCTGAATTTTGATCACGTGACCCATGGGGATGCTGCAACGGTCGTAAGGCTGAAAAACGGTCATAAGTCACTTTTTTCCCACTGCCGTTGTGACTTCAGACGGTCACTAAACGAACTGTTGTAAGCCAGGGACTGCCTATACCTCAAAACTGCTCAGGAAGCTAATTCAGAGATTTATAGTGTTTGGTGCAGGTGGTATACAGGCAGTCCTCAACTTATAACCTCAGTTGAGCCCATACTTTCTGTTGCTAATCCAGACAGTTGCGAATTAAATGAGTTGTGCCCCATTTTACAACCTTTTTGTGCCGCAGTTGCTAAGGGAATTGTGTGGCTGTTAAGCGAATCCAGCTCTCCTCCCCCTCCCCCCCCCCCCGGTTTACCTGGGTTGTCGGAAGGCGGCGGGGTAGGTCGCAAATGGCGATCACATGAGCCCAGGACGTAGAACTGGAGGCTTGCAAGGAGGAGGACAGGATGGCCACCTGTCAGAAATGTTGTAGGGTCTCCTGCTTGGGTAGGGGGCTGGACTAGAAGACCTCCAAGGTCCCTTCCAACTCTGTTTATTCTATTCTATTCTATTCTATATTTCTATTCTATTCTATATTTCTTTTCTATTCTATTCTATTCTATTCTATTCTATTCTATTCTATTCTATTCTATTCTTCTGTTCTGTTCTATGTTCTGTTCTGTTCTATATTCTTTTCTATTCTTTCTATTTATAATTCTATATTCTATTCCTATTCTTTCTATTTATAACTCTATTCTATATTCTATTTGTATTCTATATTCTATTCCATACTCTTATCCTATTCTGTTTCTAATAATTCTATTCCATTCTGCAAGAATGGATTTCCTTGACACGTTTCTCTTACTCTCAGGTAGGTTGTATCACCAGAGGGACAGGCGATGGGGTGACACGATAACATCTTCCAATATTTGAGGGTCTGCCACAGAGAAGAGGAGAGGGTGGTGTTTCCACCTATTTTCCGAAGCACCTGAAGGCAGGACAGGGAGCCAAACAGGTGGAAATTAACTAAGGAGAGAAGCAACCTGGAATCAAGAGGGAATTTCCTGACAGTGAGAACAAACAATTGGTGGAAGGACTTCCCTCCAAACGTTCTGGGTGCTCCATCATGGGAGGCTTTTAAGAAGAGGTTGTCTGCAATGGATTAGGGTCTCCTGCTTGACCAGGGGGTTGGACTAGAAGACCTCCAAGGTCCCTTCCAGCTCTTGTTATTCTCTAAATCCATGCCAGCGGCCCAGCAGCCAAATTCTGATCATGGGACCGGAGGGGGTGCTGCAGCGGTCATTTGCTGGTCGGAAACCAGCTGAGAAAGTCACCCCTTATCGTGCACCAAAGCTTCAATCATGAGATACGGCGATGCTGCGTTGCTTGCGAGCGCGAAGCCTGGTTGGAAGTCACCTTTTTCTGAAGCCCTTGTAACTTTCGGCAGTTGCTAAACAAAGGGTTGCAAGTCGGGGACCGCTAAAATACACCTTGATGAGAGGAAGCGAGGCATAACCCTTAACGATGTTTTTATTCAGATGTATTTTAAAAAAGAAAACACATCTGAACTTCCAGTCTATAATAATGATGATGATGATGATGATGATGATGATGATGATGATGATGATGATAAGCAACCTAGAACTAAGGAGAAACGTCCTGACAGTTAGAACAATTAACCAGTGGAACAACCTGCCTCCAGAAGCTGTGAATGCTCCAACACTGGAGGTTTTTAAGAAGAGACTGGACAGCCATTTGCCTGAAATGGTATAAGGTTTCCTGCCTGAGCAGGGGGTTGGACTAGATGACCTCCAAGGTCCCTTCCAACTTTATTATTACTATTATTATAATTATTATCTTCATCATCAACAACAACAACAAACAAAACAACAACAATAAAGTTAGAACTTGGAGATCATCTAGTCCAACCCCCTGCTCAGGGTGCTGTGCCTCCCCAGGCGCCTCTGGACTTGGCACCAGATTGCACCAATTCAGAGTACATAAGCAGGCATGAGGGACCTCGGAGTCCTAGTGGACGATTCCTTAAACAGGAGCCAGCCCTGTGCTGCAGCTGCCAAAAGAAGCCAACTCACTGCTAGGCTGCATCGACAGAGGTACGGAATCCAGATCACGTGAAATGTTAATACCGCTTTACAACGCCTTGGTAAGGCCACGCTTGCAATACGGCATCCAGTTTTTGGTCACCACGACGTCAAAAAGATGTGGAGACTCTGGAAAGAGTGCGGAGAAGAGCAGCAAAGATTTTAAGGGGACAGGAGGCTAAAACAAACGAAGGAACGGTTGCAGGAATTGGGTATGTCTAGTCTAATGAAGAGAAAGACTGAGGGTGACGTGATGGCGGTCTTCCAAGGTTTGAGAGGCTGCCCCAACGCATCTGAAGACGGAAGAAGGAGTAATGGATAGATGATAATTAAAGAGTCAACCTGGAAAAGAGGAATATAATAATAATAACAGCAACCATAACCATAATAATAAAAGTTGGAAGGGACCTTGGAGGTCATCTAGTCCAACCCCCTGCTTGGGCAGGAAACCCTAGACCAGGGGTAGGCAACCTCGGCTCTTTTATGACTCATGGAATTCTGGGAGTTGAAGTCCATGAGTCATAAAAGAGCCGAGGTTGCCTACCCCTGCCCTAGACCATTTCAGACAAATCGCTGTCCAGTCTCTTCTTAAAAACCTCCGGTTTTTGCAGCATTCGCAGCTTCTGGAAGCAAGGAGTTCTACTGGTCAATTGTTCTCACTGTCAGGAAATTTCTCCTTAGTTCCAGGTTGCTTCTCTCCTTGATGAGTTTCCATCCATTGCTTCTTGTCCTGCCTTCAGGCGCTTTGGAGGATAGCTTGACTCCCTCTTCTTTGGGGCAGCCCCTGAGATACTGGAAGACTGCCATCATGTCTCCCACTCGTCCTTCTCTTCATTTGACTAGAGACTAGACATTCCCAATTCTAGCAACCGTTCCTTATATGTTTGAGCCTCCAGTCCCCTGATCCTCTTTGTTGCTCTTCTCTGTACTCTAGAAAGAGTCTCGACGTCTTTTTTTACAACGTGGTGACCAAAACTGGACGCCGTATTCCAAGTGTGGCCTTACCAAGGCCTTGTAAAGCGATACTAACACTTTGCGTGATCTTGATTCTCTCCCTCTCATTAATGCAGCCTGGCACTGTGTTGGCTTTTTTTGGCAGCCGCAGCTGCCTGTGTCATTTCCTGACATTGGAACAATTAACCAGTGGAAGGGCTTCCCTCCAGAAGTTGTGGGTGCTCCATCCCTGGAGGTTTTTTTAAAAAGAGTCTCATTTCTCTGAAATGATATAGGGTAGGGGGGTCTTCAAACTTGGCCCTTTGAAGACTTGTGGGCTTGAACTCCCACAGAATTCTGAGGAACTCTGGGAGTTGAAGCCCACAAGTCATCAAAGGGCCAAGTTTGAAGACCCCCGATGTAGGGTCTCCCGCTTGAGCAGGGGGTTGGACTAGATGACCTCCAAGGTCCCTTCCAACTCTTGTCGTTAATTGCCGGGTCCAGAGTCAACGCTTCTCCGAGCCCGGATGCCTTGCCACGTTGAGCTTTTGGCTCTGCCGTGCGCCTCTTTCTGCTCTGGAATCTCGGCTCCTCTGACTTGGCACGCTCCCCGGGCGCGACGTGTGTGTGTGTGTGTGTGTGTGTGTGTGTGTGTGAGAGAGAGAGATTTCCTCTTTGCATCCTCATGTGGCAAATCCACCCGTCACATGTGGGGAGGCAAAAAAGGAAGTGTCCTGGAGCCAATTAGGAATAGCAGTAGGTGGGGTGTGGGTGTGGGCTGTAAAGACATTTTTTCCACCGCTAGGCAAAGAGATCTGTCCATCAAACAATGTAAGTGTGTGTGTGTGTGTGTGTGTGTGTGTGTGTGTGTGTGTGTGTAGGGGGAAGGAAATGAAGATTAGGGGAAAAAAGTTGGGACCTCTTGGGAAGCCATCAGAATCCCTAGCCATAAACCTTCCTTCAAGTGCATTATCGGCAGCAGACTGAGAGGAAGTCAAACATCCTAAGCCTTTTGCACACTTGGGAATGAGCTAATATGAGTTGGAGGTAATGTGGTACAGATGTCGGGTTTAGCCGAGGCTTAAGGGCGCAACCAACCGCACAGCTCCTTCCCATTCTCTTCTGATTGCAGAATACGCACAGGCCCCGGTTTGGTTCATCTATTTGATGCAATCTCTATGACCATCACACACACACACACACACACACGCACACGCACCCTTGTTACACCGGCTCTGAGACTGACTACAGATAATCCTCAATTTACAACAGTTCGTTTAGGGACCATTCAAAGTTACAAGAGCGCTGAAAAAAGGGACTTTTTTTTTTTTTTACTTACCACCCGTCGCAGCATTTCACATGCTCAAAATTCAGACATCTGGCAATTGGCTCACAATTGTGATGGTCGCAGTGTCCCAGGGTCCTTCGATGTAACAACAACAACAACAACAATAAGAATAACAACAACAAAGTTGGAAGGAATCTTGGATCATCTAGTCCAACCCCCTGCTCAGGCAGGAAACCCTGCACCATTTCAGACAAATTGCTGTCCAGTCTCTTCTTAAGAACTTCCAGTATAGAATAGAATGGAATGGAGCTGGAAGGGACCATGGAGGTCTTCTAGTCCAGCCCCCTGCTCCCTAATACTAGTAGTGTTGGAGCATTCACAGCTTCTGGAGGCAAGGAGTTCCGCTGGTTAATCGTTCTAACAGTCTCTAAATTTCTCTTTTGGCGACCTTCTGACGAGCAAAGTCACTGGGGAAGCCGGCTTCACTTCACAACCCGTGGGACACAGTGATTCCCTTAACGACCGCAGCAAGAAAGGTCGTCAAAGGGGGAAAAACTCATTTAACAACTGTCTTGCATAGCAACAGAAATTTTGGGCTCAATTGTGGTAAGTTGAGGGCTTACTTGTACGGTGTTGCAAGCGCAGTAGATCCCACGGGAATTTTTTTTTTGTGGCTAAAAGGAAGAAGTTGTGTTTCCTGGGAGGTACCCAAAGAAAACCCCCCCAACAATAATAATTCCAAGAGATAATTAAGCACCAGCTAACTGATCTGAGTCACCATCCGGCACTTTTGTTTGAAGGGACGGGAGGCGAAAGCCTGGGCCTGTGTTTGCCGAAGGCCTCAGCCCTTCCTGCTCGCCTTTCTGGGATTGCTGTGGACAAGATGAATCAAATAGAATAGAGCTGGAAGGGACCTTGGAGGTCCTCTAGTCCAGCCCCCTGCTCAAGCAGGAGAACCTATACCATCTCAGACAAGTGACTGTCCAGCCTCTTCTTAAAAGTCTCCAGCGATGGAGCGCCCACAACATCTGAAGGCCAGCTGTTCCGCTGGTTGATTGTCCTCGCTGTCAGGAAGTTTCTCCTTAATTCCAGGTTGCTTCTCTCCTTGATCAGCTTCCATCCGTTGGCCCTTCCTTCCTTCCTTCCTTCCTTCCTTCCTTCCTTCCTTCCTTCCTTCCTTCCTTCCTTCCCTCCCTCCTTCCTTCCTTCCTTCCTTCCTTTCTTCCCTCCCTCCCTCCCTCCCTCCCTCCCTCCCTCCCTTCCTGAATTATAGAATCCTTGGGCTGGATGGGACCTTGGAGGTCTTCTAGTCCAGCCCCCTGCGCAAGCAGGAGAACCTATACCATCTCAGACAAGTGACTGTCCAGCCTCTTCTTAAAAGTCTCCAGCGATGGAGCGCTCACGATTTCTGGAGGCAGGTTGTTTCACTGGTTAATTATCCTCACTGTTAGGAACTTTCTCCTTTAAGTTTCTCCTTAATTCCAGGTTGCTTCTCTCTCTGATCAGTTTCCAACCATTGTTTCTCGTCCTTCCCTATGGTGCTCTGGAGAACAACCTGGCCCCCTCCTCTTTGTGGCAGCACCCCCCCCCCCAAATACTGGAACGCTGCTATCATGTCTCCCCTATTTCTTCTTTTCTTTAAACTACTAGCCAAACCCAAGTCCCGCAGCCGTTCTTCGTGTGTTGTAGTCTCCAGGCCCTTGGATCATCTTAGTTGCTCTTCTCTGCACTTTTTCCAAACTCTCTACATCTTTTTTTTTGTGTGACCAAAATAGGCTGCAGTATTCCAGGTGTGGCCTTGTAAAGCAGTGCTAATACTTCACGTGATCTTGATTCTACGCCTCCTCTTTGTGCAAGCCAGGATTGTGTTAGCTTTTTTGGCGGCTGCTGCACACGGCTGGCTCACGGTCAAGCGATCGTCCAGCGGGACTCCGGGGTCTCTCTCACAGCGGCTGTTTTGGAGCCAGGCCTCGCCCAGTCTGTACTTGCACCTTCGGTTTTTCCTGCCTAAAGGTAAAACCCAGACAGTTGTGAGGACATCGGGGTTCACGTCTTTCCTGCTCCCTCGGGTTGCCGGAGTTTCGCAGGACAGGGAAGGTGCCTCATGAAACGGGCTTTGTGGCTCTGAGCCTGCTTTTCTGCCACTCAACTGGGGATCCTATTTCATTCGGGTATCGCTTTTCATCCTGAAAGGTTGTGGACTGGTTTGCAGCCTATTTATAGAACCTTATCGGGAAGGTGAAATGCATTTTCCTCTTCCTCCAGGGAACGCCTCGACCAGTTAGACCAGAGGCTCCCAACCTTTCGGGCACGACTACGGACCGCCGGTTCCGTGGAGAGAGGTTTTTCCGCGGACCGGAGGGCGCGTGGTTTTGCGTGCTGCCTGGATCCCGTGGATGGGGCTTTGCTTGTTTGTGTGGACCAGTTGCTGGCATGCCGCGGCCTGGTGCCGGACCACGGATCGAGGGTTGGGGACCCCTGAGTTAAACCGCAGCAGTGGTGCTGGTGACTGAAACGGGATGGACACACACACAGACCCCCCCCCCCCCCCGAGGCAAGGTTGCTGTGCTGATCCTCCGGGACAGAAGAGAGATTGAGATTGAGATTTGTTAAATTTATATGCCGCCCTTCTCCCTAAGGACTCAGGACGGCTCACAACAATAAGAGACATAAAATACAAAAATTAAGAGACATAAAATACAAAAATTTAAAAAGGAATTAAACAATGAATATAAGAAATACGGGACAATTTACACAATAAAAACCAAATTAAAAACCGTGGTCAGTCCAGGCCCGCTTGTTGGAACAACCAGGTCTTCAGGATGCTGGCAGCAACCCGTGCCAACCATTAGTGCCAGTCACTTTGAGTGTTCAGTTGACTGAGTTTCATGTTTTATGAATAAAAGTTTTATATAATAATAATAAAGCTGGAAGGGACCTTGGAGGTCATCTAGTCCAACCCCCTGCTCAGGCAGGAAACCCTATACCTTACGACCACAGTTCAGCCCTAAACTTCCCTTGACAAGCAAGACAGTGGCTAAGTGAATTTTGCCCTGTTTTACGACCTTCCTTGTCTTGGTTGTTAAGCGAATCGCTGCAGTTGTTTTAAGTTAGTAATATGGTTGTTAAGCGAATCGGGCTTTTCCCTCTTGACTTTGCTCGTCAGAAGGTCGCAAAAGGGACCCTGGGAACGGTCATAAATACGAGTCAATTTATCTATCTATAATCTATTTATATCTATCTATGGCTCAGTGGGTTAAGGACGCTGAGCTTGTCGATCAGAAGGTCGGCAGTTTGGCGGATTGAATCCCGAGTGCCGCGTAGCAGAGTGAGCGCCTGTTACTCGTCCCAGCTCCTGCCAACCTAGCAGTTCGAAAGCACGTAAAAAATGCAAGTAGAAAAATAGGGACCACTCCGGTGGGAAGGGAACAGCGCTCCGTCTGTCTCTAGATCCACCCAAAAGCCGGAGAAAAATGCTTGCTTGGGGGCAGCCCTTGCGCCGCTGTGCCCCCCTCCAGCGTTGGGCTTCTGCCCAGTGGCAGTGGAGTCTGGCTGGACAGCTAGCCAAAGGTGTTTTCACCCCAGAAGGATTTGGGCAGAGGGTCCAGGGTGCGAGTCAGGGGACCCAGTCAGGTTTTACAGGGGTGGGACGTGGGAGGAATGAGTTTGGGGGTGTTGAGTTGCTTATGTGTCTTCCCCCCCCCCCAGGAAAACAGCAAGTGGGTCTGGGTTTTTTTTGCAGGAAAACCCTGCGTAGTTCTGAGCTACCCTGTAAATTATTGTATAAGCCTGTAAGCCCGGGGCATCCAACCTTAGGAACTTTAAGGTCTTAAAGTACCTGTTTAAGCTTTAAGATGTCAACTCCCAGAATTATTTCCTCGGAAATAGGTGATTAATCCATCGTAGCTATTTTACACAATTAATGCAGCAAACCCTTTTGCGGTATCCCTCTCTTGCACTTTAGTATTTAGTATGACTAAGGGGCCCTCACAGGTAAGGATGGAGATTATCTAATAGTTAGGCTGTGCCAGGGGTCTTCAAACGTGGCCCTTTTTAAGACTTGTGGACTTCAACTCCCAGAATTCCTCAGGAATTTTGAAGTCCACAAGTCTTAAAAAGGGCCACGTTTGAAGACCCCTGGGCTACGCTGTGGTTTGACAGTGTGCAACGGACAGATTGGATGCCAGATTGTGTGGTTCGAAGATAGATTTTTCTCTGTTATTTATTATTTTATGCTAGAATTTTTAACTGGATATTCCTGGAGGGTTTTTAACCTGCTCTGGGCCTTTGACCGTAATAAACATCGGCTTGACTTGTATGTAGCTCAGGGAAGCTGTGCCCTTCAATAAAACTCATCATTTCCCTGCTGGCTGAGGAATTCTGGGAGTTGAAGTCCACAGGCTTTAAAGTTTCCAAGGTGTGGACAGACAGACAGACAGACAGACAGACACACACACACACACACACACACACACACACACACACACACACACACACACACACACACGGTGCTGTAAGTGATTCATAATCAGGCCGATTTAGGAAATCCTCTCCTTTTTGGGGTGTGTGTGTGTGTGTGTGTGTGTGTGTGTGACAAATTTGCAGAATGCATCACACGTCCCGTAAGAACATGGCGTAACTGGCAGACGTCACTTCCTGCCCTCGGGGCCTTAAATCTTAACAAGCTACGGTGGTGGTAGTAGTAGTAGCAGCGTACTCTTCCTGGAAGGAAACAGCCAAGCGCGTAACAATCTTGGGAAGCTCTTTGTGCCTTTTTTCAGGACCTTGGATGTTGCCTCCTGTTAAAATTCTTTTCAACTGGACACCTGAAAAATGTTAACTTTGGGCCATGGAGCTGGGCTCTTGCCAAAAACCATGCGTAAAAGCAGCTCAGCTTCGGAGACGAGTGAATAAAGTCTTAGTAGCGCTCTGTGTACGCCCTGCTTCCTTTTTTTTTTTTCCCTGGATGTCTTCCAGCTGATCAATGAAGTAGTGTGGCTAGCAATATCCCACTTCAGGTTTTACTTCCTGAAAGCTCTTCTAATTAGAAGGCAGGTGTTAATTGGGATTGTTGTAACTGCATGTGGAAAAACCACCCCCCTCTTTTTTTCCCTTTTTTTAAAAAAGTCAGCTAACCCTTCTCTCTGCCGTGTTCTGGATTTGGGTGCCCCTGAAACTTGACACCGGGGGGGGGGGTGCGGGGGGGGGGATCAGGAAGCTAAGCGAATGTACCTCTTATTTCCCCCCCCAGCTTTCCCCAGCTGTGCCTTCTTCACTGCGGTCGGTCGCTGTGTGGGTTTTTCACAATGCTCTTGAGGCTGTTGGTCCTGTTCGCTTCCCTGATTCCTGAGCTGTGCTCTCAAAATGGCTGCTGGCTTTTCTGCCTCCTGATTTTAAACAGAAGGAGCAGCAAGCTTTGGGGTCTGGCAGACAAGGGGGGTGTGGGTCTGGGTGTCGCTTCCAGACCATTTCCATGGTGTGCCATAGAAATAGTTCTAATTCTAGTCCTGCTTTAGAGACAAAAGCCCGCTGGGTGAATTTGGGCCAATCACCAGGAGAGGGTGAGTTCTAGTCCTGCCTTAATGCACAAAAGCCAGCTGGGTGAATTTGGGCCAATCACCAGGAGAGGGTGAGTTCTAGTCCCGCCTTATGCACAAAAGCCAGCTGGGTGACTTTGGGCCATTCATCAGGAGACTGTGAGTTCTAGTACCGTCTTAGCCACAAAAGCCAGCTGGGTGACTTTGGGCCAATCACCAGGAGAGGGTGAGTTCTAGTCCCACCTTATGCACAAAAGCCAGCTGGGTGACTTTGGGCCAATCATCAGGAGACGGTGAGTTCTAGTACCGCCTTAGGCAGAAGAGCCGGCTGGGTGACTTTGGGCCAATCACCAGGAGAGGGTGAGTTTTAGTCCCGCCTTAGGCATGAAAGCCAGCTGGGTGACTTTGGGCCAATCCTTCTCTCTCTCTCTCTCAGCCCAGCCCACCTCACAGGGTTGTTGTTCTGGGGAAAATAGGAGGAGGAGAGGTATGTTGGATATGTCTGCAGTCTTGCGTTACTTGTAAACAAAAAACAAAAGGAAGAAGGCTGGATACCAATAAATAAATAAAGTTTTTTTTAAAAAAAATAGATGGAGATACTTCCTCTTTCCCGGGCAAAGAAGGGTAATAACCGAAGTTTGACGATGAAAGCAGGACGCAGAAGCAGTCAGGCGCCCTCCAGTTGTCGAATCGCAGCGCCAGTTGTGAGGGTGGCAGAATGCGCGCAACTCATTTGTGCTTCTTGTCTCCTCCCACAGCAACCCTCCGTTGAGCGAGGAGATGCTGCCTCCCGGGGAATGGATGTGCCATCGCTGCACCGTGCGCCGGAAGGTAAAGAGATTTTGGGCATCCAGACACACACACACACACACACAACCTCTTTCCTCCTCTCTGGAAGCCAAAGAATGGATCCCAACAGCTGTAGGAAATAAGCAAAAGCACAGCTGGCGCTGTTGCAGCAGACAAAAAAGCCTCTTTGAACACCCTTTTTTTTTTCTTTTTCTTTTTTTTTCTTTTGGCCCCTCAGTGTTAAGGGGGAAAGTGCATTATAAATCTGAGAAAATCACTCAGACTTATATACCACTTTCGCCAGTGCTTTACAGCCCTCTCTAAGCCGTTTACAGAGCCAGCATTTGGCCCGCAACAGTCTGGATCAGGGGAGTCAAACTCAATTTCATTGAGGGCCGCATCGGCATTGCGGTTGCCCTCAAGGGGCCGGGTGGGTATGGCCTGGGTGGGCGTGGCCTACTGGGTGGGCGTGGCTAGAGTGCGTATGTCCTACTGGGTGGGCGTGGCCAGCTCTACATTCGCTCGTTCGCATCAAGGGTGCCTATGGGGGCCTGGGCAGGAGAGGGACAGATCTGAGGGTCTCTGGCAGGAGGAGGGTCTCTGGGCCAGGGCCAAGGCAGTGGGGGCCGGTCCCTCGCTGTTTCCAGGATGGCTTCGCGGGCCGCATGAAACCACTTCGCGGGCCGGATCCGGCCCCCGGGCCTTGTGTTTGACATGTCTGGTCTGGATCCTCGTTTTATGGACTTCAGAAGGACGGAAGGCTGAGTCAACCTAGGTCAACCTTGGAGATAAACGACTCCCCCACCCCTAAGGAGTAACTTACTGGCCTGAAGTGCAGCATGGGAATCAGCGCTTCCCCACTCTCAGGCAGCTGCAGGTGGCTCCACCTCCTTGGGCCACTTGCGGCCCCGGACGGGGCAGGCCGACCCCGCTCCTCCCAGGCCCAGGCTGGCACCGGCCTCTTCCCCTCTCCACCGGACGGACGCTTCCCTTGCCAAGCCCCCCACTTCCTTCCAGCAAGTTGGAAAACAACGGTGGGGGGGGGCTCCCGCTGTCTCTAGGTGGCAGCGGCAGGGAGAGAACGAGGGCTGCCCCCTTGGCTGCTCCTCCTTGGGGGGAACGGCGGAGGAGGGGAAGCGCCTGGGCTGGGCTGCAGCTGGTCAGCGGAGAGGCAGGCAGAAGGTGCAGCAGCAGCAGCTGCAGGGCCAGTCCGGAGAGCAAGTGGAGATAAGCAGAGATATTCTCCCAGCCCTGGGACCCCCCAACCCCACCCCACCCCGGCATGTGGGGCACAGAGTTTCCAGCTGCTGCTGCTGCTGCATCTCCAAAGGAGTATCTTTCTTTAGCCTGCCTGCCTGCCTATCTATCTATCTATCTATCTATCTATCTATCTATCTATCTATCTATCTATCTACCTACCTACCTACCTACCTACCTACCTACCCACCTATCTCTTTCTTCACCTGGTTTCTTTCTTTCTTTCTTTCTTTCTTTCTTTCTTTCTTTCTTTCTTTCTTTCTTTCTTTCTTTCTTTCTTTCTTTCTTTCTTTCTTTCTTTCTTTCTTTCTTTCTTTCTTTCTTCTTTCTTTCTTTCTTTCTTTCTTTCTTTCTCCAATCAGGAGGTGAGGGACGATCCCTTGCAGGGTCATGCCGAGGAGTTTGGTCAACATCTGTCGGATAAAATCGCTCGGATTCGGACCGGTTTGGACTCCAACTGGGCAGAGTCCGACGAGCAGGACACGGGCGGTCTTGTCAATGTCATCTGGGAGGAGTTTGATTCTGTGACCCCTGAGGAAGTGGACAGGATTATGGGGAGGTTGAGCTCCACCACATGTTTATTGGATCCGTGCCCTTCTTGGCTGGTTTATGCAGCTAGGGAGAGGACACGAGGCTGGTTCCAGGCAGTCATATCTGCTTCTTTGAGTGAGGGTAGTTTCCCCACCGTCTTGAAGGAGGCGGTGGTGAGACCTCTCCTCAAGAAGCCTGCCTTGGACCCAGCTGTGTTAAACAACTTTCGTCCAGTCTCCAACCTTCGCTTTCTTGCGAAGGTTGTTGAGAGTGTGGTGGCGCATCAGCTCCCTCTGGTTCTGGATGAAGCGGATTACCTAGACCCGTACCAATCGGGTTTCAGGCCCGGGTACAGCACGGAGACGGCATTGGTCGCTCTGGTGAATGATCTCTGGAGGGCTCGGGACAGAGGATATTCCTCTGTCCTTGTCCTATTAGACCTCTCGGCGGCTTTCGTTACCATCGACCATGGTATCCTGCTGCGGCGTCTCAGGGGATTGGGAGTGGGAGGCACAGTTCTTCAGTGGTTCTCCTCCTATCTCCTGGGACGCTCGCTTGTGGAGTTCCTCAGGGGTCGGTCCTCTCGCCTCTCCTGTTCAACATCTACATGAAACCGCTGGGTGAGATCATTCGTGGTTTTGGAGTTGGGTATCATCAATATGCCGATGATACCCAACTTTTTATTTCGACCCCAAACCACCCCAGTGATGCCCTCGCTGTGATGTCCCGTTGCCTGGAGGCGGTTCGGGTCTGGATGGGGAGGAACAGACTTCAGCTCAACCCTGACAAGACTGAGTGGCTGTACATTCCGGCATCCCGGGACATTCAAAATGTTCCATCGCTTTCTATGGGGGGTGAGCTCTTACCCCCCGTGGATAGGGCTCGCAACTTGGGAGTCCTCCTAGATTCACGGCTTACCCTGGAAGATCATATAGTGGCCGTGACTAGGGGGGCTTTCGCCCAGGTTCGCCTGGTGCACCAGTTGCAGCCCTATCTGGACCAGGATGCCCTGTGTACGGTCACTCATGCGCTCGTGACCTCTCGCCTGGACTACTGCAATGCTCTCTACATGGGGCTTCCCTTGAAGACCACTCGGAGGCTCCAACTGGTACAGAATGCGGCCGCGAGAGTTGTCTTGGGAGTTTCCCGGTACTCCCATGTTACACCTTTGCTCCGCGAGCTGCATTGGTTACCAGTTGTCTTCCGGGTGAGGTTCAAGGTTTTGGTTATGATCTTTAAGTCCTTACATGGCATGGGTCCGGGATACCTCGAGGACCACCTGCTGCCGGCGTCAACTCCCCTCCGCCCTGTGCGTGCCCACAGAGAGGGCCTCCTCTGGGTGCCTCCGGTCAGGGAATGTCGACTGGTGGCCCCCAGGGGGAGGGCCTTCTCTGTGGGTGCCCCGGCACTATGGAACCAACTGCCGGTTGAGCTCCGGATGACATCAGACCTTCGCTCCCTCCGCCGCGGGCTGAAAACCCACTTATTTGAACTAGCTGGTCTGGCCTGATGGGGGAATATGGGTTTCTAATTGGTTTTTTACTATTTTATTGTTGTTGTATTTTAATTGGGCATTGGTTTAATTTCTTTTTAATTTTTGTACTGCTATTTATATATGCCCTGTGAACCGCCCTGAGTCCCTTGGGAGAAGGGCGGTATAGAAATCAAATAAACTTAAACTTAAACTTTCTTCTTTCTTTCTTTCTTTCTTTCTTTCTTTCTTTCTTTCTTTCTTTCTTTCTTTCTTTCTTTCTTTCTTTCTCTCTCTCTCTCTCTCTCTCTCTCTCTCTCTCTCTCTCTCTCTCTCTCTCTCTCTCTCTCTCACACACACACACACACACACACACACACACACACACACACACACACACACCAGGGCTTCCATGGGAAGACTGACGGCTGGTTTGTGTCTTGCAGAAGAGAGAGCAGAAAAAGGAACTCGGTCACATGAACGGTTTGGTTGACAAGTCCGTCAAGAGGACCTCGTCTCCCACCAGCGATGCTGACTACTTGGACCGGGCGGGTGGTGGGAGCCTCCGGACCCTTCCCCACGCCCGGCTCTTGGAGCGCAGAGCCAGCCGGCCCGGCACCCCGACCTCCAACACCAGCACTGACACCCCCAACTCGGAGCAGAACGACGTGGACGAGGACATAATTGACGTGGACGACGACTCTGCCCCCGGGGGGGAAGCCGAGGGGGGGCAGCCTCACCTGAAGCGGCCCTTCGAACTGCTCATCGCGGCCGCCATGGAGAGGAACCCCACCCAGTTCCAGTTGCCCAACGAGCTCACCTGCACCACGGCCCTGCCAGGTGAGTCAGCGGCAGCAGCGGCGCTTGGCGTGGGAGCCCCTTGCAAGGGCGGGGCTGTGCCTGCCCTGCCGCGGGGCAAGGCCCAAAGGGGCATCCGGGAGGGGGGTTCCGCTTGGCTTCCGGCATCGCCTGGACCAGGAAGCATAGTGGGTGGTTGAGCCAAGCCAGGGGGTCTTTTGCTTGAGCAGGGGGGGAGGCAGCGGTGGTACCCAGCATTCCGGAAGTTGAAGTCCCCAGGGCGTGAAGGTCATAAAGGGGCTGCCAGAGTTGCCCAGCCCTGCAGTTGAGGGTGAGCCCGGGCAGATTTCCCCCTTCAGATCCCCAATACCTGCCTAGCCCTGTCTGTCTGTCATCGGTGTGTGTTTGTGTGTATCAAATTTAGAGGTCTGTATATAATATCAGTCTACCTACCTACCTACCTACCTACCTACCTACCTTATTGTCTGTCTGTCTGTCTGTCTCTCTCTCTCTCTCTCTCTTATCTCTGGGTCTGCATCCTGTGTGTATCAAATTTAGAGATCTTATCATCGGTCATGTATTCTTCCCCCCACCCCCGTGTGTATATGTATGTTTATATATCTCAAATTTATGGATCTTTCACCTGTCATCTATCCACTAGGGTGGGGGTGTCTGTGTGCATTATTTAGGGATCTATATCTCCCTGTGTGTATCAAATTTAAAGAGCTATATCTATATCATCAATCTACCTACCTATCATTTATTTATTTTAAGAAGAGACTGGACAGCCACTTGTCTGAAATGGTATAGGTTGAAATGTGTTTGAGTGGCATAGGTTCTCCTGCTTGAGCGGGGGGCTGGACTAGAAGACCTCCAAGGTCCCTTCCAGATACTGTTCTGTTCTGTTCTATTCTATTCTATTCTGTTCTGTTCTGTTCTGTTCTATTCTGTTCTATTCTGTTCTATTCTAATGTGTCTGTATGCTTGTGTGCATCAAATTTAGAGATCTATCACTCGTCATCTATCCTGTCTGCCTCCCTCTCTCTCTTTCCCTCTCTCTCCCTGTATGTGTGTGTGTATGTGTGTGTGTGTGTGTTTGTAGTATATCACATTTAGAGACCACCCATCTCACTCCCGGAGCAGCTCTCTTCCTGTTCTGCTTGACTTCCTGTTCTGCCCTGCCAGGTACTAGTAAGCGGAGAAGGAAGGAAGAGAGTTCCGGGAAGAACGTCAAGAAAGCACAGCACGAGCTGGACCACAATGGCCTGGTTCCCTTGCCGGTGAAAGTCTGCTTCACGTGCAGCAGGTATCAGCTTGGCTCAGGCGGGGGGGGGGGGGTCCCGTACCTGTGGGGACATACCTGGGGCTTGGGCTGGGGTCTTATACCTGTGCATGGGAAGGGGAGATGGTCCCCATTTCAGAAGCTCAGCAGCACCCCCGCGGGCGCGGGCGTGCACACACACACACACACAGACACGCATGCACGCACGCACGCACCTCAGCTTAAAGTTGCCTCTGTGCTGGCCTGGCCTTGTCAGGTCCTCCAGGAAATTAAATTTAATTTTAATTTAATTGGATTTATATACCGCCCTTTCCCGAAGGACTCAGGGCGGTTTACAGGGTAATTTAAAACAAGAAATACAAAAGTTAAAAACAGTTAAAAATAATTACAACAGTCCCTGAAAAAAAGTTAAAAAAAAAGCCCAATTAAAATTAAAATTAAAATTCTCAGCCTGGGCCAGAGAGCTCGAAGAGCCAGGTCTTCAGGTCCCGGCGGAATGAACGGAGGTCAGGAGCAGTCCTGAGCTCCACGGGCAGCTGGTTCCAGAGGGCAGGCGCACCCACAGAGAAGGCCCTCCTCCTGGGTGTTATCCACCAGCAGTCTTTTACCGGCGGCACCCTGAGAAGACCCTCCCTGTGCGAGTGCACTGGACGAAGGGAGCTTGATGCCGGCAGCAGGTGTTCCCTCAAATAACCCGGACCCAGGCCATTCAGGGCTTTATAGGTCATCACCAGCACCTTGAATCTCACCTGGAGGGCAACCGGAAGCCAATGCAGCTCGCGGAGTAGAGGTGTTACATGGGAGTATCGGGAAACCCCCATCACAACTCGCGCGGCCACATTCTGCACCAGCTGAAGCCTCCGAGTGGTCCTCGAGGGCAGCCCCATGTAGAGAGCGTTGCAGTAGTCTAACCGGGAGGTCACGAGTGCATGAGTGACTGTGCGTAGGGCATCCCGGTCCAGATAGGGTCGCAACTGGCGCACCAGGCGAACCTGGACAAAAGCCCCCCTGGTCACGGCTCCTATGTGATCTTCAAAATTGAGCCATGAATCCAGGAGGACGCCCAAGTTGCGAGCCCTATCAACGGGAAAGAAGCAGTCTGGAACTCAGGAGGAATTTCCTGACAGTGAGAACAATGGATCAGTGGAAAGGGTAGTGGGTCCTTGGTGCTCTCTGAACAGGCTTGATTTCTTGCAGATGTTTCGTTACCTAAACTAGGTAACATGGTCAGCACTAGCACTTGATGGTGTTCCCTAGCTGGGTCATGAAACGTCTGCAAGAAAATAACCAACCTCGGAGAGCGGCAGGGACCTCATTCTCCTCCTCCTCCTCTTCCAGGCCCCTCTCCACAAAGCCCCCTCCCTTCTAGCACTGATGATGTTCCCTACTTGGGTCATGAAACGTCTGCAAGAAACCCACCCAGCCCAGAGAGCACCAAAGACCCCTCATTTCAAGATTGAGCTGCAAATATTCTCCTTTATTGGGAAAGGGTGGGTACTCCATCACTGGAGGTTTTTAAGAAGAGACCGGAGACCGGACAGCCACTTGTGTCTGACGTGGTCTACGGTCTCCTGCTTGAGCAAGGTGTGTGTGTGTGTGTGTGTGTTTGTGTGTATTAGACTAGAAGACCTGCAAGGTCCCTTTCAACTCTTGTCATTCTGAATCCCCCGATGGAATTCCTCTTTTTCTGCTTCCCCACAGTTGGGCTGGCAGGTCACAAGTGAAGTGCTTCCTCACGTTACAAGGGTTAGGGTTAACCCTAACCCCTGGCAGGAGGTGACAGGGTGGGATGACCAGAGGAAAGGAGAAGGAGGATCTAATATTGCGTGTATTGACAGCAGCGAGAATAGCATTTGCCCAGTACTGGGAAAATGAAAACCTACCAGCTGAGGAGATTTTAATCAAGAAAATATTAAGAGTGTGCAGAAATGGAGAGATTAAACTTGGAGATTAAAGAGAAAGAGGATTCAATTCATTGGGATAAATTTTTACCAACAGTTAGGCAAACGAACTAGCCAGAAATGAACGTGGTATGTTATTTTGAATGTATATTGGTGAGAAGAATGATACGTATTGACCGACTGAAACCGCTTGTGATGACCGTTTGGCATATACATTACAGCTATTTGCTGTTACGTTAATTAGCGTTAATTGGACATTTGTACCCGGACGATAGTCTGTTTGCTAAAGCTTGGAAATGTTATTGGGGGGTGGGAGGCAGCCCCAATGTTGTTTCCAAGCCCGTTCCCATCCTAACTTGGCTCTTCGAGCTGTCTGGCCCAGACTGAGGGGTTTTAATTTTTAATTGGGTTTTAGTTTTAAATTTCGGGGACTTGAATTAATTAATTGTTTGAAGTGATTTTAATTTTTGTATGTTACGCTTTTTAATTTTCCCTGTAAACCGCCCTGAGTCCTACGGGAATAGGGCGGTATATAAATTTAATAAAATAAAATAAATAAATAACCCCCATCCCAAACTCTGATTATATCCCCTCCCCTAACCTTATAAAATTCAGTAAAAAAAACTTTTTATTTTTTTTTAAAAAAGGGAGAGGGGAAAAGTCCAAGAGGACATCCATCCCCACCCACCCCCCACTTCGGTCTTCTCCACGGAGTAAGGGTTTGTGGTCTTCTTTTCCAGGAGTTGCCGGGTGGCCCCCCTCATCCAGTGCGACTATTGCCCTCTCCTCTTCCACATGGACTGCCTGGAGCCCCCCCTCACGGCCATGCCGCTGGGCCGCTGGATGTGCCCCAATCACATTGAGCACGTGGTGGTAAGCCGGGGCCTCCCCTTGGAGTCGGGGTGGTGGTGGTGGGCGGGGGCTGGGGGGGGGTTGAGAGCAAATGGCTGTTTTTCCTTAGTTCCGCTCCGTCTCTTTCAGCTGAACCAGAAGAACATGACGCTCAGCAACCGCTGCCAGGTCTTCGACCGCTTCCAGGACACCATCTCTCAGCACGCGGTGAAGGTGGACTTCTTGAACCGGATCCACAAGAAGCACCCGCCCAACCGCCGGGTGGTCCAGTCGGGGAAGAGGAAGGGGCTCAAGGTAGGAGACCCCAGGTCACACAGGCAGCGGCATCCGCCGCAGGCCCCCCCCCCCCCAAAAAAAAGAAGCCAACACAATCCTGGCTGGGCTGCATAAACAGAGGCCTAGAATCAAGATCATGCGAAGGTATTAGTGCCGCTTTATAAAAACCCTAGTAAGGCCACGCCTGGAATACTGCAGCCAGTTTTGGTCACCGTCTCACCAAAAAGAAGTTGGAGAGTTTGGAAAAAGTGCAAAGAGTAGCAGCTGAGAGGATCCAAGGAGACTGAAGGCTAAAACATACAAAGAACGGCTGCGGGACTTGGGTTTGGCTGGTCTAAAGAAAAGAAGAAATAGGGGGGACATGATAGCAGCGTTCCAGTACTTGAGGGGCTGCCACAAAGAGGAGGGGGGTCACATTATTCTCCAAAGCACCAGAGGGAAGGACGAGAAACAATGGTTGGAAACTGATCAAGGAGAGAAGCAACCTGGAATTAAAGAGAAAGTTCCTGAGAGTGAGGAGAATTAACCAGTGGAACTCCTTGCCTCCAGAAATCACGGGCGCTCTATCACTGGAGTTTTTTAAGAAGAGACTAGACATTCACCTGTCTGAGATAGTATAAGTTCTCCTGCCTGAGCAGGGGGCTAGACTAGAAGACCTCCCAGGTCCCTTCCAATTCTATTCTATTCTATTCTATTCTATTCTATTCTATTCTATTCTATTCTATTCTATTCTATTCTATTCTATTCTATTCTATTCTATTCTATTCTATTCTATTCCATTCCATTCCATTCCATTCCATTCCATTCCATTCCATATTCTATTCTATCCTATCCTATCCTATCCTATCCTATCCTATCCTATCCTATCCTATTCCTATTCCTATTCCTATTCCTATTCCTATTCTATTCCTTATTCTGATTCTACTCTACTCTACTCTACTCTACTCTACTCTACTCTACTCTACTCTACTCTACTCTACTCTACTCTACATTCTCTATTCTATTTCTACCCCAAACTGGGCATTTAGGAAAGAAAGACCCATGACCCATGACCCATTTGCAGCAAAAGGTATACTTTTACTAAAGCCAAGTGGGTACAGAGTAGGAAAGCTGAAGATTCCAGCATTAGCCAGGTTAAGAAGAGTTTGGACAGCCATTTATTATTTATTTATTTACTTACTTACTTACTTACTTAAATTTGTATGCCGCCCTTCTCCCTAAGGACTCAGGGTGGCTCACAACAATAAAAATTAAAAAAGAGCAAACATAGAATGAAAATTTAAAAAGAATTAAACTAGTAAATACAACGATAACATGACAATTTAAAACCCAGTAAAAGCCTAATTAAAATACGTAGTCAGTCCAGGCCCGCTTGTTGGAACAACCAGGTCTTCAGGTCACGGCGGAAGGACAGAAGGTCAGGGGCCGTCCGCAGCTCCGGGGGCAACTCATTCCCTGGGGGTCGCAACCGGGGGCAACTCATTCCCTGGGGGTCGCAACCCTGAAGAGCCCGACTCTGTGGGAGCGGACCGGGCGATGGGAGGTTGACAATGGCAGCAGGTGGTCTCGCAAGTACCCCGGGCCTGAGCCATTTGTCTGAAATGGTATAGGCCTGTGCAGGGGATTGGACTAGAGGACCTCCAAGGTCCCTTCCCGCTCTGTCATTCCGTGACTTCCTCCCTGGTCATCTTTCCAGTGTCCCATAAAGTTGAAATTAGTTGTTTTGGTAACAATAAAGGAGGATGTTTGTAGCTCAGGGTTGACGTGAGGGGCCCTGGGCGCTCCCTGAGCTGGGTGGTTTCCTTACCCAGACTAGGTCAACTCAGGGCTAGAACTGGATTGGAACAATAGCCCAACCAAGAAACTGCCCGAGAGCCGACAGCCAAAGCATCTCTTAAGACCATGGACACTGACAGGGCAAACCAGCAGAATATAAAACTGAGAGCAAACTGCATTCTTTACTAGCCCTGATGATGTTCCCTAGCTGGGCCGTGAAACGTCCGCAAGAAAATAGTCAAGCTCAGAGAGCACCAAGGACCCCACAGTCCTCCCCCTCCCCCCCTCCTCCTCCTCCTCCTCCTCCTGCACCACCACCACCACCTCTACACAAATCTACCATTGATGATGTTCTCTATTTCGGTGATGAGATGTCTGCAAGGAAACCACCAAACTCAGCACCGAGGACCCCACAGTCTTCCTCTTCTTCCTCCTCCTCCTCCACCACCACCATCTCTACACAAAACTAGCACCGATGACGTTCTCTGGGTCATGAAATGTCTGCAAGGAAACCACCAAACTCAGCACCAAGGACCCACAGCTGTAGTCATCGTTGTTCTCCTCCTCCTCCTCCTCCCTTCTAGCACTGATGAAGTTACTAGTTGGGTCATGAAAGGTCTGCAAGAAAATCACCCAGCTCAGAGAGCAACCCAGGACCCCACAGTCGTCCTCCTCCTCCTCCTCCTCCTCCTCCTCCTCCCTGCAAACCCCCCTCCCTTCTAGCACTGATGATGTTCCCTAGTTGGATCCTGAAACATCTGCAAGGAAACCATCCAGACTCAGTGAGCGCCTCAGACCCCACAGTCCTCCTCCTCCTCCTCTCCCCCACAAACCACCCCTCCCCTTCTAGCACTGAGGATGTTCCCTAGTTGGGTCATGAAACATCTGCAAGGAAACCACCCAGCTCAGAGAGCAACCCAGGACCCCTCATGTTTTGGTAACACTTCTGAGGTTTGGCGCCTCTTTGATGGGCCCAACCGGTGTCCCTGGAGGGCTCTTGGTTCGGCTTCTGTTTCCCATCATTTCACCACGCTCCGCTCCCCCCGTGTTTTACGCCAGGCTGCCACCAGGGGAAGCCCGGCTGAAGCGACGGCAGATCCGACAGCCCTCCCGGGCGTCCCCAGCCATCCTCGTGGCCTCCCTTGCAGTGCCAGGGGATGCCAGCCTCCGATGGCCGTAACGACCTTCTCTTCTCCGCTGCCCGCAGGTCCCGGAGGCCATCAAGTCCCAGTATCGGATCCCACCAGCATTAATGGCGCCGGCGGCCATCCGAAACGGGGAGCTGATTTGCAACGGGTTTTCCGAGGAGTCTTTGCCGAAGCCCCCCGGCAGCGCTTCCCAGCACTTAGCCGCCCAGGCTGAACAGCAAGAGGTAACGGCTGACACGCCTCGTATTTTTTTGTGGGGGGGGGGGCAGTTGGGGAGGAGGATGGGCAGGGTCAGGGGGTTGCCCTCCTGGCAGGCTGCAGCCAACGCCCCCCTCTCTGGGTCTTAGAATTGGGACAGGGCCGTCCGGCAGAGGAAATTAATCTAGGAGAGAAGCAACCTGGAACTAAGGAGAAACTTCCTGACAGTTAGAACAATTAACCAGTGGAACTCCTCGCCTCCAGAAGTTGTGAATGCTCCAACACTGGAAGTTTTTAAGAAGAGACTGAACAGCCATTTGTCTGAAATGGAATAGGGTTTCCTGCCTGAGCAGGGGGTTGGACTAGATGACCTCCAAGGTCCCTTCCAACTTTGTCATTCTGTTATTCTGTAAAAGTTCAGGAGAGAAGGGTGAGGGGGGACATGATAGCAGCCTTCTAGTATCTCAGGGGCTGCCCCAAAGAAGAGGGAGTCAAGCTCTTCTCCAAAGCGCCTGAAGGCAGGACGAGAAGCAACGGATGGAAACTCATCAAGGAGAGAAGCAACCTGGAACTAAGGAGAAACTTCCTGACAGTGAGAACAATTAACCAGTGGAACAACCTGCCTCCAGAAGCTGTGAATGCTCCAACACTGGAAGTTTTTAAAAAGAGATTGGATAGCCATTTGTCTGAAATGGTATAGGGTTTCCTGCCTGAGCAGGGGGTTGGACTAGATGACCTCTAAGGTCCCTTCCAACATCATCATCATTATTATAAAGCTTTTATTCATAAAACATGAAACTCAGTCAACTGAACACTCAGATTGACTGGCGCTAATGGTTGACACGGGTTGCTGCCGGCATCCTTGGTATCAATCAGGTACCCCCTTAAAATGTAAGATGTTCCGAGTAGCGCAATTTTTTTGCAGCTTTGCTGGAGTTATTGCAGGAATCTGCAGTTTCTTGATGTGTTTTGAAAAGTTTTTGGACATAGTTCCCAGTGCCCCGATGACAATGGGTATCACTGTTACACATTTCATCCATCATATTATTATTATTGTTGTTATTATTATTATTATTATTCCATCCCACCCAAGCCGAGCTCCCCCAGCCCCCACAGAAACCCAGTGAGGCCAATTAGCCCGGCTCCTTCCCTTAGTTGGGTCGGTTCGGGTCGCCTCGTACCAAGGAGGGCCCTCCCCTCTGCCCCACGGAGCCCCCTTCCTCGGCTTGGGGCAGGGGCTGCTGCTAGAAGAGCCCAAGGGAAGCAGGCCACAGATTTGGAACAGAGGTAGTCCCTGACTTACGACCGCGACAGACGTTTCCCGCGGGCGAGCAAGGCGTTTATCGAGCCAGCTTTGCCCTGTTTTACGACCTTCCTTGCCACCGCTCTTAAGCGAACCCCTTGCAGTCGCCCCGTCAGCAATGCGATTGTTAAGCGGCTTCCCCCATGGACAGAAGGTCGCCAAGGGGGATGACGTGAGCCCAGGACACCACAACCCTCACAAGCACAGGCCGCTTGCCAAACCGTCATAAGCACCAGCCATTTGCCGAATCGTCATAAGCACCGGCCGTTTGCCGAACCGTCATAAGCACCAGCCATTTGCCGAATCGTCATAAGCACCGGTCGGTTGCTGAACCGTCATAAGCACCGGCCGTTTGCCGAATCGTCATAAGCACCGGCCGTTTGCCGAACCGTCATAAGCACCGGCCATTTGCCGAACCGTCATAAGCACCGGCCGTTTGCCGAACCGTCACAAGCACCGGTCGGTTGCTGAACTGTCATAAGCACCGGCCGTTTGCCGAATCGTCATAAGCACCGGCCAGTTGCTGAACCGTCACAAGCACCGGCCGTTTGCCGAACCGTCATAAGCACCGGCCGTTTGCCGAACCGTCATAAGCACCGGCCGTTTGCCGAACCGTCACAAGCACCGGTCGGTTGCTGAACTGTCATAAGCACCGGCCGTTTGCCGAATCGTCATAAGCACCGGCCAGTTGCTGAACCGTCACAAGCACCGGCCGTTTGCCGAACCGTCATAAGCACCGGCCGTTTGCCGGATTGTCATAAGCACTGGCCGGTTGCCGAACCGTCATAAGCACCGGTCGTTTGCCAAACTGTCATAAGCACCGGCCGGTTGCCGAGTGTCCCGAATTTTGATCACGTGGCCAATTTTGTGACCGGATTGTCTGCCTCTGGCTCAACTATCCAAGATTTCTTTCATTTCTGAAAAGTTTCGCTTTTGTTTTCTGTAAACTATTCGAAGCATCACCCCCCCCCACGCGTACACACACACACACACACACACACACACACACCAGTCCCTTATTCTAATGACAAGATGAAAACAACGAGGCCCATAGCTGCCATGTTTTCACTCCTGACGTGGATTTTGATCAGGCGACCCAGTTTGATCCTACGACTTGTTGACCGTTGCAGGCAAAGATCGTTAAGCGTGAAAAAAAGCTGGTCCCAAGTCATTTTTTCCCCCACCACTTTTAACATCGGTCCCTAAATGAATGAATGTTTGTCAAGTGGAGGGTTACTTGTAATAAGAAACAACAGGCCAGCATACTTTAAACCAGGATTCAAAGGGCTGGGGGAGAGTCCAAAATACCTCTGCCTGGCGCAAAACCTCTCTGGAGAAGGGGAGTCCTCCTTCCGAGAAGCAGCCTCCGATTTCGTGCCCGTTTGGCGGATGCGACGGTTCCCGAGGCATTTCCAGCAGGGGTCCTCCTTTAGCGACAGCGGCTTTGGGAGGAGGATTCGAGCTCTCCCAGGAAGGAAGGCCTGCTGGGATCCAGACGTGGCTTCTGGAGGCCGAGGGTCCCAGCAACCCCGGACAATAGCAATTGCCACTCGGGCTTAGACATGTGCCGGAAGTCCTCATCTTACGGCCACGATTGAGCCCAAATTTTCTGTCGTTAAGCGAGACATTCCTCAAGTGAGCTTTGCCCTATTTCATGACCTTCCTTGCCACGGTTATTAAGTGAAAGCTGATAGGTTAGTACAGGGGTCTTTGAACGTGGCCCTTTGATGACTTGTGGACTTCAACGCCCAGAATTCCTCAGCCAGGCACGCTGGCTGAGGAATTCTGGGAGCTGAAGTCCAGAAGTCATCAAAGGGCCACATTCAAAGACCCCTGGGTTAGTAGCCTGGTGGTTAAATGAACCTGGATTTCCCCATTGACTTTGCTTTGTCAGAAGGTCACAAAAGGCGGTCGTAAATGCGAGTCAGTTGCTAAGGGTCCAAAATTTTGATCATGTGACCACGGGGAGGCGGCAACGGTCATACATATGAGGGTGTGGATTTCGATCCCCCGGCCGCGAGGATGCTTTGGTGGCCATAAGTGTGAAAAATGGTCATAAATCACTTTACTCCGTGCCGTCGTAACTTTGAATAGTCCCTGTTGTAAGTCGAGGGCGTAACTGCAGGTCCTTGGACTTGGCAACGGGTTCGTTTAGCCACCATTCAAAGTTACAACAGCAGTGAAAAGAGGGGAGTGTTTTTCCCACCAAACGACCATGGCGGCATCACACCTTGCGGATCGGAATTCAGAGGCTCGGCAACTGGCGTGTACTCGTGACGGTTGCAACCTTCTGACGATGGAGAAAGCAGATTCATTTAACAACCCTGTTCCTGAGTTAACAACTGGGCAAGAGAGGTCGTCAGATGGGGCAAAATTTCACTTAGCCGCCTTGCTGAGTGACGGAAAGGTTGGGCTCCATTTGTCGTCGAGTCGAGGACTGCCTGCATACTGCCCCCCCTAGCGCTTTACAGCTCTATCTCTGGGCAGTTCGCCACCTCGGACCAGCCCTGCCAGGGCTACCTGCGGCTGGACCGAGACCGGGGGGGGGGGCAAAGCTGACCGTTTATCCTCCCTGACCTCTGACCTCCCTTTCTCTTTCAGTGGCTGTGCAGCATCGTGGCCCTGCAGTGCAGCATCCTCAAACACTTATCAGCCAAGCAGGCCCCTTTTTCCTGGGACTCGGAGCAGCTGGAGAAAGGGGATGTCAAGCCGGTGCTGGCGGCCGACGGCTCCCTGGCCAGTCCGTACCGGGCCGCGGACAAGCCCACCACCCCTTCCAACTGTCCGGCCTCTTGCCCCGTGGGGCTCACCCCCCAGAACTCCTTGCAGGACGAGACCCCCTACCCCTCCTCCGCGGACAGGCCCAAGAAGGCTCCCCCCTGTGGGACCTCCAACGGCCTCGGTGGGGCCGCCGAGGTGAAAATCAATGGCCCCAGCTTCTACAGCGAGGCCTCGGCACCCGCATCGTCTAGGCTGAGCGGGCAGGGCGGCTCCGTGTCTCACCGGCAGCAGCCCTGGCCGAGGCCCACCACTCCCCCGGCGGCTTACGGGCTCCTCAACCACGTGGCTGGCGCGGTGGTGAAGACGGAGAACGCCGCGGGACCCGTCTCGTGCCCGCACAAGGTCGCCGTGCCCGTCACCACCCTGCTGGCCTCCATCCCCAGCTCCTGCTTCAGCCTGGAAGCTGCCACGGCGTGGCCGCAGAAGAACACTCAGGCGCCGATCGGGCCTCTGCTGGCCACGGACCTGGGCGCAGCGGACTCTCCCGTCTCCGCCACGTGGGCACTCACTCCCCACCAGGCAGCTGTAGGGGAGGGAGGCTCCGCCGTGGCCCCTGCCCACGGCTTTTGTTCGTCAGCCCCACCTCCAGGTGAGCACAGAGGATGACCGGGGGGGGGGGCTTCTGCTCCCCCTCCCCCGCTTGCCAGAAATCCTAAATAAAGGCCTTTTTGTTTCCAAAGGCAAGATATTTTTAAAAAGCCTCTTTTAAGAAGGGCAGTCTGGAATCTTGTAGGGCACCTTGGAGGCCATCTAGTCCAACCCCCTGCTGAAGCAGGCGACCGTATCTCAGGGGTGTCCAATCTTGGAGCTTTTAAGACTTGTGGGTTAGACTAGAAGACCTCCAAGGTCCCTTCCCACTCTGTTATTCTGCTATGTCTTTCCAGTACAACTGCTGGAGTCAGGTTTGCCGTGGATGCCTGGGTGACGCCAAGGAAACAGGTCCGGGCTGCACTTGGCGATTGTGGCCGTGCCTGGCGTGGCACAAAGTGGACACAGGCTACAGAAGTCCAGGGCTCTGCTCTCTGTGCTGTGGCTTGAGGCTGCTCTGCTGTCTTGCAGCCCTGGGCCTCGTCCCAAAGCAGGGTGGCGCAGTGGTTAGAGTGCAGTACTGGAGGCTACTTCTGCTGACTGCCGGCTGCCAGCAGTCCTTCCTTCTCCCTCCCTTTTCTCCCTTCCTTTCTCCCTCCATTTCTTTCCTTCCTTCCTTCCTTCCTTCCTTCCTTCCTTCCTTCCTTCTTTCTCCCTCCATTTCCTCCCTCCCTACCTCCTTTCTCCCTTTCCTTCCTTCCTCCCTTCCCTCCTTCCTTCTTTCTCCCTCCATTTCCTCCCTCCCTTCCCTTCTTTCTCCCTCCATTTCCTTCCTCCCTACCTCCTTTCTCCCTTCCTCCCTTCCTTCCTCCCTTCTCTCCTTCCTTCTTTCTCCCTCCATTTCCTCCCTCCCTACCTCCTTTCTCCCTTTCCTTCCTCCCTTCCTTCCTCCCTTCCCTCCTTCCTTCTTTCTCCCTCCATTTCCTCCCTCCCTCCCTCCTTTCTCCCTTTCCTTCCTCCCTTCCTTCCTCCCTTCCCTCCTTCCTTCTTTCTCCCTCCATTTCCTCCCTCCCTACCTCCTTTCTCCCTTTCCTCCTCCCTTCCTCCCTTCCCTCCTTCCTTCTTTCTCCCTCCATTTCCTCCCTCCCTACCTCCTTTCTCCCTTTCCTCCTCCCTTCCCTCCTTCCTTCTTTCTCCCTCCATTTCCTCCCTCCCTACCTCCTTTCTCCCTTTCCTTCCTCCCTTCCTTCCTCCCTTCCCTCCTTCCTTCTTTCTCCCTCCATTTCCTCCCTCTCTCCCTCCTTTCTCCCTTTCCTTCCTCCCTTCCTTCCTCCCTTCCCTCCTTCCTTCTTTCTCCCTCCATTTCCTCCCTCCCTACCTCCTTTCTCCCTTTCCTTCCTTCCTCCCTTCCCTCCTTCCTTCTTTCTCCCTCCATTTCCTCCCTCTCTCCCTCCTTTCTCCCTTTCCTTCCTCCCTTCCTTCCTCCCTTCCCTCCTTCCTTCTTTCTCCCTCCCTCCCTACCTCCTTTCTCCCTTTCCTTCCTTCCTCCCTTCCCTCCTTCCTTCTTTCTCCCTCCATTTCCTCCCTCTCTCCTTTCTCCCTTTCCTTCCTTCCCTCCCTTATTTCTCCCTCCATTTCTTCCCTCCCTCCCTCCTTTCACCCCTTCCTTCCTTCCTTCCTTCCTTCCTTCCTTCCTTCTCCCTCCATTTTCTCCCTTCCTTCCTTCTCCCTCCCTTCCTTCCTTCCTTCCTTCCTTTCTCCATTCTTTCTCCCTCCCATTTTCTTCCTCTCTTCCCTTCTTCCTTCTTTCTCCCTCCATCTCCTTCCTTCCTTCCTTCCTTCCTTCCTTCCTTCCTTCCTTCCTTCCTTCCTTCCTTCCTTCCTTCCTTCCTGTCCTGGTGCCGCAGTGGTTAGAACGCAGCATTGCAGGCTAATTCTGTCCACTGCCAGGAAGTTCGGTCCTGACCGGCTCAAGGTTGACTCGGCCTTCCGTCCTTCTGAGGATGGAAAATGACTCTGTAAAATGACCCAGATTGTGGTTTTTTTTGGGGGGGGGGGTGTAAATAGGCTGACTCTGTAAAGCTTCTTAGAGAGGGCTGTAAAAGTACTATGAAGTGGCATATAAGACTAAGTGCTATTGCTGTTGCTACCTAAGGTCCCCTCTATGGTTTGTCTTCACGGGAGGTTTATTGTTTATTAACGTATTTATTCCAGTCGTATCTCGAGGCTTGACTGTTTCAAAATGCGTCGAATTTGTAATTGGACGCCCTTTGAAGCAGAATCCTCCTCTTTCTCCCGCTAGTCGACATGCAAGGAAGGACTTGCCGACTTCGGCTCTGCCTCGTGACTCGCTATTTCTTCCCGCTGAAATAGCGGGTCCCGTGGTAAGTTCACGTGGTTTTCTCAGGACTTGTCGGTTTTGGATTTCGTTGCATCATCTAGAACAGGGGTCCCCAACCTCCGGTCCGTGAACCAGCACCGGGCCGCGGCACGCCAGCAACCGGGCTGCACAAACCAGCAAAGCCCCATCCGTGGGATGCGGGCAGCACACAAAACCACGCGCCCTCCAGTCCGTGGAAAAGCCTGTCTCCACGGAACCGGTTCCTGGAACGAATAACCGACAAGTACTGAGGCGCTGCTCTATTATTTGTATCCGGAGGGACCGAAGGGAGATTGCCATAATTTGACAATGCAAATATCGAACAAAGAGCTTTTTAGCGGCACAAAGAACTTGTTCAGAGTGTGCAGGTTATCCCAGAAGCTAAATTTGGAATAAGAGGTAGAAGAAGGAGGTTTTTCTCTCAACCAGAAATAATTCTCCTCTGTTTTTTTGCCTTTTCCCAGTCGTAATTCCTTCTGTGTCTAGCCCCCACTCACAAATAGATTTTGATTCTTTTGCTGTGCACGCCAACAGGACAGTTGTCATAAAGGATACAGGTAGTCCTCGACTTAAGTGACCATTCGAACTTAAGACGGCGTTGCAAATAACTTTTGACCGTTTTTCACACTTAACAACCTTTGCAGCGTCCCCATGGTCAGGTGATCAGAATTCAAAGGCTTGGCAACCGGCTCACATTTATGACGGTCGCACTGTCCCCTGGGTTCACGGTGATCCCCTTTTGCGACCTTCTTACGTGCAGAGTCAGGGGGGAAAGCCAGATTCACAATGACCGGGTTATTGATTTAATAACTGCCGTGATTTTACTTAACTTTGGCTAAAAGAGCCGTCTTAAAATGCGGCAGAACTTACAACAAATGTCTCGCTTAGCAACAGAAATTTTGGGCTCCGCTGTGGTCGTAGGTCGAGGACTACTGTAATCACAGCCGTTTCCGAGCGTTTGTTAGTTTTCATTGCACTGGCTTGGGCCTTCCAACTTGGTGACTTGTGGACTTCCAGAATTCCTCAGCCAGGCATGCTGGCTGAGGAATTGTGGGAGTTGAAGTCCACCAGTAAGGGTCTTCCAACTTGGCCCTTTGATGACTTGTGGACTTCAACTCCCAGAATTCCTCAGCCAGGCATGCTGGCTGTGGAATTCTGGGAGTTGAAGTCCACAAGCAGGGGTCTTCCAACTTGGCCCTTTGATGACTTGTGGACTTCCAGAATTCCTCAGCCAGGCATGCTGGCTGAGGAATTGTGGGAGTTGAAGTCCACCAGTAAGGGTCTTCCAACTTGGCCCTTTGATGACTTGTGGACTTCAAGTCCCAGAATTCCTCAGCCAGGCACGCTGGCTGAGGAATTCTGGGACTTGAAGTCCACAAGTCATCAAAGGGCCAAGTTGGAAGACCCCTGTTATAAAGGGATTTAGCAGTCTGTCCAGATCTGGGAGATGTAACCCTAACCTGACCTGACCTCTTTGCTTTTCTCTCGTCTCCAGATGGAAAGGTCAGCCCGGGTCCCCTTCCTGGTTTAGCTACCCCTTCCTCGCTCCCTTCCAATTCTTCGGCCGCAGTGGACGTTGCAGGTCCCGTGAAGGCATTAATCGACGGCAGCGGAGGTGAGGGTCCTTCGCGAAGGTCTCGTTTCCCCAGGAGGGCAAATGCTTCTCCGATGGGATTCTTGCCATGGGCAGAACGTCTGTGGAGATTCTCCCTCACCCAGGTCAGGATCGTCCCAAAGGCGCTTTTTTTTTCAGGAGGCAACTGGACTTTCTTGTTTTCCTTTGAAGACCTTTCGCTTCTCATCCCAGAAGCTTCTTCAGTTCTGACTGAATGGTGGAGGATGGAGGGATTGACATTCCTTGCAGTCATCTGGTCACTCGCCCTCTTTCTGGGAGTGCTGGAGGCCACTTGGAGGTTTATCTGTATCTTCACCTGGGTCACCTGAGTGTAAAACAGGTGTGGAACCTTTTTGGAACGGCTGAAAGGCCTGTGTTGTAAACAGGAGATGGGTGGTGTTGTATTTCCCCCCCCCCCTCTGTTGAGGGAAGGCTGTTCAGTTTTGACCCAGATGGCCTCTTGGACCCCCTTTCAAACCGGCGGTCCTGTCTGTCCAAAATGTGGACTTTGCTGCCTTCGAAAGAGGGGCCTTGGTCTTTCAAATGCGGAGGGGCTGCTGACGGCGACTCTTAAGGCCACTCTGGAAGACAGCAAAGTCCACATTTTGGACCGACGGGACCGCTGGCTCGAACAGTTCTCTGGGCCTTGTCGAACAAAATGAAATTCAGGGTAGAGAAATGTCAAGTCCTACACTTAGGCAAGAGAAGCCCAAAAGGACACACATGGATTGGGCAAAACCAGCCACAATAGCAGCAACGGATGGAAACTCATCAAGGAGAGAAGCAACCTGGAACTAAGGAGAAACTTCCTGACAGTTAGAACAATTAACCAGTGGAACAACCTGCCTCCAGAGGTGGTGAATGCTCCAACACTGGAAGTTTTTAAGAAGAGACTGGACAGCCATTTGTCCAAAATGGTATAGGGTTTCCTGCCTGAGCAGGGGGTTGGACTAGATGACCTCCAAGGTCCCTTCCAGCTCTATTCCTATTCCATTCCGTTCTATTCTATTCTCCAAAGCGCCTGAAGGCAGGACAAGAAGCAACGGATGGAAACTCGTCAAGGAGAGAAGCAACCTGGAACTAAGGAGAAACTTCCTGACAGTGAGAACAATTAACCAGTGGAACAACCTGCCTCCAGAGGTGGTGAATGCTCCAACACTTGAAGTTTTTAAGAAGAGACTGGACAGCCATTTGTCCGAAATGGTATAGGGTTTCCTGCCTGAGCAGGGGGTTGGACTAGATGACCTCCAAGGTCCCTTCCAACTTATTATTATTATTATATAAAACTTTTATTGATAAAACATGAAACTCAGTCAACTGAACACTCAAATTGACTGGCACTAATGGTTGACACTGGTTGTTGTTATCATCATCATCATCATCATCATTATTATTATTATTATTAACAACTGTGAGAGGGATCTTGGCGTCTTAGTGGACAGTCCATTAAACATGAGCCAGCCGTGTGCAGTGGCAGCCAGAAAAGCCAACGCAATCCTAAGATGCATTAACAGAGGGAGTCAGTCAAGACCGCGTGAGGCACTAATTTGTTGTTGTTGTTGTTGTTGTTAGTTGCGAAGTCGTGTCCGACCCATTGCGACCCTATGGACAATGTTCCTCCAGGCCTTCCTGTCCTCTACCATCTTTTGGAGTCCATCTAAGCTCACACTAGGCACTAATACCACTCTACAAAGCCTTAGTAAGACCCCAGCTAGAATACTGGAAGCAGTTTTGGTCACCCACACTACAAAAAAAGTGTTGAGACTCTTAGAAAGAGTGCAGAGAAGAGCAAGAAAGAGGATCAGGGGACTGGAGGCGAAAACATATAAGGAATGGCTGCTGGAAATGGGAATGTCTAGTTTAATGAAGAGAAGGGCGAGGGGGGACACGATAGCAGCCTTCCAGTATTTGAGGAGTGGTCACAGAGAGGAAGGGGGTCCACCTTTTTTCCAAAGCACCCGAAGGCCAGACAGGGAATAACGGACAGAAAAAGATCAAGAAGAGATTCAACCTGGAAATAAGGAGAAATTTCCTGACAGTGAGAACAAGCAATCAGTAGAAGAGTTTTGTCTACAGATGTTGTGGGAGTTTCATCAACCGGAGGCTTTCAAGAAGAGACTGGACTTCCGTCTTGTCAGACATGGTGTAGGGTCTCCTACTTGGGCAGGGGGTTGGACTAGATGACCAAAAGATCCTTCCCAACTCTTTGTTACTCTGGTTCCGGCCTACCCCACGGTCCTTTCAGCATTTCCTAGAAGGCTCCACACCCATTTGCACCCCTCTGATGACCCTGAGGACACAGGTGTAAACCTCCCCAGAGGCCTCAAGGACTCTCCAAAAGGAAGCCAGAAGGACCGGCTGTCTGCAAGGAGTATAAATCCTCCCGTTCTCCCGCCCTCCAGCCAGAGCTGAAGAAGCTTCTGGGAGGAGAAGGGAAACGTCTTCAGAGAAAAGCAAAGTCCAGTTATGTCCTGGAAAAGCACCTTTAGGGCTTGCGGTGGGCACTGCACGGAGACACGAACGCGTCGATGGCTGGCCGAGGGAACGGACCCATTCTCAAGCTTTCTCGTGTGCTCCAAACAGCCAGCCGGCCCACCTCTTGGTTTCTTCCTGTAACCCGTTGGGGGGTTGGGGGGGGGAGACGTGCAGTCCTTTGGGGCTTTCTTCGGAGGCTGCTTGCGGCTCCTTGGGGTTGGCTGGCTCCTTGGCCCGGCCCAGGCTCTCCGCTTGATCGGCCCCCTTGCCTTTTTGTTAGCAGAGATTGAGATCGGGATGCTGGATGAGAAACTGATCAAGTTCCTGGCCTTGCAGAGAATACACCAGCTCTTCGCCTCCAAATCTCAGCCTGCAGCCGACCGCGTGGGAAGCCCCCCGCCCACTTCTGCCAGCAGCCCTGCCGAAGGTAGTCTGGGCCGCCATAATCCCGGCCTTCCAACTGGGGGGCGGGGGGTGTTGTGTTGAAAAGAGAATGGGGGGCTTGGCGTCCTCTTGCATGTGCCCCGTTTCTTCTCTCTCTCTCTTTCTCCTTCTCTCTCTCTCTCCTTCTCGTGTTTTTCTCCCTCTCTTTCTCCTTCTCTCTCTGTCTCTCTCTCTCTCTCTCTCTGTGTCTCTCTCCTTCTCTCTTGTGTTTTTCTCCCTCTTTCTCCCTCTCCCTCTGTGTGTGTCTTTCTCTTTCTCTCCCTTTCTCTCTCTCTCTCCCTCTCTCATTTTTTTCTCCCTTTCTCCTTCTCTTTCTCCCTCTCTCTCTCTCTCTCTCTCTCGTTCTCTCTTTCTCTCTTGTGTTTTTCTCCTCCTCTCTCCCTCTCTCTCTGTCTTTCCCTCTCCCTCTGTGTGTCCCTTTCTCTCTCTCTCACTCGTGTTTTTCTCCCTCTTTCTCCCTCTCTTTGTTTCTCTCTCTTTCCCCCTCTCTCTTTCTCTCTCTTTTCTCTCTCATTCCCCCTCTCTCTCTCCCCCCTCTCTCTTTCTTTCTCCCTTTTTCTCCCTCTGTGTCTTTCTCTCTCTCTCCTTCTCTCTTTTTCTCTCTCTCCCTCTCTCTCCCCCCCCCCCACTCAACCCTTCGGTCTCCAAGTGTTGCCCTCTCCAAGTGCCAAATCCCGAGAGCCTGCTAGGTGCCCACTCCTGCTCAGAGTAGATACAGTGGTACCTTGATCCTCATCGTTAATCCGCGATCGGTTGCAGGAGGCACAATGAGCACCAAAAACCATGAGCACCAAACAAATTTTTCCCCATGAGGGAGGTAGCGAGTCAGCAGGCAGCCAACACCGACACGTTCTAGCTCGTGCGTTGAGTATCAAACAAACAACGAGCGGCGGGACAAAAACGTCCTCGTCCAAATGCGTCGAGTACCAAATTCGATAAGTTTCGAAGCGGCTGAGTACCGCGGTACCGCCGTAATCTGAATTAAAGCATCAGCGACAGGTGCCGGACTGTCCGTGCAGCCTGGGCCCGGCTGCTCTGCCCTTGGACACCCCCTTCTTTCTGACCGTTCTACCATCGCCCTGGCACCCTTGCCCTGAGCAGTCTAGCTGGGCAAAGCCCGCTCTTTCCAGCAGGGAAGCTCGGCCGAGCTTTTCCCTGGAGTTGAGAGGGTTAAAAAAGGGGGGGCTCCTTTTTCCCTGGGGAGGGATCTCGTAGGAAAGTGGAGCCCGCCGCAGTTCTTCTCAGCGGCGTTCAGAGAGAGAGGCGTATGGCAACTGAGCAATCCCGTCTCTGGCACGGCAGGCGCTTGGCACCCAGGGCATCTTTCTGCCTTTCCAGGACGGAGGAAGGAGGTGCAGGCCCGGGCGGTCTTCTACCCACTGCTGGGCTCGGGCAGCGCGGTGAACATGTGCTACCGGACCCTCTACATCGGGACAGGCAAGGAAGGGCTGGTCCTCTGCGTGGCTGGCAGGTGTGGGTGGTCGGCGGCGGTGGGGAAGGAGCGCCTCCGCTCTTTCGCTGCCCCTCGGGGTGCGTTCCTGGGTCTCCCTCTGGCCCCCTCGCTGGGAAAGCCGCCCTCCAGGCGGCGGCCAATACATGATTTACGAACAAGAAATGCGGAGGTGAGCAACCCAAGGCCTGACCCGGTAGTGGGGACCCCCGGATTGCGGTTCTGAGACCCTCTCCCCCCTTTCCTCTTCCGTTCGACAGGAGCAGACATGGACGTGTGCCTTACAAACTACGGTCACTGCAACTACGTCTCGGGCAAACACGCCTGCATCTTCTACGATGAGGTGAGAGCCGGAAGGCGAGCGCCCAGGGCTTTCCGCTCCTCTGGCTGTTTCCCTCCCCCTCCCCCCCCCCGGCAACCTGGGCCGTTTGGTGACAACGGTGTTTCTTCCCCAGAACACCAAACATTACGAACTGCTGAACTACAGCGAGCACGGCACCACAGTGGACAACGTCTTGTACTCCTGCGACTTCTCCGAGAAGGCAGCGTTCATCCCGCCCAGCAGCATGGTCGCCAAAGTGCAGAGCGTGATCAGTAAGTTCTCCCGGGCTGCCACACGCGCGCACGCGCACGCACGAACACACACACACACACACACATTTGCCCAAAGGGTTATCCTGGAATCCTTTTACTTCTTAGGATCTGATGCTGGCTTGCTCGGAGTGGTGGGTGGCCTGCAAAACAGAAACACTTTTCAACGTGGCCCCTGCATCGGTGGCCGCATGGCTCATTGGGAACGACACCGACGTGTGAGCTTGCCCCCCCCTTTTAAGTGTCAGTGTACGTCGTCCTCTACTTACCACCACGGTTGAGGAGGGGGAGGATTAGGGATGTTTGCTGCCTTGGGTTACAGGGAGTCCTCGACTTACAACCATGGTTGAGGAGAGGGACGGAGGATTAGGGATGGTTGCTGCCTTGAGTTACAGGGAGTCCTCGACTTAACGACCACGGTTGACAGGGAAGGAGGATTAGGAATGTTTGCTCAGTCACAGAGAGTCCTTGACTTATGACCCCAGTTGAGCCCAACATGTCTGTGGCTTAAGCAAGCCAGTTGTTAAGTGAGTTTCCTCCATTTTATGACCTTTCTCACCGCAGCTGTTTAGTGAATCCCTGCAGCGGTTAAGTTAGTCGCACGGTTGTTAAGTGAATCCGACTTCCCCATTGGCTTTGCTTGTTGGACGGTCGCAAAAGGGGATCACGTGACCCCAGGGACTTTGCGATCGTCATAAATGTGAGTCAGTCGCCATGCGCCTGAATTTGGATCGCGTGACCACGGGGATGCTGCGACGGTCGTAAGTGTGAAAAACGGTCCTAAGTCCCTTTTTTTCAGTGCCGTTGTAACTTCAAACGGTCGCTAAACAAATGGTTGTAAGTCGAGGACTCCCTCTGCCCGACACCTTGCTACTCCTCTTTGTGGGATGGCAGCCGTAGTTACCCAAGAACAAGTGTGGGCAGGAGGCCTTATTTGTTGGTTAATAAAATTGGCAGTCTGCACGAAGGACGCTGGGCTCCTCCTCCTGTTGTTGTTGTTGTTGTTGTTGTTGCCAAAGTGATTGATCAATCGATTGATCAAATTTGTGCACCACCCATCTCACTGTTGGCCTTCTCAGCACCCCGAATGCTTTTCTTTTTAACCCGCAAAAAGGGCTGCCTGGTCCCCAGCCTTTCTCGGTTGCCGCACCGGAGGAAAAGGGAAGGGGAAGCATTTAATGCGCACAGGCATGCAAACAGGGTCACGAGCAGACGCACAACGCAGACGGGGTGGCGCTAGTGCCCACGTGACGCTCGCTAGCCCTGCCCTGTTTTCGCCGCACACAGCCCCGTTTAGGCCGTGCGGCGCCCCGCTTAGGCCGTGCGGTGCCCCCTTTAGGTTGTGTGGCACCCTGTTTAGGTCATGCAGAATCCCATTTAAGTTGTGTGGTGCCCCGTTTAGGTTGTGTGCTGCCCCCTTTAGGTTGTGTGCTGCCCCCTTTAGGCCGTGCGGTGCCCCCTTTAGGTTGTGTGCTGCCCCCTTTAGGCCGTGTGGTGCCCCATTTAGGTTGTGTGATGCCCCACTTAGGTTGTGTGGCGCCCCCTATAGGTTGTGTGATGCCCCCTATAGGTTGTGCGGCACCCTGTGCCCCCTTTAGGCTGTGTGGCGCCCCGTTTAGGCCATGTGGCACCCCATTTAGGTTGTGCCGCACCCCTTTTAGGCCGTGCGGTGCCCCCTTTAGGTTGTGCGGTGCCCCCTTTAGGTTGTGCGGTGCCCCGCTTAGGCCGTGCAGCCGTGGTGCTGTCACAAGTGGGATTGAGTGCGTGCACCCACTGGCCAACCTGTCCCGCGGCCCGGTGGCCGGTAGGCCACGGTCCGTAGTGGGCCTCGACCCACAGGTTGGAGACCCCTGATCTGCCCCCAAATTTCCTTGGAATTGTAATGATGCAGACTGTCCAGTTTTTGGAGATTTATGACTAGAGGTCCCCCGTACCCCCCAATTAGCCCGTACCCAGAGAAGTTGGTGTCCTTAAGCCCTCCCCCCCTCCCCAGCCCTGGGGAAAAATCCATCCCATAGTCTTGGTCCTGACTCTCCCCTGTCACCCCCTCCACGAGGTTAGTCTTTTATGGGCATCTCTGGAGATACCTCTTTATGGGCATTTTTCAAACCGTCCCTGAATTTCACTTCTGCTTCCTCCTCATTCTTTCTGACACACAAATCTTCCCTTGTGAGGCTCGGAACAGTTGTGTGTGTGTGACTGTGTGTAATATGTAGGCGAGGCATCGTTGTCAAGCCAGGAATGCAAATTTCACCAACTTTATTGAATGTATTGATTTAGGAATTGCACAGAATTGCAATTGCACAGAAGGGAAAGGCTGGGTCCTCTCTTAAACCACAGAAAAGGGGAGCGGGGTGTGTGTGTCTTTAAATCCATTTCTCCATTGTTGGAGGATTCCCCAAAGATTATTAAAAAAAAATACAGATAGTCCTCAACTTACGGCCACAATTGAGCCCCAGATTTCTGTTGCTAAGATGACATATTTGCTAAGTGAATTTTGCGCCCTTTCTAGCCACCGTCGTTAAATGAATCGCTGCAGTTGCTAAGGTTAGTCACAGGGTCGTTACGTGAATCTGACTGTGATTGTCAGGAGGTCGCCAAAGGGGAATCACGTGGCTTCAGGACACAGCCACCGTCATAAATATGAGTCCGTTGCCAAGCGTCCAGATTTTGACCCCGTCGTGTGAAAAACAGCCGTAAGTTGCTTTTTTTAAGTGCCGTTGTGGTTTCGAACGGTCACTAAATGAGCAGTTGTAAGGCGAGGACTGGCTGTAGTGCAAGATTGCAGCTAATTTTGAAAGAAGATTGAGTTTGCACACAGGCAGCCCTCGGCTTACATCCGTTCATTTAGTGGAGGGGTCCCCAAACTTGCCCACTTTAAGGCTGGTGGACTTCAACTCCCAGAATTCCTCAGCCAGCTTTGCTGGCTGAGGAATTCTGGGAGTTGAAGTCCACCAGCCTTAAAGTGGGCAAGTTTGGGGACCCCTGATTTAGTGACTGTTCAAAGTTACACAACATTGAAAAAAGCGACTCGTCTTATTTTTCACGCTTATGACCGTTGCAGTGTCCCCGTGTTCATGTGATCAAAATTAGGACGCTCTGCAACTGACTCGTACTTACGACGGTTGCAGCATCCTGGGGTTCTGTGACCACCCTCTGTGGCTTTTCCCGCCAACTTCCAACAAGCAAAGATGATGGAAAGCCAGATTCCGATAACAAGTATCCCCTTAATGACAGACTCACTTAGTGACTAGCAACTGCCGTGATTCACTTAACAACTGTGGCAAAAGCGTCGTAAAATGGGGCATGATTCTCTCAACAGCCGCCTTGCTTAGCAGAGGCAGTGTTTTTTTTTTATTGTTTGGTGTTATTTTAATTTTACTTTTTAAATTTAATTCTGTTGATTTTTCTGTTTTTTATTTTATTATATAATTTTTTATCTTACATCACTTTATTTTTTATTTATTTCATTTCATTATTTTATTATATTTCATTTCACTTTACCACTTTATTATTTATTTTATTATTTTATTTCGTTTCACTTCATTTTCACTTTACTATTTTATTTCATTTCATTTCACTTAACTATTTTATTCTTTATTTTTGTTTTATTATTTTATTTTATTTCGTTTCCTTTCGCTCTACTATTTTATTATTTATTTAATTTATTTTATTATTTTATTTTATTTCGTTTCATTTCCTTTCACTTTACTATTTTATTTTATTCTTTATTTTTATTTTGTTATTTTATTTCGTTTCATTTCCTTTCACTTTACTATTTTGTTATTCTTTATTCTTTATTATTATATGTTTGCCCTGTTCACCGCCCTGAGTCCTTCGGGAGAAGGGCGGTATACAAATAAAATTATTATTATTATTATTATTATTATTATTATTATTATTATTATTATTATTATTATTATTATTATTATTATTATTATTAATTATTTTTATTATTATTTTTATTTTATTATTATTATTATTATTATTATTATTATTATTATTATTATTATTATTATTATTATTATTATTATTATTTTTATTTTATTTTATTTTATTTTATTATTTTATTTGTCAAATGTATTGGCCACCCATCTCAGCATGCGCATGAGCAATCCTGGGCTGCACTGTGGCCGTAAGACGAGGACTGCCCGCACTTAAAGGGGGTGCAAACCGGGGGGGGTGTGCTTCGGGGCACCAGCCTCTCCCCCTTGGCCTCCATCCTCTGCCTCTTCTCCCTCCAGAGCGCCACAAGAGCCGGAAGCCGCCGGAGGAAGAGCTGCCCGCTCAACCGCCCGTCGGAGAGCCCGTCGCCATGCGCGCCCAGGCCCAGGGCCAGCCCCAGCCGCCCTGCGGCTGCCGGGCCAGCAGCTCCAGCCTGATCGGGGGCAGCGGGGCGGGCTGGGAGGGCACGGCCCTCCTGCACCACGGCAGCTACATCAAGCTGGGCTGCCTGCAGTTCGTCTTCAGCATCACGGAGTTTGCGACCAAACCGCCCAAGGGGGACACCTCGGCCTTAGCCCAGGAGACGGACCTGGAGGAGAAGCTGAGCCCCAAAGGCCACCAGGCTGCGGTGCTCCGGTCCAACTCAGTGCCATAGGAGCTTTGGGGTCGACCCGTCGGGGGGGGGGGAGTCAGGGGGGGAGAAGCCCCTCCCCTCTTCTCCCCTGTACCAGAGACGCCCATTTGACACACACAACCCCCCCCCCCCCCGACCCCGTCTGTCCGCAATTTTTTTTTGTTTTTTTCCCTACCTGGGGCGGGGCGCAGACTTTGGACGCCCTTTGCATGAAATGAAGAACTTTAAATTTTTTTATGGTTTGCTCAAGTTTTAGGGGCATTTGCACATATATTTGTACTATACATTTCATTTAAAAGACAAAAAGACAAAAAAAAGAGAGAGAGAGAGAGAGAGAGAAGGGGGAAAAAAACAAAACCACAGGATACTGCCACCTGCGGAGGCTGTGCTGGGCGGAGGGGGGGGCGGCCGGGGGGTCGTGGCCCACGGCAAGCGCTCCCTCGCCGTTGTAAAATAATCAAAAACTTGTTCTATTTTGTGCCAGTGACAATAGTTTTTATATTGAAAAAAAAAGAGAGAAATACAGTTTTCATACAGCAAAATCTATACAACTATCATTGTTTTATTTAATGTAAAGACACAACTCTTCCCACCCACCCACCCCCATGCCGGTGTTTTTTTGTCCCACCCCCACCCCGTGCCCACATCCTGTGCCCCTCCCCCCCACCCCACCCCACCCCCCCGTTTTCCGATGAGAAGTATTTTGGGCGCTGTGTAAATACATCAACTGACGGCATTTTTCAATGTTTTTTAAAGCTGTGTACAGTGGTACATGTGGTATGACGTTGCCTCCGGTTGTCTTAATTGTAGCAAAGCGTTTTTTTGTCGTGATCCTGTTTTTTCTCCCTTTTGTTCCCAACGCTTTCCCCGTCCACCCTACCCCCTACCCCACCCCACCCCATCCATCCTGTTCTCTCAGCAGCTAAGTTCTAATGTACAGAAGTAATTGCAATGTTTTAGCTTTTACGGAAACTTTTTTCCTGTATTCTGTATATAAAACTAGAAAATACGGCACTCGCTGGTGTCCGCCTGTCTGTCGAGACCCCCACCCCACCCGTCAAGGGGCCACACATCACTGCCCCTCACTCCTGCAGCCCGTCGGATTGCACCCCTCGTGATGACCCTTGCCTTGCTCGTCCCCAGCTCTTGTCACGAAACCCACCCACCCACCCACCCACCCGGCATGACTTAGCGCCCAGGTGGCAGCTGCAAGCATCGCCACTACGTCTGCCCAGCAAGAGGGCCAGTAGGGCCCCCCCATCCGAGGCTGCCTCGGGGCCCCTGTTTGCACCCCGAGGTGCTACCTTAACTCCCACCGTCCCCACACCTCTGTGTATTGTCTGGACGGTGCGGCACGATGGGCAGAGCAGTCGGAGAAGAACGGCCAAGTGGTTCCCCTTCGATCTTGGAAAAGTTTCCTCCACCATCCAGGGGGCACGAAGTCTGCATTAGGGCCAGGGGATCCCCGACTTACAACTGCTGAGGGACGGTTCAAAGTTACAAGAGCACTGGGGGGGGGAAAAGTCAGTTTCCGCACACGGGATTGTGGCGGCATCGCGTGACTCAAAATTCGGACGCTCGGGGACTGTCTTGCATTTGCGACGGGCGCTGTGTCCCGGTGTCATGTGACACCCCCCCCCCTTTTGCAACCTTCTGGCCAGCAAACTCAATGGGGGGGAGCCTTATTCGCTTAGCAAACCTGTTGCTAACTGAACAAGTTAGTATTATGTCGTTCACTGGACAAGTGTGGTCACAAAGGCCGCTTAACAAACGTCCCACCAGCGACAAATGTTGAGGTCCATTGTGGGTCATAAGAGTTAGGACCACCTGTATTCTTTTAAGACTGCCAGTGCAGGATGGGACCCCGGGTAATCTTGCTGCTCTTGCAGCAACCGCTTGCAGCCTTCTACATGTCCACAGCATAGACTTTGTCCTTGCTCAGATCTGAATCCCCCGGTGCACGTTGTGTGTCTCACACTTTGGGGAGTGATAAGACCGAAACAATAGTTCAGGGTAGTTAAGCAGCTTGCTTGTTAGCCTGGGCCAGGGGTAGGCAACCTTGGCTCTTTTATGACTCGTGGACTTCAACTCCCAGAATTCCTGAGTCAGCTGTGGGAAAAGACACGGGAGTTTGCAGAGAGGAAGAGGAGGAGGATTGGTGCTCACTGAGCTTGGTTGTTTACTTGCAGACTTTTCATGACCCGCCTCGTGCGTGTACTGATGATGTTACCTAGTTGGGTCCTGAAACATCTTTTTAATTCAGAGTTTTTCCTGGGGGGAGACACTGCATTTTAAACCCGGTGGTTTTCCAACCTCAGCAACCTCCGATATATGGGTTCCAATTCCCAGAGGATGAAGGGCATCATCAATGCATGGACAGGGAGCTGAAGCAAATCATCATCATCATCATCATCGATAGTTGGAAGGGACCTTGAGGGTCATCTAGTCCAACCCACTGCTCAGGCAGAAAACCCTATCCAGGAGTAGGCAACCTTGGCTCTTTTATGACGTGAACTTCAACTCCCAGAATTCCTGAGCCAGCTGCTCAGGAATTCTGGGAGTTGAAGTCCACGAGTCATAAAAGAGCCAAGATTGCCTACCCCTGCCCTATACCCTTTCAGACAAATGGCTGTTCGGTCTCTTCTTAAAGACTTCTAGTGTTGGAGCATTCACAGCTTCTGGAAGCAAGGAGTTCCACTGGTTAATTGTCCTCACTGCCAGGAAATTCCTCCTTAGTTCTAGGTTGCTTCTCTCCTTGAACAGTTTCCGTCCGTTGCTTCTTGTCCTGCCTTCAGGCGCTTTGGAGAATAGCTTGACTCCCTCTTCTTTGGGGCAGCCCCTGAGATACTGGAAGACTGCTATCCTGTCCCCCCTCATCTTTCTCTTCATTAAACTAGACATTCCCAATTCCAGCAACCGTTCCTTGTATGTTTTAGCCTCCAGTTCCCTGATCCTCTTTGTTGCTCTTCTCTGCACTGTTTCCAGAATCTCATCATCTTTTTGACATCGTGGCAACCAAAACTGGATGCCGTATTCCAAGTGTGGCCTTACCAAGGCGTTGTAAAATGGTATTAACCCTTCACACGATCTTGATTCTATCCCTCTGTTAATGCAGCCTAGCACTGTGTTGGCTTTTTTTGGCAGCTGCCGCACACGGCTGGGTGCTTCCCCTGTGGCCTTTATTGACCACAGAAGATGGGACACCATAATGGCGGCTCCCTCAAGGACATGTGCATGTTCCTTTTTTGGGACCGGGAATTCAAAAGTCTCTACCTCCTCTCCGGCAAGCTGAGAGTAAGCCTGTTCCTGACAAATCTGGCCAGGAGATCTTGGTTGCAAAGATGCAACTCCAGTAGGACCCTCGTCTCTTTCTCCAGAACTAGAATCCCTCAGCCTCGTGGCAGAAATTCTGCTCCATCAACCAAGTCAAAGTCCAGCACTGCTGCAGACTGGTGCTTTGGTGGGGTTAGATATAACAATGTTTTTCTGGGAGATTAACGCTGGGCCACCAAAACTGTGTAACAAGCTGGCTGGTGAGCAAATGAATCTCTTGCCTTCACTGATGGATGTTCCCTAGTTGGGTCATGAAACGTCTGCAAGAAAACCACCAAGCTCAGAGAGCACCAAGGACCCCACAGTTGTTGTCCTCCTCCTCCTCGTCGTCCTCCTCCTCCCTTCTAGCATTGATGATGTTCTCTAGTTGGGTCATGAAACATATGCAAGAAAACCACCCAGCTCAATGAGCACCAAGGATCTCCCAATTTGAATTAGTAGGATATTTGTAGTTTAGTTTTGGCCTGTGAGATCCTTGGTGGGTCTCTGACCTGGGTTTTCTTGCAGGCATTTCATTATCAAACTAGGCAGCATCATCAATGCTAGAAGGGAGTGGGGTTTACAAAAAGGGAGAAGTGTGGGGTCCTTGGTGCCCTCTGAGCTGGGTGGTTTTCTTGCAGACGTTTCATGACCCAACTAGGGAACATCTTCAGTGCTAGAAGGGAGGAGGAGGAGGAAGAGGAGGAGGAGGACTGTGGGGTCCCGGGTGCTCTCCGAGCTTGGTGGGTTTCCTTATAAACGTTTCATGACCCAACTAGGGAACATCTTCAGTGCTAGAAGGGAGGAGGAGGAGGAGGAGGAGGAGGAAGGACTGTGGGGTCCCTGGTGCCCTCTGAGCTGGGTGGTTTTCTTGCAGACGTTTCATGATCCAACTAGGGAACATCTTCAGTGCTAGAAGGGAGGAGGAGGAGGAAGAGGAGGAGGAGGACTGTGGGGTCCCGGGTGCTCTCCGAGCTTGGTGGGTTTCCTTATAGACGTTTCATGACCCAACTAGGGAACATCATCAGTGCTAGAAGGGAGGAGGAGGAGTGTGGGGCCTTGGTGCCCTCTGAGCTGGGTGGTTTCCTTGCAGACGTTTCATGATCCAACTAGGGAACATCTTCAGTGCTAGAAGGGAGGAGGAGGAGGAGGAGGAGGAGGAAGGACTGTGGGGTCCCTGGTGCCCTCTGAGCTGGGTGGTTTTCTTGCAGACGTTTCATGATCCAACTAGGGAACATCTTCAGTGCTAGAAGGGAGGAGGAGGAGGAGGAGGAGGAGGAAGGACTGTGGGGTCCCTGGTGCCCTCTGAGCTGGGTGGTTTTCTTGCAGACGTTTCATGATCCAACTAGGGAACATCTTCAGTGCTAGAAGGGAGGAGGAGGAGGAAGAGGAGGAGGAGGACTGTGGGGTCCCGGGTGCTCTCCGAGCTTGGTGGGTTTCCTTATAAACGTTTCATGACCCAACTAGGGAACATCTTCAGTGCTAGAAGGGAGGAGGAGGAGGAGGAGGAGGAGGAAGGACTGTGGGGTCCCTGGTGCCCTCTGAGCTGGGTGGTTTTCTTGCAGACGTTTCATGATCCAACTAGGGAACATCTTCAGTGCTAGAAGGGAGGAGGAGGAGGAAGAGGAGGAGGAGGACTGTGGGGTCCCGGGTGCTCTCCGAGCTTGGTGGGTTTCCTTATAGACGTTTCATGACCCAACTAGGGAACATCATCAGTGCTAGAAGGGAGGAGGAGGAGTGTGGGGCCTTGGTGCCCTCTGAGCTGGGTGGTTTCCTTGCAGACGTTTCATGATCCAACTAGGGAACATCTTCAGTGCTAGAAGGGAGGAGGAGGAGGAGGAGGAGGAGGAAGGACTGTGGGGTCCCTGGTGCCCTCTGAGCTGGGTGGTTTTCTTGCAGACGTTTCATGATCCAACTAGGGAACATCTTCAGTGCTAGAAGGGAGGAGGAGGAGGAGGAGGAGGAGGAAGGACTGTGGGGTCCCTGGTGCCCTCTGAGCTGGGTGGTTTTCTTGCAGACGTTTCATGATCCAACTAGGGAACATCTTCAGTGCTAGAAGGGAGGAGGAGGAGGAAGAGGAGGAGGAGGACTGTGGGGTCCCGGGTGCTCTCCGAGCTTGGTGGGTTTCCTTATAGACGTTTCATGACCCAACTAGGGAACATCATCAGTGCTAGAAGGGAGGAGGAGGAGGGGGAGGAGGACTGTGGGGTCCCGGGTGCTCTCCAAGCTTGGTGGGTTTCCTTATAGACGTTTCATGACCCAACTAGGGAACATCATCAGTGCTAGAAGGGAGGAGGAGGAGTGTGGGGCCTTGGTGCCCTCTGAGCTGGGTGGTTTCCTTGCAGACGTTTCATGACCCAACTAGGGAACATCATCAGTGCTAGAAGGAAGGGGGCTTTGTGGAGAAGAGGAGGAAGATTGTGGGGTCCTTGGAGCTCTCTGAGTTTAGTTGTTTTTTACAGACGTTTCATGTCCCAACTCTTGCATATTGATAATGTTAGCTAGCTGGGTCGTGAAACATCTTTAATTCAGAGTTTTTCCCGGAGGGAGACAGTATTTCTACCCTAGTGGTTTTCAACCTGGAACTAAGGAGAAACTTCCTAACAGTGAGTACAATTAACCAGTGGGACAGCTTGCGGATAGAATAGAAATAGAAATAATAGAAACAGAAATAAATAGAAATAGATATGGAAGGGACCTTGGAGGTCTTCTAGTCCAACCCCTTACTCAAGCAGGAGACCTTATACCATTTCAGACAAATGGTTGTTCACACACTCTTCTTAAAAACCTTCACCATCTCTGAAATGGTATAGTTTCTCCTGCTTGAACAAGGGGCTGGACTAAAAGACCACCATGGTGCCTTCCAGCTCTATTCAATTCCATCCTATTGTGAAGGCAAGCTGATCCACTGGGTAATTTCCTCATTCTTAGGAAGTTTCTCCTTAGTTCCAGGTTGCTTCCCTCCTTGATTACTTTCCATCCATTGTTTCTTCTCCTGCCTTCTGATGCTTCGGAAAATAAATTGACCCCCCTCTTCTTTGTGGCAGCCCCTCAAATGCTGGAAACCTGCTATCATGTACGCCCTCTAGACTGGCCAAACCCAAGTCCCGCAGCCGTTCTTCGTATGTTTTAGTCTCCAGGCCTTTAATCATCTTAGTTGCTCTTCTCTGAACTTTTTCCAAACTCTCAACATCTTTTTTGTGATATGGTGACCAAAATTGGCTGCAGTATTCCAGGTGTGGCTTTACTAAGGCTTTATAAAGCAATACTTGGTGGAGCAGTGGGCTAATGCCTCCTTAAGTAACACCAGCTGCCTGCAATTAGTGCAGGTTCGAGTCCCACCAGGCTCAAGGTTGACTCAGCCTTCCGTCCTTCCGAGGTAGGTAAAATGAGGACCCAGATTGTTGGGGGCAATTAAGCTGACTTTGTAATAATGCTGCTTGGGGTGTGTGTGTGAAAGCCCTAATAAGCAGGCATATACATAGAATGAAGGCTACTGCTAAGCTTGTAAGCCGCCCTGAGTCTTCGGAGAAGGGCGGGATATAAATGGAATTTAAAAAAAAAATACTAATACTTTGCGTGACATTGATTCTGTGCCTCTGTTTATGCAACCCAGGATTGTGTTAGCTTTTTTGGCTGCTGCCGAACATGGCTGGCTCACGGTCAAGGGATCATCCACTCGGACCCCAAGGTCCCTCTCACAGTTACTGTGAGGTGGTATCTCTCCTTGGTGCAGAATAACAACTGAATACAGCTAATCTTCAACATAGATGTGCAGTAATGCAGCCGGTCCATTCTGTTTAGGACTACCTGTAAATTAACCAAGTGTTTTTCGATTGTCACAACTAAGGGCCGTAAATGGAGCTTGCTTGCCCGTTACGTTCATCATTTGTAACATTCGTAAAACTGCTGGCTGCACGTCTGACCTGATTTTATGGTCGTTTTTTACAGCAAAGATCCACCTCTGTTAAGCGAACCCTGCAACTCATCGTTTGCCACGGTGTGATTTTGCCAAAACAGAGTAATGCTGATAATTTGGCAAAACCACAATCGCAGGACACTGCAAACAGCTGTCAACTTACGACCACAGCTGAAGCCCAAAATTTCCACTGCTAAGTGGGACAATTGCGTGAGCTTTGCCCCACTCGGAAAACTTTCCTGCTCCCGTTCTTAAGCGAACCACTGGGGTTGTTAAGTTAGCCACAGGGTTGTTAAGTGAATATGGCTTCCCCATTGTCAGAAGGTCGCAACGGGGTCACATCACCCTTGCAACCGTCATAAATACGTGCCAGTTGCCAAGTGACTGAATTTTGATCATGTGACTGGGGGGAAATGCTGCAACGATCGTTAAGTATGAAAAACGGTCACAAGTCGCTGTTTTCAACACTGTTATAATGTCAAACAGTCACTAGACAAATGTTTGTGAGTCGAGAATTATCTGCAGTCCAAAGGGAGCTTTGAGGAAACTGCACAGCCGCTAAGTGACCGGTCATAACACGAGGGCTACTGGTAAGTGTAAAGGCCTTGTAAGGCTGGGGTCCCCAACCTTTTTGCTCCTGCAGATCAGTGATGGTGACGGCTTTGGTGTTTCGGCAGCGGGGATGGGGGAATGGTTTTGTGCATGTGAGCGAAATCCCACCAATGTGCAAATGAAGCTTTGTGTGCTTGCCTGATGCTTTGCTAGCCCGGTTCCCAATGGAAGGGAAGCACTGGAGGTTTTTTAAACACTGAACATTTGCTCCAATGAGAAGAAATACAGTTGCAAGAAAAAGTATGTCAACCCTTTGGGATTACGTGGAGTTTTGCATGAATTGGCCATAAAATGCGCTCTAAACGTCATGTAAGTCACAACAATAGAAAAACACAGTCTGCTTAAAATAATACCACACAAACATTAGCTGTTGTCATGTTTTAATTGAACCTAAGATGGAAGCATTCACAGTGCAGGGTGGAAAAAGTATGTGAACCTTTGGACTTAATAACTGGTTGACCCTCCTTTGGCAGCAATAACCTCAACCAAACGTTTCCTGTAGTTGCAGATCAGACCTGCACAACGATCTGGAGTAATTCTGGACCACTCCTCTTCACAAAACTGTTTCAGTGTAGCAATATTCTTGGGATGTCTGGTGTGAATCGCTCTCTTAAGGTCACGCCACAGCATTTCAATCGGGTTGAGGTCAGGACTCTGACTGGGCCACTCCAGAAGGCGTATTCTGTTCTGTTGAAGCCATTGTTTTGTTGAATTACTTGTATGCTTTGGGTCATTGTCCTGTTGCATCACCCATCCTCTGCAGAGCTTCAGTTGGCGGACAGATGGTCGTACGTTTTCCTGCAAAATGTCCTGATAAACTCTGGAATTCATTTTCCCATCAATGACAACAATCCGTCCAGGCCCTGAGGCAGCAAAGCAGCCCCAAACCATGATGCTCCCTCCGCCATGTTTTACAGTGGGGATGAGGTTTTGATGTTGGTGTGCTGTGACTTTTTTTCTCCACACATAGTGTTGTGTGTTTTTCCCAAACAACTCAATGTTGGTTTCATCTGTCCACAGTATATTTTGCCAGTAGTGCTGTGGAACATCCAGGTGCTCTTTTGCAAACTTCAAACGTGCTGCAATATTTTTTTTGGACAGCAATGGCTTCCTCCATGGTGTCCTCCCATGTACTCCATTCTTGTTTCATGTTTTCCTTATTGTAGATGTGTCAACAAAAATGTTAGCATGTGCCAGAGATTTCTGTAGGTCTTTAGCTGACACTCTAGGATTCTTCTTTACCTCATTAAGCATTATGCGCTGTGCTCTTGCAGTCATTTTTACAGGACGACCACGCCTAGGGAGAGTAGCAACAGTGCTAAACTTTCTCCATTTGTAGACAGTCGGTCTTACCGTGGACACATGAACATCAAGGCTTTTGGAGATACTTTTGTAACCCTTTCCAGCTTCATGCAAGTCAACAATTCTTGATCGTAGGTCTTCTGAGAGCTCTTTTCTGCGAGGCATGGTTCACATCAGATAGTGCTTCTTGAGACCAGTAAATCCAAAACAGGTGTGTGTTTTTAAAGGGCAGGACGGCTGTCAGCAACACATCCAATATCATCACACTGATTGGAGTCAAGGTTGGCTCACTCCTGGCTCCAATTAGCTCTTGGAGAAGTCACCTCTTCGAACAAGCTGGCCTGGCCTGATGGGATGGGGTTGGGTTTTATTAATGTGTTTTAACCTATTTTAATGTGTTTTAACTAATTGTAAGAGTTGTGGGCATTCTGTTTAATTCTCTTTTAATTTTTGTATTTTGTCTTTTAACAAGTACTGCCCTGTTCACCGCCCTGAGTCCTTCGGGAGAAGGGTGGTATACAAATAAAATTAATAATAATAATAATAATAATTAGGCTAGGGGGTCACATACTTTTTCCACCCTGCACTGTGAATGTTTATATGTTATGTTCAATTAAAACATGACAACAGCTAACGTTTGTGTAGTATTATTTTAAGCAGACTGTGTTTTTCTATTGTTGTGACTTACATGACGTTTAGAGCGCATTTTATGGCCAATTCATGCAAAACTCCACGTAATCCCAAAGGGTTCACATACTTTTTCTTGCAACTGTAGGAATGAGAATCAGAAGAGAGATGGAAGGGACCTTGGAGGTCTTCTAGTCCAGCCCTTGCCCAAGCACCACGACCACAAGTAACTGTCCAGTCTTTTCTTAAAAAACCTCCAGCACTGGAGCATTCACAACTTCTGGTGGCAAGCTGTTCCACTGGTTAATTGTCCTCACTGTCAAGAAGTATCTCCTTAATTCCAGGTTGCTTCTCTCCTCGAACGGTTTCCAACCATTGTTTCTCGTCCTGCCTTCAGGTGGTTTGGAGAACAGTTGGACGCCCCCTTCTTTGTGGCAACCCTCAAATACTGGAACACCGCTATAGCGTCTCCCCTATTTCTTCTTTTCTCTAGACTAGCCACACCCAAATCCTGGAATGAACTTGAGCCACGAGACACCAGTCAAGACTTGGAGAAGCAAGTCACTAATGACCTACAGGCAATTAGGAAACTTGTTCAAAGATGGAACACAAAGAAACCTGTCAGGTGTGATAGAGATAAAAAAGGAGGCAATGTACTCTTTGCTTCTGTTTCCCCCCATGCAAAGCGATGCGTAGGTGTGTCAGCAGCTCATTTAAAGTCTGGTCCCAAGAAGGGAAGGCAAAAGGGTGATGCAAATGGAGATAGCCCTGTCTGCTTGTGTGTGTGTTAATTGTGAATTCCCATCTTCAAAAAAAGGGGGGGGGAATGGATCCAGGAAACTACAGACCTATCAGCCTGACTTCAATACCTGGGAAGATTCTGGAAAAGATAATCAAACAACGAATCAGCGAACACCTTGATGCAAACAAAGTCATCACTAAAAGCCAACATGGGTTTGTCCAAAACAGATCATGCCAGACAAACCTTATTGCATTCTTTGACCAAGTGACAAAATTAGTGGACCAGAGGAATGCTGTAGATATAATTTACTTGGACTTCAGTAAGGCATTTGATAAAGTAGATCACAACCTACTATTTGATAAGATAGAAAAATGTGGGTTAGATAGCATCACCACCAGACGGATTCGTAGCTGGCTGACTGGCCGTACTCAGCGTGGGGTCCTCAATGGAACCGCATCTACATGGAAGGAAGTGTGTAGTGGGGTGCCCCAGCGCTCTGTTCTGGGCCCAGTGCTCTTCAACATCTTCATCAACGATTTGGCTGAAGGGATAGATGGAGAGCTCATCAAAGCTGGCAGGAATAGCCAATACTCCAGAAGACAGGCTTAAGATACAGGAGGATCTGGACAGACTTGAACACTGGGCGCTATCTAACAAAATGAAATTCAATGGTGAAAAAAGTAAGGTTCTACATTTAGGCAGGAAAAATCAAATGCACAGGTATAGTATAGGTCAGGGGTCAGCAACCTGAAACAGTGAAAGAGCCACTCGGAACCGGTTCCCTCACAAAAGGAAAAACTGGGAGCCGCAAAAAATGTGTGCGCATATGCGTACATGCACACATGCGCAGAACAGGGTTTGACTGAAGAGTGGAGCCAAGGCGAGATATGCACCTACCCTGCATATTTGAATTGATTGGTTGAACTTTTTTAGTCCTACTTTTTTTTGGGGGGGGGACTGCACATGGCAGAGGACTGGGAGCCACAGGAGACGGCTGAAAGAGCCGCATGCGGCTTCGGAGCCACAGGTTGCAGACCTGTGGTATAGGTGGTACCTTGCTCAATAGTAGTAACTGTGAGAGGGATCTAGGAGTCCTAGAGGACAATCAGTTAACTGCAGCTGCCAAAAAAGCCAACACAGTGCTAGGCTGCATTAACAGAGGGGTAGAATCAAGATCGCGTGAAGTACTGATACCACTTTACAATGCCTTGGTAAGGCCACACCTGGAATACTGCATCCAGTTTTGGTCACCACGATATAAAAATGATGTTGAGACTCTGGAAAGAGTGCAGAGAAGAGCAACAAAGATGATCAGGGGACTGGAGGCTAAAACATATGAAGAACGGTTGCACTTTGCAGGAATTGGGAATGTGTAGTAGTTTAATGAAGAGAAGGATGAGGGGTGACAGGATAGCAGTGTTCCAATATCACAGTGTGTGCACGCTGCTCTTGCAAACAGAGCTCCATGCATGCTGGCTCGCTGGCCGCTTGCATGAAACGGTTCCCTCTCCTCCCCCCCCCACTGGAAACATTCGAGAACTCTGATCTAGACATACATTAGTAATAGATTTTATATTTTGTATTTTTCTCTTGGCTGATAAAGGAAGAGGCACGATTCTCCTGAACGCAGATAACTTCAATGCTACAAGTAGATTTAAGAAAAAGGGCATCATAGACTGTCTGGAACTATTTTTTTTTTTGTTAGCTGCGAAGTCGTGTCCGACCCATCGCGACCCCATGGACAACGTTCCTCCCGGCCTTCCTGTCCTCTACCATCTTCTGGAGTCCATTTAGGCTCACACCTCCTGCTTCAGTGACTCCATCCAGCCACCTCCTTCTCTGTCGTCCCCTTCTTCTCTTGCCCTCCACCTTTCCCAGCATGAGGCTCTTCTCCAGTGAGTCCTTCCTTCTCATGAGGTGGCCAAAGGATTTGAGTTTCAACTTCATGATCTGGCCTTCTAAAGAGCAGTCAGGGTGGATCTCCTCTAGGACTGACCGGTTTGATCGCCTTGCAGTCCAAGGAACTCGCAGGAGTCTTCTCCAGCACCATAGTTCAAAGGCCTCAATTCTTTGGCACTCGGCCTTTCGTATGGTCCAACTTTCACTGCCATACATGGCAACTGGGAAGACCATAGCCTTGACTATACGCACTTTTGTTGACAGGGTGATGTCTCTGCTTTTTAGTGTGCTGTCTAGATTTGCCATGGCTTTCCTCCCCAGGAGCAAGCGTCTTTTAATTTCTTGGCTACAGTCCCCATCTGCAGTGATCTTGGAGCCCAGGGAAATAAAATCTGTCACTACCTCCATTTCTTCCCCATCTATTTGCCAGGAATTGAGAGAGCCGGATGCCATGATCTTGGTTTTCTTAATGTTAAGTTTCAACCCAACTTTTGCACTCTCCTTCTTCACCCGCAACAAGAGGCTCTTTAGTTCCTCTTCACTTTCTGTCAGCAACTATTACTGGAGAACAATCCCATTGGCAAGCCACAGCACAGGTAGTCCTTGATTTACCACCACAATTAAGCTCAAAATTTCTGCTGCTAGGCAAGGCAGTTGTTACGTGAATTTTGCCCCATTTTGAAACCTTTCTCCCCACAACTGTGAAGTGAAGCCCTGCTGTTCTTAAGTTAGGAACGGGCTTGTTAAGTCAGCCTGGCTTGTCCGTTGACTTTGCTTCTCTGATGGTGGCAAAAGCTGACCACGTTACCCTGGGGTGCTGTGCAGGTTCTGAGGTTTTGCTTGATTAAAAAAATACAGGGAGCCAGACGTTGCCTTCAAGCTTTACGTTTTTATTCAGCTGAACAAAGACGGGCTTCTCTAAAAAAAAAAGAGAAAGTCCCAAATATCAGTAAAGCCTGATTTTTATACCTTCTTTGATTACATAAGCAATTTACCCAGCAAAGCTGACACACATAAGATAAAGACTTCGCCCCTTTAAGGCTGGCACGCTGTAGATCAGAAAGCAGAAAGCAGAAGTATTTTATTTATTATTTATTTATTTTAATTCCATTTATATCCCGCCCTTCCCCGAAGACTCAGGGCGGCTTACAAGCTTAGCAGTAGCCTTCATTCTATGTATATGCCTGCTTATTAGGGCTTTCACACCCCTCCCAAGCGGCATTATTACAAAGTCAGCTTAATTGCCCCCAACAATCTGGGTCCTCATTTTACCTACCTGGGAAGGATGGAAGGCTGAGTCAACCTTGAGCCTGGTGGGACTCGAACCTGAGTCTTCGGAGAAGGGCGGGATATAAATGGAATTAAAATAAAATAAAATTAAAAAATAAAATTAACCAGTCAAACAGCTTGCCTCCAGAAGTTGTGGATGCTCCATCACTGGAGGTTTTCAAGAAGAGACTGGACAATATTTGTCCAGAACGCTATAGAGTCTCCTGCCTGAGCAGGGGGTTGGACTGGATGACCTCCAAGGTCCCTTCCAACTCTGTTATTCTGTTATAGACGCTTGGTGATCCTATGGGCCAGGAGTTCTCACCACATTTTCCAAGATAGCACCACTTCTTTGAGTTGTTCCGTGCTCTGGCTAGTGTCAGCTTTGAGGGTATCCAGCCTGGTTGCCTTTTACCGCTCGCTCTTCCATCATTGTTTTCTCCAGTGAATTGTCCCGCATGACATGGCCAAAATAAGCGAGACACAGTTTTGTGATTTGGCCTTCCACTGACACGTCTGGTGTCATTGCTCCGGAATGGGACAACTCACTGCGGTCAACTTGCTGTGGCCAATTTACCATGGCCAACTCGACGGTGGGACAATTTAACCGTTCGATTTAACGAAAATAAATAAAAAATATTTTAATGTTTCCCATTCCTACTTGACTTTGTTCCTCCTTTTGCGTCCTTTCTTTAAAGTCTCTGTTCCATCATTTCTGTGGTATTAGTGCAACTCTTGCACCGCAGTGAGTTGTCCGGCGGTGAGTTGGCCGTGACGAGTTGGCTATAGCGAGTTGGCTGTGGTGAGTTGGCCGTGGCAATTTGACCGTGGCAAATTGTTACAGACCTGGATGCGTGCCAGAGTAATGCGAGTGTCAAGGTTCCGACAGATGAAACTCTTCAAAAGAACTTAAAGGCGTCGTTTACCTTAAAGGATAATTTATTCGAGTAGCATAATATTGGCACTTACATAATCAAGGCCAAAAACTGAATTTCCCTCCCCTGGACACCTAGTATCAAAGCACAATTCCCTCCTGCAATTAACTGTCATAAATCACATTCCCCAATTAGCTTGAAGCGCGGGCTTCCTCTCCAGCTCTCCAGCCCGCCAATTCTTTTATCAGCTCTGGGCTCAGTAACCTTAATTCTCACGCTAGGTTTAGTGTTGTTGTGTCTAGCTGGACTCTCATTCACATCCACCCCTCCTCCCAGCATCATCTAACTCTAAAAGCGAAAGGAAGAAAGGAAGAAAGATGGCTACATTTCCATTTGTCAATGCATTTGTCAATTTGCATTTGTCAATGCAAAAAATATCCAATGTTAGCAGCATTGACAGCAGGCGCCTTCTCCAGCCCCACAACTCAAATGAGTCAATTTTCTGCCTGTCTTGCTTTCTTTAAAGTCCAGCTTTCCCAACCATGTGTAACTATGGCTTGTATTTGAAAGAGGTAGCCTGACCACTGCCTATTTTAAATACAGCAAAGGTTTCAACATATAAATCTACGGCTGTGCCACGGGTTCACCTGTGTCCCCCATCGTGGCTAATCTCTACACGGAAGAGGTAGAAACCAAAGCTTCAAAGGAATTCCGCCCATTCACTGGTGTAGATATACGGTATGGACACTATCTGGAGCAGTGGGCTAATGCCTCCTTAAGTAACACCAGCTGCCTGCAATTAGTGCAGGTTCGAGTCCCACCAGGCTCAAGGTTGACTCAGCCTTCCATCCTTCCGAGGTAGGTCAAATGAGGACCCAGATTGTTGGGGGCAATTAAGCTGACTTTGTAATAATGCCGCTTGGGGTGTGTGTGTGAAAGCCCTAATAAGCAGGCATATACATAGAATGAAGGCGACTGCTAAGCTTGTAAGCCGCCCTGAGTCTTCGGAGAAGGGCGGGATATAAATGGAATTAAAATAAAATAAAAAAAAATAAAGATTAAACTACAGGAACTGGAAGTCTTTCCCAAGCACATCAACGCTGGACAGGAACACTAAGTTCAGATGGGAAGATGTCGAAGAAAACAATTTGGCTTTCCTGGATTGCACGGTACACATTAAGGAACACAGAAGCCTCAGCATCAAAAAATAAAATAAAATAAAATAATAAAATAAAATAAAATAAAATAAAAAATAATAAAATAAAATAAAATATAAAATAAAATAAAATAAATAATAAAATAAAATAAAATAAAAAATAATAAAATAAAATAAAATATAAAATAAAATAAATAATAAAATAAAATAAAATAAAATAAAATAAAATAATAAAATAAAATAAATAATAAAATAAAATAAATAATAAAATAAAATAAAATAATAAAATAAAATAAAATAAAATAAATAATAAAATAAAATAATAAAATAAAATAAAATAAAATAAAATAAAATAAAATAAAATAATAAAATAAGATAAAATAAAATAAAATAAAATAAAATAAAATAATTAAATAATAAAATAAAATAAAATAAAATAATAAAATAAAATCATAAAAATAAAATAAAATAAATAAAATAAAATAAAATAAAATAAAATAAAATAAAATAAAATAAAACCAGACACAGAGAGATCAGTTTTCACATTTTGATTCTCACCGCCCACTGGAGCACAAAATGGAAGTGAGCAGAACCCACACGGCCAGGCTGAAAGTTTGCCTATCAGCAAGGAGGGGAAAGAACAAGAATTAAAACACATCAAGGAAGCCCTCAGAACTTGGGGCTATCCCAACTGGGCCTTCATCAAATCCCCCCAAAGACCCAGCATGGTCACAGGGTCAAAATTCAGGCCCTTAGCAAGTGACTCATATTTATGATGATTGAAGTCTTGCAGACTGATGCGATCCCGTTTTGACAGCCAACGTCAATAGGGAAACCAGATTCTTTTAACAACTGTGTTACTCACTTAACGACCGCATTGATTCGCTGCCAAAAGAAAGGTCGTCAAATGGGGCAAAACCCGTTTAGCAACTGTCTTGCTTAGCGATGGAAATTTTGGGATTAATTGTGGCTGCAAGTCAAGGGCTACCTGTACAGAGCAGGGCACGGGGACGTATCAGGAAATGTCAGCATTTGAGAACAAAGAATGACACACACACACACACACACACACACACCAAGGAGATTTCTGGATTGTTCAGTACCTGGATATGGACTCTTGCCAGATTGAAGCAGATTACCATCTACAGCACGGGTGTCAAACTGCTGACCCATGGACCGGAGGCATCACGAGGAAACCGCGCCCACCCCATTGCTGGCAATGGGAAAAAAGCTCCGATACGTCGCACAACGACATGTGACGTCGTGAGTTTGACATGTCTGATCTACAGGGTACAATTATTAGGATACAATTATTAGCAAATTATAAGGGAGCAGCTGTCTTCACCTCCTTTCCCCACATATGTTATCTATACTAAGTTGCAGTGGAACACTGGATGGCACATCTAAGATAATTTATGATAATTTTTGATAATTCAAGGGTGCTTTTTGATCCGGGTGTACGGCTCGGCACTCAGCAGCTAGTGGAATGTCGGCGTGGGCTCTGCTCATGGGCCAATGGCTTTGAGGTTTGTATCTTTTCCCAGAGGGATCTCCACCACCCAGGCCTGGGCTGGCTCCATGAACGGGCCAGGTCAATTTTTACTTCTTCAGCTAGGACAGGAGTAGGCAACCTTGGCTCTTTTATGACTGATGGACTTCAACTCCCAGAATTCCTGAGCCAGCATGGGGGGACTATGGCCCCTTCATAACTGGTGGACTTCAACTCCCAGGATTCCTGAGCCAGCATGGGGGAACTGTGGCCCCTTCATGACTAGTGGACTTCAATTCCCAGAATTCCTGAGCCAGCATAGGGGAACTATGGCCCCCTTCATAACTGGTGGACTTCAACTCCCAGAATTCCTGAGCCAGCATGGGGGAACTATGACCCCTTCATAACTAGTGGACTTCAATTCCCATGCTGGCTCAGGAATTCTGGGAGTTGAAGTCCACGAGTCATAAAAGAGCCAAGGTTTCCTACCCCTGGGCTAGGACATACCAGCCATGGAGAGTTGGAGGAACACCCCTAGAAATGCAAGTGTTGTAGACAACGTTGTTCAGCCCATCCTGGAAACAGTCAATCAGCATGTCTTGTGGTCAGTCGGTCAGTTGGCAACTTGTGGAACTCTTGGATATACACGGCCACTAGTCAACATCCCTGACTTAGGGTCTTGAATCTGGTCATGGCTTTGCAATCAGCCGGGGGACCTTCAAATTACTTTCGGAGCGCACCCTTTGTTGACTTCCTTTTGCTCCTCAGTAGAAAACAAGCAACAGTCAAGGTGAACCCTTTTCACCCTTGTTAAGATATTTAAAATTTAATAGCCAGAACAGTAAAAGGTTGGCAATGAGTAAGAACACACAGTTACAGCTAATTGGTGAAAGAGAGCTGGCCGCTGCATGAGGGAACCTGAACTGTGATTGGTTGTTTTCAGTGAAAAGGGTGAGTTCCCTTGTTTCCCGCCTCCCCCCCCAGTGATGTGTCCTTTCTGTGTTCTCTGTGATTTACCTCATGATGTTCCTGCTGATTTTCCTTGTCTAGGCTCCTGTTTGTCTATATCATATTTACTGTAATTATATATATAAAACTGGTTAGTGTCAGTATTTCTGACTCCATTTGGACACCATCTGTGCAATTCCCTGACAGGTTATAGGCCCAGAAATGCCCTACAGAATCAGTAGCATTTTTCTGAGGTAAAAGTTTCTTCGTGAAACCTGAGGGCGATTGAGGACAATCAGCCTGTAAAGACAGGAAGATGAAATCTGTTACTGGAATAGGAGGAGGATTTCCTGTGGATCATCTTAATGAGATGAATTATCTCTCATGGAGCCTAAAGAATTATTATTATCAAGTACACTCTGTCAACAAAGTGATAGGAAATCTGAAATAATTTTTCAGTTACTTCATGCTGATTTAATTGGTCCTCTATCCCATCAATGGGAGGGGCCCAATTTGCTTTGCTAATTGTTGATGGTAACGCTAGATATGGGTTTGGTTATTTACTAAAAAGCAAAACTGAAGTGTTTTAACAGTTTAAACATTGGGTAATTTTTGTAGAGAGGAGATATAATCAAAGGGTATGTCAGCTACAGACAGACAGAGGAACGGAGTTCATGTCTAACATGTTCCAGCAGTGGCCGAGAAAGAAAGGCAAAACCCAGAGGAAGACGAACACCTACATTCCGGCACAGAATCGAGTTGCTGAACGCAGACATGGTGTGTTACAGACTATAAAAGACGCAATGCTAGAAAGATGCAGGAATGAATAAACTATATTGGGGTGGGGCAATTTTAACTGCCAATTATTTGGTCAATAGACTATGGAGTTCAGCAATTAATCAAGCTCCATGTTATATGGAAGACAACGATCTTTGACACATGTAAGAATCCTTGGCAGCAGTGCACGGGTGCACATTCCCAAAACATTTAGAAAGAAAACATAGCCAAAGGAGAAGAAATTAGAATTTATCGTGGTATCAATTGGGATCAAAGGCATACAGGCTTACAGATGGACACAAAAATGTAATCATTCATGTTCTGCAATTTTTTTCCAGACATTGAGAATTGGGAAAAGGTACTGAAGTTTTAATGCCTGTTAATCAGAGGTTTCCAGTGGATGAGCATGCTCATGAATGAATGAAACAACTTGGTTTAAATGCTGTCCAGCTATAAATTGTGCGGGTGTTATTTAAAATTTAATAGCTGTAGCAGTGAAGGGTTGGACAATGAGTAAGAACACACAGTTATAGCTAATTAGTTAAAGGGAGCAAAATATTAAAATGTTCCATTCTGTCAAAGCTTTATGTCATATTTATTTATTTATTTTTATTAATGGGACTTATATCCCGCCCTATCTCCCAAAGGACTCAGGGCGGCTAACAACAATAACATATAATAAGTACAGAAATTAAGATAAAATTAAAATTAAAGTATAAAATATAAAATATAAAATATAAAATATAAAATATAGGTGCTTTGTTAAAATGAAAGGCAGAACATATGCACAAAATATGAAAATAGAAGTATCTGCTCCCCATCTGAAGTAGAAAAGAGAGTTTGACTCTCTCAGATGATTTTTTCTACAGTAACTTTCCTGTGCATGTGGAAACATGTATTCCTTTCTAAAATATTGGTTCAAAACATAAGAGCAACAGTTAAGTTATTTGAATTGGCTAAGAACTTAATACAGTGGTTTTCTTGGAAAGAAAAACTCAACTGATTTTCAAAATTCTGAGATAAATTTACCTCAGAGCCAGTTATCCCCAAAACGTGAACTGTCTGGCAAAAACTGTATGAGGGAATCCGAGCTGTGATTGGTTGCTGTGAGAGAAAAGGGGGAGTTTCCTTGTTTTCTGCCTTTTTTTTCTTCTGTGCTGTATGTGCTTTCTGTGATTTACCTCATGATGTTCCTGCTGAGTGGATTTTCCTGGCCATGCTCCTGTTTGCCTATTTCATTTACTGTGAATCCATTTATTTATATAAAATTGATTTGCGTCAGCGCTTCTGACTCCATTTGGACACCGGCTGTGCAATTCCCCAAAAACCCTGCATTATTAGAATCTGTGAAAGGACGAAGAAAGGATTTGTTCAGAAAGGCTGAGCTAAATCTCTCTCCATCTGGCGCTTTCCAGCCCATCACAGGCACGAAGGATCCTGGCAGCCGGAACGCCAGTTATTATCGTGGCCTAAAACAGGGGCAGATTTGTTCCTGTGCCATGTGAGGCTCTGAAATTGCTCTCTATCTCTGTGTGTGTGTGTGTGTGTGCGCACGCGCGTGTGCGTGCATGCGCAGTGGTGGATTCAGCCAGTTCGTACCACTTGTTGCCCAGGCCCAGAATGGACTTCGGAAGTGGCATCCACCCAGACAACTGGTTGTTCACATATTTGAATCCCACCACTAGGTCTGCTCTTACCCCTCCCCCATGATTGCAAAGGCTAACCATTAAGAGTAACAAAGGAAGAATAACGTCTCCACAATTGTTTCATGTTCACACCCACACTCTTTGAACCAACTGGGGGAAAAAGACCGAAAAGTCATTAATATTTTTTATTTGAATGTAGAGGCAGTCCCTGCGTTACCACCTTTCGTTTAGCGACCGTTTGAAGTTACAACAGTACTTTAAAAAAAGGGACCTATGACCCTTTTTTCCCACTTAACGACCGTCACAGCATCCCTGTGGTCATGTGATCAAAATCGGGACGCTTGGCAACTGGCACGTACTTATGACGGCTGCAGCGTCCACGTGGTCACGTGATCAAAATTCAGACCCTTGGCAACTGGCATGTACTTATGGCGGTTGCGGCATCCCAGGCTCACGTGGTCAAAACTCGGACGCTTGGCAACTGGTTCACACTTACGACCATTGCTGTATCCAAGGGGAGGGCAAGAGGGAGGGGATCTCTGCGTGTGGGCGGGGCTTTCCCACGCGGGGCGGGGCCCCTCCGGGCGAAAGGGAAGTAGTCGTGGGCCATGGAGGCGGCGGGAGCGCTGGCGGCGGGCGCGGCGCTGCTGCTGGGGCTCTACGCGCTGCTCTACTACAAGTTGGTGGCGGCCACCCGGTGCCGGAACGCGGTCAGCCTGCGGGGCAAGACGGTTCTCATCACAGGTCGGCTGCGGGTTGGGGGGTGGGTCGTCTGCATCGGGGTGGGGGTGGGTCTCCGGGGATCTGCTGCGCTCCCACCCGTCGGGGCTGGGCTGGGGGCATTGAGAAACCCAGGAAAGCCCCTTTGGCATCAAGCAGGTGAGAAGCGAAAGAAGAGCAGCTGAAGAGGGAGGGTCCGCAGAGACCAGCCGTCCCCGGGGGCTGCCTGGGACCCCTGCCCGGGAAGGAAGGACGGGGGTCGGGAGAGCAAGGGAGAAGGTTCCCTGCTGCGCTGCCGGAGACCCCTGCCTGGACCAGCCGGGCGGGGGTGGGGGGAGCCTGGGAAGGACGGGACCTCTTCGGCCGCCTCGCCAGCCTTCCTTCTCCAGCCAGCCCTTCGTCGGCGCGGTTTCCTTCTGAGCTCCGCCGGCGGAAGAGCAGCCTCAAGCGGTTTCTGCTGGCTGGAGACGAAAGGCTTGCAACGGAAGCACGGGCGGAAAGGAGGTTTCACGTGGGCCCAGCGAGGGAGGGGCCTTCTCCACCCCGAGACCCCCAGAAGATGAGCGCTTTCCCCGGAGGCGGCTGGACTTCCTTCGTTTTCTCTGAAGATGGCAAAGGCGGCCCAAGTCCTCTCCAAAGGCGGGACAAGAAGCAAGGGATGGGAATCTAATCAAGCAGAGAAGCAACCCGGAATTAAGGAGGAATTTCCTGACCAGTGAGGACAGTTAACCAGTGGAACAGCTGGCCTCCAGAAGTGGTGGGTGCTCCAACACTGGAGGTTTGTAAGAAGAGGCCGGACAGCCACTTGTCTGAGATGGTATAGATCAGGGGTGTCAAAACTGCCGGCTTGCGGGCCGGTTTCATCACACCCCGTTGGCGGCAATGCAAAAAAAAGAGTCATGATACATCACGTGACGTGGCGCGAGTGTGAAACCCATGGTATAGATTCTCCTGCGGGGCTGGACTAGATGGCCTCCAAGGTCCCTTCCAGCTGTATTCTATCCTTCTTATACCTTTCACTTCTCATCCAAGAAACTTACTCAGCTCTGACTGGATGGTGGAGAATGGGAGGATTTATACTCCTTGCAGACAGCTGGTCATTTGCCTTCTTTTAGTTGAGGCCACTTGGAGATTTAGCTGTGTCCTCAGGGTCACCTGAGTAGTGCAAATGGGTGTGCAACACAATCCTTCCAGCTGCTCCAAGAAGCACCATTAGGGTGACCCTGAGGACACAGATAAACCTCCAGGTGACCTCAACGACTCTCTAAAAGAAGGCAAATGACCAGCTGTCAGCAAGGAGTATAAATCCTTCCGTTCCCCCACCCTCCAGCCAGAGCTGAAGAAGCTTCTGGGATGAGAAGTGAAACGTCTTCAAAGGAAAACAAGAAAGTCCAGTTGCTTCCTGAAAAAAGCACCTTTGGTGCTGGAGGGTTTCTGCTGTCGGTCGCAAGGGCGAATGACCGCAGGGGCTTTGCAGAGTTTGCAACTTTGCAACTTTTTTTTAGCTTTTGGGGTGTATGTTGCAAGTTCAAACATTCGTTAAATAGCTTGTTGTGCCTCAAGGATCACCTGTCATAGATAGGTTAATCATCTACCTGACTCTAACTGGACAAAATCGCTGACTTTGTGCAAGTTTGCAAGTGTAAGAATTGATGCTGTTTTGAGGGCAAAGGGTGGCCACCGCAAATTTATTTTATTTATTTTTTATTTTATTAAACTTATATACCGCCCTTCTCCCGTAGGACTCAGTTCACAAGGTTTTTTAAAACAATGCAACAAGTTACAAAAATTAAAAACAATTAAAATAATTACACTAACCTTGAAATATAACCCAATTACAATTAAAAATACAATTAAAACCCCAGTTAATACTCTCAGTCTAGGCCAGAAAGCTCGAAGAGCCAGGTCTTCAGGTCCTGGCGGAATGATCGAAGGTCAGGGGCAGTCCTAAGCTCTACAGGCAGCTGGTTCCAAAGGGCCGGCGCACCCACAGAGAAGGCCCTCCCCCTGGGTATTGTCCGCCGGCGGTACCCTGAGGAGACCCTCCCTGTGGGAGCGCACAGGACGAAGGGAGCTTGATGCCGGCAGCAGGTGTTCCCTCAAATATCCCGGACCCAAGCCATATGGGTGTGATTTGGCTTTCTCTTCTGCTCAATAACTTTACATTTTCTTAATTGATAAAAATAAACTATGAACACTTCTATTTCTGAAAGCATACTTAATTTACAGCATTTTTGCACAACTGCCTAAAACCTTTGCACGGTACTGTAGGTGTTCAGAGTGATGGCAGGAGGGAAAAAAAACAGTCTCTGTGTCTAGTTGTTTTGGCGTGCAATGCTCTCTAGTGTGTCCTGAGGAGAATAATGGAAACGGCTTATGTCCAGGATCCAAGGGGTGTGTAGACATTTTTTAGCTCTCCTTTTGACCTGCAGGGTATACAGGTTTTCTATGAAAGGCAGGCTGGTTGCAGTTGTTATTTCTGCAGTCCTAATTATCCTCTACCTGTCCTGTTTGGTTGCTGTACTGAACAGACAGAAAAGAGGATTAGTTAGCTAGCTACTCTCATCCGTGTATTAATGTAATCACTGATCTTCAAATTGTTTGGTAACTTTTGTTAGTAAAGACGTGACATCCTGCAGAGCCAGTGTTGGGAGACCTGCGCCATCTTCTGGTATGATAGAAACATTGCATCCCATTTTTAAAATGTTTTTATTATTAAGGTTATTCACCACTTATCTCACTACAAAGTGGCCCTTTTCGAGGACCCATGGGGATGCTGCAAGGGTCATAATATGAAAAACGGTCTTAAGTCACTTTTTTTCCAGCCCCATTATAATTTTGACTCATGACCTTTATTGTTTTAACAAGGTATAATATACAAAGATGAAACTCAAATACTTTGGCCACCTAATGAGAAGGAAGGACTCATTGGAGAAGAGCCTCATGCTGGGAAAGGTGGAGGGCAAGAGAAGAAGGGGACGACAGAGAAGGAGGTAGCTGGATGGAGTCACTGAAGCAGGAGGCCTGAGCCTAAATGGACGCCAGAAGATGGTCGAGGACAGGAAGGCCTGGAGGAACGTTGTCCATAGGGTCGCGATGGGTTGGACATGACTTCGCAGCTAACAAAAACAAATATACAAAGAAAAATAAAAGTAGGAAATTATAGGAAGGAAAAAGAGAAGGGGAAATAAAATATGAGGTACAAAGAAAGAAAGAAACATTGACTTCTAACTCCTTTTAGTACAGTACAAAATAACAACATTACAACCCCAACTTTTTACTTTTACACATTAGTATATAGCTACTACTCATTTCTATATTTCAATAAGCACAAATATATCTAATCGGCAAAACCAAGTCAAAGTTTCAATTTTTTTTTCTTCACAAGCACAAAATTCAGAAGTGATATCCAAATTAAAAAATAAAAATAAATACATTCTCCTCTTTGAATAAAACAATCAATTTAACCATTGTGCAACTTTAAGTTGCTGCTTAACTTTAATTCCGGGAGTTGAAGTCCACCCGTCTTAAAGTTGCCAAGGTTGAAATACACAGCAAAACAAGTGCTTCGCTGTACGACACCACAAAAATTGTGGGCACACAAATGCAGGCCCGGCTCTTGGGTCCCCATCAAAGGCTGGGCGATCTCTGTGAATCCTTTCTCTGCCCTTTCCTAGGTGGAAATACTGGGATCGGGAAGGCCACAGCGGTGGATCTGGCCCGGAGAGGCGCCCGTGTCATTCTGGCCTGCCGCAACAAAGCAAGAGGAGAATTGGCTGTGTACGACATCAGACGGGTAAGCGCCTGCCGTGCGAGTCTCTCCTTCCTTCCTTTTTTCTTCATCAACTTGTTTTCCTGATGGTTGTTATTCATTTATTAAGCACGGTAAATTAAGTTAGGACAGGGGTAGGCAACCTTGGCTGTTTTATGACTTGTGGACTTCAACTCCCATAATTCATGAGTCAGGATGGCTCAGTATGGCAACCTCTTGCTTTCCCCTCAGCATGGCTGGCTCAGGAATTCTGGGAGTTGAAGTCCACCGGTTATAAAAGAGCCAAGGTTGCCTACCCCTGGTTTAGGGTATTGTCTAGGACAGGAGTGGGGAACTATGGCCCCCTTTATGACTGGTGGACTTCAGCTCCCAGAATTCCTGAGCCAGCATGGCTCAGCTTGGAAACCTCTCCCTTTCCCCTCAGCATGGCTGGCTCAGGAATTCTGGGAGTTGAAGTCCACGAGTCATAAAAGAGCCAAGGTTGCCTATCCCTGAGTTAGGATAAAACCATTATAAAATCACTGTAGATTCACACTGTAGATTCCCAATGGAAAAGACGTTACACCCTGTAGTCCTCAACTTACAACAGTTTACTTAGTGACTCTTCCAAGTTACATCGGTGCTGAAAAAAACTGACTTATGGACATTTTTCACATCACCATTGCAACATCTCCATAGTCATGTGATCAAAATCCGTGTGCTTTGCACCTGACTCGTACTTATCACAGTTGCAGCATCCCGGGGTCATGTGACCCCTTTTGCGACCTTCTGACAAGCAAAGTCAATGGGGAAGAAGCTGGATTCACTTAACAACCAGGTTACTCACTTAAGGACTGCAGTGATTCTCTTAACTGTGGCCGGAACGGCCGTAAAATGGGGCAAGACTCATTTAACCCTGAGACAACCCTCTCACTTAGCAACAGAAATTTGGGCTCGATTGTGGTCGTAAGTCAAGGATTACCTGACAATGAACATTGAGCAGGGGGCTGGACTAGAAGACCTCCAAGGTCCCTTCCAGCTCTATTCTATTCATTCATATACAGAGGTCCACCCCTCTCTCTTTGTAGATCCTTTCCAGCGTTCACCTCAAGATCACCAATATCTATTTGAGCATTCATTCTTTCCGATTTCATAGCTTTATTACGATTTTTATGTCGTTATAACATTTTGATTGTGAGCTGCCCAGAATTGTTTGTAAGATTAGTGGTTCTATACAGGCAGTCCTTCACTTACGACCACAGTTGGGCCACATCAAATTTTATGACTTTTTTTTTTGCCATGGTTGTTAAGCAAATCGCTGGAGTTGTTAAGGGAGTCACACGGTTGTTAAATGAATCCAGCTTCCCTATACTTGCATTGTAACTTGCATTACTAAACGAATAGTTGGTAAAAAGTCGAGGGCTGCCTGTGTCGTTTTGCTATAACACCACCAGGGGTCCTCAACCTTTTCGCTTCGGCGGGCTGGCGGCGTCGCCTTCAGCGGTTTCGACAGTGGGGCAAGGATTGTAGTCTTAAATCCCCACGTTTGTGCAAATGAAGTTTCACGCACTAGCCTGCCACTTCGGCAGCCCAGTTCCCAACGGGTCACAGCCTGGTAATAGTCCACAGGTGTTGGGGACCCCTGTTATATACCTGTGATTGTGAGGAGGTGAGCAGACATATGTAGAAGGAGAGTAAACTGGGATCAGCCTTTGAAGCCGCACCCGATCCCGATTCTTCTCAGGATTCCTTCTGCTCCTTTTTCCAGGAAAGCGGAAACTCGGAGGTGATCCTGATGATCCTGGATCTGGCCAACCTCAACTCCGTGCGAGCTTTTGCACAGACCTTCTTAAAATCGGAGCCCCGTTTGGACATCCTCATCAACAATGCCGGTGGGTGCTGAGCAGACCCCCCCCCACCGGGGTATCTGGGCGAGGGAATATTGTGGGGGTCTCCAGGATTTCTCTTCCTTCGGGGGTTTGGCCGTGACTTCAGAAGCAGCGCTCTCCTCTTTGTTTGTTTTTTGTATCCTGCCTTTATTATTATTTTTACAAGTAACTTAAGGCAGCGAACAGATCCAACACAACTTCCTCCTACTTTCCCACAACAATAACCCTGCAAGAGAGACAGAGACAGAGACTAGCCCAAAGTCACCCAGCCAGTTCCCATGCCTAAGGCAGGACTAGAACTCCCCATCTCCTGGTGATTGGCCCAAGGTCACCCAGATGGCTTTTGTAGCTAAGGCGGGACTAGAATTCACCGTCTCCTTGTGATTGGCCCAAAGTCACCCAGATGGGTTTCTTGTCTAAAGTGGGACTAGAACTCACTGTCTCTCGGTGATTGGCCCAAAGTCACCCAGCTGGGATCATGCCTCAGGCAGGACTAGAACTCACCGTCTCCTGGTGATTGGCCCAAAGTCACCCAGATGGGTTTCTTGTCTAAAGTGGGACTAAACCTCACTGTCTCCCGGTGATTGGCCCAAAGTCACCCAGCTGAGATCATGCCTCAGGCAGGACTAGAACTCACTGTCTCCTGGTGATTGGCCCAAAGTCACCCAGCTGGATTTCATGGCTAAGGTGGGACTTGAACTCATCATCTCCTTGGTGAACCGATTGTTTACAATCAGGTGTTTTTGCTGAAAACTACAAGTACCATTTTTGGACAAAAATGTCATAAATCATAGTCGTTTGACACATTGCCAAGGGCAGGCCTGTTGTCAAGAGCCCAATGCGGCCACAAGGGGGAGACACTGGAACTTTTGAACCGGGTCGTGGCTACCTTTTGGTAATTACGTGTGTCGTAACCTCGAATGATCACAAAGTTACCGGTCGTAAGGTGTGTAGACTCCTAGAATCTGTTTACTTTTTTGGCAGGGGTCTTTGAGGCTGGCCAGACAGCTGATGGTTTTGATCAGGCCTTCCAGGTCAACCACTTGGCCCACTTCTTGCTGACCCACTTGCTCCTGGACCGGCTGAAGCGCTGCACCCCGAGCCGGGTTGTAATTGTGTCCTCGAGTATGCATTACTTTGGGAAGATCGACTTTGGGACCGTCCACAAGCCGGGGGAGGGGATGTGGCAGGCCCTACAATCGTACTGCAACAGCAAACTAGCCAACCTTCTCCATGCGCGAGAGTTGGCCAACCGGCTGGAAGGAACCAACGTCACCTGCTACGTGGTTCATCCAGGTGAGTGGAAGTCCGGCTCAAAGGAGCCCAAGATGGAGACAACCCCCAGGTCCGTCTGGGGCTCCACCAGGCATTTCTCTCCCACTGGGGGCTCCCCCCCTGCAGAGCCACCCTGGGAGTTTCCTCCATTGAGCACCACTGGGGAGGGAGATGTCTCCCACCCTCCCGGGTCTAGAATCATAGAATCTTAGGGGTGAAGGGCCCTTGGAGGTCTTCTAGTCCGACCCGCTCCCTAAGGCAAGGATGAGGTTTTTCCCAGTCTCTTTCTCCTCTTTGTCTTCCTCCTTCTGCCCTTTCCCTTCTTCCCATCCTTCCTCCTCATCCTCCTCTTCCTTCTCTTTTTATTCCTCTGGAGATTTTACTTATCCTGGTTTTTGCCCCAAAACTTCAGAACTGTGCCTATGTTTTGATTATGAGTAAAGTTATAGTGTTGGTAAAATCATGTCCCAGGCGTTTCTTTTGTTGCATTTACCAATGGGACGGTTGACGCCTCGTAACTTTGAACGGTCGGTAAACAAACCGGGGTCTTATACAGGAGTACTTGTATTAGCCAGCTAGTTCTGTGAAACACACGCATATAAGCACTATTTTAACCAACTCAGGGAACAAACAGAACATCGTTATGTAATATTATCTATTGGAAAGTACGACAGTGCATTCAGATGGGCAATTCAGGACGCAGATGTACACAAACACACGCATACTCCGTCTGCAGCATCGCCCACTCACTTCAATGTTGGGCCTTCTGAAAAATATAAGTTGCTTCAAGGCTGCCAAATGGGCAACAGGTGTTGTGCAAAGGGTTCGTTCGGGATCTCCTCCTCCTCCTCCTCCTCCTCCTCCTCCTCCTCCTCCTCCTCTTCCATCTGGCTCACTCTGGAAGGTTCTTCTTTCCTTCCCAGGCTGTTCACACAACCAACTTTTGCTTTCAGGAGCTGTTAGAACCGAACTTGGCCGTTCCTTTCCACGGTGGATATTTTGGTCGTTTTGGTTCATTAGCTTCATGTTCAGCCGAGACAGCAACACTGGCGCCCAGACCTCCATCTACTGCGCCACCGAGGAGGGCATCGAGAGGCTGAGCGGGCGATATTTCGTAGACTGTCAGGTCTCAGAGCCCTGGCCATCAGCCTGCGATGACCAGCTGGCCAAGAAGCTCTGGGAATTTAGCGAGAGGCTGCTGGGACTGACCACTTAAGATGGGAAGGGACCGAGACGGAGTTTGGGGTCACCGAAAAAGGGTGTCCAATTAAACTGGGAGATCAAACTGCAGGGAATTTGAAAACTACACAGGGGTCATGGTGTGGCTAAGACAAGGGTTGAATTTCCAGAAAGTTTAAAAGCTAGAAAGTATTGAGGGGTTTGTTGTGGTGAGTTGCCCAGCGTTGAGTTTGAAGATGGACAGCCATAAGAATCTTTTAAATAAAGAAACTCCATCAAATTGTTGGTCTCTCCTGGCCTTTTTCTTTCTGTTCTTGAAAAGGGCTACTTCTTCCCATCCTTTGAAAGGTTTCATTACCTGTCATCAGTGATAGAAGGGAGTGGGTTTGTAGGAAGGAGGAGGAGGAGGAGGAAGAAAAGGAATGTGGGGTCCTTGGTGCTCTCTGAGCTTGGATGTTTCCTTGCAGACGTTTCATGACCCAACTAGGGAACATCATCAGTGCTAGAAGGGAGGAGTGTTTGAGGAGTGGAAGAGAAGGAAGACTGTGGGGTCCTTGGTGCTCTCTGATCTTGGTGGTCTTCTTATAGACATTTCATGACCCAGCTAGGTAACATCAGTGTCAGACACCAACTCAATACTCCTTTGCTACACTTATTTATTTATTTATTTATTTATTTATTTATTTATTTATTTATTTATTTATTTATTTATTTATTTATTTATTTATTTATATTTATATTTATATACCGCCCTTTCCCGAAGGACTCAGGGCGGTTTACAGGGTGATTAAAACAAAAAATACAAAAGTTAAAAACAGATTAAAAAAAATTATATCCGTCCCTGAACAAATAAAACCCCAGTTAAAATTAAAATTAAAATTCTCAGCTTGGGCCAGAGAGCTCGAAGAGCCAGGTCTTCAGGTCCCGGCGGAACGAACGGAGGTCGGGGGCGGTCCTAAGCTCCACTGGCAGCTGGTTCCAAAGGGCAGGCGCACCCACTGAGAAGGCCCTCCCCCTGGGTGTTATCCGCCGGCAGTCTCTTACCGGCGGTACCCTGAGAAGACCCTCCCTGTGGGAGCGCACTGGACGAAGGGAGCTTGATGCCGGCAGCAGGTGTTTCCTCAGATAACCCAGACCCAAGCCATTTAGGGCTTTATAGGTCATCACAAGCACCTTGAATCTCACCCGGAGGGCAACCGGGAGCCAATGCAGCTCGCGGAGCAGAGGTGTTACATGGGAGTATCGGGAAACCCCCATCTTTGGGAGCTTCTTTCAGTATTGAATAAAATAGAGCTGGAAGGGACCTTGGAGGTCTTCTAGTCCAGCCCCCTGCTCAAGCAGGAGAACCTATACCGTCTCAGACAGGTGAATGTCTAGCCCCTTCTTAAAAACTCCCAGTGATGGAGCGACCACGATTTCTGGTGGCAGGCTGTTCCACTGGTTGATTGTCCCCATTGTCAGCAACTTTCTCCTTAATTCCAGGTTGCTTCTCTCTTTGTTCAATTTCCAACCATTGTTTCTTCTCCTGCCATCTGGTGCTTTGGAGAATAACGTGAAACCCTCGTCTTTGTGGCAGCCCCTCCAATAGTGGAATACTGCTACTCCAATAGTGGGAGCATACTTCGGGGGGGGGGAATAAAAGTTCACCATTCCTTTCCAAGCACAGTCTCAGGAGCAGTTGCATTCCTCAGAAGACAGTTCCAAAAACATCTCTCTTAAATTTGACTGGACATGAGGGGACCAGCTAATGGGAGACACCTTCGGGAGGGAAAATTTACACTGGGGATTTTGGTGCGCGAATTTAAGTTCTGGCGTTGCACTACTGTATTTCACTTGGCTTGTAGTAAACCACACCTTTCTCAACCCGAGTGCCATCCCAAGAATGCTGCTGGCTAGCCAGTAAAGGAGTTAACAGTGGTCTTCTCGAAATGGAAAGGCACATTAACAGCCCTGTTAGATTTGGGATATATCCAATGCCTTGGGATATGTCTACATGAAATAAAAGTACCTATGTTGTTAGTTGCAAAGTCGTGTTCGACCCATCGCAACTCCATGGACAACGTTCCTCCAGGCCTTCCTGTCCTCTGCCATCTTCTGGATAGTACCTATAGTATTTCTTAATTAGATGGCTAGCGGGGATGGGTCCTTCCAGGTGTGTAACCAAACTGCAACCCACCTAGAAACTATTAGATTTGTTGTGGCCCCTATCAACGATCAACAAATGGTTTGGTGGGAAAAGTGGGATCCCATGGTAAATTGGGTGAAAGAGACTTTAAAACTCTCTCTGAGGCACCCAAGTGAAGAGGCTGCAGTGAAAATAGAGTCATGCAAATTCGCTCCCCCCCCATTAAAGAAAAGACTGGAGCTTCATCACCACGTGGACGAGAGAAGGGGCACCCCCATACCACAGAGGAGGAATACTAGGGGTTAAAGGAGGTCTTTGGCAAGTGAGAATATCTTGTACTTCCCCCTCATTGCTCCACAGACTGCGCCATAGAAATTGTCTTGGAATTGCGTAGCAGCTGTCCAGATGAAGTTAGAGACACTGACACAAACTTGTAGCCTTATATAAATAAATATATTTTACATTTATATTCACAGCAGATGAGATAGTCAGGAACACAGGAACATTGTGAGGTACGGTAGAAGAAGAAAAAGGCGGGAAAAAAGGAAACTCCCTCTTTACACCCACAGCAGCCAATCGCAGCATAGATTGCCTCATGGAGGAGCCAGCACTCTCCAGTCAATCAGCTATAACTGTGTGTTCTGGCCTGTTGTACGCTTCACTGTCCCAGCTATTAAATTCAATGTCCTATTGTACCGTACATTCTTTTATGCATTTTTTTGTGTTTTTGTAGTTGTGTCGGCCTTTTAGTTAATGGCGAACGCTGCCTTTTTCATAGATAAGAGCCAGCTTCTTTGTTGGGACAGTGTTGTTTGTTAGTAACTAACATTGGTGCTACCTTCCCCGTAGATAAAGGGTCAGCTTGTTTGCTCAGATGATATGTTGATTGCCATCAATTTTTGTGCCTGCTATCTTTCCCATCGATAAGAGTTGGCCTTTTTTTTTCTGAGGGAGCATGTTATTTCCCTATTGCTGCTGTCAGTTTTACTGACAAGGAGGAGATGGACCTTTTCCATACATAAGGACTGCCTGTGTTGGCAGGGTTCAACTCCCTTCTGTTGCCCCCGGATGGTTGGGTTCCTAGACTGTCTTAGAGGAGAGAACAAATAGAGATTTTGAAGAGAGAAAAAAAGTTTAAAAAAAAGAAGAGAGAGAGGAAAAAATGAGATCCTGCCCTCAACCATGAGTGTGAGTGGAGAGACATATACTGGATAAAGTGATTGAATTGATAGGTGAATGCATGGTGAGAGAAAAACTAAAAATGTAACCACAAACATGTTAGCTTGAATTATTCCTTGTTCATTCATGTATTCACAAGTGCTGTCTTTTTATGTTTTGCCTTTTATATTTTGGCACAGCTTCGCATCCGGGTCAGCTTCCTGACACCAACGCCCCCCCCACACACACAGAGGCCAGCGAGCGCATGGGGGCCAACGGGGTCCATCAGCAGCCACAGCATGCTGGCTGTCCTGCATAATGGCAAACTGGCCACAGAGCCCCAGTGACGCGGGTGGAGACAGCCCCGGGGCGGCTGGAAGGGAGCCCGGCCCATCCACTTGAGGGCTCTTGATGGGAGTGGCTTCTGCTGCTGCTTGAACCGGTCAACCATGCAAGAGAGGTGAAGGGGCAGCCGGGGGTCTGGAGCCAACTCGGATGCTCGCTGGCAGCCCGACGAGGCAGTGGATCTCGTGCACCAGCTGCCCCTCCTGCTTCTCTGCATGGTTGACCAGTCGGAGCAGCAGCAGAAGCCACCCCCTCAGAGCCGTCGAGCGGATGGGATGGGCTTCCTTCCAGCTGTCCCGAGGCCGTCTCTGCCCGCAAGGCAATTGTTAAGTGCATCGTGCTTGATTTTATGATCTTTTTTGCCACGATTGTTAAGTGAATCACTGCGGTTGTTAAGTGAATCACACAGGTTGAATATGTTTGAAATATTGGAGTCCTGTGAAAGTTGGTCACACGTCCCATTTTTCAGTGCCATTGTACCTTCAAACGGTCACTGAATAAATGGGGTATTACTACCTGTATTACCCCTGAACAATTTTAAGCTATTCTTCTTTGTTGATGTAAGACTGCTCTGAAAGAGTTGTGAAAATCATGACCAGAGCCGGAGTTTCTCAACCTGGGCAATTTTAAGACGTTGCTTAACTTTAATTCTGGGAGTTGAAGCCCACCCGTCTTAAAGTTGCCACAGTTGAGAAGCACTGTGAAACAAACACTGTGTGTCATACCACAAAAACTGCAGGCACACCAATGCAGGCCCGGCTCTTGGGTCCCCATCAAAGACTGGGCGATGTTGGTGAATCCTTTCTCTGGCCTTTCCTAGGTGGAAATGTAGGGATTGGGAAGGCCACAGCGGTGGATCACTGGAGGCTTTCGGAAAAACACTGGACAAAGATTTATCTGAAATGGTATTGTTGAAGGAAAAGTCTTCATCATGATTCATCCAAGCCGGGAATAAACAACATGGCGACTGCTTTAGAAAGAAGTTTGCAGTTTATTGAAGAGGAGAGCCAGACAGAAAGCTTGTGGCTTAATTTCCTAACTTTGCTTTGCTTTGCTTACAGGGCCTAACCAGCTGGTTGCCCAAATCTAATTCTCTCATTCACTCATTCCGTTCCATTTTCATACAATGTTTCCCTTTTCCCTAACAAAAGCTCCTGCGCTCTGGCCAAACCCCCATGCTTTTTAGGGTCTGCCACTTGAACAGATCCTTTCTGCTGCTAGGAAAAGCCAGAGGGACCAAAATCCAACTGTGATTGGGAAAAGGGTCTTCTCACTCACACACACAGAAACATAGACACATTTCTCTCACTCCCCTGGACTTTAAAGTTAAAAGTTAGAGGTACTCACCTTCACCTTCTTTCCAAAGCAGCCCTTGAGGTCAAACTCAAAACTCCCTTTACTACCCTGGCTCCACATGGGCAGGGCCTGGAAAACCCATCCACAGACACAATGTGTCTGCTGCCGGCAACATGGGGCTTACCAGTCTCAGTCCATTGGAGAGGTTAGTGTGGAGTCCCATCTGGGGTGCCAAATTGTTGAAGGAAAAGTCGTCATCATGATTCATCCAAGCCGGGAATAAACAACATGGCGACTGCTTTAGAAAGAAGTTTGCAGTTTATTGAAGAGGAGAGCCAGACAGAAAGATGGCTCTGGAAGAAAGAGGCTGAGCACCTGTGCGGAGTGGGTTTTTATACCCTCTGGGGCTCTTGAGGTTGTTTCCTGTTCTTGTTTGAGGCTTTCTATTTCCTGTGTCACGTATTCTGACCTGAGTCTGGGTGTGCCTTTCTGGCATTCTGATGGTGGTGGGTTAATCCTATTATGTCCCAGGGGTCATATCCTGCTTCCCTGTGGCTGTGGCTGATGTTGATCTTTCTTCCTAATCCCAGTTTCCTGACAAGATTATCACATCTGCATTCCTGAAGACTTGGTTTCTGTTTGGGACAGAAAGACTTTGGGCCAAGGTTGGTTTCTGCTTTTAAAATCCTTTAGGGAAATATATTCTGCCCTTTTAATATTTCCTTCCGACAAATCCCCCCTTTGTGCCATAAGTGTGTGAATGACACACTTACTGGCACAAGATTAAAATTGATCTGGTCAGGGAGACTTGGTAAACAAGCTTTAAACTGCTAAACCACAAAAAAAAGGAAGACACTAATAGTAGCAAGCAGAAAAAAAATCCTGCAGTGGCTTCCAACCCATAAAGTTCTAAAAGTCAGGGCAAACATTTTGTTAGAAATTTATAGGGTCTAATATTCATTTTCAGATGTTGGATGTCACTTTGAGCTTCCAGTCAGGTTTGCACATTCCTCCCAAAATTCTATGGTTTGCCTCAATACATAACCACTGGCTGCCTATTTTCAAGGGTTGCAAACTTCAATTATTATTATTTATTATTTATTATATTTTTATACCGCCCTTCTCCCAAAGGACTCAGGGCGGTGTACAGGGCAATAAATACAAAAACAGGATACAAAAGTTAAAAGCGATTAAATAAATGCCCAAGGTTAAAACAATAATTAAGATGTATTTAAAACCCCAACCCTAACCCATCAGACCAGGTCAGATTGCTCAAATAGATACGTTTTTAGATCATGCCGGAAGGAGCGAAGGTCGGGGGCCGTCCGGAGCTCAACCGGCAAGCGGTTCCATAGGTCTGGCACAGAGAACGCTCTCCCCCTGGGGGCCACTAATCGACATTCTTTGATCAGAGGCACCCTGAGGAGGCCCTCTCTGTGGGAGCGCACTGGACGGAGGGAAGTTGACGCCGGCCGCAGGTGTTGCCGTAGGTAATCCGGACCCATGCCATGTAGGGCTTTGTAAGTCATCACTAACACCTTGAACCTCACCCGGAGGGCAACCGGCAGCCAATGCAGCTCGCGGAGCAAAGGTGTAACATGGGAGTATCGGGAAACCCCCAGCACAACTCGTGCGGCTGCATTCTGCACCAGTTGGAGTCTCCGAGTGGACTTCAAGGGCAGCCCCATGTAGAGAGCATTACAGTAGTCTAGACGAGAAGTCACGAGCGCATGAGTGACTGTACGCAAGACATCCTGGTCTAGATAGGGTCGCAACTGGTGCACCAGGCGAACCTGGGCAAAGGCCCACCTAGTCACAGCTCCAATATGCTCTTCTAAAGAGAGCTGTGAATCTATAAGGACCCCCAAGTTGCGTGCCCTATCTACGGGGGGTAATAGCTCACCTCCCATAGCCAGATATGGGATAATCGGAATTTCCCGGGATGCCGGCACAAACAGCCACTCAGTCTTGTCAGGGTTGAGTCGAAGCCTGTTCCTCCCCATCCAGACCCGGACCGCCTCCAGGCAGTCCTCGACTTACTTCATTTAGTGACCATTCAGAGTTACGATGGCCCAGAAAAAAGTGACTCGTGACCCTTTTTCACACTTATGACCGTTGCAGCATCCCCACGGTCACGTGATCCAAATTCAGACACTTGGCAACTGACTTGCATTTATGACCGTTGCTGTGTCCCAAGGTCATGCGATCCCTTTGACGACCTTCCGGCAAGCAAAGCCAAGGCTTAACAAGCTTGTTACTAACTTATCAACCGCAGCGATTCACTTAACAACTGAGGCAAGGAAGCTCGTAAAATGGGACAAGACTCACTTAACAAATGTCTCACTTAACAACAGAGGTTTTGGGCTCAACCGTGGTCGTACGTCGAGGTCAACCTGCTCTTTAACAGAGGGATCCTTAGAGTTGCAGTCATTTCCACGGAGACAGAGAAGTGCCATGGAGAAAGCACACAGCCCGGGGGAGGAGGGGGGCTGTGCTAATTGTCCAGGTGCTTTGCTGTTATTTTGTGTGTGCTTTTCCGTGTGTTTTCCTACCTTCACCTCAGAAAAAAATTAAGGGGAGAAATTTAAAGTGGACAAATTTAGCTGGTCAGTCCCAGCAGCCTCTCGCTGAATTCCCAGAGCTTCTTGGCCAGCTGGTCATCGCGGCCCTGTCGACTGGGCACCTTCGGATGGCAGTCCACAAAATACTGCCCGCTCAGCCGCTCGATGCCCTCCTCAGTGGCGCAGTAGATGGTGGTCTGGGCACCAGAATCACAATTTCGGCCGAACAGCTTCACGAACCAAACCCACCAGAAGAGCCAACGGGGATACGAGCGAAAAACTTCGGTTTTAACAAGTCCTGAAACCAAAGGAAGAGAGAACAGGCTGCAGATGGAAGATTACCCAAAAGGGGGGGAGAGGGAGGGAGATCCTGAATAAACCCTTCACACAGTACCCGTTTCCCACCAGGAACCATGGGCCGCTTAGCACCCTTTGGGCAACATAGGAAATGTCTCAGAAGACCAAGAGCTCAAGGGTGAGGATGCCAGCGGGTTTCTTTGTGTGTGTGTGTATGTGTGTGCGTGTGTGTTTGTGTGTGCATGTGTGTTTGTGAGCATGCGTGCATGAAGTCATTGCAGTGGGGCAACTAATACATTCGAATAAAAATAACAATGTTCTGATAGAATATTTGTAGCTCAGGGCTGAAGTGTGAGGTCCTTGGTCCACTCTGAGTTCGGCTGTTTTCTTGCAGGATGTCAACGTTGTGACAATCAAGAAACTGCAACCATTTTACTTTTTGCTTTGACTGTGCTTTTCCTGATGTTTGAGACATTTAGATGTAGAAGGGGGGAGGAGGGGAATGCTACCACAACAATTGCAGCTGTGTGTGAACACAAGGTCAATGTTAGATAAAGTTTTGGCGGGTTGAGAAGTTGGGAGGAGAGCCCGCATTTTAGAATAATTGGTGAATGTGGTTTATGACAGCCTTTCTGGGGTGGGAATTGCAACTTGTTACATTGTATCAGGGGGAGGGAACTTCAGTCTTGGGTTCAACTATGTAAGTGCCAATACTTTTTTCCTGAATAAAATGTGCTTTAAGGAAGAAATCTTTGCCTTGAAGTTCTTTTAATTGGTTTCACCTATTGGAACCGCGACACAGACATTTCATGACTGAACCTGGGAACGTCATCAGTGCTAGAAGGGAGGGGGGCTTGTGGAGAGGAGGAAGAGGAGGAGAAGGGAGGAGGAGGAGGAGGAGGAGAATGAGGTGGATGGGGAAGAAGAGGAGAGGAAGGAGGAGGAAGAGGAAGAGAATGGCATGAGGGGGAGGAGAAGCAGGTGAGGAGGAGGAGAAGGAGGAAGAGGAAGGTGATAGGAGGAGGAGGGTGAGGGTGAGGAGGAGGAAGGAAAGAGAAAGGGGGGAGGAGAGGAGAGGAGGAAGAGGAGGGGAGGGGAGGGAAGAGGAAGGGAAGAGATGGCAGGAGGAGAAAGGAGAACAGGGGAGTGGAGGAGGAAGAGGGGGAGGGGGAGGAGGAAGAAGAGGAAGAATATGAGGGGGAGGGAGGAGGAGGAAGAGGGGGAGGGGGAGGAGAAAGAAGAGGAAGAATATGAGGGGGAGGGAGGAGGAGGAAGAGGGGGAGGGGGAAGGAAGAGAGGGGGAGGTGGAAAAGGAGGAGGCGGAGGAGGGGGAGGAGGAGCAGGCAGAGAAGGAGGAAAGGAGGAGAAGGATGAGGGGAGAGGGAGGAGGGAGGGGGAAGAAGGAAGTAATGGAAAAGGCAGAGGTAGCTTAGGGAAAGCTTCATCCTTGCTCTAGGTAGGGGGTTAGTCTAGAAGACCTCCAAGAGCCCTTCCCACTCTAAGATTTTAGGATTCTGTTAGCTTTGGGACCCGGGAGGGTGAGAGACGTCTCCCTACCTAGTGGAGCGCGATGGAGGAAACTCCCGGGGTGGCTCTGCAGGGTGAGGGTGGGGTTGAGGGAGCCCGCACTGGGAGAGAAATGCCTGGCAGAGCCCCACACGGACCTGGGGGGATCCATCTTGTGCTTCTTGGAGCCGGACTTCCACTCACCTGGATGAACTGCGTAGCAGGTGACGTTGGTTCCTTCCAGCCGGTTGGCCAATTCTCGTACGTGGAGAATGTTGGCTAGTTTGCTGTTGGAGTACGATTGTGTGGCCTGCCACTTCCCCTCCACCGGTTTGTGGATGGTCCGAAAGTCGATCTTCCCAATGTAATGCATAGTTGAGGACACAATTACAACCCGGCTCGGGGTGCAGCGCTTCAGCCGGTCCAGGAGCAGGTGGGTCAGCAGGAAGTGAGCCAGGTGGTTGACCTGGAAACCCAGGTCAAAGCCATCAGTGGTTTGACCATTCTGAATGACCCCTGCCAAAAAAAGTAAATGGATTCCAGGTAATCTTCAGTTTACAACGTGTCACTTTGTGATCATTCAAAGATACAACAGATGCCCAAAATGTATTTGCAACCCAGTTCCAAAGTTGCAACGGCTTCCCCCCCACCCCCCCAGTGTTACATGATCACATTATAGGCGCTTGGGAATTGGTGTTCACTTTACAACCTGGCCCACCGTCATGTGATGGAGGATTTAGGCAGGAAAAATCAAATGCATAGGTATAGTATAGGTGGTACCTTGCTCAATAGTAGTAACTATAACTCCCGTATAGACTACTGCAATGCTCTCTACATGGGGCTGCCCTTGAAGACCACCCGGAGGCTTCAACTGGTGCAGAGTGCAGCTGCACGGGTAGTGATGGGAGCACCCCGATACTCCCATATTACACCCCTCCTGCGTGAGCTGCATTGGCTACCGGTTGCCCTCCGGGTGAGATTTAAGGTGCTGGTACTTACCTTTAAAGCCCTACATGGCCTAGGCCCGGGATACTTGCAGGACCATCTGCTGCCGGGAACGAATTCCCATCGCCCAATACGCTCACACAGAGAAGGCCTCCTCAGGGTACCGTCGGCCAGACAATGTCGGCTTGCGACCCCCAGGGGAAGAGCCTTCTCTGTGGGAGCACCAGCCCTATGGAACCAGCTCCCCCCTGAGCTTCGGACGGCCCAAGATCTCCAGTCATTTCACCGCGGCCTCAAAACACTACTTTCCCTGGACTGACAGGGATTTTAATTATGTTTACAATTTTAACTCTATTCTTTAATTTATTTTAATTTATTTCAATTTTTAATTTTAATTTACTGTACAGAGACCTTTAAGTTTTGTTGTTGTTAGCCGCCCTGAGTCCCCTGGGAGATAGGGCGGGATATAAGTCCCATTAATAAATAAATAAATAAATAAACTGTGAGAGGGATCTCGGAGTCTTAGTAGACAATCACTTCAATATGAGCCAGCTGTGTGCTGCAGCTGCCAAAAAAGCCAACACAGTGCTAGGCTGCATTAACAGAGGGATAGAATCAAGATCAAGTGAAGTACTAATACCACTTTACAATGCTTTGGTAAGGCCACCCCTGGAATACTGCATCCAGTTTTGGTCACCACGATGTAAAAAAGATGTCGAGACTCTAGAAAGGGTACAGAGAAGAGCAACCAAGATGATTAGGGGGCTGGAGGCTAAAACATATAGGGAACGGTTGCTGGAATTGGGTATGTGTAGTTTAACGAAGAGAAGGGTGAGGGGTGACATGATAGCAGTGTTCCAATATCTCAGGGGCTGTCCCAAAGAAGAGGGAGTCAAGCTCTTCTCCAAAGCACCTGAAGGCAGGACAAGAAGCAACGGATGGAAACTAGTCAAGGAGAGAAGCAACCTAGAACTAAGGAGAAACTTCCTGACAGTTAGAACAATTAACCAGTGGAACCACCTGCCTCCAGAAGCTGTGAATGCTCCAACACTGGAAGTTTTTAAGAAGAGACTGGACAGCCATTTGTCTGAAATGGTATAGGGTTTCCTGCCTTAGCAGGGGGTTGGACTAGATGACCTCCAAGGTCCCTTCCAACTACTTCTTCTTCTTCTTCTTCTTCTTCTTCTTATTATTATTATTATTATTATTATTATTATTATTATTATTATTATCATTATCATTATCATTATCATTATCATTATCATTATCATTATCATTATCATTATCATTATCATTATCATTATCATTATCATTATCAAGAAAGATACATTTCGGTTTGGAGAAGATGGATAGATTTTATTCAGAAAAAATATGGGACTAAAAAGTTCCATTTAGCTTATGAGTAAATTTTAGATTGTTATAATTTATTATACTGGAAATTTTTCTTTTTTCTTATTAGTTATAATATATATATATTATACGGTATTATTATTGTATTAGTATAAGTTGGATACTTTTAGATTGTTTGTAATTATGTTATAGGCGGGTTAAAGTGTATTATGTATTTGGTTATTTATATAGTTGGTTAATGTTAGTTAGATTATGATTATTATATATTTGTAACCCTGTAATCAGCTTTGGGAAGTGGGGGAGGGGGAGGGGGGTTTAGGGGTGGGTTGGGGATGGGATAATATTGTAACTTTTATAAAACTTTTCAATAAAAAAAAGATCATGAAATCATAGTAGTCACAGGGGTGACCCACTTTATAACTGTCACACTTTACAACCATAATGGGCATATGTTGTAGACTATCTCTAAAGCACCCAGTTTGCTCTAGTGCAAGGGTGTCAAACTGTCAGCCCACGGGCCGGACGCATCACGACGAAACCGCGCCCACCCCATTGCCGGCAATGGGGAAAAAGCTCTGATACATCGCGCGATGTCACGTGACGTCGTGGGTTTGACATGCCTGCTCTAGTGGTTAAACCTAGAAAGCAGGAGGCTGTGAATTCAAATCCTACCTTAGGCATGAAAGACAGCTGGAAGACTTTGGGCCAATCACCAGGAGTCTGAGCGTTCTATGTCCCGCCTTAGCCATGAAAGCAAAGTGGGTGACTTTGGGCCAGTCATTCTCTCTGAGCCCAACCCACCTCACAGGATTGTTGTTATGAGGAAAATAGGAGGAGGAAGGTGAGTTTGATCTGTATGCCAACTTGAGTTACTTGTAAAAATAATAATAAAAAAATACCAAAAACAACTAAAAATAGGAGAGAGCTGCTTCTGAAGTTATGGCCAAACCCCCAAAGGAAGAGAAATATTGGAGACCCCCACAATATTCCCTCGCCCAGATACCCCAGGGGGGGTCTGCTCGGCACCCACCGGCATTGTTGATGAGGATGTCCAGACGGGGCTCCGATTTTAAGAAGGTCTGTGCAAAAGCTCGCACGGAGTTGAGGTTGGCCAGATCCAGGATCATCAGGATCACCTCCGAGTTCCCGCTTTCCTGGAAAAGGAGCAAAAGGAATCCTGAGAAGAATCGGGATCAGGTGCGGCTTCAAAGGCTGATCCCGGTTTACTCTCCTTCTACATATGTCTGCTCACCTCCTGACAATCACTTCAGGTGGTGTGTCATAAAACAATACAGGCAGTCCTCAACTTGCAAGTTTTCGAAATTACAATACTGCCCGAAAAAAGTAATTTACGACTGATCCTCACAATTTTGACCATCGCAGCATCCCCAGGGGTCATGTGATCAGAATTTGTGTGCTTGGCAACCAGCGTTATTTTTGATGGTGGCGGCATCCTGGGGTCATGTGATCACTGTTTGTGATTGTCCCAAGAGGATTCCCACAAACAAAATCAATGGGGAACTTGGATTCACTTAATAACCATGTGATTCACAAAACAGGTGAAGAAGGACAATTAAGATGGATGAGTTTTAATAACCAGAACCAAACGGATCACGCAGATCCAACAAAAGCACTTCCAGGAATGCAGCTGCCCCCCAAAATATGGAGCCGCCCTGGACAGAACCCGGACAGGACAGGTCAGAATTGAAGGCAAAGCTCTTCAAGTGGGGAATGGCTCGGGGTCCGCAGGGTGACCAGGGTGCATCAGAAGAGTTGGGATCTCAAATTCAGCATAGTTGATTGGTTGGAGAGTGCTGGCTCCTGCATGAGGCAATCTGCACTCTGATTGGTTGCCATGGGTGCGGAGGGGGAGGTTCCCTTCTTTCCCGCCTTTTTCTTCTGTGTCCTCTGTGTGCTGTTAAGATTTACCTCACAAGGTTCCTGTGTTCCTGACAGGTATATTTATATTTGTATTTATTCTTATATTTATATGTATAGTTATAATTTATATTTATATAGTTTGAGTTACAGTTACAGTTATGTAAATGATAAAATATTAAGTTAGGGTAAAACCATGATAAAATCACCATAATATTGAGGCAGGCCATAAAGAAAGATACAAAGAATACATAAAAATGCTGCATGACATAAAAGTGAGGTAGGACATAAAAGTGAGGCATAGAGAAAATGCGTGTATTAGTTGGAAGAAGAACAAGGAAATGGAAGATGCCAAACCACAAGTTCAACTGTCGGTCACACCTCGTAGGCCAGCACAGAGTTCAGTTACAGCTAACCACATATGTCTCGCTTGTAGCTAACCACAAACATGGTGCCAGAAACTTAGACGCTTAGCAAGACACCTGTGACCTTTGCCAGAGAAAAGGCTGCAAGATATTTAGCTATAATTTAGCATCGCAAAGGTGGGCTACGGATGAGCTAGAAGGGGGCCTAGAACTCATGTAAACAATCAGAGCTCGTAAGTTACATTTCCGTGTTTTGCTACTTGTGGAGACTATATATGTACTTGCTTTTCCCTGAAAATGTGTTCAGACATAGACATTGCTTTTTGTTCTGAACCTTTTGCGTGCAAAATAAAACAAACTTCTTTTGATTCCGAGGTCTGAGTCTCTTGATTCTGCAACAATATGAAGCCATAGAGTCGCAGTGGGATGTTATAATTCATTATCTAAGGAAGCTAAAATCTTTTAACTGCTTCTGGTGTGAATTGAAATTTCCTAAGGAGATTTTCTTGGAGTATGTGTTATTGTTTGTTCCTGTCAAGGAATTGCGCAGCAGCTCTACAGATGAAGTTTACTTTACGTTACTGTAAATATACAGTATACATATATATATATACAGGGCTTTTTTTCTCATAGAACGCTCATATAAAACGCTATATATAAAATTCTGGATGATGACAAAGACTGCTGTAAATATGTGTTTGTGTGTGTGTGTGTGTAGTCTTTGCCATCATTCAGAAAGAACACAAGATAAATAGTTAGCTTCCTTATATATCGAATTACAACATCCTATTGTAATTCTATGGCGCCATATTATGGTGATTTTATCATGGTTTTACCCTAACTTAATATTTTATTTATTTATTTATTTTATTTAGTTATATTTATATACCGCCCTATTCCCTGAGGACTCAGGGCGGTTTACAGGGAATTAAAAATCCAAAATACAAAAATTAAGAACCAAATTAAAAAATATTAAATTAACCCTGTAGTCAGTTAAAAAGAACCCCAAATTAAAAATTCCTCCTCAGTCTGGGCCCGAGAGCTCGAAGAGCCAGGTCTTCAGGCCCCGGCGGAATGATCGAAGGTCGGGGGCAGTTCTCAGCTCCACCGGCAGCTGGTTCCAGAGGGCAGGCGCTCCCACCGAGAAGGCCCTATCCCTGGGTGTCACCCGCCGGCAGTCTCTTACCGGCGGGACCCTGAGCAGACCCTCCCTGTGGGAGCGCACTGGGCGAAGGGCATTTGATGCCGGCAGCAGGTGTTCCCTCAGATATCCCGGACCCAGGCCATGTAGGGCTTTATAGGTGATAACCAGCACCTTGAATTTCACCCGGAGGGCAACCGGAAGCCAATGCAGCTCACGGAGTAGAGGTGTTACATGGGAGTATCGGGAAACCCCCATTACAACTCGCGCGGCCGCATTCTGCACCAGTTGAAGCCTCCGAGTGGTCTTCAAGGGCAGCCCCATGTAGAGAGCGTTACAGTAGTCCAAACGGGAGGTCACAAGCGCATGAGTAACTGTGCGTAGGGCGTCTCGGTCCAGATAGGGACGCAACTGGCGCACCAGGCGAACCTGGGCAAAAGCCCCCCTGGTCACGGCTCCTATATGGTCTTCGAAATTGAGCCGTGAATCCAGGAGGACGCCCAAGTTGCGAGCCCTATCGACGGGGGGTAACACCTCACCCCCCATCATTAAGGATGGAATAACTTGGTTAACCCGAGATGCCGATATGCACAGCCACTCAGTCTATTGTATTGTCCACCTATTAAATATACAGGTAGTCCTTGACTTATAACTGCAACTGAGTCCAACATTTCTGTTGCTAAGGGAGACAGTTGTTAAGTCAATTTCTTGCCACAGTTGTTAAGTGAATCACCACAGTTGTTAAATTAATAACACAGTTGTTAAGTGAATCTGGCTTCCCCCTTGACTTTGTTTGTCAGAGGTCGCAAAAGATGATTGCATGACCCCAGGATGGTGCAACTATCATAAATATGAGTCAGTTGCCAAGTGTCTGAATTTTAATCACATGACCCCAGGGGTGATGCAATGGTCATAAGTGTGAAAAATGGTCATACGTCACTTTTTTCAGTGCCATTGTACCTTTGAACAGTTACTAAATGAACTGTTGGAAGCCAAGGATTACCAGTACAACATCTCTCTCTCTCTGACTCTATGGTGCCATAATATAGTCATTTTAACATGGTTTTACCCTATTTTAATATTTTATCTCATCTATTGTAGTGTCCACCTATTAAATATACAGGTAGTCGACTTATGACCACAATTGAGTCCAACATTTCTGTTGCTAAGTGACACAGTTGTTAAGTGAATTGCACTGGTTGTTAAATTGGTAACATGGTTGCTAATATGGCTTCCCCATTGTTTTTGCTTGTCAGAACATCTCAAAAGGGGATTGCGTGACACCGGGGCACTGCGACCGTCATAAGTATGAGTCAGTTGCCAAGCATCCGAAGTTTGATCATGTGACCATGCTGCAATGGTCGTTAAGTGTGAAAAATGGTCATACGTGCCTTCAAAGTTTGAAAAGTCGCTAAATTAACTTGTAAATTAAGGACTACCTGTAGAACAGCTCTCCCATTGTGACTTTACAGCGCCATATTATGGCAATTTTATTATGGTTTTACCCTAATTTAATATTTTATATTTATTGTACTGACCACTTATTTGATATACACATATTTGTTCCTACTTTAAACTTACATTTGCATCTGCCTGTATGCTGCATTTTATCTGCATTGCATATAAGGAATTGCATGATCTCGGTAGATGCCATGCGCTAAATAAGTAAATAAAAACCATCAGAAAAAGACCTGAGTGCTGAAGAACGGAAGGAAGGAGAGACCCACACGGCAGGCGCTTACCCGTCTGATGTCGCACACAGCCGATTCTCCTCTTGCTTTGTCGCGGCAGGCCAGAATGACACGGGCGCCTCTCCGGGCCAGATCCACCGCTGTGGCCTTCCCGATCCCAGTATTTCCACCTAGGAAAGGGCAGAGAAAGGATTCACAGAGATCGCCCAGCCTTTGATGGGGACCCAGGAGCTGGGCCTGCATTTGTGTGCCTGCAGTTTTTGTGGTGTGTCACACATGGAAGCATTTGTGTGGCAGCGTTTGTCAACCTTGGCAACCTTAAGACAGGTGGACTTCAACTCCTGGAATTAAAAGCATCTTAAAGTTGAGAAACCCTGGCTCAGGGCGTGATTTTCACAACTGGAGTCCATTTAGATCTCTGAAAGGACTACTTTGTAGTGAGATGGGTGGTAAAAAAGTTTAGTAATTAAAAAGTTAAAAAATGAAAGGCATTTCAAAAAATGGGATGCAATGTTCCTGTCAGACCAGAAGATGGCGCAGGTCTCCCAACACTGGCTCTGCAGGATGTCACTTTACCAACACAAGTTACAAAACAATTTGAAGGCCAGTCATGCATTAATACATGGATGAGGGGAACTAACTAATTGTCTTTTCTCACTCTGATCCGAGGACAAGAGCCGGTCAGAAGAGCCCAGGTGAGGGCGGGGATAGTTCTGAATGCCTTCTTCATGTTAGAATAAGCAACATCCCGTGTATCCCCCCTCCCCCTCTGGTTGCAAAGTCCGCATATGGATGGATATGGAGGAGACAGCTTTCAAACCAGCTTGATTAAAATCACCCATTACAATAAAAGACTCCTCCGAGTAAATAGTTTGGAAGTCACTGATGGTGTGATTCAGGGGCCTCACCTCTGCTTGCACAAGGAGAGGAACATACGCAGTTGTGATAATGGTAACAGAAAGTTCCCCAGGCAGACAGAAGGCTCTGCATTTGATAGTCAAAAGCTCCACACCAGGGGAGCACAGACTTGAGACCACCTTGGCATTATTACACCATCTGTCATTTCTATAAAAGCAGACAACCCCCCCCCACGGGATTTGCCCCTAAGAGCAGCTGAAATGTGGAGAATCGCACCAAGCTTAGCAGCTGTACCTGGGACGGAGGGCTTTAACCGAGTTTCTGTTGCAATGATGGCAGGGCAGTTTCTCCCCTCCTGGTTAGTTATTAAATCTAGCCTCATGTGACCTTCATGGATTACTGCCTTGTCATGGTGAAGGGGCTTGAGTAAATTCAATGAAGCTATGAGCTATGCCGTGCAGGGCCACCCAAGACGGACAGGTCATAGCAGAGAGTTCTGACAAAACGTGATCCACTGGAGAAGGAAATGGCAACCCACTCCAGTATCTTTGCCATGAAAACCCTATGGACAGTACCAAAAGGCAAAACGATATGACGCTGGAAGATGAGCCCCTCAGGTCAGAAGGCGTCCAATATGCTACTGGGGAAGAGCAGAGGGCTAGTACTAGTAGCGCCAGAAAGAATGAAGCGACTGGGCCAAAGCCGAAAGGACGCTCAGCTGTGGATATGTCTGGTGGTGAAAGGAAAGTCCGATGCTGTAAAGATTTTTTCTCCATAGGAACCTGGAATGTAAGATCCATGAATCAAGGAAAGCCGGACGTGGTCAAACAAGAGATGACAAGACTAAACATCGACATCTTAGGTATCAGCGAACTAAAATGGACAGGAATGGGTGAATTTAATTCAGATGACCATCAGGTATACTACTGCGGGCAAGAATCCCTCAGAGGAAATGGAGTAGCCTTCATAGTCAATAAAAAAAATAGGAAAAGCAATCCTGGGATACAATCCTCAAAATGACAGAATGATCTCAATTTGAATACAAGGCAAACCATTCAGTATCACAGTAGTCCAAGTCTATGCCCCAACCACCGGTGCTGAAGAGGATGAAATTGACCGGTTCTATGAAGCCCTACAGCACCTTATAGAACTAACACCCAGAAATGATGTCCTTATCATCATGGGGGATTGGAACGCTAAAGTAGGAAGCCAAAAGATAACCGGAATAACAGGCAAGTTTGGCCTTGGAGTACAAAATGAAGCAGGGCACAGGCTGATAGAATTTTGTCAAGAGAATACGATGGTCATAGCAAACACTCTTTTCCAACAACCCAAGAGACGGCTTTACACATGGACATCACCAGACGGTCAACACAGAAATCAGATTGACTATATGCTCTGCAGCCAAAGATGGAGAAGCTCTATACAGTCAGTAAAAACAAGACCAGGAGCTGACTGTGGCTCAGACCATGAGCTTCTCATTGCAAAGTTTAGGCTTAAACTGAAGAAAGTAGGGAAAAGCACTAGGCCACTCAGGTATGAATTAAATCATATCCCTGTTGAATATACAGTAGAGGTGACAAATAGATTTAAGGAATTAGATCTGATAGACAGAGTGCCTGAAGAACTATGGACAAAGGTTCGCAACACTGTACAACAGGTAGCAACCAAAACCATCCCAAAGGAAAAGAAATGCAAGAAAGCAAAATGGCTGTCTGAGGAAGCTTTGCAAATAGCTGGGGAAAGGAGGGAAGCGAAAGGCAAGGGAGAAAAAGAAAGATACGCCCAATTGAATGCTGAATTCCAGAGAATAGCCAGAAGAGATAAGAATGCCTTCTTAAATGAACAGTGCAAAGAAATAGAAGAAAACAATAGAATAGGGAGGACCAGAGATCTTTTCAAGAAAATTGGAGAGATGAAGGGAATGTTTCATGCAAAAATGGGCATGATAAAGGACCAAAATGGCAGGGACCTAACAGAGGCAGAAGAGATTAAGAAGAGGTGGCAAAATTACACAGAAGAACTATACAAGAATGAGCTTAACGTCCCTGATAATCACAATGAGGTGGTCACTGACCTTGAGCCAGACATCCTGGAATGTGAAGTGAAGTGGGCCTTAGAAAAGCTGAGCAGCAACAAAGCTAGTGGAGGTGACAGTATTCCAGCTGAGCTATTCAAAATCTTAAAAGACGATGCAGTAAAAGTGCTACACTCAATTTGCCAGCAAATTTGGAAAACTCAGCAGTGGCCACAGGATTGGAAAAGATCAGTTTACATTCCAATTCCAAAGAAAGGCAGTGCCAAAGAATGTTCAAACTATCGCACCATTGCACTCATTTCTCATGCTAGTAAAGTTATGCTTAAAATCCTACAAGCTAGACTCCAGCAGTATGTGGATCGAGAACTACCAGAAGTACAGGCAGGATTTCAAAGAGGCAGAGAAACTAGAGATCAAATTGCCAACAAATTGCCAACTGGATCATGGAGAAAGCTAGAGAGTTCCAGAAAAACATCTACTTCTGCTTTATTGACTATGCTAAAGCCTTTGATTGTGTGGATCACAACAAACTGTGGCAAGTTCTTAAAGAGATGGGAGTACCATACCATCTTATTTGTCTCTTGAGAAACCTATATGCGGGTCAGGAAGCAACAGTGAGAACTGGTCACGGAACCACTGATTGGTTCAAAATTGGGAAAGGAGTCCGGCAAGGCTGTATACTGTCGCCCTGCCTATTTAACTTATATGCAGAGCACATCTTGAGAAAGGCAGGGCTAGATGAATCAAAAGTTGGAATTAAGATTGCCGGAAGAAATATCAACAACCTAAGATATGCAGATGATACCACTTTAATGGCAGAAAGTGAAGAGGAACTAAAGAGCCTCTTGTTGCGAGTGAAGAAGGAGAGTGCAAAACTTGGGTTGAAACTAAACATTAAGAAAACCAAGATCATGGCATCCGGCCCTCTCAATTCCTGGCAAATAGATGGGGAAGAAATGGAGGTAGCGACAGATTTTATTTCCCTGGGCTCCAAGATCACCGCAGATGGGGACTGTAGCCAAGAAATTAAAAGACGCTTGCTCCTGGGGAGGAAAGCCATGGCAAATCTAGACAGCACACTAAAAAGCAGAGACATCACCCTGTCAACAAAAGTGCGTATAGTCAAGGCTATGGTCTTCCCAGTTGCAATGTATGGCAGTGAAAGCTGGACCATAAGAAAGGCTGAGCGCCAAAGAATTGAGGCCTTTGAACTCTGGTGCTGGAGAAGACTCCTGCGAGTCCCTTGGACTGCAAGGCGATCAAACTGGTCGGTCCTAGAGGAGATCAACCCTGACTGCTCTTTAGAAGGCCAGATCCTGAAGCTAAAACTCAAATACTTTGGCCACCTAATGAGAAGAAGGAAGGATTCACTGGAGAAGAGCCTCATGCTGGGAAAGGTGGAGGGCAAGAGAAGAAGGGGATGACAGAGAATGAGGTGGCTGGATGGAGTCACTGAAGCAGTAGGCGTGAGCTTAAATGGACTCCAGAAGATGGTAGAGGACAGGAAGGCCTTGAGGAACGTTGTCCATAGGGTCGCGATGGGTCAGACATGACTTCGCAGCTAAAAACAACAACATGTGACCCATTCTTGGCTCCAATTTTGGCTCTTGGTTCTAAAGGTAGTGAAGATTGCAAACCCCCCCCCCACACCCCCCCCTCAATTTTAGTTTAAGACCCTTTGGATAAAGTGAGCCAGATGTTTTCCGAATATATTCTTTCCAGCTCTTGTGAGGTTCATGCCGTCCCTTGCCAAGAGTCCTTCATGTAGGGATTGCAGACCCTGCTCCAGGAAGCTGAAGTTCTCTTGGCAACACCAGTTTTTAAACCAGCAGTTCGTTTCTAAAATCCTTTGCTCCCTGATTGGATGTTGGCCTTTTAGTGGGGAGGGGGTTGTTGGTTTTTTCCCCACTTCACAGTTTAAATAATAAATGGTTGCAACGTAAGAGGTGATTTTGACGGACAAAAGAGCCAAATCTCCCTTATGAAAATTGAAGAGCAGTTCAAAGGATTTCGAACAGGATGCTTGAGAAGATGTAAAAATGCTATTAAGGCAGACAGAAAAGAGAAAACCATTCGAAAGAGGCTCTTACATCGTCCAGAGATACCAAGCAGAGTGAGAAATAAACTCAAGAAAACCTCACCTCGATTTTTCTTTACTACAGGAAGGAGCAGAGTGGATGACTTTGAGCCAATCAGCAGGAGACTGTGAGTTCTAGTCCTACCTTAGGCATGAAAGCCGGCTGGGCGACTTTGGGCAAATCACCAGGAGCATGTGATTTCTAGTCCTGTAATGTATTGGGTGTCAAGTTTCCGATGTATGGGCTTTTCAGGTGACTCTGAGGCATTGTATACCTTAAAAGTCCTTTATTAGGCTAATACACCGGCAAATGCTTGCTCGAAAGAAGCTGGAATCTGAAATCTCCACCCCCTTGCACAATATATTAAAACACAATTCTCCACCTTTCTAATTTTGTCATTAATCATATTCTCCAATTAATTTAAAGAATCAGTTTCCCTTTCGTTAGAAGAACCGCCAAAACCTTATCGTCTTTAGAGAGACAAATGGCCTTGAAAGTGCATTCCTATTCTTCCCTCCTCCCAACTTTTAAACTAAAGCAATACACAAGTCTTAAAGCAATACACAAGTTTAATATATGAAATAGCTACTTCTTCATCTCTTGTCAAGCAATAACATTGGATGTTAACAGCGTTGACATTGGGCCTTTTACTTTTACTTTTACTTTTACTTTTACTTGAACTGTTTTCACTTGTCTTTGAATGCTGCTTGAGATTACTTAATTAGGGTGTCTGTGTAACAGTTGCTGACTGCCCAGACATGCAGTCTCCAGGACCATCATTGGTTGGCTCTGGGGTGGGAATAGGTTCCTTTAAACTATTGGCCGCCACCTAGCGGCCAACCGTATAAGTAGCTACGCAGAAGCCTCTGATTCAGTTATGTTCCTGTTACTTCAATAAAGCAATGTTCCTGTTTGAACCTCTTGTCTCGCCTCCTGCTTCCCAAGAATCCACAACATAACAAGTCTCCTTAGCCCAGCTTTCACACCTAATACTAGAACTCACCATCTCCCGGTTCCTAGCCTGGTACTTTCACCACGAGACCAAACGTTCCTGCTTCTGGCGCAATCGCTCTTAGCATCAGGATTTCTTGCAATAATTTAATTTGAATATCTCTGCTGGCAACTGTCTTGGTGTCCTTCTGCAGGAATGTTGAACGGGCCGCCCAATTTGCTAAACTTCCCAGCTCCCCCAGTCTCCCTTTTAGGGCTGAACTGGCTTTTCTGCATCCATGCTTTCTTCTCTAAATTGCCCCCGGCTTCTCTGCATCCCTGGGGGGAGGACTACAGTGAGTGGGGCAGCCAAAGCAGAGCCAGGGACTAAGAGAAGTGACCCCTGACCCCAAGTAAAATGAGCCCCAGGCAGCCCGAAAAGCTGGTTTCCAGCCCTCTCTTAGGCCAAACAACTGGCCCAAATCAGGCACAACATGATAACTAAGTTATGCCCCAAAGAAGAGGGGTCAAAGTATTCTCCAAAGCACCAGAGGGCAGGGCAAGAAACAATGGTTGGAAACTGATCCAAGAGAGAAGCAACCTGGAATTATGGAGAAAGTTCCTGGCAGTGAGGACAATTAACCCATGAAACAGCTTGCCACCAGAAACCGTGGGCGCTCCATCACTGGAGACTTTTAAGAAGCTAGACAGTCACTTGTCTGAAATGGTATAGGTTCTTCTGCTTGAGCGGGGGGCTGGACTAGAAGACCTCCAAGGTCCCTTCCAGCTCTATTCCCATTCCCATTCCACTCCACTCTATTCTAAATTCAAATGTTTGAGGGGCTGCCAGAAAGAAGAGGAGGTCAACTTATTAATCAAAGCATTGAGGGCAGGAGAAGAAGTAACGGGTGGAAACTCATCAAGTAGAGAACCAGCCTAAAACTCAAGTTTCCGGACCGTGAGAAGAATTAACCGGTGGAACGGCTTCCCTCCAGAAGTTCTGGGCGCTCCGTCACTGAAGGTTTTGAAGAAGAGGCTGGTCAGACCCCTGTCTGACATGGTGGGGTCTCCTACTTGAGCAGGAGGGGTGGAGTAGAAGACCTCTAAGGTCCCTCCCAACTCTTCTGAGGCTACCCCAGTGCATGGGTGTGGGTCTCTGGCAGCGCCGCCCAGCCCAGCACGGAACTTTCTCCCCTGCTCTTCCGAGCCTCGTCCTTCCTTCCCGGGCAGGGGTCCCAGGCAGACCCCCAGGCTGGTCTCTGCGGACCCTCCCGGTTCCCCTCCCCCCCCTTTGGGGTCTCACCTGCTTTATTCCAAAGGGGCTTTTTTGGCCGGACTTTCTCGCTTTCGTTAATGTCAGCGCCCCCCACCCCAACCTCGACGCCCCCCCCCCCGCCTGGGATGGAGCGCAGCAGCCCCCGGAGCTACCTGTGATGAGAACCGTCTTGCCCCGCAGGCTGACCGCGTTCCGGCACCGGGTGGCCAAAGCCAAGTTGTAGTAGAGCAGCGCGCAGAGCCCCAGCAGCCCCGCCGCGCCCGCCGCCAGCCCCGCCGCCGCCTCCATGGCCCGCTCGCCCGCCCGGCCCCGCTCCCTTGCCCCGCAGCCCGGGAGCGCTTGGCCTTTACCGGGACGGTCCCCGCCCTGGCCCGCCTCCCGCTCCTCCCCGCGTGGGAAAGCCACGGCCACGGGCAGCGCTGCCAATCTCTCGCCCTCCCTTCTTCCCCTCTTGCGTTAAGGAGGGAGGGAGGGAGGAAAGAAAGAAAGAGGGGAGGGAGGGAGGAGATGAGAATGAGAAGAAGGAAGGAAGGAAGGGAGGGAGGGAGGGAGGGAGGGAGGGAGGGGGAGGGGAGGGGGGAAAAAGGAAGGAAGGAAGGAAGGAAGGAAGGAAAAGAAAGAAAGAAAGGAAAGAAAAAAGAAAGAAAGAAAGAAAGAAAGAAAGAAAGAAAGAAAGAAAGAAAGAAAGAAAGAAAGAAAGAAAGAAAGAAAGAAAGAAAGAAAGAAAGAAAGAAAGAAAGAAAGAAAGAAAGAAAGAAAGAAAGAAAGAAAGAAAGAAAGAAAGAAATGCTGTCTGGGGAATTTGGGAGTTGGTCCACACATCTTAAACTTGCCAAGGTTGCAAATTCTGCTTTACAGTTTGCCCAGAGTCACTGTTGCAACATGGGCAGCTTTATAATGCTTTGTTGTTGTTGTTGTTGTTAGTTGCGAAGTCGTGTCCGACCCATCGCGACCCTATGGACAATGTTCCTCCAGGCTTTCCTGTCCTCTACCATCTTCTGGAGTCCATTTAAGCTCACGCCTACTGCTTCAGTGACTCCATCCAGCCACCTCATTCTCTGTCGTCCCCTTCTTCTATTGCCCTCAATCTTTCCCAGCATTAGGCTCTTCTCCAGTGAGTCCTTCCTCCTCATTAGGTGGCCAAAGTATTTGAGTTTTAGCTTCAGGATCTGGCCTTCTAAAGAGCAGTCAGGGTTGATCTCCTCTAGGACTGACCGGTTTGATCGCCTTGCAGTCCAAGGGACTCGCAGGAGTCTTCTCCAGCACCAGAGTTCAAAGGCCTCAATTCTTTTGCGCTCAGCCTTTCTTATGGTCCAACTTTCACTGCCATACATTGCAACTGGGAAGACCATAGCCTTGACTATACGCACTTTTGTTGACAGGGTGATGTCTCTGCTTTTTAGTGTGCTGTCTAGATTTGCCATGGCTTTCCTCCCGAGGAGCAAGCGTCTTTTAATTTCTTGACTACAGTCCCCATCTGCAGTGATCTTGGAGCCCAGGAAAATAAAATCTGTCACTACCTCCATTTCTTCCCCATCTATTTGCCAGGAATTGAGAGGGCCGGATGCCATGATCTTGGTTTTCTTAATGTTTAGTTTCAACCCAACTTTTGCACTCTCCTTCTTCACTCGCAACAAGAGACTCTTCAGTTCCTCTTCACTTTCTGCCATTAGAGTGGTATCATCTGCATATCTTAGGTTGTTGATATTTCTTCCGGCAATCTTAATTCCAACTTTTGATTCATCTAGCCCTGCCTTTCTCATGATGTGCTCTGCATATAAGTTAAATAGGCAAGGCGACAGTATACAGCCTTGCCGGACTCCTTTCCCAATTTTGAACCAATCAGTGGTTCCGTGTCCAGTTCTCACTGTTGCTTCTTGGCCCGCATATAGGTTTCTCAAGAGACAAATAAGATGTTCTGGTACTCCCATCTCTTTAAGAACTTGCCACAGTTTGTTATGATCCACACAATCAAAGGCTTTAGCATAGTCAATGAAGCAGAAGTAGATGTTTTTCTGGAACTCTCTAGCTTTCTCCATGATCCAGCGTATGTTGGCTATTTGATCTCTAGTTCCTCTGCCTCTTCGAAATCCTGCCTGTACTTCTGGTAGTTCTCTATCCACATACTGCTGGAGTCTAGCTTGTAGGATTTTAAGCATAACTTTACTAGCATGAGAAATGAGTGCAATGGTGCGATAGTTTGAACATTCTTTGGCACTGCCTTTCTTTGGAATTGGAATGTAAACTGATCTTTTCCAATCCTGTGGCCACTGTTGAGTTTTCCAAATTTGCTGGCAAATTGAGTGTAGCACTTTTACTGCATCGTCTTTTAAGATTTTGAATAGCTCAGCTGGAATACTGTCACCTCCACTAGCTTTGTTGTTGCTCAGCTTTTCTAAGGCCCACTTCACTTCACATTCTAGTATGTCTGGCTCGAGGTCAGTGACCACCTCATTGTGATTATCAGGGACATTAAGCTCATTCTTGTATAGTTCCTCGGTGTAATTTTGCCATCTCTTCTTAATCTCTTCTGCCTCTGTTAGGTCCCTGCCATTTTGGTCCTTTATCATGCCCATTTTTGCATTGAACGTTCCCTTCATCTCCCCAATTTTCTTGAAAAGATCTCTGGTCCTCCCTATTCTATTGTTTTCTTCTATTTCTTTGCACTGTTCATTTAAGAAGGCATTCTTATCTCTTCTAGCTATTCTCTGGAATTCTGCATTCAATTGGGCGTATCTTTCTTTTTCTCTCTTGCCTTTTGCTTCCCTCCTTTCCTCAGCTATTTGCAAAGCTTCCTCAGACAGCCATTTTGCTTTCTTGCATTTCTTTTTCTTTGGGATGGTTTTGGTTGCTACCTCTTGTACAATGTTGCGAACCTCTGTCCATAGTTCTTCAGGCATCCTGTCTATCAGATCTAATTCCTTAAATCTATTTGTCACCTCTACTGTATATTCAATGGGGATATGATTTAATTCATACCTGATTGGCCTGGTGCTTTTCCCTACTTTCTTCAGTTTAAGCCTAAACTTTGCAACGAGAAGCTCATGGTCTGAGCCACAGTCAGCTCCTGGTCTTGTTTTTACTGACTGTATAGAGCTTCTCCATCTTTGGCTGCAGAGCATATAGTCAATCTGATTTCTGTGTTGACCGTCTGGTGATGTCCATGTGTAGAGCCGTCTCTTGGGTTGTTGGAAAAGAGTGTTTGCTATGACCATCGTATTCTCTTGACAAAATTCTATCAGCCTGTGCCCTGCTTCATTTTGTACTCCAAGGCCAAACTTGCCTGTTATTCCGGTTATCTTTTGGCTTCCTACTTTAGCATTCCAATCCCCCATGATGATAAGGACATCATTTTTTGGTGTTAGTTCTATAAGGTGCTGTAGGGCTTCATAGAACCGGTCAATTTCATCCTCTTCAGCACCGGTGGTTGGAGCATAGACTTGGACTACTGTGATATTGAATGGTTTGCCTTGGATTCGAACTGAGATCATTCTGTCATTTTGAGGATTGTATCCCAGTATTGCTTTTCCTACTCTTTTATTGACTATGAAGGCTACTCCATTTCTTCTGAGGGATTCTTGCCCGCAGTAGTATACCTGATGGTCACCTGAATTAAATTCACCCATTCCTGTCCATTTTAGTTCGCTGATACCTAAGATGTCGATGTTCAGTCTTGTCATCTCTTGTTTGACCACGTCCAGCTTGCCTTGATTCATGGATCTTACATTCCAGGTTCCTATGGAGAAAAAATCTTTACAGCATCGGACTTTCCTTTCACCACCAGACATATCCACAGCTGAGCGTCCTTTCGGCTTTGGCCCAGTCGCTTCATTCTTTCTGGCGCTACTAGTACTAGCCCTCTGCTCTTCCCCAGTAGCATATTGGACGCCTTCCGACCTGAGGGGCTCATCTTCCAGCGTCATATCGTTTTGCCTTTTGGTACTGTCCATAGGGTTTTCATGGCAAAGATACTGGAGTGGGTTGCCATTTCCTTCTCCAGTGGATCACGTTTTGTCAGAACTCTCTGCTATGACCTGTCCGTCTTGGGTGGCCCTGCACGGCATAGCTCATAGCTTCATTGAATTACGCAAGCCCCTTCGCCACGACAAGGCAGTAATCCATGAAGGGGTTATAATGCTTAATAGTCAATAAACATCTTATAAATAATGGCATATAGATGCTTGCCTCATCCTAAGATGCAAAAGATGGCTGTTGACATAGGATGGTGTTACGGGGCTTTCCCGGGCAAGGGCAGGGGTCAATAACCACCCCTCTGAGGGCAGCATTGTCTGTACAGATGGTCAATAATAGTAAGAATAACAGTATAACGGAGATGGAAGGGACCCTGGAGGTCTTCTGGTCCAATCTGCTACTTAAGCAGGAGACCCTGTAACTTTTCATTCCTATCTCTTCTTAAAAGCCTCCAGTGATGGAGCACCCACACCTTCTGGAGGCAAGGAGTTCCACTGGTTAGTTTTTCTCACTGTCAGGAAATTTCTCCCCAGTTCCAGGTTGCTTCTCCCCTTGATTAGTTTCTATCCGTTGATTCTTGTTCCGCCTTCGGGCTCTTTTAGAGAACAAATTTGATGAGTTCCCCTTCAATTCCCTCATCTAAGTCATTGATGGAGATGTTGAAGACTCCTGGGCCTAGGTCAGAACCTTGTGGTACCCCACTGCTTACTTGTCTCCATGTGGATGTAGTGCCTTTGAGGACTACCAATTGAGTATGGTTTGTCAGCCAGCTACAGTTCCATCTGGTGGTGATTTTGTCTATTCCACCTTTTCCTAGTTCTATTCCAAGGAGTAGGTTGTGGTCCATTTTGTCAAATGCCTTACTGAAATATAAGTATACTATGTTGATTGCGTTTCGCTGGTCTACTAGTTTAGTCACTTTATCAAAGAATGAAATAAGATTGGGTTGGCATGACCTACCTTTGTTGTGTACTGTCACTTTAGGTCAGGCCAGGTTTTTCTTCTCATCCTCCTGAGGGAACATAATGTATCTGTGTTGATGGGTTTGGCGGAGACTTTCATATCCTGTGGTGTAATCTTGACTCGCCTATAATCCACATCTCTATTTCAATGAGTGGGTGGAATTCCTGCAAAGGAACGTATTGGTCCCTATTTTCCACAGTGCAGCCATGTTTTTGTCTGTCGAAACCTTTGTTGTATAAGGAGGTAGTTGGTCAGGTGAGCTCTTTCAAATACAAACCGTAGCTTCCTATGATTGTAAAAGTTGGACCTTAAAGAAAGCAAGATAGGTAGGAAACCGACGCATCTGAGCTGTGCTGTCTGAAATGGTATAGGGTTTCCTGCCTGAGCAGGGGGTTGGACTAGATGACCTCCTAGGTCCCTTCCAACTTTATTATTATAAGTCTCTTATGCATCCCTTGGACAGCAAAGGTGTCCACTAAGCACATGCTGGAGCACATGACACCAGACATGTCACTGGAAGGCAAAATCCCCCAAACCGTGTCTCGCTGATTGTGGCTGTGTCACACGGGGGAATTCAGTGGTGAAACAATTATGCCTTGGAGAGTCAGTGGTAAAAGGAAACCAGGCCGTGAAAGAACACGGTGACTGGACACCATCAAAGCTGACACCGGCCCGAGCAGAGAACAACTCAAAGAAGTAGTGCAAGATTGGAGGACGTGGAGAGACGTGGCCCGTAGAATCACCAAGAGTCTATAACACAATAACAGAGTTGGAAGGGATCTTGGAGGTTTTCTAGTCCAACCCCCTGTCCAAGCAGGGGATTCCGTATCATTTCAGAGAAATGGTTGTCCAGTGTCTTTCTGAAAGCCGCCAGTGATGGAGCACCCACCCCTTCTGAAGGTAAGCCAATCCACTGGTTGATTGCTCTCACCGTCAGGAAATTTTTCCTAAGTTCTAGGTTGGTTCTCTCCTTAGTTTCCATCCATTGTTTCTTATCTTGCCTTTGGTGCTCTGGAAAATAGTTTGCCCCCTCGTCTTTGTAGGACCCCCTTAAATATTGGAACACTGCTATCGTGTCACCCTAGTCCTTTTCCCCATGAAATTAGACATACCCAATTCCTGCAACCAGTGTGTGAACACGTTTTTTACATCGTGGTGACCAAAACTGGATGCCTTATTCCAAGTGTGGCCTTTCAAAGCCATTGTAAAGCGGTGTTAACACTTCACCTGATCTTGATTCTCTCCTTCTGTTAATGCAGCCTAGCAGCGTGTTGGCCTTTTGGGGTGCTGCTGCTCATGGCCAAGTGATTGTCCACTAGGACTCCTGCCAGTTTGGTGTCAACTGCAATTTTTTTTTTTTTATTTCAATTCCATTTTTTATCCCGCCCTTCTCCGAAGACTCAGGGCGGCTTATAAGCTTAACAGTAGCCTTCATTCTATGTATATGCCTGCTTATTAGGGCTTTCACACACACCCCCAAGCGGCATTATTACAAAGTCAGCTTAATTGCCCCCAACAATCTGGGTCCTCATTTTACCTACCTCGGAAGGATGGAAGGCTGAGTCAACCTTGAGCCTGGTGGGACTCGAACCTGCACTAATTGCAGGCAGCTGGTGTTACTTAAGGAGGCATTAGCCCACTGCTCCACCAAGGCTCTTGATGAGTTCCCCTTCAATTCCCTCATCTAAGTCATTGATGGAGATGTTGAAGACTCCTGGGCCTAAGTCGGAGCCTTGTGGTACCCCACTGCTTACTTCTCTCCATGTGGATGTAGTGCCTTTGAGGACTACTCGTTGAGTACGGTTTGTCAGCCAGCTACAAATCCATCCGGTGGTGATTTTGTCTATTCCACCTTTTCCTACTTTACCAATGAGTAGGTTGTGGTCCATTTTGTCAAATGCCTTACTGAAATATAAGTATACTATGTCGACTGCATTTCACTGGTCTACTAGTTTAGTCACTTTATCGAAGAATGAGGCAATATTGGTTTGGCATGATCTTCCTTCGTTGTGTATTGTCACTTTAGGTCAGGTTAGGCACAACATAATGTACCTGGGTTGAAAGATTTGGTGAAGACTTTCATATTCTGTGTTGTAATCGTGACTCGCCTATAATCCACATAACTATTTCAATGAGTGGGTGGAATTCCTGCGAAAAAATGATATGCAGGTTCTGAGCTTTTGCTGGTAAAAATACAGGAAACCAGAAGTTGCCTTCAAGCTTTACGTTTTTATTCAGCTGATCAAGAGACGTGCTTCTCTAAATGAGAGCAGCTCCTGCGTATCCCTTGGACAGGAAAGGTGACCAACAAGCAAGTGCTGGAGCACATGACACCAGACATGTCACTGGAAGGCAAAATCCCCCAAACCGTGTCTCACTGATTGTGGCCGTGTCCCACGGGGGAATTCAGTGGAGAAACAATTATGCCTTGGAGAGTCAGTGGTAAAAGGAAACCAGGCCGTGAAAGAACACGGTGACTGGACACCATCAAAGCTGACACCGGCCCGAGCAGAGAACAACTCAAAGAAGTAGTGCAAGATTGGAGGACGTGGAGAGACGTGGCCCGTAGAAGTACCAACGGTCTATAACACAATAACAGAGTTGGAGGTTTTCTAGTCCAACCCCCTGTCCAAGCAGGAGATTCCGTATCATTTCAGAGAAATGGTTGTCCAGTGTCTTTCTGAAAGCCTCCAGTGATGGAGCACCCATGCCTTCTGAAGGTAAGCCAATCCACTGGTTGATTGCTCTCACCGTCAGGAAATTTTTCCTTAGTTCTAGCTTGCTTCTCTCCTTAGTTAGTTTCCATCCGTTGTTTCTTATCTTGCCTTTGGTGCTCTGGAAAATAGTTTGCCCCCTCGTCTTTGTAGGACCCCCCTTAAATATTGGAACACTGCTATCGTGTCACCCTAGTCCTTTTCCCCCATGAAATTAGACATACCCAATTCCTGCAACCAGAGTGTGAACACGTTTTTTACATCGTGGTGACCAAAACTGGATGCCTTATTCCAAGTGTGGCCTTTCAAAGCCATTGTAAAGTGTTTCTACGCATGCCCAAGATGGCGGACGTGCTTGGCTGAGCTCCGTGAGCTCCAGCTGGTAGGCGTCCCCTAGGAGCCCCTCAGGAGCCTTCGGGCTCTCTGTGTTGGGGATTGGGGGTTAATGTTGACAGGCAGTGAGGCAGCGAGGCAGTCGACGAGGTAGGCAGTGGTCCGCTCAGGCTCTTACCTGCTGGTCTGCCCGTCTGCTGGCCCTGCTGTCTTCCGTCCGCTTGCTTTTTGCCTGCTTGCTCTTTGCTTGCTTTTTGCCCTTTCCGGGCCGTCTGCGGCTGTTTGCGGCCGACGCCGGCGTTTCTTGCTGCTCTGGGCCGTTCGGGCCGCTTTCGGCGGCGGCGTCCTCGAGCCGTTCTCGATCGGCGGAGGGGACGCCTGTGAGTTTATTCTGGCGGCGGCGGCGGCGACAGCGTTGGCATTGGCGGCGGCGGCCTTTTTGAGCCGCGTTCGGCGGCGGCGGCCTGCGTTTGGTGGCGGCGGTGGCGGCAGCGGTGGATTTCTCAGGCCGTGTTCTGGCCGTTTTCGGCGGTCAGCGGCTGACGGTGATGTTTTCTGGGCCTTTCGGCCTGTGCTACCAGCGGCGACATCTGGTCTGCTTTCGGGCCGATTTTGGCGGCATCGGCGTCCTCGGGCCTGTTTGGGCCGTTCGCAGTGGTCGGCGGTCGGCTGCGGCGTTTTCCGGGCTTTTGGCCCGTTTCGCCGGCGGCGGCGTTCCCATGTTGCTCCGGGCTGCCTCGGGCTGCTTTCGGCGTTGTCGTCGTCCTCGGGCCGTTTCGGCGGCAGAGAGGACGACTGCGAGTCATCTCTGCGGTGGTGGTGTTTCCCTGTGCTGTTTTCTGGCCGCTTTCGGCGTCATCGTCGTCTTCGGGTCGTTTCAGCGGCGGAGAGGACGACCGCGGGTCATCTCAGTGGCGGTGACGGCGACATGTGTTTCCTGCACCGTTCTCGGGCCGCTTTCGGCAGCGGCGATGGCGTCTTCAGGCCACCTTTATCACCTTGGCCCGCCTAGCCCTCTGCCTTGGACATATATATCTACCAACTTTCTGCCTACCCCCCTTTCCCCTTTGGACTTGGATGGACCTGGGTACTAGCCACGGTGGGAGAGTGGCTTGGGTTTACATCTGCAGCCCCATAGAGGTGGGAGCTCTATGGGGTATGCCCTACCCAGGGGTATATCTTGGACCACCCCCCAGGAACAGAGTTGCAACCCATCGTGAGAGGACGGGGGAGGCCTGTTTCTGGGGGCACCCAACTGAGTGGCAGTGAAGTTGGGTGAGGGTCCAGATATTCATTCCCTTTGTTTCGATCCTCCTATTGAAATTGCCAACTATGGGACTGCCTTTCCTGGACTCTCCGGACTTATATGCATCAATATACCAGCACAGACCTGTTCGCCCTCAGGGGTGCCCCCCTCTCCTGGGTGCGACCCGCCTTTTTTAATACCTCCAATCTCGATGAAGGGCCCAATTGTTGGGACCCTGAGAGATGGCCGGGCAGGGGCAGGGGCCCTCAATATGGTTAACTTTTTAGCAAAATTTTTTATGGGGTTAGGGAGAGGGGTGGGAGTGGGTGGGGGTTGTTTGGCTATGGGGGGTGGTCAATCAACCGTGGCTCAGGCCAGGCCTGGGTCTGACAGCGCGGGGGAGAGCGGGGTGTGGTTGCCTCCGGGGCTCTGTAGCGGGTCGTGGGACTACTGATTCCCACGACATTGGGGAATGGCAGCAGGTGCATAAACAGAGGGCCGTATCGTTACCGGGGGGGTCGTCTCTGCTATTTGCAAGCGGTGAGGCGCTCCGACCCTCTATTTCTTCCCCGAGGTTCTGGGAGCGAGGATGTGCAGCCTCCAGAGCTCCGGCTGGTGTATCTGAATGCCAGGTCCGTGATTAATAAGGCTCCCCTTGTTCGGGATTTAGTTGAGGGTGAGCATGCGGACCTGGCTTGCATCACGGAGACTTGGTTGGGCCCAGAGGGTGGGGTCCCTTTGGTTGATCTTTGCCCACCAGGTTTCCAGGTGCTACACCAGCCCCGAGCTCAAGGTAGGGGTGTGGGTGTGGCGGTAGCTATTAGGGAGACCTTATGTCCGCGGGAGACCACCGTTCCTCAGATAGTCGGGTGTGAGTCTCTTTTTGAGATTTGGTCCGGGGGCGCAGTTGGGCTTGCTGCTGGTGTACTTTTCGCCTAGTCGCGCAGCGGCAGCCCTGCCCGAGCTACTCGATGTCCTCTCTGGGTTGGTGATTGAGTTCCCCAAACTTATAGTTTTGGGTGACTTCAATCTACCATCCCTGGGAGGTTCATCTGAGTTAGCTCAGGAGTTCATGGCTTCCATGACGGCCATGGACCTGACGCAAGTAATTTCTGAACCAACTCATGAGGAAGGCCACACCCTTGACCTGGTTTTCTTATCTGGACGGTGGTTTGATGATCTTGGTGGGGGCTCTCCATTTATTATGCCCCTGTCATGGACCGATCATTACCTCCTGCGGCTGGTCTTCCGTTTTGCCACCCCCCGCCGTGGGGGTACGGAGCCAATTACATGGTACCGCCCCAGACGCTTAATGGATCCTGATAGGTTCCAGGCAGTGCTGGGGTCCCCACCTGCCTCCGTTGCTCACAACTCAGCGGATGCCCTAGTGGAAGCCTGGGAAAGGGCGGCCACTGGGGCACTTGACCGAGTTGTACCCTTGCGGCCCCTGACCCGGTGCAGATCCCAACGAGCTCCATGGTTCTCTACGGAGCTCCGGGAGATGAAGCGTCGGAAACTGGGCCTAGAGAGCTGTTGGAGGTCCAGCCGATCCAAATCCGACCGGTTGCGACTAAGAACCTTTATTAGATCTTATCTCGCAGCGATGAGGGCGGCGAGGTGTAATTACTTCTCTGCCCTCATCGCGTCCACAGATAATCGCCCGGCCGCCCTGTTTAGGGTAACCCGCTCCCTCCTTAATCAGGAGGTGAGGGAGGAACCCTTGCAGGGTCGTGCCGAGGAGTTTGGTCAACATCTGCTGGATAAAATCGCTCGGATTCGGACCGGTCTGTACTCCAACTGGGCAGAGTCTGACGATCAGGACACGGGCGGTCTTGTCGATGTTATCTGGGAGGAGTTTGATTCTGTGACCCCTGAGGAAGTGGACAGGATTATGGGGAGGTTGAGCTCCACCACATGTTTATTGGACCCGTGCCCTTCTTGGCTGGTTTATGCAGCTCAGGAGAGGACACGAGGCTGGTTCCAGGCAGTTATATCTGCTTCCTTGAGTGAGGGTAATTTCCCCGCCGTCTTGAAGGAGGCGGTGGTGAGACCTCTCCTCAAGAAGCCTGCTCTGGACCCAGCTGTTTTGAATAACTTTCATCCGGTCTCCAACCTTCGCTTTCTTGCGAAGGTTGTTGAGAGTGTGGTGGTGCATTAGCTTCTCCTGGTCCTGGATGAAGCGGATTATCTAGACCCGTTCCAATCGGGTTTCAGGCCCGGGTACAGCACGAAGACAGCATTGGTCGCTCTGGTGAATGATCTCTGGAGGGCTAGGGACAGAGGACATTCCTCTGTCCTTGTCCTATTAGACCTCTCGGCGGCTTTCGATACCATCGACCATGGTATCCTGCTGCGGCGTCTCAGGGGATTGGGAGTGGGAGGCACAGTTCTTCAGTGGTTCTCCTCCTATCTCCTGGGATGCTCGCAGTCGGTGTTGGCAGGGGGGCAGAGGTCGACCCCTAGGACTCTTGTTTGTGGAGTTCCTCAGGGATCGGTCCTCTCGCCTCTCCTGTTCAACATCTACATGAAACCGCTGGGTGAGATCATTCGTGGTTTTGGAGTTGGGTATCATCAATATGCCGATGATACCCAACTTTTCATTTCGACCCCAAACCACCCCAGTGATGCCCTCAATGTGATGTCCCGTTGCCTGGAGGCGGTTCGGGCCTGGATGGGGAGGAACAGACTTCAGCTCAACCCTGACAAGACTGAGTGGCTGTGCATTCTGGCATCCCGGGACATTCAAAATATTCCATCTCTTCTTATGGGGGGTGAGTCCTTACCCCCCATGGATAGGGCTCGCAACTTGGGGGTCCTCCTAGACTCACGGCTTACTCTGGAAGACCATATAGTAGCCGTGACTAGGGGGGCTTTCGCCCAGGTTCGCCTGGTGCGCCAGTTGCGGCCCTATCTGGACCGGGATGCCCTGTGTACGGTCACTCATGCGCTCGTGACCTCTCGCCTGGACTACTGCAATGCTCTTTACATGGGGCTTCCCTTGAAGACCACTCGGAGGCTCCAACTGGTACAGAATGCGGCCGCGAGAGTTGTCTTGGGAGTTTCCCGGTACTCCCATGTTACACCTTTGCTCCGCGAGCTACATTGGTTACCAGTTGTCTTCCGGGTGAGATTCAAGGTTTTGGTTATGATCTTCAAGTCCTTACATGGCATGGGTCTGGGGTACCTCGAGGACCACCTGCTGCCGGCGTCAACTCCCCTCCGCCCTGTGCGTTCCCACAGAGAGGGCCTCCTCAGGGTGCCTCCGGTCAGGGAATGTCGGCTGGTGGCCCCCAGGGGGAGGGCCTTCTCTGTGGGCGCTCCGGCGCTATGGAACAAACTGCCGGTCGAGCTCCGGATGGCATCGGACCTTCGCTCCTTCCGGCGCGGTCTGAAGACCCACTTATTTGAACTAGCTGGTCTGGCCTGATGGGAAACGTTAGGGTTTTTAATGGGTCTTTTATTGTTATTGTATTTTTTTTAACCGGGTGCTTGTTTAATTTCTTTTTAATTTTTGTATTGTTATTTATATATGCCCTGTTCACCGCCCTGAGTCCTTCGGGAGAAGGGCGGTATACAAATTTAATAAAAGTAAAAAAAGTAAAAAGTAAAGTGGTGTTAACACTTCACCTGATCTTGATTCTCTCCTTCTGTTAATGCAGCCTAGCAATGTGTTGGCCTTTTGGGGTGCTGCTGCTCATGGCCAAGTGATTGTCCACTAGGACTCCTGCCAGTTTGGTGTCATCTGCAAATTTGATGAATTCCCCTTCAATTCCCTCATCTAAGTCATTGATGGAGATGTTGAAGACTCCTGGGCCTAAGTCGGAGCCTTGTGGCACCCCACTGCTTACTTCTCTCCGTGTGGATGTAGTGCCTTTGAGGACTATTCGTTGAGTACGGTTTGTCAGCCAGCTACAGTTCCATCTGGTGGTGATTTTGTCTATTCCACCTTTTCCTAGTTCTATTCCAAGGAGTAGGTTGTGGTCCATTTTGTCAAATGCCTTACTGAAATATAAGTATACTATGTCGACTGCATTTCACTGGTCTACTAGTTTAGTCACTTTATCGAAGAATGAGGCAATATTGGTTTGGCATGATCTTCCTTCGTTGTGTATTGTCACTTTAGGTCAGGTTAGGTTTTCCTTCTCATGCTCCTGGCACAACATAATGTACCTGGGTTGAAAGATTTGGTGAAGACTTTCATATTCTGTGTTGTAATCGTGACTCGCCTATAATCCACATAACTATTTCAATGAGTGGGTGGAATTCCTGCGAAAAAATGATATGCAGGTTCTGAGCTTTTGCTGGTAAAAATACAGGAAACCAGAAGTTGCCTTCAAGCTTTACGTTTTTATTCAGCTGATCAAGAGACGTGCTTCTCTAAATGAGAGCAGCTCCTGCGTATCCCTTGGACAGGAAAGGTGACCAACAAGCAAGTGCTGGAGCACATGACACCAGACATGTCACTGGAAGCAAAATCCCCCAAACCGTGTCTCACTGATTGTGGCTGTGTCACACGGGGGAATTCAGTGGAGAAACAATTATGCCTTGGAGAGTCAGTGGTAAAAGGAAACCAGGCCGTGAAAGAACACGGTGACTGGACACCATCAAAGCTGACACCGGCCCGAGCAGAGAACAACTCAAAGAAGTAGTGCAAGATTGGAGGACGTGGAGAGACGTGGCCCGTAGAATCACCAAGAGTCTATAACACAATAACAGAGTTATTTATTTATTTATTTATTTATTTATTTATTTATTTATTCAAACCCAAAATCGATGCAGAGCTGGACAAGCTGGTACAACAAGGCATGTTGAAGCCAGTAGATAGTGGGGTGTGGGAAACCCCCATAGTCATGCCACTTAAGGCCAACAGTGAGGTGTGCATATGCATGGATTATAAATGCACTATTAACAGAGCACTTCAACAACATGCATATCCGATGCCTGTAGTGAGCCACATTTTGGCGTCACTAGAGGGAGATCGCATATTCGCCAAATTAGATTTGGCACAAGCCTACCAGCAACTGCTTGTCTCCCGGACTGCTAACTTGTGTTTTGTGCAGGAATTAATGCTTTAATTCTATTGGTTGCCGCGTAGCGGTGATCCGTATACATAGTAGTTAAGCAGCAGTTAGTGCTGCTTTTGTGTTACCTGAATAAACATGTTGCTGTTTCACCATTCTGCCTCGTCAATGCCTCACCGATCCTGAAACATAACAGTTGTCATCTGCAAATGTGAGGAGTTTCCCTTCAGTTCCCTTGTCTCAGTCATTTATGAAGATATTGAATAGTCTTGGACCTAAAACAGAACATTGTAGTATCCTAACCCTCCATGTAGATGTAGTAGCATTGAGGACTACTTGTTGAGTACAGTTTGTCAGCCAGTTACAAATCCATGTGGTGGTGATGCTGTCCATCCCATGTTTCTAGCTTACCAAGAAGTAGATTGTGGTCTACTTTGTCAAATGCCTTGCTAAAGTCTAAGAATACTATGTCCACAACATTTCACTGGTCTACTAATTTAGTTACTTTGTGAAAGAGTGAAATAAGATTGGTTTGGCATGATCTGTTTTTAATAAACCCGTGCTGGCTATACCTTTATTTGTTTCTAGATGTTCACAGTTCTGTTTTTTGATTACTTTGTCCAGCATCTGTTTATGACCTCGTTTGCTTCTACATGTTTACAGATTTGTTCTTTTTTTCCTATATCTTCCAATGTGTGATACACTTAACATTTAACCTTGGGACAAAATTAGCCACAATTCATTTCACAACTGCCTTGCTTCTGCCACCAAAAATGAAGCACTGGGCTGACGCCTGCGTCGCCCTGGCCCTCCATTCACAGCAGCAAAGGCCTCCTCAAGGCCTCTGCCCCCCAATTAATGGAGCCCCGGGTTGACATGCGCGTCGCCCCAGCCTCCATTTTCACCGGCAGAGGAACAAAGGCAGGAGGCGATGCATGCATCAACCTGGGGCTCCATTCTCGGCAGCAGAGGCCTTTTGCAAAGATAACAAAAGACCTTGCAAGTGGAGGGAAGGCTTTGATGTTTCAGCCCTTACAACCACTTACAAAGCCTTTTGCTACAAATCTCATCCAGGTCTCTGTTTGTAGAGAATAGAGGCCTAAAGGATCATGAGCTTGAACTTGAGCTTGAGCTATTGATCTCACCTGGTCTTGTGGTACTTTAGGCCTCCATTCTCTGTGAATGTACTGAAGGCCTGAAGCACTGAAACAGGCCAAGAAAGCAAAGACTCTCTAGATCAGGGGTCTTCAAACTTGCCCTTTTATGACTTGTGGACTTCAACTCCCAGAATTCCTCAGCCAGGCATGCTGGCTGAGGAATTCTGGGAGTTGAAGTCCAAAACTTTTAAAAGGTCCAAGTTTGAAGACTCCTGCTCTAGATCAAGTCTTTTCAACCAGTGGTATGGGTACCACCTGTGGTACATTGGCACCTGGCAGGTGGTACGCGACTATCCTAGAAAAGTGGTAGCAGGGGAGGGGAATGAGCTGAACTGGTGGCAGCACCTGACAAGCCCGAGCGAGACACGGCTGGAGCTGCAGGGCTGTCAGGGCTCAGCGAAAGCACTAGGATCAGCGCCAGGATCCAGCTGGAGCTTGGCACTGATCCTGGTGCTTGTGCTGAGCCCAGAAGAAGCGCCGATCAGCTGGAATGTTGCAGCATCTCCAGGGTCTTGTGATTTACATTCAGATGCTTGGCAACCAATTCATATTTATGACGGTCACAGTGTCTCAGGGTCATCTGAAGTGACCAAAACCTGCTGCAATCACCCAGCAGAAGGGGGGGGGGATAAAAACCAAACACCCCCCACCCCACCCCCGCTGCCAATCCTGAACAGAAATGCTCACAACAACGAAAACCTTGGACAGGAGGAAGAACGCCACCGGGCGGGCAGGCAGGTGTCTTGCTCGGCTGTGGCTTGGGGGGCACTTTTTCCAGTGCCATTGTAACTTCAAACAGTCACTAAGCGAACTGTTGTAAGTCGAGGACTACCTGTACTTTATCACTTTTTTCCTCTTTTTTTGGTCATGTTTTTGACACCTTGCTAGGCGACTGGTGGTACTCAGATGTTGCCATATCCTAAAAGTGGTACAATGGGTGAAAAAGTTGAAAAGCCCTGATCTAGATCTTTGCAAGGCGAGTATCCACAGGCCCAGTGCCTGTGGATAGCCAGAGAGTGGTGGCAGGTGGAGGAAGGAGTAGCCAAGGTGAATGTTGCAGTGCCTCTACAATCGTTCGTAATTTTGTTACTTGTTCGTAAACATTAAAAAAGGTAAAGGTAAAGGTTCCCCCGCACATGCGTGCTAGTCGTTTCCGACTCTAGGGGCCGGTGCTCATCTCTGTTTCATAGCCGAAGAGCCAGCGCTTGTCCGAGGACGTCTCCGTGGTCATGTGGCCGGCATGACTAGACGCCAAAGGCGCACGGAACGCTGTTACCTTCCCACCGTAGTGGTCCCTATTTTTCTACTTGCATTTTTACGTGCTTTCGAACTGCTAGGTGGGCAGAAGCTGGGACGAGTAACAGGCGCTCACTCTGCTACGCGGCACTCGGGATTCGACCCGCCAAACTGCCGACCTTCCGATCGACAAGTTCAGCGTCCTAACCCACTGAGCCACCGCGTCCCTTTCGTAAACATTAGGAGGTGCTTATTGTGTAACTTCAAATGTTCGCTAATGGAACGTTTGTAACTCGGGGATTATCTGTAAAGGCAGTATAGAAAAAATAAACAACTAAAAGTAGGGGAGAGCTTTTCCTTTTCATCCTCCTGGCGGAATATAAAGTACCGGTGTTGACGGGTTTGGTGAAGACTTTCACATTCTGTGTTTTAATGTTGACTCATCTATAATCCATATATCTATTTCACTGAGTGGGTGGAATTCCTGCAAAGGAGCTTAGGGCTTTGGTGTCTACTTTTCCATGCAGAGACTTCCACAGTGGAGAATCTTGGAGGTCTTCTAGTCCAACCCCCAGCCCAAGCAGGAGAAAGCCTCCAGTGATGGAACACCCACAATTTCTGAAGGCAAGCCAATCCACTGGTTGCTTGTTGCCTTAAGTTTCCATTGTTTCATGCTTTGGAAAATAGATTGTCTCCTCTTCTTTGTAGGAGCCCCTCAAATGTTGGAAGACTGCTATCATGTCACCCCTTGTCTGTCTCTTCATTAGACTAGCCATACCCAATTTCTACAACTGTTCTTCATATGTTTTTGCCTCCAGTCCCATGATCATCTTTGTTGCTCTTCTCTGACTCTCTCCAGGGTCTCAACATCTTTTTCATATTGTGGCGATCAAAATTGGATCAAAATTGGATGCAATATTACAAGTGTGGACTTACCAAGGACTTATAAAGCAGTATCAACACTTCATGTGATCTTGATTCTATCCTAGGACTGTGTTGGCTTTTTTGACTGCTGCCGCACACGGCTGGCTCACATTTAAGTGATTGTCCACTACGACTCCAAGATCCCTCTCACAGTTGCTGACATTAAGCCAAGTACCACTTATTCTATCCTGTGCATTTGGTTTTTCTTGCCTAAATGTAGAATCTTACTTTTTCAACCATTGAATTTCATTTTGTTACATAGGGACCAGTGTTCAAGTCAAGATCTTTTTGGATCTTGAACTTGTCTTCTGGTCTGTTGGCTAGTCCTGCCAGCTTAGTGTCATCTGCAAATTCAAGGAGTTCCCCTTCAATTTCATCTACATTGTTTATGAAGTTTTTGAAGAGTCCTGGGCCTGAAACGGCACCTCAGGGTAACCCATTGGTCATTTCCCTCCATGTAGATTTGGTACCATTAAAGACTACTCATTAAGTAGTTCTTGTCAGCCAGTTACAAACTTACCTGTTGGTGGTGCTGCCTATCCCACATTTTACTAGCTTGCCAAGAAGTAAGTTGTTATCTACTCAATGAAGTGCTTAACTGAAACCTAAGTATATTATGTCCCCACCATTTCTCTGATCTACTGATTAGGTCACCTTGTCGAAAAATGAAATAATTTGTTTGGCATGATCTGTTTTTGATGAAGCCATGTTGCCTCTGTTTATGACCTTGTTTGCTTCTAGGCATTTACAGATTTGTTGCTTGGTCATCTTTTCCTAGATCTTCCCAGGTGTTCATGTCAGGGCTGGGCTGTAATTTCCTGGATCTGTTTTCCGACAGGGCAAGTCAATGGGTGTGGGAAGCTGGATTTACTTAATGACCATGTGATACACTTAACACTTAACTGTGGCAGAAAGGTCATAAAATTAGGCACAGTTCACTTCACAACTGCCTTGCTTAGCAATAGAAATTCATGTCCCGGCTTCCGGTTTTCATATCATGGTGATACGGATGTAGGGAAGCAGGGTTCTGCCTTCTGTGCCCAATTTCTTCCATCTGGGGCCGCAAAAAGGGCCTGAAGTCAACCCGGAGAGGCAATGAAACAAGAGGGGACCTTTGTACATCACAGGGAGACAGCGGTCGACCTGTTTGATCCAAGGAAGTCCTCAGAACTGACAGGATAAAGACTGGCTGCACCGATGCAACCAGTTAGAAGCTGCTGACCTCCGGAAAAAGAAAGTGGTATTTAACAATTGCAAGCAACATACTTGAGTCTGAGTGAGATTATTTTCCTTCCACTACAATTTTAAAACCTGTTTTTGGGAAGAAAAAAAAAAGATCTGAAAGCAAAGAAACTCCCAGAACTAAAGGGAGGGGGGTTTCTTTTTTCATCCCCTCTCCCAGAATAAAAGCAGCAGTTTAAGCTTTCTTGGGGGAAAAGAGAAAGACTATAAAATTAATTTGGACATGATAGAAAGAAAGAAGTTTGGGGAGTTATAATTTCTTTTTTTTTAACCTTTCTTAGAGAGTATCAGAGCAAAACATAAGGGGAAAAAAGCCTTTTTTGATTGGAAAATTACAAAATGGATATCTGATGACATCTAGTGGTGAAAAAGAAGAACTATACCAATCTCTGTTTATATTTTGTCTTGAGTGAGGGAACTTGGCCTGAAGCCCAGACATAGATAACAGACAAAACCTTTTGATGTTTTTGAACTTCATAACTGTAGATTGCAGCTGGAAAAAGAGAAAAACATTTTGGGCTGTCTTTTCTGCAGGATGGATTACAACTAAAACTACAAGCTAATTTGAAGCCATCTGGCTTCCTTGGATTACAAATATTGTTTGACCTGTAATTTTATAAACTATTTAGAGACAGACTGGATGGCAAGGAACTATCTACAGTAAGATATTTTGGATTATAATTTTGGCAGATTGGCAACATTGGATTTTGGGACAATTGGTCTGAGCTGGAGTCAGAAGATAGAAGTGGATTATAAACTTTTTTCCCTTCTCGCAATTTTTACCCCCTTTTGTTTTTATTTTTTCCCCTCTTCTTGTTGTCTGGGGAGCCTATTGGATTATAAACTTTTAATCTCAGACAGTGAGATTAAGGATTAAGGACAGTGGAAGCTTAACTGTTAATGATTTTATTTGGAGAAGGCCCTATGGACTATTAATTCTGAATAGTAGGACCTTGTGGATTATAAATTTTGACTGAGTGATAATCTTGGATTTTGGACATCTGCTCTGGAAGTGAGCCTCACAAACAGAATTGGATTACAAATATTTTTGTTCTTCTTCTTTTTTCTCCCTTCTTTTTCAGGGAGTTTATTGGATTATAGAGACTAAAGATAAGAACTATATGAGTTATTTAAGACAAATGTAAATGATATATTGTGTTACTGAATACAAGATTAATGATTTGGTATAAGGCAGACATCTGGGAAAAGTATTAGAGTTGATAAAAATCTGGGTGGGGTTGTGGAATTTAAAATGAGTGTTCCAAATTTAGCTAAAACTGGCAAGAAAATGCCCTCAGCCACCTCTGTAAGCTGTGTATCAGAGATCAATCGAATCAATGCTTCAACATGAAAAATCTAACAATTTTCAGAAGAAGATGCAAGCGGCATTACAAGCAATCGAAGAGGCAATCTCCTCCCACAAAGAAGATACAAGGAAAAACCATGAGGAGACAAAAGACAACCTTGATAAAATGAATCAGGAAATTAATAACATAAACTCTCAATTAGAAAGCTTCCGACAGATGGTTACAAAGAATGAACAAAGAATTCAGAAAATAGAAGACAAGTCAGTAGAGACTGATCAAAAGACGGAAGAAATAAAAGATGAAAATCAGAAGCTGATGCAGGCAAATAGAAAATTGGAAGATTCAACGGCAGTTTTGGAAATGGAAAAGGCATCTTATTTTTTTTTTAAGATTTCAAAACGTAACGGAGGACAAAGAAGAGGATCTCGCGGATTTGATGCAACCCGCGGCTCCGGAGCCGCATGCGGCTCTTTCAGCCGTCTCCTGCGGCTCCCAGTCCCAGTCCTCTGCCATGTGCAGTCCCCCCCCAAAAAAGTGGGACTAAAAAAGTTCAACCAATCAATTCAAATATGCAGGGTAGGTGCATATCTCACCTTGGCTCCACTCTTCAAACCCTGTTCTGCGCATGCGCGCATGTACGCGCATGTGCACACATTTTTTGCGGCTCCCAGTTTTTCCTTTTGTGAGGGAACCGGTTCCGAGTGGCTCTTTCACTGTTTCAGGTTGCTGATCCCTGCACTAGCACAACAAAAGGAGAGAGGAATAGCTTTATATATTAAAGAAACAATGAATCGCAAACAAACTTACGCAGATGAAGAGGGAAGAATGTTAGTGGTAGAAATAATGATAAATCAAAAACAGATATTGACGGTAGAAGAATTTTATCAAAAGTTACACAAAAAATAGTGGAATTGGAATATCAAAACATTTATTTAATGGAAGACTTTAATGCAATAGTAGATGGAAAGCTGGACTACAGAAGTAGCAAAATAGGGGAAAAAAGGAAGGAATATAATCCCTAGGGTTTTCTTTAAAATGGCACATACGGAATATATGGAGAGAAAAGAATCCAAAAGAACTACAATATACGTTTTACTCAAACAGGCACAAATCATGGTCTAGAACTGATATGATATGGATATCTTCTGAATTAAGCACGATAATACAAGAGATTGAGATAGAAGCCAATATATGGGCAGACCATAATCCGATAAAAATGACTTGGAGAGGAGCTAAGGAAAAACTAAGATGGTCTTTGTTGTGTACTGGGTTGTTTGCTTGAATGAAGAGACGAGGCGAGTAAGTTCAGGCAGGAACATGCTTTTATTGTAGAGCAGGAACTGAACTGGGAAACAGGGCTGCGATTGCAGCTATTTATACCCTGGCCTCTAGGTGGCGGCCAATAGGTTTAAAGCAGACATGTTAAACACAAGGCCCGGGGGCTGGATCCGGCCCGCGAAGTGGTTTCATGCGGCCCGCGAAGCCATCCTGGAAACAGCGAGGGAACGGCCCCCACTGCCTTGGCCCCGACCCAGAGACCCTCCTCCTGCCAGAGACCCTCAGATCTGTCCCACTCCTGCCCAGGCCCCCATAGGCACCCTTGATGCCAAGGATGTAGAGCTGGCCACGCCCACCCAGTAGGCCACACACACTCTAGCCACGCCCACCCAGTAGGCCACGCCTACCCAGGCCACACCCACCCGGCCCCTTGAGGGCAACCGCAATGCTGATGCGGCCCTCAATGAAATTGAGTTTGACACTCCTGGTTTAAAACAACCTATTGCCGCCCTAGAGGCAGCCAATGGCAGCTCCGGAGACAGGTTGTCTGAGGAGCTGGGAGCCGCTAGCCAGCTCCTTGCTTAAGCAACCTTCCAGCATTCAAACTCACGTGGTATACTCAGCAAAACAAGTCCCAATACATTACAATCTTTGAATCAATCTTTATGGAAAGAGAAAGAATTTATACAAATAGCAACAAAGGAAATGGATTTTTTCTTTAAAATAAAAAAGAAGAGACATCGCTTCCAACTGTGCGGGATACAGCTAAAGCATGCTTTAGAGGTTTGGCTATAACTTACATGGTGAAAAAGAATGAAGAAAAAAATGCAACAACAAACGAAGTTAAAGCAGGAATTTATAAAATTGGAATTGGAACTACAAAGGGATCCACAAAAAGAAAACTCTTAAAAAGCAAATGGAAATAATAAAACACAAATTAAACCTAGCAGAGACTGAAAAAAAAATGGCCCAACAAATTAAAAGGGCAAAACAAAACTTTTTTGAAAATGCTAATAAAACGGGTAGGTGGTTAGCATACAAACTGAAAAAAGAAACAGAGAAAAAAATGGTAATTTGGAGAAATGGCAGGACTGAACATAAATAGAGAAAAGACCAAATTGATAACCAAAATCTATTCAGATAAACAAAAAAATCAATTGTCAGAAAAAAACAGATCTTCAGATAGTTAAGAAAGTTAAATACCTGGGGATATACTTAACAGCAAGATGTGCAACAATAAAAGTTTGATCCCCCAGTTTAATCAGAAGCCGCTTTCAGCTACCCCAAACTCCGTCTTTGTCCCTTCCCGACTTAAGTGGTCAGTCCCAGCAGCCTCTCGCTGAATTCCCAAAGCTTCGTGGCCATGTGGTCATCGCGGGCCTGTGGCCAGGGCGCTTTTGCGTGGCAGTCCACGAAATACTGCCCGCTCAGCCTCTCAATGCCCTCCTCGGTGGCACAGTAGATGGTGGTCTGGGCACCAGTGTTGCAATCTCGTCTGAACAGCTTCATGAATCCAAACACCCGAAATACCCACCATGGAAAGGAGCGACTAAGTTCAGTTCTAACAGATCCTGAAATCAAAAAAGAGTTGGTTGTGTGAACAGCCTGGGAAGGAAAGAAGCACCTTCTGGGGTGACCCAGGAGGAGGAGGAGGAGGAGGAGATCCTGAATGAACCCTTCACACAACTCTCGTTTCCCATTTGGCAGCCTTGGGGCAACTTCTAAATATTTTTCAGAAGACCCAACACTGCAGAGGGAGTGTTTCTCTGTGTATGTGTGACTGTGTGTGCACCTATGTGGTGCATTGCACACTTGGATCCAATGCACACCTCACTGGCTAATAGATTCAAATAGATAATATTACATAATGAAGGTCTATCTGCTTAAAATAGTTTGTGTGTTTGTGTCTCTGTGTGGCCACACACAAAAATCCATTGGAATTAGGAGGCTAGTACAAGCAGTCCTCATCTTACCAGTTTGTTTACTGGCTTTTCAAAGATATTCTTTCTCTGTTATTCTGTTTTTGCTTCCATATGGCAGAAAAATAGGTTGCCAATGGTTAGTATCTGCAATCATCAACGGGGGGTAGGAGCAGCTCACCGCCCCCCAGCAATTTCAGAGCCTCGGAGGGCACAGGAGCAAACTTGCCCTTTTTAGGCCACGATAATAACTGGCATTCCAACTGCCAGTTTTCTTTTGACCAGGATGGGCTGTGTTATGTACTGGGCTCTTGTGAAACATCACGTGGGTTGCTGGAGCAGCTAACGGCTCTCTAGCAACCCAGACTACAAGTCTCCTGTGCTGCAATTGGCTATCTCCAGGTAGCAATGGTTGATTCAAACCTATTGGCTGCCACCTAGGGGCTAGACTATATATTGCGGCTAGTTGCAGACAATTCCCCAGTACAGTTCCAGCATGAAATAAACAATGAATTATCCTGTACTCTGTTCCGTGTCTTCATTCCTGTAAAATGAAATCAACCTTCATTGTCAAAGTACAAAAGTACCAAAGAACCCGCTATTTAACAGGCTGGAAGGCGCCTCCTCCTCCTCCTCCTCCTCTTCCTCCTCCTCCTCTGTGCAAACCCCCTCCCCACTAGCCCTGATGATGTTCCCTAGTTGGGTTATGAAACGTCTGCAAGAAAACCACCCAGCTCAGAGAGCACCAAGGACCCCACAGTCTCGCCCCTCCACCTCCTCCTCTTGGCAACCCCCTTCTCTCCCAGCAGTGATGATGTTATTTCCATTTTTGTCAGTGTCGAGTTGGCTGTGGTGAGCTGTCCTATTCCAATTTAATCTTGCCAGGGTTCAATTGAAGCCTATTGTTCCCCATCCAGGCCCCCCACAGCCTCCAGGCACTGCTAGAGGGCAGCCAAGCATCCCACGGGTCACAAGAGTGGAGATACAGACCTGACTATTGTAGGAAACCTGTCATATTTCCACCTTAGGCTCACATAAAATGGCGCAGGTCTGGCTCAGGGCAGAAATAAGTTTCGTTTCTGTGTATAAGTTGCAGTTTACCAAAAATCAGATGACCTTGCTACGTGCAGACGGACACCCGTTGGTTAGAAGAACAAAGACATTCCATACAGATATGTAGCTGATTTATAACCTTGAGATAATTGCTTAGTGCATGGCTGAGATGTAACCATTCGCAACCTTAAGATAACGGTTTTCATGGATAGCTGAACGCTTAGATAATTGTTTGTTGCTAATTGCTTGTTGCTTATGCGCTGCTGGTATCTCAATAAAAGAGAGCTTGGGACTTCGGTCTGGGCCCTCATCCCGAGAAAGCTCAGACACGTGTCTTCATTCATCGGCAAGTTCATGAGGAGCCCGCAGGGTGCGAAAAAACCCACAACTGGTGACCCCGACGTGATTCTGCGGAATACGTCTTCAGCCGTCCATCCTCATTCACCCGATGGTGGCCGTGCTCAACCTGGCTGTTCACTAGCAGCAGGTTCCCAGCAACAGGTTCCCAGCAACCCGGCTGCTTCAAGCTGCTTCAAGCAACGGGTTCCCAGCACCCCGACGTGATCTGCTGCGAGTGGATACGTCTCTGACGGTCTCCATACTCATCGCCTGGAATAGGCTGTGCACACGATCTCGCCTCGTGAAGACGACGATCCATTCGTGAGTATGGGGAACAAATTTTCTAAGCAACAGGCAGCGCACCTGAAAGAGCTTGAGGAAATAGTCAGAACTTCTAATATTTTACTTAAAAGTAGTGGCAAACAATTACCAGCAGTTTCAAAAAAGGAGTTGATTGCTTTAATGGAATATATTTGGGAAAATACTCCGGCTTATCCGGAAAAGGGCTCGTTGAAAACAGGGACTTGGAGAAAAATTGGAGAATGGCTCCACGAACCTCCTCGAGCACCTCCAAAAATGTTAACAGCCTGGCGAGTCTTAATGGAAAGTTTGTTGATTCACGAAAAGGGACTTAAAGAAGCCTTTTCCGTTTCTCCGGCTCCCCCTCCTTATGAGGAACCTATTCAGCTGGGAGAAACTCAGCAGGGCACCTCAGCTGCGGCTCCCAGTGCCCCTCAGGCTCAGCCAGAAGCAATTAACAATTATCCTAAAGAAGGAATAGTGGCAAATGCTGTTAGACAGGCCGCCCGATCAGGACAGCTAACATTGGAAGATTTGTCTTGCTATCCAGTAAACATCCAGCCAGCTCCGGCAGCTGGAGGAAATGCTGTTCACACATATGTAGGACTGGAATGGAATATAGTGAAAGATCTTAAAAAAGCTGTTGCTTCATATGGCATTCAATCGCCTTTTGTGCAGGGACTTTTCGTTTCCATGGCTGCTACTTATGTGATGCCATTGGTAGACTGGAAGTCCATTGCACACATGATATTGACACCTTCACAATATGTAGTTTGGGAATCTGAGTATAAAAAAGAAATAGAGAAAAAAATTCTTGCTGGATTACCTCAAGGGGTAGATAGGGATCAATTATTTGGCACAGGACAATTCGTTACAAATGACCAACAGGCTCAAAGCCCAAGGGAGGCTTTTAATTTGATACAGGAAGGGGCTTTAGCAGCTTTCCGCAAGATAGATGATCCTCACGGAAAAGCTAAAATGTCTTTTGCAAAAGTTTATCAAGGTCCCAATCAGGCTTATTCAGACTTTGTGGATAAACTGCAGGAAGAAATAACAAGACAAATAGACAATGAATATGCCCGAAATGAACTTCTGTTAAAATTGGCTTATGAAAATGCTAATGAAGACTGTAAAAAATTGTTAAAATCAATTATTGCCATGCCAAATGCCACTCTTGCTGATTATTTAAACGCATGTCGCATAGTAGGCACAACGGCATATTCCATGGATGCCCTGGCTATGGCACTAAATTATGGAGGACAAAGAAAACCAATGGGAAATTGTTTTAACTGTGGCAAGCCTGGACATTTTAAAGCACAATGCCGGGCACCCGGGGGAGGAGCAAATCGGCCTCAAAATAGCTCCTCCACGAAACCAAAAACAGTCTGTCCTCGCTGTAAAAAGGGATTTCATTGGGCAAATCAATGCCGCAGCTCTCTTTCATCTGCTCCCCAAGATCAATTCCAGGGAAACTAGGGGGGGGGGCGGTCAGCTAGCCCAACACCAAAGGCTGACTTTTCACAATCACATCCTGATGTTTTTAATATTGTTACATCAGAAGCCCTGGAAATCAATGTGCCTGGGATGGTTTATTTTTTGCCAACTCAGCCCGACCCTCAGGGTCCCCAACCACCAAATGCTCCTTTGTTAGTATTTCCGGTGCGAGACCTCATGGCTCGGGGAATTTTGGCCTCGCCTTTTTTGCGAGATTCAAACGATTTTTCATCCGTTGCAATGGCGGTTACCGGAAACACACCCACTTCTTTTCAACAGGGAGAACTCGTGGCAACGGCTATTTTGATTTTGCCTGCCACACCCTTCCCCTCCTTTCAAATGGCGGATGCACTTGCCATTGAAAAAACGGTTCAGGATGACCGCCCTATGATGACATTTAAAATTCATAACCGGAACTTTTCTGGTTTATTGGACACAGGGGCTGATGTTAGTGTCATTCGAACAGAAGAGTGGCCAGAAAATTGGGAAACAGAAAGTGCTCCGGCAGTGAGAGGAGTGGGGGGAATTCAACACGCTGTCCGCAGCAAGCGGTGGCTTCCGGTAACTTCCTCTGCTGTGTCTTCTATTGCCTATTTTCAACCTGTGATTTTGCCCATTCACACAAATTTGTGGGGAAGGGATTTGATGTCACAATTTCAAGCAAAATTGACTCTTGAGTAACATGTTTCAGACCATTCAACCTTTAAAGCTTCATTTGAAAACTGATACACCCGTCTGGGTAGATCAATGGCCATTAACTCAGGAAAAATTAAAAGCTTTAAAGCAATTAGTAAATGAGCAATTGGACAATGATCACATTGAGCCTTCACACAGCCCTTATAACACTCCAGTGTTTGTCATCAAAAAGAAATCAGGCAAATGGAGATTTCTTCACGATCTCAGGGCCATCAATTTGATTTTAAAACCGATGGGGGCGCTACAACTTGGTTTGCCAAATCCAAATTTAATTCCTCACAATTATGATTTATTGATAATTGATTTAAAGGATGCATTTTTTTCTATCCCATTGTGTAAAGAAGACAGACAACTTTTTGCTTTTACATTGCCTGTTTTTAACAATTCAGAACCTGCCCAAAGATATCAATGGAAAGTTTTGCCTCAAGGCATGCTTAATAGCCCCACCATGTGTCAATGGTACGTGGCAAAAGTGCTGCAGCCGTATCGTGATAGGCATCCACATTTTTTGGTTTATCACTATATGGACGATATTTTAATTGCAGCACCAGGCCCCAAAGGAACTGTTATGGCCACTTTTGATTTTTTAACAAAAACTTTAAATCAGTTTGGATTTTTTGTCAGTCCACAAAAAGTTCAACACATGTCGCCTTATTCCTATTTAGGCCATAAACTTTTGTCCACAGCAGCTTTTCCTCATATTCCAAACTTATTTTTGCCATCAGAACCAACATTGGTACAATTGCAGCAATATCTAGGAACCATTAATTGGGCAAGACCATATCTGTCCTTAACAACATCAGATTTGTCTCCTTTGTTTCATGCTTTAACATTAGGGAAGCATCCAGCAGACAAAATTTGTTTTTCAGAACAACATATTAAAACTTTGCAGTTGGTAAATGACGCACTAAAAAAGATCTGGGTAGATCGTATGGTTATTAATGTTCCTTTTGCTGCTATTATTTTAAACACGCCTGGACTATTTACTGCTGCTATTGTTCAATGTGCTAACCAATTGAAAATTTTAGAGTGGATCCATTTATCCCATACGCCCAAAGTTTCTGTTTTAACCAGAGAAGCACAATTGGCTCAATTGATTTTTAAAATCCGTCACCGAACGAAAGCCTTGATTGGGCTGGAGATAGACACTCTTTTTGTGCCTATGTCTTTGCAAATTTGGGAATCATTTTTTCAAACCTCGAGTGAATTGCAATTTTCCTTAGCTGATTGGCATGGCAAGGTTTCTTGCCACCCACCACCCGATTATCGTTTGCAAATTGTTCGCACTGTACCCATTGACTGGTTGTCACCCTTGTCTCCTCACCCTTTACATTCGGCTGTTACAGTTTTTGCAGATGGGAGCAAGGAGTGTGGCGCCTGTGCCTGGTTGGAAAATGGTCAATGGAGAATCAAGCAAACAACACCCCAGCGGTCAGCTCAAAAAGCTGAACTGGCTGCTTCAATTTTGGCTTGTCAAATTTTTTCCTTTCAACCTTTAAACCTTATTGTGGATAGCTTTTATGTTTATCACACAATTCAAGTGATTTATGGATCTTATTTATCCCCCTCCATTCAACCAGATTTGTTACAACTTTTTTTAACCTTGCAAAATTTGCTTTTTGAACGCCAACATCCTATTTTTGTTGCTCACATTCGTAGTCATCAGCCTTTTCCAGGTTTTTTGCAAGAGGGAAACAATGTTGCAGATCAGGCTGCCTCCGGACCTTCAGCCTGTTCTTTGCAACCCCTCACCCCCTGGGAAAGTCATTCATATTTTCATCAAAATTCCAAAGCTTTGCAGAAGCAGTTTGGCATCACCGCTGCAGAAGCTATTGCTATTCGCCAGCAGTGTCCAACCTGCAGCAAACAAGCCACTGCAATCCCTATGGGTGTCAATCCAAGGGGATTGGAGCCTTGCCAAATTTGGCAAATGGATGTCACACAATATGCACCATTTGCCCCATGGAAGTATTTGCATGTTTCAATTGATACCTTTTCAGGATTCATCATGGCTACCCCCCAAAGGGGAGAAGCCACCAAACATGTCATTAATCATTGTATTCGGACCTTTGCAGTGCTGGGATGTCCAAAAGAACTCAAAACAGATAATGGCCCTGCTTATAGTAGTCAAGCCATGGCAGAATTTTGTCATCATTGGCAAATCACACACAAATTTGGAATTCCATATAATAGCCAAGGCCAAGCCTTGGTGGAAAGAGCTAACCAAACCTTGAAACATGCTTTAGATCGCTATAAAAATCAGAACAGGGGAAAACGAAACCCCAACCTCCCAGCAGTGCAAGAAATTCTTAACCTTTGCCTCTACACTCTGAACTTTTCAAACTTGACTGGCCATCCCTTAACCACAGCTGCAGAGCGGCATTTTTCTTCTTCTTCTTCTTCAGATCTCCCTAAGCCACAGGTTTGGTACCGACAACTTCCAGACCTGACTTGGCAAGGCCCCGCAGACCTTATCACCTGGGGCAGAGGCTACGCAGCTGTTCAACTGCCAGACAAAGTGCTGTGGATCCCCGGTCGTCATGTTCGCCCATATCATGCCTCCACAAAAACAACTATGGACCCCGCTAAAGACGACAATATGGTTTGTGACTCTTATCGGTTTTTCATTAACATTACCAACTCATACGACCACGGTGCTTCAGACTAAAGGACAATGTGAACTTTGCATGGCAACCACCAAACAAGGCACCCTCATAACTAGAACATTGATTTTTCACACTCACCTATCTTGCAAAACCAAACTTTCACATCAATGCACCTATAATGGTACATCATATTCCATCTGTACTGATGCTGGTAAGATTCAATGTTTCAATCCAAAGGGACCCACTCATCGATACACAATTAAAATTGAAGCAGGGTCAGCTCTCCTGGTTAGTCATGATTTTTATAACAAAGAGGTTTCTCAATCTGTCATCTTTGATGCGTGCAGAGCCATGGACGAAGGGGCCAGCACATGCGGATCCTTAGAATGGCAGCGAACTTACTCCAACAACGAAAAGTATCTATGCGCCCGACGATCCGACTACCGTGACTCTTGCGGCAGAGGCACCTATTGTGGGGACTGGAAATGTGTGGATTTTCAGTCCCGAGGAATGACTGTTCATCCAGATACCATACCCAGGTATAATCAGCATAAAACACTTTATATTACCAGGTTGCCAGCAAACTCCTCCTGCCACCGGCATAATTGCAACCTAATAAATTTGACATTCCCGGTCCCACAAAATTGGTTGGGATCGCATTCCTGGAAAGGGGTCAACAATCAATATGGGCTGGGTATCGACGGAACAGGCTCAGATCCCAGTGTAATCTTAACAATCCAGATTATTCAGCACAATTTAGATCCCCTTAGTCAGTCACTTTTTCATTCTTATTATCAAGAAAGCCAACAAATGGAGGGGCTGGTACTTCCCCCTAGAGCTCACAACATGTTTTTGGCCTTGGCAGAAACTATTGCAAAGGAGCTTACGGTACAAAATTGTTTTGTGTGTGGGGGCACTAACATGGGTGATCAATGGCCATGGGAAGCCCATGAACTCAATTACACTCAAATGTTAGAAAATCAGGCCAATTACACCTTTAATCAGAAAGGACAAGAAATTTGGGCTATAACTACCAAATTGGTAGGCAACATTTGTTACCAACGTAAAAAGACTGATTTTCGCCATAGTAACGTGGGCTCACTAAGATGCAAAGGGACTTGGGAGAACAATACTTGGTGGTCAGGTTCTTCGGACTCACAGCCCAACAACGCATTGGCACAAATGACAAACATGGCCTTCCTGTTAGATCCAGAAAACAACGCCTTGCAATGGAAAGCTCCTACCGGCCTATATTGGATTTGTGGACGTTTTGCTTATAATTTTCTCCCCAAGGACTGGTATGGTTCTTGTGTTCTAGGAGCCATCAGGCCTAGCTTTTTCCTTTTGCCCCTCCAACAGCGACAAGTGTTGGGTGTTCCGGTTTATGTAGAAATTGGTAACATCCGTAGTGAAAGAGACACAAAAAACATTCATCGGGGTGTTTGGAAGGACAATGAATGGCCCCCCAACCGTATAATCCATTATTATGGACCTGCAACTTGGGCAGAAGATGGGACCTATGGCTATAGGACCCCAATTTACTTACTCAATCGTCTGATTCGGCTGCAAGCAGTTGTAGAAATTGTCACTAATGAAACAGTTTCAGCCATGACCCATTTAGCAAAAGAAAGTGCTAAATCAAGAACTTATATTATGCAAAATCGATTGGCCCTGGACTATCTCTTAGCTAAAGAAGGGGGGGGTATGTGGAAAATTTAATCTTACAAATTGTTGTATTGAAATTGATGACAGTGGGAAAGTGATTCAGGAGATCACAGATAGAATGGTTAAAGTAGCTCATGTTCCTGTTCAAACATGGAATGGTTTTAACTTTCAGGAATTATTTGGCTCCTGGTTTCCCAAATTACCTGGTTTGCAAGCTATTGTAGCTTTAATTAGTATGATTGCTTTAGGATGTATTATTTTGCCTTGTATTTTACCTATTTTTGTTAGAACTATTTCTAATAGCATTTCATTTATAGCAGAACAACGTGCCATCAAGCATGTAAATGCCTTGTGGGAAAAGAAATATCAGTTATTGCCTCAAGAAGACCTTGAGTCAGATACTACGGACCGAGCCATTGTAAAGGCCTCCTTCGTATTAGACACAGATGGCGAGGAGGGCCAAAAGAAAGCCTTATGCTTATCACCGGAATGCACCACATCTCTGTCCTACTGAGCCCTTTGGGTCATAAAACAAAAAGGGAGGAGATGTAGGAAACCTGTCATATTTCCACCTTAGGCTCACATAAAATGGCGCAGGTCTGGCTCAGGGCAGAAATAAGTTTCGTTTCTGTGTATAAGTTGCAGTTTACCAAAAATCAGATGACCTTGCTACGTGCAGACGGACACCCGTTGGAACACGTACAAGAAAGTAACACATACAAGATAGTTAGAAGAACAAAGACATTCCATACAGATATGTAGCTGATTTATAACCTTGAGATAATTGCTTAGTGCATGGCTGAGATGTAACCATTCGCAACCTTAAGATAACGGTTTTCATGGATAGCTGAACGCTTAGATAATTGTTTGTTGCTAATTGCTTGTTGCTTATGCGCTGCTGGTATCTCAATAAAAGAGAGCTTGGGACTTCGGTCTGGGCCCTCATCCCGAGAAAGCTCAGACACGTGTCTTCATTCATCGGCAAGTTCATGAGGAGCCCGCAGGGTGCGAAAAAACCCACAGACTATCATCAGCATACTGACGATTCCTTAAGCCATGGTGATGGATAATCTCGCCCAGAGGCTTCATGTAGATGCTAAAGAGAAGGGGGAGAGTACGGAGCTCTGCGGTACACCGCAAGATAGCGGCCCAGGGCTGGACTTCTCACTCCCTATCAATACCCACTGGGACCAGCCACGGAGAAAAGAGCTGAACCAGCGCCAGACTCTGCAACAGAGCCCCAGCCGTCTCACTGTAACTGGCCCAAAAGGATACCACAATCCATGGCACCAAAAGCCACTGAGAGGTCAAGGAGAGCAAGGATGGATGCACCACCCATATCCTGCTCTTGCCAGAGGTCATTGACAAGCACTACCAATGCCATTTCCGTCCATAAGGGGTCCAGATAATCCATTTCACCCAAGCCCACCACCTTGTCCCCGACCTTCCCTAAAAAAGGGAAGATTGGAAATCAGACAGAAGTTGTCCAAGCAGGTAGGATCAAGCGATGGTGTTTTGAGGAGGGGGGGGGGGCGAATGAGGGTCTCCTTAAAAGTTTCCAGAAATGTCCCCTCCTGAAGTGATATATTAATCACTGCTTGAACTCGCATGCTGGTCACCATCCTGGAGGCTTTTACCATCCAGGAAGGACAAAAATGTAACTGGATCCATAAGGGGAAACTAAAGTGGAGAGGTTATCCAATAGCAGAAGTGAGATGGATCAACAACATCAGAGCAGAATGTTTAATAAATAGATTTCATGCAAAGTACCTCCAGAAACCACGCCCCCCCCCTTAAGTAGGAAGCAGAGAAAGAAGAATGGCTTTAATATGTGTTTATTATTTTTCAGGTTTCTGCCAGGTTTTAGGAGGGTCTGCCTGTCAAGTTTGAAGCATGTTTCTACTAGTCCGACAATCACTTCTCAGCTTGCCAACAAACTTGGGGAGAGGGAGAGGGGACTGGAATGCAGACATCAAAAGATCAAGAAAGCAGATTGTGAGAACCAAGGACAGTTCACCAGGTGTCTGGCCAGACCCAGAGACACTTTCTCATAACAATATTTTTCCTCCTAATTGGGCAACGTGACCTGACCAAGAAGGAGGAGGGGGAATTCTATACTTTTACTATATGGGGCTTAGGTGTGGTTTTGCCAGAGCTGATTTTGCTTGCATGCGTGCCAAAATGATGTACTTAATAAAGTTTTACATTAAGAGTTCAGAAAGCCTTGAAGGTGTTTACTTGGTTGGGTTCATCAGTCGGAACTTTGACACCGATGATAAATTGATTTTTCCAAGGGCGTTGTAACTTTGAAAGGTTACTAAATGGATGGTTGTAAGTTGAGGGCCCACTCAGGGTCTCAATGCCCTCCTTGGTGGCGCACTAGATGGTGGTCTGGGTGCCAGTGTTGCTGGCTTGACGGTCCAAAGCAGCCAAATTAACCAGTGGGGATGGGAGCGAGTCATTTCAGTTTGAACAAATACTAAAAACAAAAGACTGTGAGAGCAGGGTGGGGATGGAAGGTTGCCTGGATTTTTGGGGGGTGGGGGAGGTCCCATATTAACCCTTCACACAGCACCTGTTTCTCCCAGGAATCACGGGCGATTTGGGCACCAGTGCAAGAACTGAGTGGCATTTATGGAGACGAGGAGGAGGAGGAGGAGGAGGAGGAAGAGGAGGAGAAGGAGAAGGAGGAGGAGGAAGAGGACAAAGAGGAGCAAGAGACTGGGGAAAGCCTCATCCCTGCCTTAGGCAGGAGGCTGGACTAGAAGACCTCCAAGGGCCCTTCCCACCCTAAGCTTCTTGGATTCCATCAGCTCCTGGACCCAGAAGGGGGGAGACATCTCCCTCCACAAATGAGCCCGATGGAGGAAACTCGCAGGGTGGCTCTACAGAGTGGGTCGAGGGAGCCCCCAGTGGGAGAGAAATGCCTGGCGGAGCCCCAGCCAGACCTGGGGGGGTGTCTCCATCTGGGGCTTCTTGGAGCCAGACTTCCACTCACCTGGATCAACCGCGTAGCAGGTGACGTTGGTTCCTTCCAGCCGGTTGGCCAACTCTCGCGCATGGAGAACGTTGGCTAGTTTGCTGTTGGAGTATGATTTTATGACTTGCCACATCCCCTCTGCCGGCTTGTAGATTTTCCGAAAGTCAATCTTCCCAAAGGAATGCATACTCGAGGACAAGATGACGACCCGGCTCGGGGCGCAGCACTTCAGCCGGTCCAGGAGCAGGTGGGTCAGCAGGAAGTGGGCCAGGTGGTTGACCTGGAAGTTCTCATCAAAGCCATCCGTGGTTTGACCAGCCTTAAAGACCCCTGAAAGAAAAATAAAGTCTTCGCCTTACAATGGGTAACTCTGTGATCATTCAAGGTTACCATGGATGTAATTACCAAATGGCAATTACGACCCGGTTCCAAAGTTCCAGTGGCTCCCCCTTGTGGCCACATGATTGCCTTCTGGGTGCTTAACAGCCAGCCTGCCCTTCACAACATGTCAAGCGACCGTGATTTATTACATTTTTGCCCAAAAAGTTTGCAGTTTTCAGCAAAAACACTTGTAGTGAACAATCGGTTCGCTTAACAACCGCTTCAAAAAAGGTCGTAAAATCATGTTGGTCACAGGGGTGACCTGCTTTACAACCATCACAACATACAACCATAATTGGCAGACTCCATCATGGTCATAAGTCAAGGACTGCATGTAAAGCATCCAGTTTGGTCTAGTGGTTAAGCCATGAAAGCTGGCTGGGTGACTTTGAGCCAATCACCAGGAGACAAGTTCTAGTCCTGCCTTAGGCATTAAAGCCAGCTGGGTGACTCTGCACCTGGACACCCCCACAATATTCCCACTTCCTCGCCCAGATACCCCGGGGGGGGGATCTGTTCGGCACCCACCGGCATTGTTGATGAGGATGTCCAGACGGGGCTCCGATTTTAAGAAGGTCTGTGCAAAAGCTCGCACGGAGTTGAGGTTGGCCAGATCCAGGATCATCAGGATCACCTCCGAGTTTCCACTTTCCTGGAAAAAGGAGCAGAAGGAATCCTGAGAAGAATCAGGATCGGGTGCGGCTTCAAAGGCTGATCCCAGTTTACTCACCTTCTACATATCTCTGTTTACCTCCTGACAATTAGTCTGGGTCAGACATGACAAATTTAATTTAATTTAATTTAATAATATTTATATACCGCCCTTCTCCCGAAGGACTCAGGGCGGTGAACAGGGCAAGAATAAAAATACAGAAATTACAAAAGTTAAAACAAGATTAAATAAATGCCCATATACTAAAATACATCTTTAAAACCCAATAAAATAACAATAACAACCCCCCCCCCCAATCCCCTCATCAGGCCAGGCCAGCTTGTTCAAAAAAGTATGTTTTTAGCCCGCGGCGAAAGGAGTGAAGGTCGGGCGCCGTCCGGAGCTCAACCGGTAGCTGATTCCATAGCTCCGGGGCGCCCACAGAGAAGGATCTCCCCCTGGGGGCCACCAATCGACATTCTCTGACCGGTGGCACCCTGAGGAGGCCCTCTCTGTGGGAACGCACAGGGCGGAGGGAAGTCGATGCCAGCACAAGGCCTGCAGGCCGGATCCGGCACATTAGGAGCCCAGATTTGGACAACCCTTCCCCGCCCTCCACCCCACCCATGGCGGCTTCGGCTAATGGGAAGAGCAGGGAGCCCCCATGCCCAAGACGTAGTGGGGACTGTGCAGCCCTCACAGCACAGGTGGGTCTGAGTGCCGCAACCTCCGGGCCGGCCCTCCAAGCAGCAGACGGAGGCAGGGGCATGGGGGGAGGCATGTGACCCAGCCTGGTGGACACGCCAGGTGATTGGAAGGCCATGTGCTGTGTTCCAGCTGTGGTGGCCACGGGCAAGCAAATGGTGTGAGTACAGTGAGGCAGTCCAGCCAGTTGCCGTTGCCACCATGCCATGCCCCCTGCATGCTCGGCGCCCACCATCCAACCTCATTTTCCAGCGAGCACTCGGGAACTCAAGGGCCAGGCTGGGTACCCATCGCCCAGGGTCCAAGGCCACCCACATGGCCTGAGAGGGATGGTGAGGCTTCTCTAGTGGATCAGGCCCTGGCTCCCACCCTGGTCACAACCTACTTCACTGGAGACCCCTGGATACCCCCCCAGCCCCACCCGGCCTCCACATGCGCCTCCTGGTGTAAGCAATGTTGAGCTGCCAATGCCCAACCCAGCCACGCCCACCCCAGCCATGCCCAACCACTCAGCCACAGCCATCCCAACACACACACACACAGACACACACCCGAGGGCAACCACAATGATGACACAGCCCTCAATGAAATTGAGTGACACCCCTGCTCTGGGTGGTGTGTAATAAAACAATCCAGGTAATCCTCAACTTGCAACGATGCAAAATTCCAATGCCACTGAAAAAAGCTATTTACAACCGGTCCTCACACTTTCGACCAGTGCTGCATCTCCAGAGGTCACGTGATCAGAATTTGGAACATCGGTCCCATTATGACTCTTATGGCACCATATTATGGATATTTTATCGTGGTTTTTACCCCAACTTAATATTTATCTCGCCTTTTGTACTTTTCACCTATTTGATATACACGTATTCATTGATTTATTTAAATATAGGTTTGTGTTTGTATGCATAATGTGTTTTATCTGTGTTGCATATCAGGGATTCCATGATGTGTGTAGACGCCATGCGCTTTATAAATGAATAAAAACCATCAGGAAAAGACCTGAGTGCTGAAGAACGGAAGGAAGGAGAGACCCGCACGGCCGGCGCTTACCCGTCTGATGTCGCACACAGCCGATTCTCCTCTTGCTTTGTCGCGGCAGGCCAGAATGACACGGGCGCCTCTCCGGGCCAGATCCACCGCTGTGGCCTTCCCGATCCCAGTATTTCCACCTAGGAAAGGGCAGAGAAAGGATTCGCTGAGATCAGCCAGCCTTTGCTGGTGTCATGTGGTGCAGGTAACAGGAAAGGGAAAACTAAAAAAATTGGACAACAGGAAAGGCAAAACTAAACCTGAAGAACGGGAAAGAACCTATTGTTCTAAGAAACCATAAAATACCCCAGAACCTGAAAACAAGCTAACACACTATGCTCAACAGACTATTCGATATTAGCTGACACTCCTTGTATATATAATCTGCTAATTATAATGCACATGCAATGTATGGTTTAATGTATTCGAGGAGGGTAGCAGGAAATATGTAGAAGGCAGTCAGAGAAAATGTAACCTCAGAGTACCTCAGCCAATGGGGAATGAGGAGGGATGGGCGGCCAGTGCAAGGAATGTACAAAGATGTGGATTTGAGATGATAAACTTTGGAGAAAACCAAGCTGTGATAGCTTCTCTCCCAGTGTGCCAGCCAACAAGGAAAAGGAAAAAGGTATTGTCAGAATCCATTTATATCACATTTCATAAATGTATAGGTAGAACAATGTGCTTATTCTGGGGATTCTGCCATCTCTCCGAAGGGGGGGGGGAGAGGATAGACTTTAGGCATCTTCAACCAACAGGGAACATTTGAACTGGGGGAGGGAGGGGGAGAGACAGATCTGGATTGCATCTTCATTTACAACAAAAGGAAGCAATAACCATAAAACCAAGGAGAGTTCCCTTTCCCATGGAAGGGCCTGACATCTGACCAAATGGATGAGGGGAGGGGCTGAAATGGGAATGCTTTATATAGGATTGAAATGTAACTTTGTTAGATTCCGTCTTGTATTGCCACAATCGATTCCATCCTAGTAAACATTTTCCTTTTGGACTAAACTTGCATCCAAGAGTTCTTATTTCCTAAGATGTGGATTGAGGTGGGTCCTGACAGGTATTCACATTCTGGAACAGACATAAATGTATTTTAGCTTAAGAAGGACGTGTTTTTCAAGTAGTCTATTATTTCTTTTTTTCTTCTCTTTTTTGTTTTTGTATTAAGATATGAGAAATGTAAAAGTGTTGGGATGGCTTGTATGAGGAAAAAGACTTAAATAGATAAAGGTAAAGGTTCCCCCTCACATGCGTGCTAGTCGTTTCCTACTCTAGGTGCAATCGCTCTTAGCGTCAGGAATTGTTTCAATCATCTCATTGTCTTGGCGTCGTTCTGCAGGAACGCTCCCAGCTCCCCCGTCTCTCTCTTTTTTTTTTAATTGAAAAGTTTTACAATACATTTTTTAAAAAGACAAAACCCCTCTCAACCCCCTCCTCTCTCCCCAAACCTCCCCAACACCTCCCTCCCCTCCCCCTACCCCCTACCCCCTACCCGACTTCCCAGAGCTCAATACAGGGTATAAAAATACGTTAGAATATGTTGTTGAAAAAATGGTTTGTTTAACAGAGTATTATTAATACACAGTGGAAGTTGTACTGGGACTTTTAGGCAAACAGTAATGCACTAACACGAGTTTTATAACTTATTTTTACTCAGACAACAAAAAGGAACACAGTAAGAAATAGTCCAAGTATCAATCCAGTATCATGCACATAAAAGTCAGTCCATAAAAAACATAGTATCAAAATACAAAAGCTGCTTACCAATATCAAAAACAATATACACTGTAGCAAGCAGTTGATTCTTGAGAGAATAAATATCAAGTTAGCAAACAAGAGAACAAGAGGTATCCAAACACTAACATCAAACACATATACAAGAGCAACTACGTGTAACATCTAACTCTCTTTTATGTGGAATAATTACAGCCACACCCTTAGGCCGTTTAACTCCTTAAAGGTGCTTTTACTCCATTATATAATATTGTCACCCAAATCAAGTTTAATCTCTAACAATCTCCCCTTTTGGGTGGCATATTATACATATATTTTTACAATCTCAAATTACACATATCACAAACAGATTTATGCTTTATAGCACCCTGAGCTTTAGTAAACTGGTCAGCAATATTATCTTCAGTTGCACAATATTCCAGTTTAATCAAATTATCTTTAACACATTGTCTGACATTTAGATACCGTAGATCCGTATGTTTTGATCTAGTTTTCACTGCAGCATTAGTTGCTAATTTTATAGCTGCTTGATTGTCTTCATACACTTTTATTGGTTCATTACAATTTAAACCCATATCAAACAATAATTGTTTCCATACCAATAGCTCAGTACATAATAAAGATAAACAAGAAAATTCGGATTCAGTTGTTGATAAGCTTATATGCTTCTGTCTGTTAGACCTCCATCCTACTAAAGCGTTTCCCAATAATACAACAAATCCTGAAGTGGATTTCCTGGTTACAGTATCAGATGCAAAACTAGCATCTGCAAATGCTTTTAGTTCCAATTCCTTTGTTGGCTCTAGATATAGAGAATAATGTATGGTGTGCTTCAAATATCTTAAAACTCTTTTCGCACCTTGCCAACATCTGGTTGTAGGATTCTCACAATATCTAGCTAAATGATTAACTGTAAATGCTATGTCAGGTCTTGACCAGTTACATAAATACATCAAGCTGCCTATTAATGATTGATATATCTTTTTATCAAAGACATTGCTGTTATCTGCTGAACTCTCAAAACCTTGAACCATAGGTGTTTTTACTGGTTTACAGTTTTCCATATTATAACGTTTCAGCAAACCATTAATTTTCTTAGCTTGAGACAATTTAAATCCTTTACTAGTCCTGACAATATCCAGCCCTAGATAATGACTAATAGCTCCTAGATCTTTTACTCTAAATTTTCTTTTTAACCCTGAAATTATTCTTTCAGTTTCTGTTTCATCTTTTGCTATAATAGCAATATCATCAGTGAATAATAATAACAATGATAATTCACTATTTTGCTGTTTTATAAATAAACAAGGATCTGCAATACTAGCTTTAAATCCCAAACTATTTAACTCTTTTACTAAACATCTATTCCACTCATAACCTGACTGTTTTAAACCATACAAACTCTTATTCAGTTTCCAACAGTACCCTACCTTACTTTCTATTCCTGATGGAACTTTCATATATATATCATGGTTTAATGTTGCATGCAAATAAGCAGTTTCAATATCTACATGTTTTATACTATAATTCTTATTTGCTGCCCAAACTAAAGCAGCCCTAAGAGTGGAAGCTCTTAACGTTGGGGAAAATACTTCATCATAATCACTATTATTCTGTGCAAATCCTTGAGCAACTAATCTTGCTTTATGTATTACCTCTCCTGTAACACTTTCTTTCAGTTTAAAAACCCATTTACATCCAATTAACTTTTCTGTTTTAGGTATTTTAACCTCTTGATAAACATTAAGATCTTGCAAAGACTTTATTTCTTTATCCATAGCTACTTTCCAATTCTTTCTTTCATTCTCAGGATACATTTTTATTTCTTCAACATTAGAAGGTTCAATGTCTATTTGACAAATTAAACCTGCCTCGAAACGATCAGGCTGTCGTCTTTCCCTGTTAGACCTTCTGAGAATTATTGGACTTATAGGTACATTTACATTATTATCTTCTTCCTCTCCTGTCTCCACTATCAGTGGTTCTTGTTTGATCTCTCTAGCAGGTTCCTCCTCTTCTTTATCACTTTCATTTGAGGAGTTAGTTAAATCTTGTTGAGGAATATATACAATATCTTCTACCCTTTCCCAGCCTGACTGTTCTTGAAAAACAGCGCTAGAACTACAATAAATGTTTTTAGTACCTTTCTCCCAGAACCGATAAGACTTATGGTTTAACTCATAGCCAACAAAAAATAATTGTTTAGCTCTATGTTCTCCTTTATTTCTTATTGAACTTGGAATATGTACCCAAGCAGGTGTCCCAAATGTGTGAATATAACTAAGATTTGGTTTTCTCTTATACCATAAGGTATAAGGAATTTTACCTGTAGCTGAACTAACCACATTGTTTAAAATATGATTAGCACATTTTGCTGCTTCTCCCCATAAGCTATCAGGTAAACCAGAATCTTCAATCATAGATCTAATCATAGCTTGCAATGTTTGGCCCCTCCGTTCAACAAATGCATTATGCTGAGGTCTATAAGGAGCTGTACGTCTATGCTCTATTCCCTCTGAAACTAACAGCTCATTGAACTGTTTATTAACAAACTCAGTTCCATTGTCTGTTATTATGGTTTTTACATTTAACTGAGTTTTCCTTTGTACAAACTTGAGCCAATTAGATATTGTTTGTATAGTTTCAGTTTTTGACGTAAGGAGATAACAGAACCCATATCTGCTATAATGGTCTAGAATATTTAATATGTAGCAAGCACCCCCTAAACTGGGTTTCATAGGACCTATCAAATCCATAAATACCAGTTCTAATGGAGTTGTGGTTTTAAATCCATCTAACCTATTAGCTGGTGCTGCCCTGCTCTTTTCTCTACCACATACGTTACACTGCAGATATTTCTTACAAGCCTTTAACTTAAACCCATTAGATAAAGCTACAGTTCTTTTTAGTGTATTAAAATTCACATGACCCAATCTTCTATGTAATAAATGAATACATTCATCATGTGGTTTTTGATTTGTACAAGTAGTAGCCATTATAATAGGATCATTGCTAATTACAAACAAACCATCTTTCATATTAGCTATTAAGTTCACTTCATTCTTTTGAATAAGACATTCCTCCCCTTGGAAAGTAACTTTAAAACCTGCTTCCAATAATGCCTTAACTGATAATAGATTATAATCACATCTGGGAACATATAGCATTTCCAAATTTTGTTTTAAAAATGAACAGTAAACCTTACCCTCTCCAGAGACCTTGACTCTCCAGCCATTAGCCATAGAAATATATTTTTTACTAGACCTTATATTCTCAAAATCCCTTTTTATTTTTGAAATACAGTGTGTAGCTCCACTATCTACCACCCACCAATTGTGGTTATTAGTAGTTCTATTAGCTACAGCTACATTAATCAGCTTTTTATTCTTTCTATGGTTTTCCTTTCTCTGACAATTACTATTCTGACAAAACTTAGCAATATGTCCCTTTAACCCACAATTAAAGCATTTCCTTAAAATATAAGCAGATTCAGTCTTCTTTATTTCTTGTTGCAATGGCTCTCTCAACTGTTTTCTCTCCATACGACATCTTGATTCTTCCAACAACCTTCCAGTTATTGAAGAAACAGTTAGGTCTTCTTTGGACAAAACCTCCAAGGACGATACAAAGGCATCGTAGCTCTCATCCAATGATGATAAAATGATGTAAACCTGGTGAAGCTCTGAGAAAATAAGTTCTTTTTCTTGCAGTTCCAACAAAGTTGCTTTTATAAAGTTAAGGTGAGCTAACATATCGCCATTCTTTTCCAGTCTAGCTCTAAATAGCTTTCCGGTAAGATTTATATGAGCACCAACACTGTCCCGAACAAAAATCTTTTTCAACTTAGCCCAACATTTAGCAGCAGACTCTTCTCCACGCACATGGACTAGCTGTTGGTCTCCTAATGTTAGCCCAATAATAGATAAAGCCTTATCATTGTCTTTATTGAAGTCTACAATCTTCTTGTTATCTTCTTCATTAGTTGGATCCCAGGCAGTTACATCAGGAGGATTATGGACTATTTTCCAAAGACCTTGATTTTGTAATAACAAACTACATTGTGTAGACCAGGATACGTAGTTTGACCCATTAAGCCGGGTAATGCAGAATGGATTGAATAGTCCTTGTGCCATTGTCTGAATTTGAAAACTCAGTTAGGAAATATAAATACAATACTGTGCCTGTCCTCAGCACCACACTGGATCTGGGCCCATAACCATTGTTAGAATATGTTGTTGAAAAAATGGTTTGTTTAACAGAGTATTATTAATACACAGTGGAAGTTGTACTGGGACTTTTAGGCAAACAGTAATGCACTAACACGAGTTTTATAACTTATTTTTACTCAGACAACAAAAAGGAACACAGTAAGAAATAGTCCAAGTATCAATCCAGTATCATGCACATAAAAGTCAGTCCATAAAAAACATAGTATCAAAATACAAAAGCTGCTTACCAATATCAAAAACAATATACACTGTAGCAAGCAGTTGATTCTTGAGAGAATAAATATCAAGTTAGCAAACAAGAGAACAAGAGGTATCCAAACACTAACATCAAACACATATACAAGAGCAACTACGTGTAACATCTAACTCTCTTTTATGTGGAATAATTACAGCCACACCCTTAGGCCGTTTAACTCCTTAAAGGTGCTTTTACTCCATTATATAATATTGTCACCCAAATCAAGTTTAATCTCTAACAAAGCAATCATAGTCTACCTTATGCAAACAACAATAAGATATTAAATCTATTGCACTTTAACTCTTATAAAATAACTACAAGCAATTTAAATATCACATCGATACTTATTCAAATGCTAAATGAAACTTTTTAGTCCCATATTTATTCTGGATATAATCAATCCATCTTCTCCACTCCACAATATATCTCTGTTGCGACTGGTCTTTCAGGTACGCTGAAATCTTTGCCATTTCCGCCAGGTTGGAGACTTTTAAAGTCCATTCTTCTATAGTCGGGGATCACAATGGGAGACTTTGGGCTCATCCCCAGGAGACGGTGAGTTCTGGTCCCCCACCTAGCCCGGCTTTGACACCTAAGGCAGGACTCGAACTCTGTCCTGGAGCTTTCAGCACGAGACCAGACTTTCCTGCTTCTGGTGCAATCGCTCTTAGCGTCAGGAATTGTTTCAATCATCTTGGCGTCCTTCTGCAGGAACGCTGAACGGGCCGTCCTACTTGCTAAGCTTCCCAGCTCCCCCGTCTCTCCTGCAGGGCTGAACTGCCCCCAAAGCCTCCTGCTTTCTTCTCTGCATTGCTCCCGGCTTCTCTCCATCCTGCTGGGGGGGGGGGGAATGGAGCTTGGGGGGGCAGAGATTAAGATTAAGAAAAGGGACTCCTGTCTCCACACCAAGCGAGTCGGGCAGAGCCTGAAAATCCGGTTTCCAGCCGCCTCCTGTCCCAGCCAGCCAGCAACACCATCTGTCTAGCCAGGCAAAGGGCAGCCGTGGACTGACAGGAGAGAACTCTCCAATCATTGGGGGGCTGCCATAGAGAAAGGGGGGGTCCACCTCTTCTCCAAAGAGCCAGAAGGCCGGACAAGAAGCAACGGATGGAAACTCGTCAAGGAGAGGAGCAACCTTAGAACTAAGGAGGAATTTCCTGACAGTGAGAACAATTAACCAGGGGAACTCCTTGCCTCCAGATGTTGTGGCTGCTCCATCGCTGGAGCTTTTCAGGAAGACAGAAGACAGTCAAGAGACTCCTGCTTGAGCAGGGGGTTGGACTAGAAGACCTCCAAGGTCCCTTCCGGCTCTGTTAATCTGTTCGCCCTCCCGAAGTCTGGCCACCCCTGGACTTTCTCCCCTGCGCCCTTCCGGCGACTGCCCGGCTCTTCCCCGTCCCCTCCTCTCGGCCTCAGGAAGGGGGGGGCGGGGGTCTCTGCGGACCCTCCCGGTTCCCCTCCCCCCCTTTGGGGTCTCACCTGCTTTATTCCAAAGGGGCTTTTTTGGCCGGACTTTCTCGCTTTCCTTAATGTCAACCCCCCCAACCTCGACGCCCCCCCCCGCCTGGGATGGGAGCGCAGCAGCCCCCGGAGCTACCTGTGATGAGAACCGTCTTGCCCCGCAGGCTGACCGCGTTCCGGCACCGGGTGGCCAAAGCCAAGTTGTAGTAGAGCAGCGCGCAGAGCCCCAGCAGCACCGCCGCGCCCGCCGCCAGCCCCGCCGCCGCCTCCATGGCCCGCTCGCCCGCCCGGCCCCGCTCCCTTGCCCCGCAGCCCGGGAGCGCTTGGACTTTACCGGGACGGTCCCCGCCCCGGCCCGCCTCCCGCTCCTCCCCCGTGGGAAATCCGCCCTCTCCCCTCCCGTCTTGGGTTAGGAAGGGAGGAAGGGAGGGAGGAAGGAAGGAAATGGGAATGAGGGAGGAAAGGAGGGAGGAGATGGGAGGAGGAAGTCGGGAAGGAAATGGAAGGGAGGAAGGAAGGAAGGAGATGGGAGGGAGGTAGGAAGTCAGGAAGGAAATGGGAGGGAGGAAGGAAAGGAGGAGATGGCAGGGAGGGAGGAAGTCAGGAAGGAAATGGGAGGGAGGAAGGAAAGGAGGAGATGGCAGGGAGGGAGGAAGGAAGGAAATGCGTGGGAGGGAGGGAGGAAGGAAATGGGACGGAGGGAGGAACCAAGGAGAAGGGGGAGGGAGGATGTCAGGAAGGAAATGGGAGGGAGGGAGGAAGGAAATGGGAGGGAGAGAGGGAGGAACCAAGGAGAAGGAGGGGAGGGAAGAAGGAAGGAAATGGGAGGGAGAGAGGAAGGGACCAAGGAGAAGGAGGGGAGGGAAGAAGGAAGGAAATGGGAGGGAGAGAGGAAGGGACCAAGGAGAAGGAGGGGAGGGAAGAAGGAAGGAAATGAGAGGGAGAGAGGGAGGGACCAAGGAGAAGGAGGGGAGGGAGGAAGGAAGGAAATGGGAGGGAGAGAGGGAGGAACCAAGGAGAAGGAGGGGAGGGAGAGAGGAAGGAAATGGGAGGGAGAGAGGAAGGGACCAAGGAGAAGGAGGGGAGGGAAGAAGGAAGGAAATGGGGGGGAGAGAGGGAGGAACCAAGGGGAAGGAGGGGAGGGAGGAAGGAAGGAAATGGGAGGGAGAGAGGGAGGAACTAAGGAGAAGGAGGGGAGGGAAGAAGGAAGGAAATGGGAGGGAGAGAGGAAGGGACCAAGGAGAAGGAGGGGAGGGAAGAAGGAAGGAAATGGGAGGGAGAGAGGGAGGAACCAAGGAGAAGGAGGGGAGGGAGGAAGGAAGGAAATGGGAGGGAGAGAGGAAGGGACCAAGGAGAAGGAGGGGAGGGAAGAAGGAAGGAAATGGGAGGGAGAGAGGGAGGAACCAAGGAGAAGGAGGGGAGGGAGGAAGGAAGGAAATGGGAGGGAGAGAGGAAGGAACCAAGGAGAAGGAGGGGAGGGAGGGAGGGAGGAAATTGGAAGGGACCAAGGAGAAGGAGGGGAGGGACGAAGGAAGGAAATGGAAGGGAGAGAGGGAGGAACCAAGGAGAAGGAGGGGAGGGAAGAAGGAAGGAAATGGGAGGGAGAGAGGGAGGAACCAAGGAGAAGGAGGGGAGGGAGGAAGGAAGGAAGGAAGGAAATTGGAGGGAGAGAGGGAGGAACCAAGGAGAAGGAGGGGAGGGAAGAAGGAAGGAAATGGGAGGGAGAGAGGGAGGAACCAAGGAGAAGGAGGGGAGGGAAGAAGGAAGGAAATGGGAGGGAGAGAGGGAGGAACCAAGGAGAAGGAGGGGAGGGAGGAAGGAAGGAAATGGGAGGGAGAGAGGGAGGAACCAAGGAGAAGGAGGGGAGGGAAGAAGGAAGGAAATGGGAGGGCGAGAGGGAGGAACCAAGGAGAAGGAGGGGAGGGAAGAAGGAAGGAAATGGGAGGGAGAGAGGGAGGAACCAAGGAGAAGGAGGGGAGGGAGGAAGGAAGGAAATGGGAGGGGACCAAGGAGAAGGAGGGGAGGGACGAAGGAAGGAAATGGAAGGGAGAGAGGGAGGAACCAAGGAGAAGGAGGGGAGGGAAGAAGGAAGGAAATGGGAGGGAGAGAGGGAGGAACCAAGGAGAAGGAGGGGAGGGAGGAAGGAAGGAAGGAAATGGGAGGGAGAGAGGGAGGAACCAAGGAGAAGGAGGGGAGGGAAGAAGGAAGGAAATGGGAGGGAGAGAGGGAGGAACCAAGGAGAAGGAGGGGAGGGAAGAAGGAAGGAAATGGGAGGGAGAGAGGGAGGAACCAAGGAGAAGGAGGGGAGGGAAGAAGGAAGGAAATGGGAGGGAGAGAGAGAGGAACCAAGGAGAAGGAGGGGAGGGAAGAAGGAAGGAAATGGGAGGGAGAGAGGAAGGGACCAAGGAGAAGGATGGGAGGGAAGAAGGAAGGAAATGGGAGGGAGAGAGGGAGGAACCAAGGAGAAGGAGGGGAGGGAAGAAGGAAGGAAATGGGAGGGAGAGAGGGAGGAACCAAGGAGAAGGAGGGGAGGGAGGAAGGAAGGAAATGGGAGGGAGAGAGGGAGGAACCAAGGAGAAGGAGGGGAGGGAAGAAGGAAGGAAATGGGAGGGAGAGAGGGAGGAACCAAGGAGAAGGAGGGGAGGGAAGAAGGAAGGAAATGGGAGGGAGAGATGGAGGAACCAAGGAGAAGGAGGGGAGGGAGGAAGGAAGGAAATTGGAAGGGACCAAGGAGAAGGAGGGGAGGGACGAAGGAAGGAAATGGAAGGGAGAGAGGGAGGAACCAAGGAGAAGGAGGGGAGGGAAGAAGGAAGGAAATGGGAGGGAGAGAGGGAGGAACCAAGGAGAAGGAGGGGAGGGAGGAAGGAAGGAAGGAAATGGGAGGGAGAGAGGGAGGAACCAAGGAGAAGGAGGGGAGGGAGGAAGGAAGGAAGGAAGGAAATGGGAGGGAGAGAGGGAGGAACCAAGGAGAAGGAGGGGAGGGAAGAAGGAAGGAAATGGGAGGGAGAGAGGGAGGAACCAAGGAGAAGGAGGGGAGGGAGGAAGGAAGGAAGGAAGGAAATTGGAGGGAGAGAGGGAGGAACCAAGGAGAAGGAGGGGAGGGAAGAAGGAAGGAAATGGGAGGGAGAGAGAGAGGAACCAAGGAGAAGGAGGGGAGGGAAGAAGGAAGGAAATGGGAGGGAGAGAGGAAGGGACCAAGGAGAAGGATGGGAGGGAGGAAGGAAGGAAATGCGAGGGAGGGAGGGAGGAACCAAGGGGAAGGAGGGGAGGGAGGAAGGAAGGAAATGCGAGGGAGGGAGGGAGATTGGAATGACCCACTCACTTGGCCTTCTGCTGCCGCCGGTCCCTTGGCTCTGGGCCCAGCTGTTTAGGCCAAGAGGATGAGGGGGGGTAGCACTGGGTCAGGATGGGGGTGGGGACCTCCAGGCAGCCCGACCTAGAAGTGGCTTTCTTTCAGCTCCTCCCTTCACCCTGATTTCTAACCCGGAACGTGGCCCCTTTTTCTCAATGAAACAATTGGGCTTGGCTCAACACCCCCTTTTCAGACCTTTGGGGGGGGTCCATTGAAAAAGAGGGGAGGGTCTCATCTCTGACTGGATGGTGCAGGGGAGAAAGTCCAGGGGTGGCCAGACTTCGGGAGGGCGAACAGATTAACAGAGCCGGAAGGGACCTTGGAGGTCTTCTAGTCCAACCCCCTGCCCAAGCAGGAGTCTCTTGACTGTCTTCTGTCTTCCTGAAAAGCTCCAGCGATGGAGCAGCCACAACATCTGGAGGCAAGGAGTTCCCCTGGTTAATTGTTCTCACTGTCAGTAAATTCTTCCTTAGTTCTAAGGTTGCTCCTCTCCTTGACGAGTTTCCATCCGTTGCTTCTTGTCCGGCCTTCTGGCTCTTTGGAGAACAGGTGGACCCCCCCTTTCTCTATGGCAGCCCCCCAGTGATTGGAAGAGTTCTCTCCTGTCAGTCCACTGCTGCTCTTTGCCTGGCTAGACAGATGGTGTTGCTGGCTGGCTGGCTGGGATAGGAGGCGGCTGGAAACCGGATTTTCAGGCTCTGCCGGACTCGCTTGGTGTGGAGACAGGAGTCCCTTTTCTTAATCTTAATCTCTGCCCCCCCCTGCTCCAGTCCCCCCCCCAGCAGGATGGAGAGAAGCCGGGAGCGATGCAGAGAAGAAAGCAGGAGGCTTTGGGGGCAGTTCAGCCCTGCAGGAGAGACGGGGGAGCTGGGAAGCTTAGCAAGTAGGACGGCCCGTTCAGCGTTCCTGCAGAAGGACGCCAAGACAGTGAGATGATTGAAACAACCTGGCCAACCTCAACTCTGTCCGAGCTTTTGCAGAGACCTTCTTAAAATCGGAGCCCCGTTTGGACATCCTCATCAACAATGCCGGTGGGTGCAGAGCAGATCCCCCCCCGGGGTATCTGGGCAAGAAAGTGGGAATATTGTGGGGGTCTCCGGGATTTCTCTTCCTTCGGGGGTTTGGCTGTAACTTCAGAAGCAGCGCTCTCCTATTTTTAGTTGTTTATTTTTTGTATACTGCCTTTATTATTCTTGTTACAAGTAACTGAAGGCAGCGAACAGATCCAGCACACTTTCCTCCTCCTCCTATTTTCCTTAAAACAGCAACCATGGGAGAGAGAGGGAGAGGGAGAGGGAGAGGGAGAGGGAGAGGGAGAGGGAGAGAGAGAGAGAGAGAGAGAGAGAGAGAGAGAGAGAGAGAGAGAGAGAGAGAGAGAGCTGCAAGTAAATGTTTTTGGGGGGCAAAAATGTCATAAATCATGGTCACTTGACATGTTGTGAACGGAAGGCTGGCTGCCAAGCACCCAGAAGGCGATCATGTGGCCACAAGGGGGAGCCACTGGAACTTTGGAACCCGGTCGTAATTGCCATTTGGTAATTACATCCATCGTAATCTTGATGTCTTGGTTCCGAGTAACGAACAGATCAAAGAACATTCCATGCTTGTTTATTCTAAAAAGTCCATAATAATGAAGCATCAGGACTCATGGATGGATGCCAGAATCTGAATTCTCCTTCCCTGAGCACATCATATCATACACAATTCCCTCCTTTAATTATACGTCATGTATCACATTCTCCAATTAGTTTAACATACGAAGTTTCACTTCCCTTCTGAAGCGTGCCATCCCTTATCTTATCAAAACATCCAGTTAACATTCCGCCCCCTTCAGTGGTTCAAAGCAAAAAAGTTAAAGCAAAAGGTTGCCTCTTATATTGTCAGAGCAAAGACATCCAATGTTTGCAGCATTGACATCCAGCCCCCCCTTGCAAAAAGGATAATTCCTGTAATGTAAACAAAAGCATTCCGTTCCGTGCGCCTTTGGCATCTAGTCATGCCGGCCACATGACCACGGGGACATCCTCGGACAAACGCTGGCTCTTAGGCTTTGAAATGGAGATGAGCACCGGCCCCTAGAGTCGAAAATGACTAGCACACATGTGCGGGGGAACCTTTACCTTTACCATAAACAAAAGCATATGTCAGCGATTATCTTCTTATAGCGGGCGAGCTGAACATCTAATCTTACCACTGCTGGTTCTTGGAGGAAGCTGACTATCTGGACCCGTACCAATCGGGTTTCAGGCCCGGGTACAGCACGGAGACGGCATTGGTCGCGCTGGTGAATGATCTCTGGCAGGCTCAGGACAGGGGTTGTTCCTCTGTCCTAGTCCTGTTAGACCTCTCAGCGGCTTTTGATACCATCGACCATGGTATCTTGCTGCGGCATCTCAGGGGGTTGGGAGTGGGAGGCACAGTTCTTCAGTGGTTCTCCTCCTACCTTCTGGGGCGTTTGCAGTCGGTGTTGGCAGGAGGGCAGAGGTCGACCTTGAGGCCTCTCGCTTGTGGAGTCCCTCAGGGGTCGGTCCTCTCGCCTCTCCTGTTCAACATCTATATGAAACCTCTGGGTGAGATCATTCGCGGCTTTGGAGTTGGGTACCATCAGTATGCTGATGATACCCAACTTTTTATTTCAACCCAAAACCACCCCAGTGATGCCCTCGACGTGATGTCCCGTTGCCTGGAGGCGGTCCGGGTCTGGATGGGGAGGAACAGGCTTCAGCTCAACCCTGACAAGACTGAGTGGCTGTGCGTGCCGGCATCTCAGGAAATGCAGATTATTCCATCTCTTACTATGGGGGGTGAGTTATTACCCCCCCGTAGATCGGGCTCGCAACTTGGGGGTCCTCCTAGATTCACAGCTCTCCTTAGAAGACCATATAAGAGCTGTGACTAGGGGGGCCTTCGCCCAGGTTCGCCTGGTGTGCCAGTTGCGGCCCTATCTAGACCGGGATGCCTTGCGCACAGTCACTCATGCGCTCGTGACCTCTCGTTTGGACTACTGCAACACTCTCTACATGGGGCTGCCCTTGAGGACCACTCGGAGGCTTCAGCTGGTGCAGAATGCAGCCGCGCGAGTAGTGTTGGGAGTCTCCCGATACTCCCATGTTACACCTCTGCTTCGCAAGCTGCATTGGCTGCCAGTTGCCCTCCGGGTGAGATTCAAGGTGCTGGTAATGACCTATAAAGCCCTACATGGCATGGGTCCGGATTACCTACGGCAGCACCTGCTGCCGGCGTCAACCTCCCTCCGTCCAGTGCGCTCCCACAGAGTGGGCCTCCCCCCAGGGGGAGGGCGTTCTCTGTGGGCGCAGCAGACCTGTGGAACCGCTTGCCGGTTGAGCTCCGGATGGCCCCCGACCTTCGCTCCTTCCGGCGCGATTTAAAAATCTATCTATTTGAACAATCTGGCCTGGTCTGATGGGTTTGGGGTTTGGATTTGGTTTTAACATTGTTTTAATTATTGTATTATATTGGGCATAATTATTTAATCTTTTTTTAACTTTTGTATGTATATTTTGATATTTATTGCCCTGTACACCGCCCTGAGTCCTTCGGGAGAAGGGCGGTATAAAAATTTAATAAATAAATAAATCATTGGTTGCTAGGGCCCCCACTGCTGCTGGCCCCATCCTGGTTGTTGATTCAATGGCTGCTGGGGCCCCCACTGCTGCTGTTTAACCCCCAGTTGCTGGCGACCCCATTGGTGTTGTCGTATGCTCAGCGCTTGCACGTTCAGGCCCTGCTGCTGCCACCCTTGGTGTGGTTGTCTGAGGGGAGGCTGCTGGGTCTCCCTCATTTGCGGGCCCCTCAGCGGTTGCTGTACATCCAGGGGCAGTGACCAATCTCCTTGCTGTGGTCATCCTCCCACCAGCTTCTGATCTCCAGGCTTCTGCACCACCCCAAGCTATTGCAAGGCCTCTATTAGCTATGGCAAGCTCAGAGGTTGCTGGCCTTTCACTTGCGGGGGTTCCCCAACCTCTCATTGCTTCAGAGGCCCCAGGCTGGGGTTCTCTGCCTCTGTGGGTCTGGAGGGCCTGGCAGGGGACTCCTGGGGCTGGTGGACTGTCTGGTCTGCAGACAGGATTTTCCACTTACTCAAATTGGTAGCTCTCCACCATTCTGTTTTTGAAGTCTTTGGCAGGGCAGTCTTGAGGCGTCTGGAGTTTCCCCTGGAGTGGTTCCATCCTGACGACCAGGTAAGCTCTCCTAACTGCTTGGGTTCTGCCCCCACCTGGGAGTCCTGCAAAAACTCATCTTCCCACAGCATGCTGTCTGTTACTTTCTCCTCTGAGCTGTCAGCAGCTGCCAGGTCACCGTCTCCAAGCTGATTCTCTTTTCCCATGATGAAGATTTTTCCCTGAATCTTTGCCAGCTTCTCAGAAGGCTAGAGACAGCAGCTGCGGCTCAGGACCCCCGAAAGAAAACAGATTCTGGCATAATGTCATGGTTACGACTAATGAGACAGATCAAAAAACATTCCATGCTTGTTTATTCTAAAAAGTCTGTAATAATGAGAACGAAGCATCGGCACTCATGGATGGATGCCAGAATCTGAATTCTCCTTCCCTGAGCACATCATATAATAGACAATTCCCTCCCTTAATTACACATCATGAATCACATTATCCAATTAGTTTAACATACGAAGTTTCACTTCCCTTCTAAAGCGCACCATCCCTTGTCTTCTCAAAACATCCGGTTAACATTCCCACCCCCTTCAGTGATTCAAAGTAAAACAGTTAAAGCAAAAGGCTGCCTCTTATATTGTCAGAGCAAAAACATCCATGTTTGCAGCGTTGACAATTGAATGATCACAAAGTTACCCGTTATAAGGCGAAGACAACCTGTAATTGGCTTATTTTTCTTTCAGGGGTCTTTAAGGCTGGTCAAACCACTGATGGCTTTGATGAGAACTTCCAGGTCAACCACCTGGCCCACGTCCTCCTGACCCACCTGCTCCTGGACCGGCTGAAGCGCTGCGCCCCGAGCCGGGTCGTCATCTTGGCCTCGAGTATGCATTCCTTTGGGAAGATTGACTTTCGGAAAATCTACAAGCCGGCGGAGGGGATGTGGCGAGTCATAAAATCGTACTCCAACAGCAAACTAGCCAACGTTCTCCATGCGCGAGAGCTGGCCAACCGGCTGGAAGGAACCAACGTCACCTGCTACGCGGTTGATCCAGGTGAGTGGAAGTCTGGCTCCAAGAAGCCCCAGATGGAGACACCCCCCCAGGTCTGGCTGGGGCTCCGCCAGGCATTTCTCTCCCACTGGGGGCTCCCTCGACCCACTCTGTAGAGCCACCCTGCGAGTTTCCTCCATCGGGCTCATTTGTGGAGGGAGATGTCTCCCCCCTTCTGGGTCCAGGAGCTGATGGAATCCAAGAAGCTTAGGGTGGGAAGGGCCCTTGGAGGTCTTCTAGTCCAACCTCCTGCCTAAGGCAGGGATGAGGCTTTCCCCAGTCTCTTGCTCCTCTTTGTCCTCCTCCTCCTCCTCCTCCTCCTCCTCGTCTCCATAAATGCCACTCACTACTATCACTGTTGCCCAAATGGCCCGTGATTCCTGGGAGAGACAGGTGCTGTGCGAAGGGTTAATATGGGACCTCCCACCCCTCCAAAATCCAGGCAACCTTCCATCCCGCCCTGCTCTCACAGTCTTTTGTTTTTAGGATGTGTTCAAACTGAAATGACTCACTCCTCTCCCACTTGGCTGATTTGGCCTGTCAAGCCATTCCTCCAAGACAGCGACACTGGTGCCCAGACCACCATCTACTGCGCCACCGAAGAGAGCATTGAGAGCCTGAGTGGGTGGTATTTTGTGGACTGCCAGCCGAAAGTGCCCTGGCCCCAAGCCCGCAATGACCAGATGGCTGAGATATTCTGGGAATTCAGCGAGATGTTGCTGGGACTGACCACTTCACACGGGAAGGGACAGAGACAGAGTTTGGGGCAACCAAAAGTGGGCTTCTGATTGCAGGTAGCCCTTGACTTACAACCATCCATTTAGTGACCTTTCAAAGTTACAACGCCCTTGGAAAAATCGACTTATCATCCGTGCCCAGGTTTCAACTGATGAACCCAACCAAGTTGATATGCAGGTTCTGAGCTTTTGCTGGTAAAAAACACAGGAAACCAGAAGTTGCCTTCATTATTTTTTTCATTTCATTTTATTAAATTTGTATACCGCCCTTCTCCCGAAGGACTCAGGGCGGTGAACAGGGCATATATAAATAGCAAATACAAAAATTAAAAGAGAATTAAACAATTGCCCAGATAAAAAAACAGTAACAATATAAAAAACCCATTAAAAACTCTAACGTCCTCAATCAGGCTAGGCCAGCTTGTTCAAATAAATGGGTCTTCAGACCGCGCCGGAAGGAGCGAAGGTCCGGTGCCATCCGGAGCTCAACCGGCAGTTGGTTCCATAGAGCCGGAGCGCCCACAGAGAAGGCCCTCCCCCTGGGGGCCACCAGCCGACATTCTCTGACCGGAGGCACCCTGAGGAGGCCCTCTCTGTGGGAGCGCACAGGGCGGAGGGAAGTTGACGCCGGCAGCAGGTGGTCTCCGAGGTACCCCGGACCCATGCCATGTAAGGACTTAAAGACCATAACCAAAACCTTGAATCTCACCCGGAAGACAACTGGTAGCCAATGCAGCTCGCGGAGCAAAGGTGTAACATGGGAGTACCGGGAAACTCCCAAGACAACTCTCGCAGCCGCATTCTGTACCAGTTGGAGCCTCCGAGTGGTCTTCAAGGGGAGCCCCATGTAAAGAGCATTGCAGAAGTCAAAACAAGAGGTCACGAGCGCATGAGTGACCGTACACAGGGCATCCTGGTCCAGATAGGGCCGCAACTGGCGCACCAGGCGAACCTGGGAGAAAGCCCCCCTAGTCACGGCTACTATATGGTCTTCCAGGGTAAGCCGTGAATCTAGGAGGACTCCCAAATGCGAGCCCTATCCACGGGGGGTAAAAACTCACCCCCCCCATAGAAAGAGGTGGAATATTTTGAATGTCCCTTGGATGCCGGAATGCACAGCCACTCAGTCTTGTCAGGGTTGAGATGAAGTCTGTTCCTCCCCATCCAGACCCGAACCGCCTCCAGGCAACGGGACATCACGTCGAGGGCATCACTGGGGTGGTTTGGGGTGGAAATGAAAAGCTGGGTATCATCGGCGTACTGATGATACCCAACTCCAAAACCACGAATGATCTCACCCAGCGGTTTCATGTAGATGTTGAACAGGAGAGGCGAGAGGACCGACCCCTGAGGAACTCCACAAACGAGAGTCCTTGGGGTTGACCTCTGCCCCCCTGCCAACACCGACTGTGAGCGTCCCTGGAGATAGGAGGAGAACCACTGAAGAACTGAGCCTCCCACTCCCAATCCCCTGAGACACCGCAGCAGGATACCATGGTCGATGGTATCGAAATCCGCCGAGAGGTCTAATAGGACAAGGACAGAGGAATGTCCTCTGTCCTGGGCCCTCCAGAGATCATTCACCAGAGCGACCAATGCCATCTCCGTGCTGTACCCGGGCCTGAAACCCGATTGGGACGGGTCTAGATAATCCGCTTCATCCAGAACCAGGGGGAGCTGATGCGCCACCACACTCTCAACAACCTTCACAAGAAAGCGAAGATTGGAGACCGGATGAAAGTTATTCAACACATCTGGGTCCAGGGCAGGCTTCTTGAGGAGAGGTCTCACCACCGCCTCCTTCAAGACGGCAGAGAAATTACCCTCACTCAAAGAAGCAGATATAACTGCCTGGAACCAGCCTCGTGTCCTCTCCCAAGCTGCATAGACCAGGCAAGAAGGGCACGGGTCCAATAAACATGTGGTGGAGCTCAACCTCCCCATAATCCTGTCCACTTCCTCAGGGGTCACAGAATCAAACTCCTCCCAGATAACATCGACAAGACCGCCCGTGTCCTGATCGTCGGACTCTGCCTTCAAGCTTTACGTTTTTATTCAGCTGATCAAGAGACGTGCTTCTCTAAATGAGAGCAGCCCCTAAAGACAAGAAATCCTTGTATTTATTCTTTCTGGTTACATAAGCAGGCCATCCAGCAAAGCTGATACACATAGGATAAAGATTTCACCCAGTAAGTCTGGCATACTATAGATAAGAGAGCAAAAGTAACAAACATGTTCCCTTTGGGGTGTTTCCTTAAAGATACCGTATGTTCTTGGGAGGGTTGGGACATTGAGTATTTTCCTTGCTGGCCTTTTATGACCCTGCATCCAGGACTTTGCAAGAGCCGAAAGACAGTAGGGCCATCTGCACATTCACAATTGATATTTCCTATACTGTCCCCTAATTCTGGGTCAACAAAGTCACTTCAAGGAAGAAGTTTTGGTAACTGTCCCTGCAACAGTTGGTTAGATGGATAGGCATTGCATTCCATGCCCAGGGAGAGCATGAAGTGATCACTTTTGCTTTCCCCAGTGTCTTCCCACAGCTCCTCCCCCCCACCCCCCACCCGGCTTATGGCAGACTGGGATCTAGCAAAGCGTATGTGTGAGCAAAGAATGGAAGCTCTGACATTCTGCCCCCCCTTGGAAAATGAGTTACTCCTGAAGGGGAAGAGAAAAGAGAGGTTAGACATTCAGAACATGAGTTAGGTTACTCATATTCAAAGATGTTTTGGTAACAGTCTGTTAATGTTGAATCATTATGATGCCTGCTAGCTTCTATCACTAATCAACTTGCCATAGAGATGGGGGGAGGGGTAGAAAGCGAAGGGAGGAAATGGAATGCCAAGAAGCCATTCACGGACCGTGAGAGCCTGGAAACAGACTCTGGAATGCAGCTGGTGGTGACATGGACCTTCTCTGGTGGTCGAAGGAGGAGGTGCTCTACGCGTTGGTGGGTGCTTCTCTTGGCTTCTTAATTGCCTTGCGGGATCCTTTTGTTGGATTCCTAAGTCAGACTATTGACACCGTCCCTGCAACGGATGGGTAGAAGGATAGGTGTTGCATTCTGTTCCCAGGTCTGCGGACTCGGGATGTATAGTATTATTACTATTACTATTATTATTACTATTATTACTTTATTCTCAGTACTCAAGCCCTAGTCTTCTCACCGCAATGTGCTCTACATGGGGCTACCCTTGAAGAACATTCAGAAGCTAGAGCTGGGGCAGAGTACAGCAGCGTGGGTAGTCTTTTGGGAGGGGCTAGAGTGGCCCGTGTTATGCCACTGCTTTGCAGACTGCCCTGGTTGCTAGTCAGCTTCTAGGTGCAGTTGAAAATGAAGGTTTAAAACATGGATTGGGTCCAGGCTACTTGAGGAACCGTCTCACCCTGATGGGCCCACACCACCAGTGTCAGCAGAGGAGAAATGCTGCGGGGCCCATTGGTCAAGGAATTCCAGATGGTGGGATCCAGGAGAAGGGGCTTGTCTGCCCAGGCTCCTGCTCTCCAGACCACTTCACCCCAAGGAGATATTGGCTCCCACCCTCAGCCTGATGTCTTGGGGACCCAATGGAGGAGCTTCAGACTGGAGGGGGGGTTGATTAATTAAAACCCAATCCCACCTCCCCACTCCCTGCATGCCCGGCTTCCACCTGTTCCCACTGGTTTAAATGCTTTGTAACTGTGTTTTCCTACCTTCACCTCAGGAAAAAATTAAGGGGAGAAATTTAAAGTGGACAAATTTAGCTGGTCAGTCCCAGCAGCCTCTCGCTGAATTCCCAGAGCTTCTTGGCCAGCTGGTCATCGCGGGCCTGTCGACTGGGCACCTTCGGCTGGCAGTCCACAAAATACTGCCCGCTCAGCCGCTCGATGCCCTCCTCAGTGGCGCAGTAGATGGTGGTCTGGGCACCAGAATCACAATTTCGGCAGAACAGCTTCACGAACCAAACACACCAGAAGAGCCAACGGGGATACGAGCGTAAAACTTCGGTTTTAACAACTCCTGAAACCAAAGGAAGAGAGAACAGGCAGTGGATGGAAGATTACCCAAGGGGGGGAAGGGAGGGAGATCCTGAATGATCCCTTCGCACAGTACCCGTTTCCCACCGGGAACCATGGGCCGCTTGGCACCCTTTGGGCAACATAGGAAATGTCTCAGAAGACCAAGAGCTCAAGTTGAGTGGGTGAGGATGCCAGCGGCTTTCTCTCTGTGTGTATGTTTGTATTTGTGCGTGTGTGTTTGTGAGCATGCTTGCTTCTTTGCATGCATGAAGTCATTGCAGTGGGGCAACTAATAAATTCAAATAAATAATGTTAAATAACAATGTTCTGATAAAATATTTGTAGCTCAGAGTTGAAGTGTGAGGTCCTTGGTCCACTCTGAGTTTTCTTGCAGGATGTCAACAATGTGACAATTAAGAAACTGCAGCTATTTTACCTTTTGCTTTGACTGTGCTTTTCCTGCTGTTTGAGACATTTAGATGTAGAAGGGGGGAGGAGGGGAATGCTACCACAATAATTGCAGCTGTGTGTGAACACAAGGTCAAGGTTAGATAAAGTTTTGGTGGGTTGAGAAGTTGGGAGGAGAGCCCAGGTTTTAGAATAATTGGTGAATGTGATTTATGACAGCCTTTCTGTGGTGGGAATTGCAACTTGTTACATTGTATCAGGGGGAGGGAACTTCAGTCTTGGGTTCAACTATGTAAGTGCCAATACTTTTTTCCTGAATAAAATGTGCTTTAAGGAAGAAATCTTTGCCTTGAATATCTTTTAATTGGTTTCATGTATCGGAACCGTGACACAGACATTTCATGACTCAACCCGGGAACATCATCAGTGTTAGAAGAGAGAGGGGCTTATGGAGAGGAGGAAGAGGAGGAGAAGGGAGGAGGAGGAGGAGGAGGAGGAGAATGAGGTGGATGGGGAAGAAGAGGAGAGGAAGGAGGAGGAAGAGGAAGGGGGAGGAGGAAGAGCAGGAGGAAAGGTAAATGTAAGCAAAGGAGCAGAAGGATGCAAAGGGGAGAAGGAATAGGAGGAGAGGGAGGGAGGCGGAGGAACAGAAAGAGAATGGCAGGAGGAGGAGGAGGAGGAGGAAGAGCAAAGGATGAGGAGGAACAGGGAGGGAGGAGGGGGCGGAAGAGAAGGGAAAGTGAAGAGGATGTGGAAATGGAAGGGGAAAGCCTCAGCCTTGCTTTAGGCAGTGGGTTGGTCTAGAAGACCTCCAAAAGCCCATCCCACTCTAAGATTTTAGGATTCTATTAGCTCTGGTACCTGGGAGGGTGGGAGACATCTCCCTCCCCAGTGGAACCCAATGGAGGAAACTCCCGGGATGGCTCTGCAGGGGGGGGGTTGAGGGAGCCCCCAGTGGGAGAGAAATGCTTGGCAGAGCCCCAGACGGACCTGGGGGGCTCCATCTTGAGCTTCTTGGAGATGGACTTCCACTCACCTGGATGAACTGCGTAGCTGGTGACATTGGTTCCTTCCAGCCGGTTGGCCAATTCTCGTGAGTGGAGAATGTTGGCTAGTTTGTTGTTGGAGTACGATTGTACGGTCTGCCAAAGACTCTCAGCCGGCTTGTGGATAGTCCAAAAGTCAATCTCCCCAAAGTAATGCATAATTGAGGTCACAATTATAATCCGGCTGGGGGTGCAGCGCTTCAGCCGATCCAGGAGCAGGTGGGTCAGCAGGAAGTGGGCCAGGTGGTTGACCTGGAAACCCAGGTCAAAGCCATCAGCGGTTTGACCGTCCTTAAAGACCCCTGCCAAAAAAAGTAAGCGAATTCCAGGTAGTCTTCAGTTTACAACGTGTCACTTTGTGATCATTCGAAGATACAACAGATGCCCAAAATGTATTTACAACCCAGTTCCAAAGTTGCAACGGCTCCCCCCCCAGTGTTACATGATCACATTATAGGCACTTGGGAATTGGTGTTCACTTTACAACCTGGCCCACCGTCATGTGATGGAGGATGACGGACCTGGGTACAAGCCACAGTGGGAGAGTGGCTTGTTTTACATCGGCAGCCCCATAGAGGTGGGAGCTCTATGGGTGCTGCCCCACCCAGGGTGTGCATCTTGGACCATCCCCGGGAGCAGGCTCGCGCCCCGTTGTGAGAGGACGGGTTGTGGGCTGCCCCTGGGAGCATCCAACCGAGTGGCAGTAGGTTGGTGGATGGCCCAAATGTTCCACTCCTTACCTTCGAACCTCCTGTTGGACTTTTTAACTATTGGACTGCCCTCTCTGGATTTGCTCGGACTGTATGTACCGATATTCCGATACGGACTTGCTCGCCCTCAGGGGTACCCCCCTCTCCTGGGTGCGTCCCGCCCTCTTTTCTATCCCCAGTCTCGATGAAGGGCCCAATTATTGGGACCCTGAGAGATGGCCGGGTAAGGCCAGGGGCTCTCGATATAAATTTAATAAGAGGCCCCTGGTTAATTTTTTAGTCAAATTTTTTAGGGGGTTGGGGAGGGGGGTGGGGGGTAATGGTTGTCTGGCTGTGGGGGGTGGCCATACAACCGTGTTGCAGGCCAGACCTGGGTCTGACGGCGTTTGGGGGGAGCGGGTTGTGGTTACATCTGGGGCTCGGGAGCGGGTCGTGGGATTACCGATTCCCACGACATTGGGGTATGGCAGCAGGCGTATGGACAGAGGGCCGTATCGTTACCGGGAGGGCCGTCTCCGCTGTTTGCAAGCGGTGAGGCGCTCCGACCCTCTGGTTCTTCCCCGAGGTGCCGGGAGCGAAGATGTGCAGCCTCCTGAGCTCCGGCTGGTGTACCTGAATGCCAGGTCCGTGGTTAATAAGGCTCCCCTTGTGCGGGATCTGGTGGAGGGTGAGCATGCGGACCTGGCTTGTATCACCGAGACCTGGTTGGGTCCAGAGGGTGGGGTCCCTTTGGTTGACATTTGCCCACCAGGTTTCCGAGCGTTACACCGGCCTCGGGCTCAAGGTAGGGGCGGGGAAGTGGCGGTTGTTATTAGGGAGACCTTATGTCCGCGGGAGACCACCGTTCTTCAGATAGTCGGGTGTGAGTCTCTCTTTTTGAGGTTTGGTTCGGGGGCACAGTTGGGCTTGCTGCTGGTGTACGTTTCGCCTAGTCACACAGCGGCAGCCCTGCCCGTACTACTCGATGTCCTCTCCGGTTTGGTGATTGAGTTCCCCAAACTTCTAGTTTTGGGTGACTTCAATCTGCCATCCCTGGGAGGGTCATCTGAGTTAGCCCGGGAGTTCATGGCTTCCATGACGGCCATGGACCTGACGCAGGTAATTTCTGAACCAACTCATGAGGGAGGCCACACCCTTGACTTGGCTTTTTTATCTGGACGGTGGTTGGATGATCTTGGTGGGGGCTCTCCATTTATTATGCCCCTGTCATGGACCGATCATCACCTCTTGCGGCTGGTCTTCCGTCTTGCCACCCCCCACCGTGGGGATGTGGAACCAACTAGATGGTACCGCCCCAGACGCTTAATGGACCCTCTCGGGTTCCAGGCAGCGCTGGGATCCCCACCTGCCTCCGTCGCTCACAGCTCGGCGGATGCCTTAGTGGAAGCCTGGGAAAAGGCAGCCACTGAGGCACTGGACCGAGTTGTACCCCTGCGGCCCCTGACCCGGTGCAGATCCCATCGAGCTCCATGGTTCTCCGCGGAGCTCCGGGAGATGAAGCGTCGGAAACGGGGCCTAGAGAGCTGCTGGAGGTCCAGCCGATCCGAATCCGACCGGTTGCGGTTAAGAACCTATATTAGGTCTTATCTCGCAGCGATGAGGGCAGCGAGGTGTAATTACTTCTCTGCCCTCATCGCGTCCGCAGATAATCACCCGGCCGCCCTGTTTAGGGTGACTCGCTCCCTCCTTAATCAGGAGGTGAGGGAGGATCCCTTGCAGGGTCGTGCCGAGGAGTTTGGTCAACATCTGTCGGATAAAATCGCTCGGATTCGGACCGGTTTGGACTCCAGCTGGGCAGAGTCTGACGATCAGGACACGGGCGGTCTTGTCAATGTTATCTGGGAAGAGTTTGATTCTGTGACCCCTGATGAAGTGGACAGGATTATGGGGAGGTTGAGCTCCACCACATGTTTATTGGATCCGTGCCCTTCCTGGCTGGTTTATGCAGCCAGGGAGAGGACACGAGGCTGGTTCCAGGCGGTGATATCTGCTTCCTTGAGTGAGGGTAATTTCCCCACCGTCTTGAAGGAGGCGGTGGTGAGACCTCTCCTCAAGAAGCCTGCCTTGGACCCAGCTGTCTTGAACAACTTTCGTCCAGTCTCCAACCTTCACTTTCTTGCGAAGGTTGTTGAGAGTGTGGTGGCGCATCAGCTCCCTCTGGTCCTGGATGAAGCGGATTATCTAGACCCGTACCAATCGGGTTTCAGGCCCGGGTACAGCACGGAGACGGCATTGGTCGCTCTGGTGAATGATCTCTGGAGGGCCCGGGATAGGGGATATTCCTCTGTCCTGGTCCTATTAGACCTCTCGGCGGCTTTCGATACCATCGACCATGGTATCCTGCTGCGGCGTCTCAGGGGATTGGGAGTGGGAGGCACAGTTCTTCGGTGGTTCTCCTCCTATCTCCTGGGACGTTCGCAGTCGGTGTTGGCAGGGGGGCAGAGATCGGCCCCTAGGTCTCTCGTTTGTGGAGTTCCTCAGGGTTCGGTTCTCTCGCCTCTCCTGTTCAACATCTACATGAAACCGCTGGGTGAGATCATTCGTGGTTTTGGAGTTGGGTATCATCAATATGCTGATGATACCCAACTTTTCATTTCAACCCCAAACCACCCCAGTGATGCCCTCGCTGTGATGTCCCGTTGCCTGGAGGCGGTTCGGGTCTGGATGGGGAGGAACAGACTTCAACTCAACCCTGACAAGACTGAGTGGCTGTACATTCCGGCATCCCGGGACATTCAAAACGTTCCATCACTTTCTATGGGGGGTGAGTTTTTACCCCCCGTAGATAGGGCTCGCAACTTGGGAGTCCTCCTGGATGCACAGCTTACCTTAGAAGATCATGTAGTAGCCGTGACCAGGGGGGCTTTCGCACAGGTTCGCCTGGTGCGGCAGTTGCGGCCCTATCTAGACCGGGATGCCCTGTGTACGGTCACTCATGCGCTCGTGACCTCTCGTCTTGACTATTGCAATGCTCTCTACATGGGGCTTCCCTTGAAGACCACTCGGAGGCTCCAACTGGTGCAGAATGCGGCCGCGAGAGTTGTCTTGGGAGTTTCCCGGTACTCCCATGTTACACCTTTGCTCCGCGAGCTGCATTGGTTACCAGTTGTCTTCCGGGTGAGGTTCAAGGTCTTAGTGATGGTTTTCAAGTCCTTACATGGCATGGGTCCGGAATACCTCGGGGACCACCTGCTGCCGGCGTCGACTCCCCTCCGCCCCGTGCGTTCCCACAGAGAGGGCCTCCTCAGGGTGCCTCCAGTCAGAGAATGTCGACTGGTGGCCCCCAGGGGGAGGGCCTTCTCTGTGGGCGCTCCGGCTTTGTGGAATCAGCTGCCGGTTGAGCTCCGGATGGCACCGGATCTCCGCTCCTTCCGGCGCGGGTTAAAGACCCATTTATTTGAACAAGCTGGCCTGGCCTGATGGGGAATTACTTAGGGTTTTAATATTTATATATATATTTTATTGTTTTTATTGTGGGCAATAATTTAATTCTTTTTTAACTTTTGTACTTTTGTAGTTTTAAGATATGCCCTGTTCACCGCCCTGAGTCCTTCGGGAGAAGGGCGGTATAAAAATTTAATTAAATAAATAAATAAATAAATAAATTTACAACATTTTTGTCGAAGAACGGAGTTTACATCCAATTTTCAGCAAAAACTCCCCATAGTGAACAAATGATTCGCTTCACGACTGGCTCAACAAAGGTCATGAAATCATAGTAGTCACAGGGGTGACCCACTTTATAACTATCACACTTTACAACCATAATGGTCATAAGTTGTAGATTATCTCTAAAGCACCCAGTTTGCCCTAGTGGTTAAACCTAGAAAGCAGGAGGTTATGAATTCAAATCCTGCCTTAGGCATGAAAGACAGCGGGGAGACTTTGGGCCAATCACCAGGAGTCTGAGGGTTCTAGTCCCGCCTTAGCTGTGAAAGCAAAGTCGATCATTCTCTCTCAGCCCAATCGACCTCACAAGGTTGTTGTTTTGAAGAAAATAGGAGGAGGAAGGCGTGCTGGATCTGTTCACCGCCTCGAGTTACTTGTAAAAATAATAATAAAGGCGGGATACCAAAAGCAAATGACCACAAAGAGGAGAGAGCTGCTTCTGAAGTCACGGCCAAACCCCCGAAGGAAGAGAAATCTCAGAGACCCACACAATATTCCCACTTCCTCGCTCAGATACGCCGGAGGGGGGTCTGCTCGGCACCCACCGGCATTGTTGATGAGGATGTCCAGACGGGGCTCAGATTTTAAGAAGGTCTGTGCAAAAGCACGCACAGAGTTGAGGTTGGCCAGATCCAGGATCATCAGGATCACCTCCGAGTTCCCGCTTTCCTGGAACAGGAGCAGAAGGAATCCTGAGAAGAATCGGGATCGGGTGCAGCTTCAAAGGCTGATCCCAGTTTACTCGCCTTCTACGTATCTCTGTTCACCTCCTGACAATCACTCCAGGTGTTGTGTAATAAAACAATACAGGCAGTCCTCGACTTGCAACCATTCGAAATTACAATAATGCCCGAGAAAAGTGATTTACAAGCGATCCTCACCATTTCAACCATCGCAGCATCCCCAGGGGCCATGTGATCAGAATTCGTGTGCTTGGCAACCAGCGTTATTTCTCACAGTGGCTGCATCCTCTTTGTGATTGTCCCAAGAGGATTCCCACAAGCAAAATCAATGGAGAATCTGGATTCATAAAACAAGTGCGGTGATTTGCTTAATAAAGGGTGTTATGTAGCCGCAAAGGGCCTTACCCAAAGAAGAGGAGGGGGTCAAGCTATTCTCCAAAGGACCAGAGGGCAGGACAAGAAGCAATGGATGGAAACTAATCAAGGAGAGAAGCAACCTGGAACTAAGGAGGAATTTCCTGACAGTGAGAACAATTGACCAGTGGAACAGCTGGCCACCAGAAGTTGTGAATGATCCAACACTGGAGGCTTTTAAGAAGAGACTGGACAGTCACTTGTCTGAAATGGTTTGGGGTCTCCTGCTTAGCCAGGGGGTTGGACTACAAAACCTCCGAGGTCCCTTCCAGCTCTGTTATTCTATAATAACATACCACAGTCTTACAGTCAAGAATGAAGAAGGGCAGATAAAATGGATGAGTTTTATTAACCAGAACCAAATCGATCACGCAGATCCAACAAAAGCACTTTCAGGAATGCAGCTGCCCCCCAAAATATGGAGCCCCCCCGGACAGAACCCGGACAGGACTGGCCAGAATTGAAGGCAAAGCTCTTCAAGTGGGGAATGGCTGGGGGTCCGCAGGGCGATCGGGGTTCATCGGAAGAGTTGGGATCTCGAATTCAGTGTAATTGATTGGTTGGAGAGTGCTGGCTCCTGCATGAGGCAATCTGCCCTCTGATTGGTTGCCATGGGTGCAGAGGGGGAGGTTCCCTTCTTTCCCGCCTTTTTCTTCTGTGTCCTCTGTGTGCTGTTAAGATTTACCTCACAATGTTCCTGTGTTCCTGACAGGTATATTTATATTTGTACTTATATTTATATGTATAGTTATAATTTATATTTATATAGTTAGAGTTACAGTTGTGCGCACTGCACAATTCCTTGACAGGAACAAACAATAACACATATAGACCAAGAAAGTCTCATTAAGAAATTTCAATTCACACCAGAAGCAGTTAAAGGATTTTAGCTTCCTTAGATCATGAATTATAACATCCCACTGCAACTCTATGGCACCATATTATGGTGATTTTAACATGGTTTTACCCTGTTTTAATATTATAACTCATTTTTTGTATTGTCCACCTATTAAATATACAGGTAGTCCATGACTTATAGCTACAATTGAGTCCAACATTTCTGTTGCTAAGGGAGACAGTTGTTAGGTCAATTTCTTGCCACAGTTGTTAAGTGAATCACCACAGTTGTTAAATTAATAAGATGGTTATTAAGGGAATCTGGCTTTTCCCTGGACTTTGTCAGAGGTCACAAAAGATGATTGCATGACCCCAGGACCATGCAACCATCGTAAATATGAGTCAGTAGCCAAGTGTCTGAATTTTAATCACATGACCCCAGGTGTGATGCAATGGTCATAAGTGTGAAAAAGGGTCATAAGTCACTTTTTTCAGCGCCGTTGTACCTTTGAACAGTTACTAAATGAACTGTCGGAATAACATCTCTCCCACTCTGACTCTATGGTGCCATATTATGGTAATTTTAACATGGTTTCACCCTATTTTAATATTTTATCTCATTTTTTGTATTGTCCTCCTATTAAGTATGACTGCAATTGAGTCCAACATTTCTGTCACTAAGTGACACAGTTTTTAGGTGAATTTTGCCCTATTTTATGTCCTTTCTTGCCACAGTTGTTAAATGAATCACTGCGGTTGTTAAATTGGTAACATGGTTGCTAATTGGTAAAATGGCTTTCTCATTGTTTTTGCTTGACAGAACGTCTGAAAAGAAGATTGCATGACACCGGGATACTGCGACCGTCATAAATGTGAGTGAGTTGCCAAGCATCAGAATTTTGATCATATGACCATGCTGCAATGGTTGTTAAGTGTGAAAAATGGTCATAAGTGCCTTCAAACTTTGAACAGTCACTAAATTAACTATTGTAAATCAAGGACTACGTGTATAACAGCTCTCCCATTTCAACTTCATAGCGCCATATTATGGAAATTTTATTATGGTTTTACCCTAACTTAATATTTTATATTTATTGTACTGACCAGTCAGTAAAAACAAGACCAGGAGCTGACTGTGGTTCAGACCATGAGCTTCTCGTTGCCAAATTTAGTCTTAAACTGAAGAAAGTAGGGAAAAGCACTAGGCCACTCAGGTATGAACTAAATCATATCCCTGACGAATATACAGTAGAGGTGACAAATAGATTTAAGGAATCATATCTGACAGACAGAGTGCCTGAGGAACTTTGGACGGAGGTTCGCAACATTGTACAAGAAGTAGCAACTAAAAATATCCCAAAGGAAAAGAAATGCAAGAAAGCAAAATGGCTATCTGAGGAAGTGTTGCAAATAGCTGAGGACAGGAGGGAAGCGAAAGGCAAGGGAGAAAAACAAAGATACGCCCAACTGAATGCAGAATTCCAGAGAATAGCCAGAAGAGATAAGAATGCCTTCTTAAATGAAAAGTGCAAAGAAATAGAAGAAAACAATAGAATAGGGAGGACTAGAGATCTCTTCAAGAAAATTGGAGAGATGAAGGGAACGTTTCATGCAAAAATGGGCATGATAAAGGACCAAAATGGCAGGAACCTAACAGAGGCAGAAGAGATTAAGAAGAGGTGGCAAAATTACACAGAAGAACTATACAAGAACAAGCTTAATGTCCCTGATAACCACGATGAGGTGGTCACTGACCTCGAGTAAGACATCCTAGAATGTGAAGTGAAGAGGGCCTTAGGAAAGCTGAGCAACAACAAAGCTAGTGGAGGTGACAGTATTCCAGCTGAGCTTTCCAAAATCTTAAAAGACGATGCAGTAAAAGTGCTACACTCAATTTGCCAGCAAATTTGGAAAACTCAACAGTGGCCACAGGATTGGAAAAGATCAGTTTACATTCCAATTCCAAAGAAAGGCAATGCCAAAGAATGTTTAAACTATCGCACCATTGCACTCATTTCACATGCTAGTAAAGTTATGCTTAAAATCCTACAAGCTAGACTCCAGCAGTATCTGGATCGAGAACTACCAGAAGTACAGGCAGGCTTTCGAAGAGGCAGAGGATCTAGAGATCAAATTGCCAACATACGCTGGATCATGGAGAAAGCTAGAGAGTTCCAGAAAAACATCTACTTCTGCTTCATTGACTCTGCTAAAGCCTTTGATTGTATGGATCACAACAAACGGTGGCAAATTCTTAAAGAGATGGGAGTACCAGACCATCTTTTTTGTCTCTTGAGAAACCTATACGTGGGCCAAGAAGCAACAGTGAGAACTGGACACAGAACCACTGATTGGTTCAAAATTGGGAAAGGAGTCCGGCAAGGCTGTATACTGTCGCCCTGCCTATTTAACTTATATGCAGAGCACATCATGAGAAAGGCAGGGCTAGATGAATCAAAAGTTGGAATTAAGATTGCCGGGAGAAATATCAACAACCTAAGATATGCAGACGATACCACTCTAATGGCAGAAAGTGAAGAAGAAATAAAGAGCCTCTTATTGCAGGTGAAGAAGGAGAGTGCAAAAGTTGGGTTGAAACTAAACATTAAGAAAACCAAGATCATGGCATCCAGCCCTCTCAATTCCTGGCAAATAGATGGGGAAGAAATGGAAGTAGTGACAGATTTTATTTTCCTGGGCTCCAAGATCACCGCAGATGAGGACTGCAGCCAAGAAATTAAAAGACACTTGCTCCTGGGGAGGAAAGCCATGGCAAATCTAGACAGCACACTAAAAAGCAGAGACACCCCCCGCGTCAACAAAAGTGCGTATAGTCAAGGCTATGGTCTTCCCAGTTGCAATATATGGCTGTGAAAGTTGGACCATAAGAAAGGCTGAGCACCAAAGAATTGAGGCCTTTGAACTATGGTGCCAGAGAAGACTCTTGCGAGTCCCTTGGACTGCAAGGCGATCAAACCAGTCAGTGCTAGAGGAGATCCACCCTGACTGCTCTTTAGAAGGCCAGATCATGAAGTTGAAACTCAAATAGTTTGCCCACTAATGAGATGGAAGGACTCACTGGAGAAGAGCCTCATGCTGGGAAAGGTGGAGGGCAATAGAAGAAGGGGACGACAGAGAATGAGGTGACTGGATGGAGTCACTGAAGCAGGAGGTGTGAGCCTAAATGGACTCCAGAAGATGGTAGAGGACAGGAAGGCCTGGAGGAACGTTGTCCATGTCACGATGGGTCGGACACGACTTCGCAACTAACAACAACATTGTACTGACCACTTACTTGATATACACATATTTGTTCCTACTTTAAACTTACATTTGCATCTGCCTGTATACTCTATTTTATCTGCACTGCATATAAGGAATTGCATGATCTCGGTAGATGCCATGCGCTAAATAAGTAAATAAAAACCATCAGGAAAAGCCCTGAGTGCTGAAGAACGGAAGGAAGGAGAGACCGCACGGCAGGTGTTTACCCGTCTGATGTCGCACACAGCCGATTCTCCTCTTGCTTTGTCACGGCAGGCCAGAATGACACGGGCGCCTCTCCGGGCCAGATCCACCGCTGTGGCCTTCCCGATCCCTGAATTTCCACCTAGGAAAGGGCAGAGAAAGGATTCACAGAGATCGCCCAGCCTTTGATGGGGACCCAGGAGCCGGGCCTGCATTTGTGTGCCTGCAGTTTTTGTGGTGTGTCACACATGGAAGCATTTGTGTGGCAGCGTTTCTCAACCTTGGCAACTTTAAGACAGGTGGACCTCAACTCCCGGAATTAAAAGCATCTTAAAGTTGAGAAACCCTGGCTCAGGGCGTGATTTCCACAACTCTTTAAGAGCAGTCTTACATCAACAAAAAAGAATAGCTTAAACTCATTCAGGGGTAATACAAATAGTCCTCGACTTACAACCATTATTTTAGTCATCGTTTGAAGGTACAGCAGCACTGAAACGTTTTTCACAGGGTTCTAATATTTCAAACATGAAAATCGAACACTGATTTTTTTTCCTGCTGTGTGGTTTTTACCCAATTCCGACATCCAACAATCCATGGGATGGTTGAAGTAGAGTTCAGCATTGCTGACTGAGATGCCTGGAGTCCCTTTAAAATGAATGAATGAATGAACCTTTCTTGTCAAAGTACAACCATGTATACATTGAGATTGGCTGAGCCTCCCTTCGTGCCCCCACCCCCAACTTACAGTGACACAAACCCTCCATCTTATTACACCATGTGAGTTAATTGCACAATGCACCGGCCTCACAAGTCAATCATGCATAAAGTTTATAAAATTATTTCCCGTTCAAAAGCCTAACAGCCCATGGATAAAAGCTCTTCTTCAGCCTGTTGGTACGGCTGGCTATACTCCTGTATCTCCTACCGGATGGTAGGAGAGTAAAGAGATACCGTCCAGGGTGTGAGTCATCCCTGAGAATCTTCCTCACTCTTCCAAGGCAACGAGCCCTGGCGAGGTCATCCAGTGGTGTCAGGGAACAGCCCACAATGTCTTGTGCTGTGCTCACCACCCTCTGTAATGCTTTCCTGTCCGCGGCTGTCAGACCAGCATACCAAACCACAATACCATACGAGAGGACGCTCTCTGTAGTAGATCGGTAAAAGAGGGTCATAAGCCGTTGTTCTACCCTTTTCTTCCGCAAGACCCTGAGAAAGTGAAGCCTCCGTTGGGCCTTTCTAGCCACCTGGGTTGTGTTAACTTTCCAGGTCAGATCTTCGCAGAGGTAGACTCCCAGAAATTTAAAGGAGGAAACTCTCTCCACACAGTCCTCCCCGATGTAAAGTGGGGCAGGTTCCTCCTTTTTCCTCCGGAAGTCTAGCACCATCTCTTTCATCTTGCCGATGTTCAGGTGCAAGTGGTTGTTACAACACCATATGGATAGGTTTTGTACCTCCGCCCTGTATGCTGTCTCATCCCCACCTGTAATAAGACCCACCACGGTCGTATCATCTGCGAACTTAATTATCATTGTAGATGGGTCGGATGATACGCAGTCATATGTATACAAACAGTACAGGTAGGGGCTAAGCACGCAGCCCTGTGGTGAGCCAGTGCAAAGCTTCAGGGGGGGTGGACAAAGCAGACCCGACCCTCACTGTTTGTAACCGGTCCCTAAGAAAGTCTTGAATCCAATTGCAGATGGAGGGGGAAAATTTCAAGTCAGTCAGCTTCTTGATGAGAGTGCTCGGCAAAATGGTGTTGAAAGCCGAGCTATAATCAACAAAAAGCATCCTGACATAACTTCCAGGTTTCTCAAGATGATTTGGTACAGAGTGTAAAGCAGTAGCTATGGCATCGTCTGTCGACCTGTTCCCCCTGTAGGCAAATTGATGTTTATCGAAAAACAGTGGGAGGCATGTCCTGAGATGTTGGAGAACCAGTCTTTCGAAGCATTTCATGACTACAGACATTAATGCAACAGGTCTGTAGTCGTTCAGGCACTCAACTGCAGTTTTCTTGGGGACTGGGACAAAGGTAGCTGCTTTCAAGCACTATGGTACACATGCCATTTGCAAGGAGATGTTAAAAATCCTTGTCAGGAGCCCTGCTAATTGGTCGGCACAATTTTTAACCACTATCCCCAGCACCCCATCTGGGCCTGCGGCTTTGCTGGGATTCACAGCCTTCAATACAGCTCTCACTTGGTGTTCACACAGGGTGAGTGGCTGAGAGTCAGAAGGCCGGCCAGCAAAGGCTACGGGGTCTGGTCTTTTCACCTCGTAGCGAGCGAAGAAGATATTCAGCTCCTCAGCCAACTAGGCATCGGTGTTAACCATGCTCCTCATACTGCCCTTGTGGTTGGTTAAGTGCTGCAGTCCCTGCCACACTTGCCTCGGATTGTTGTCTGCTAAGTGGTTCTCCACCTTGTGTTTATATTGTTGTTTCACCATCCTAATGCCTCTTCTGAGATTTGCCCTGGCCTCTCTGTATGTGTCCCTGTCCCCTGCCTTAAAGGCAGAATCCCGGGCTCTCAGGAGTGCTTGTACTTCTGCAGTTATCCAGGGTTTACAGTTCCTGTAAACTCTAATGCACTTTTCTGTTGTCACACTATCGGTGCATGTTCTAATATAACAGAGTACGGCCTCCGTGTATATATTCAGGTCTTGATGTTCGAATACACTCCAGTCAGTGGTTTCAAAGCAGTCCTGCAACTGGCGGAGAGCACCCACTGGCCAGGTTTGGACCCTTTTCGTGACTGCCTGAGTTCTTTTCCTGAGAAGGACATACCTTGGGCACAACAGGAGTGAAAGATGGTCAGATGTACCCAGGTGGGGGAGAGGGAAAGCTCTGTATGCCTGTTTCAGATTGGAATACACGTGGTCTAAAGTGTTCTTCCCTCTGGTGGGAACTTGCACATACTGTACAAACTTGGGGAGAACTGTCTTCAGACAAGCTTGATTGAAGTCCCCAGCCACGACAAGAGCGCCCTCTGGGTGAGTTTGCTGCTGCCTGGTGATGACGTCCTACAGCTTGGAAAGTGCCATGCTGCCATTGGCATCAGGTGGAATATAAACAGCTGTAATAATTACCACAGTAATTTCTCTAGGCAGATAAAAAAGCCTACATATAACAGTCATCAGTTCCACATCTGGGGAGCAATACGTGTACACTAATCTGCTGTTGGCACACCAGTCACAATGTATATACACACAGAGTCCTCCTCCTTTGCTCTTACCGGAGCCTTTATCTCTGTCAGAGCGGTGAATGACTCGGCTTGTCAGCTTCACTGCTGCATTCGGTACATCTGGATGTAGCCAGGTCTCCATTACAACCATCACACAACATTCACGGAGAAGCCTGCTTGCTGCCAACTGCAGCTGTAATTCGTCAATTTTATGGATGAAGGATCTGGCATTGCTCAGAAGAAGACTCGGTAATGCTGGTCTATGAGGCTGCTTTTTGAGTCGAATCAGTATCCCAGCCCTGCAGCCACGTTTTTGCTTTCGCTCCTTTCTCTTTCTCTTACGTCGTCTTCTCCCCGGCCCGAAGACAATCCATGGAGATCCTGGAGGCCTCGCTATGCAGTTCAGTATGTTATGGGACTGCTGAAAATCGCTGGTAATTCCAGACTGCCTTGCAAACCTGATGTTTAGCAGCTCTATACGTGTGTAGGCTAATTTAGCCTCTTGCACTACACTGTGCACACTCATCCATACACTCACTAAACCAATCACCACACACCAGTAGGTCTCTCAAAGGACCACTTTGAGAGGCAAATAAGTTTAGCAATAATAATAAAAATGAAAGGCATTTCAAAAAATGGGATGCAATGTTCCTGTCAGACCAGAAGATGGCACAGGTCTCCCAACACTGGCTCTGCAGGATGTCACTTTACCCACACGTTTCAAAACAATTTGAAGGCCAATCATGCATTAATGGAGGGGTGTCAAATTTCCTGATTGTGAGAATAATTAATCAGTGGAATGACTGTCTCCAGAAGTTGTGGGTGAGTCATTATTGGAGGTTTTTAAGAGGAAACTGGACAACCATTTGTCTAAAATGAAGAGTTTCCTGCTTCAGGGAGGGGGTTGGACTAGAGGACCTCTAAGGTCCCATCCAACCCTGATATTCTGTTTTTGTATGTGTGTCATGCTTCAGTGATTTTCCTTTTATTTTAGCCTGGATTTATCCTTAATAATGCATTTGAGGGCATTCTAGTCAAAGGAACAATCCTATGAAGTTTTATTTAACATCTGTTAAAGTATGTGACTTTGGCACTCCTTGCTACTGCAAAAGTGGTGATTAGTTGCTGATTATTGTGTCTGCTCAATTTCTTTTCCTTTTCCTTGGAGTCAACGGAAACCTTTATGGAGAACCGATTTGGTTTCATGGTTACGGCCACACGTTACAAGAATGGAGAACTGTGAGTTCAAATCCTGCTTTTGGCCATGAGGACCAGCTGAGTGGTGGTGGTGGTGGTGATGATGATGATGATGATGATGATTAGAGTTGGGAGGGACCTTGAAGGTCATCTAGTCCAACCCCCTGCTCAGGCAGGACACCCTATACCATTTCAGACAAATGGCTGTCCAGTCTCTTCTTAAAACCATCCAGTGCTGGAGCATTCACAACTTCTGGAGGCAGGTTGTTCCACTGATTAATAAATCGATTGACTATTTTTGATTACTTCCACTGAATGATTTTGGGCTGGTCATCTTTCTCCTCAGCCCTAGGAGGGAGGCTTTGGGAAGCCACTTCTGTAACTGTTATGGCAATTTTCCTCCTGTTTTATGCTTTGAGGGCTGCTTTTGTTCTCTGAAAGCAAACGTTTAGTATAAACTAGGGAGAACTCTTCCAATCATTGGGGGGCTGCCATAGAGAAAGGGGGGGTCCATCTGTTCTCCAAAGAGCCGGAAGGCCGGACAAGAAGCAACGGATGGAAACTCGTCAAGGAGAGGAGCAACCTTAGAACTAAGGAGGAATTTCCTGACAATGAGAACAATTAACCAGGGGAACTCCTTGCCTCCAGATGTTGTGGCTGCTCCATCGCTGGAGCTTTACAGGAAGACAGAAGACAGTCAAGAGACTCCTGCTTGAGCAGGGGGTTGGACTAGAAGACCTCCAAGGTCCCTTCCGGCTCTGTTAATCTGTTCGCCCTCCCGAAGTCTGGCCACCCCTGGACTTTCTCCCCTGCGCCCTTCCGGCGACTGCCCGGCTCTTCCCCGTCCCCTCCTCTCGGCCTCAGGAAGGGGGGAGGGTCTCAAGGGGCGAGGCAGCCCCCGGGGACGGCTGGTCTCTGCGGACCCTCCCGGTTCCCCTCCCCCCCTTTGGGGTCTCACCTGCTTTATTCCAAAGGGGCTTTTTTGGCCGGACTTTCTCGCTTTCGTTAATGTAACCCCCCCCCAACCTCGACCCCCCCCCCCGCCTCGGATGGGAGCGCAGCAGCCCCCGGAGCTACCTGTGATGAGAACCGTCTTGCCCCGCAGGCTGACCGCGTTCCGGCACCGGGTGGCCAAAGCCAAGTTGTAGTAGAGCAGCGCGCAGAGCCCCAGCAGCCCCGCCGCGCCCGCCGCCAGCCCCGCCGCCGCCTCCATGGCCCGCTCGCCCGCCCGGCCCCGCTCCCTTGCCCCGCAGCCCGGGAGCGCTTGGCCTTTACCGGGACGGTCCCCGCCCTGGCCCGCCTCCCGCTCCTCCCCCGTGGGAAAGCCACGGCCACGGGCAGCGCTCCCAATCTCTCGCCCTCCCTTCTTCCCCTCTTGCGTTAGGGAGGGAGGGAGGGAGGAAAGAAAGAAAGAAAGAGGGGAGGGAGGGAGGAGATGAGAATAAGAAGAAGGAAGGAAGGAAGGAAGGAAGGAAGGAAGGAAGAAAGAAAGAAAGAAAGAAAGAAAGAAAGAAAGAAAGAAAGAAAGAAAGAAAGAAAGAAAGAAAGAAAGAAAGAAAGAAAGAAAGAAAGAAAGAGAAAGAAAGAAAGAAAGAAAGAAAGAAAGAAGAAGGAAGGAAGGAAGGAAGGAAGGAAGGAAGGAAGGAAGGAAGGAAGGAAGGAAGGAAGAAATGCTGTCTGGGGAATTTGGGAGTTGATCCACACATCTTAAACTTGCCAAGGTTGCAAATTCTGCTTTACAGTTTGCCCAGAGTCACTGTTGCAACATGGGCAGCTTTATAATGCTTAACAGTCAATAAACATCTTATAAATAATGGCACGTAGATGCTTGCCTCATCCTAAGATGCAAAAGATGGCTGTTGACATAGGATGGTGTTACGGGGCTTTCCCGGGCAAGGGCAGGGGTCAATAACCACCCCTCTGAGGGCAGCATTGTCTGTACAGATGTCAATAATAGTAAGAATAACAGTATAAAGGAGATGGAAGGGACCCTGGAGGTCTTCTGGTCCAATCTGCTGCTTAAGCAGGAGACGCTGTATCCATTCATTCCTATCTCTTCTTAAAAGCCTCCAGTGATGGAGCACCCACACCTTCTGGAGGCAAGGAGTTCCACTGGTTAGTTAGTCTCACTGTCAGGAAATTTCTCCTCAGTTCCAGGTTGCTTCTCTCCTTGATGAGTTTCTATCCGTTGCTTCTTGTCCTGCCTTATTCTGCTTTTGAGAATAAATTGACCCCCTTCTCTTCTTTGAGGCAGCCCCTCAAATATTGGAATATCATGTCTAGTCCTTCTTTTGTTAGACTTGAGACACACCCAATATATCTAGTCCTGCAATCGTTTATTTTATTTTTTTAGCCTCCAGCCCCCTAATCATCTTTCTTGCTCTTCTTTCTACTCTTTCCAGAGTGCGAACACCTTTTTTACATCGTGGTGACCAAAACTGGATGCCTTATTCCAAGTGTGGCCTTTCCAAGGCATTGTAAGGCGGTGTTGACACTTCAGCTGATCTTGATCCTCTCCCTCTGTTCATGCAGCCTAGCACCGTGTTGGCCTTTCGGGCTGCTGCTGCTGCTGCTCATGGTCAAGTGATGGTCCACTAGGACTCCAAGGTCCCTCGCACAGTTCCTGTTTTTAAGCCAAGTCTCACCCAATCTGTATTTGTGCCTTTGGTTTTTCCTGCCTAAGTGTAAGACTTTCCTTTTCTCCACGTTTAAACTCATTTTGCTGGATAGGGCCCATTGTTCAAGTTGGCCAAGATCTTTTTGGATCCTGAGCTTGTCTTCTGGGGTGTTGGCTACTCCTGCCAGTTTGGTGTCTTCTGCAAATTTGATGGGTTCCCCTTCAATTCCCTCATCTGAGTCATTGATGGAGATGTTGAAGACTCCTGGGCCTAAGTCGGAACCTTGTGGTACCCCACTGCTTACTTCTCTCCATGTGGATGTAGTGCCATTGAGGACTACTCATTGAGTATGGTTTGTCAGCCAGCTACAGATCCATCTGGTGGTGATTTTGTCTATTCCACCTTTTCCTAGTTTACCAAGGAGTAGGTTGTGGTCCATTTTGTCAAATGTCTTACTGAAATATAAGTATACTATGTTGACTGTGTTTCGCTGGTCTACTAGTTTAGTCACTTTATCAAAGAATGAAATAAGATTGGGTTGGCATGACCTGCCCTCGTTGTGTACTGTCGCTTTAGGTCAGGCTAGGTTTTTCTTCTCATCCTCCTGAGGGAACATAATGTATCTGTGTTGATGGGTTTGGTGAAGACTTTCATATCCTTTCTTGTAATCTTGACTCGCCTATAATCCACCTCTCTATTTCAATGAGTGGGTGGAATTCCTGCAAAGGAACTTATTGGTCCCTATTTTCCACAGTGCAGCCATGTTTTTGTCTGTCGAAACCTTTGTTGTATAAGGAGGTAGTTGGTCAGGTGAGCTATTTCAAATACAAACTGTAGCTCCCTATGATTGTGGAAGTTGGATCTTAAAGAAAGCAAGATAGGTAGGAAACCGACGCGTCTGAGCTGTGCTGTCTGAAATGGTATAGGGTTTCCTGCCTGAGCAGGGGGTTGGACTAGATGACCTCCTAGGTCCCTTCCAACTTTATTATTATGTTTATGTTTATGTTTATGTTTATGTTTATGTTTATGTTTATGTGACTTATATACCGCCCTTCTTCCGTAGGACTCAGGGAGGTTCACAAGGAATTTAAAATAACAATACACATTACAAAAGTTAAGAACAATTAAAATAATTAAATTTAGTCCTTGAATAAAATAAAACCCCTATTAAACTCCAATTAAAACCCAATTAAATAAAATTACAATTAAAATTCTCAGTCTTATAAGGCTCCTGCGCATCCCTTGGACAGCAAAGGTGACCAACAAGCAAGTGCTGGAGCACATGACACCAGACATGTCACTGGAAGGCAAAATCCCCCAAACCGTGTCTCACTGATTTTGGCCGTGTCCCACGGGGGAATTCAGTGGAGAAACAATTATGCCTTGGAGAGTCAGTGGTAAAAGGAAACTAGGCCGTGAAAGAACACGGTGACTGGACACCATCAAAGCTGACACCGGCCCGAGCAGAGAACAACTCAAAGAAGTAGTGCAAGATTGGAGGACGAGGAGAGACGTGGCCCGTAGAAGTACCAAGAGTCTATAACACAATAACAGAGTTGGAAGGGATCTTGGAGGTTTTGTAGTCCAACCCCCTGTCCAAGCAGGAGATTCCGTATCATTTCAGAGAAATGGTTGTCCAGTGTCTTTCTGAAAGCCGCCAGTGATGGAGCACCCACCCCTTCTGAAGGTAAGCCAATCCACTGGTTGATTGCTCTCACCATCAGGAAATTTTTCCTTAGTTCTAGGTTGCTTCTCTCCTTAGTTTCCATCCATCGTTTCTTATCTTGCCTTTGGTGCTCTGGAAAATAGTTTACCCTCTCATCTTTGTAAAAAGGTAAAGGTTCCCCCGCACATGCGTGCTAGTCGTTTCTGACTCTAGGGGCCAGTGCTCATCTCTGTTTCAAAGCCGAAGAGCCAGTGCTTGTCCGAGGACGTCTCCGTGGTCATGTGGCCGGCATGACTAGATGCCAAAGGCGCACGGAACGCTGTTACCTTCCCACTGTAGTGGTCCCTATTTTTTTACTCGCATTTTTACGTGCTTTCGAACTGCTAGGTTGGCAGAAGCTGGGACGGGTAACAAGCGCTCACTCTGCTACGCGGCACTCGGGATTTGACCCGCCAAACTGCCGACCTTCTGATCGACAAGCTCAGTGTCCTAACCCACTGAGCCACCGCGTCCCTACATTATCAATATATAAAACATCTTATAAATAATGGCATATAGATGCTTGCCTCATCCTAAGATGCAAAAGATGGCTGTTGACTTAGGATGGTGTTAGGGTCTTCCCGGACAAGGGTTGGGATCAATAACCCCACTCTGAGGGCAGCATTGTCTGTACAGATGGTAATAATGTGAGGTGTTCTCACGAGTGAATCGTTAAAGGAGCTTCCAAGCAAAAAGCATCACGCAGAGATGCAATCATATTAGCTTTATTCATGATAGATCAAAGAGAAAGAAATACTTGGCATGAAAGCATTCATGCCTGCATGTGAGAGAGAAATAAAATAAAAGAAAACAAGCTAGCATTACATGACTAAACTAGGGATTAGGAGTAGAGATAGAACTGGAGAATAGAACTGGAACAAGAATTAGAACAAAGAACAGCCCCTCGTGCAGAGGTATTTATGGGGGGTCTTGGCCCCTCCTTGACCATAAAACTCTCTCGCCAATGGGGCTGTGGGTCCGAGACCCTTGGCTCATCAGTGGAAGCAAAGAAGCCTCTTTGCCTCCATCTGATGATCCTTTTGGGGAACTGCCAATGGCTGGCACTAATCATCTAACAATTCCCCTTCTTGCCAGCCAATGACAGGGACCAGTGAATGTATGTGAGGGGTGAGCAGGTGTCATGGACATGCATAAAAACATTCAGAAGGCCAAACACAAACGCTTACACAGAAGGTTGTGCCGGTCAATGGGAATAGGCTTGGTAAACAGATCAGCTATCTGGTCAGCTGTATTACAGTGCTCAACATGTATAAAACCCTTTTTGGTAAGCTGCCTGACATTTTTATAGCGTATGTCTATATGGCGAGATCTGGAGCCTACTGCATAAGCCTCCGAGATTGCAATTGCGGCAGTGTTGTCCTCTAGAATTTGGATGGGCAGAGGGGGAGATGCCCAGATGCTTGTTATCAGTTCATTGAACCAAGTCAAATCATTGGCCGTGTCTGACAGGCTGGCAAATTCAGCCTCGGCCGTGGAGCAAGAAATAAATTTTTGCTGCCTAACATGCCAATGTATTGGGCAGCCATTTAGCAATATGAGGAAACCAGAAGTGCTCCGTCTAGTTTTGGTGTCTCCGGCCCAGTCTGCGTCTGAGTAAGCGGAGAGCTGGGCCGTCTTCCCCTTCTCTGGTTCTAGCATAAGGAGAGCATCAGCTGTGCCCTTTAGGTATCTAAGCACCCTTTTAACAGCAGTCCAGTGGAATTCCTTTGGGTGTTCCACGTTCCTGGACAATAGATTTACAGCTAAAGCTATGTCAGGTCTGCTCCAATTACTGATGTATAGCAAGGAGCCAATCACAGATCTGTAAAGCGTGTTATCTGTGAACTCAGGACCGTCCTTATGGGTGTGGTTGTAAAAGTCGCTTTGCATTGGGCTATGCGTAGGATTAGATTCTGTCATTTTGCATTTGGCCAGTAATTCCTCTATCTTTTCTTTTTGAGATAGAGCGAACCCCCCTTTAGTGGCCAAAATATGCACACCCAAGTACTTGTCAACCCGCCCCAAAGACTTCAGAGTAAACTTTTCTTCCAGGGCCTTGGCAAATTCATCACACCTTTCCTTGTTAGGCCCTACATATAATAGGTTGTCCACATAAACTAACACCCGTTCTGTGGTTCCCTTGGAATTGCGTGTGAAAACACATTGATCTGCATGAGATTCTGAGAAACCAACTCGTTCTAAACTCTTTCTAAGACAGTCATACCATAATTTCCCTGACTGCTTAAGACCATATAACCCTTTGTGAAGCAACCATGTATTTTCCCCTTCTTGCTGGTAGCCAGGAGGAGCTCTCACGTAGATCTGCCGGTCCAGGTTGGCGTGGAGGTAAGCCGTCTGGATGTCGAATTGGAAGACTTCTTCTCCCAGAGCGGCTGCAGTCACGAGGGCGGCCTTGACGCTCTCTGCCCGGACGGTTGGAGAGTAAGTCTCCGAGTAGTCCTCCATATAACGTTGAGCGAAGCCCTGGGCTACCAAACGGGCCTTGTATAGGTAGAGGCCATTGGCAAGTTGTTTGGCCTTGTAAACCCACCTTGTGCCAATGACTTTCCTCTCCTTTGGAGGTTGCTGGGGGGTGAAGACCTTGAGTTGTTTTAAGCTCTGCATTTCCTTCTCCATCGCGAGCTGCCATCTCTCCTGCTCCTCGATGGGCAGCTCCTGGATGTCAGAGAAGGATTTTGGGGTGACCACAACGCTGTTGACAGACGCGATGTGGCCAATGTCAATTCTCTTTGGCGGGACCCCTTTGTTGGACCGCTTTGACCTCCTTACCTTCTGCCACTCACCGCTCTTTTCTTCCGCGGGTCTCTGAGGTGTCGCTGGGGGTGAAGACGGCGTGTCTTCCTCCATGGGACTGGACGCATCTTCGTCTTGTTCCTCGTCGGTGGCAGGGTATGTGGTCGTCTCAGGTGATGTCGTGGTCGGTGTGTCTCTGCTGGGTCGGTTGGCATATGGGCTCAGATCATTTGAGTGGATCTGGGTCCAATTGGAATCCTCTTCGAAAGAGGCAGATTGGGAAGTCACAGGTCTGCCCCCTTCTCCCAGGAAACGATAGGCCTTGGAGCCAGGAGCATAGCCCAAGAACCTTAGTCTCTGGGAAACAGATCTCCCCTTCTTCCGCAGCTGCTTGGGGATGTGCACCCATGCATAGGAACCAAACACACGCAAATGTGCCAGATTTGGTTTCCTACCGTGAACCAGGAAATATGGGGTCTGGTTCACAACACTGCTCCAGGTGCGGTTTAAGGTGTAATTGGCATAATGGACCGCCTCTCCCCAGTATGACTCTGCGACATTAGCGTCCGCAATCAGACTACGCATCATGGTTTGCAGGATTCCATTCCTTTTCTCAGCTACACCATTTTGCGAAGGCGTGAATGGTGCAGTTAGGAAATGGCGGATGCCCTTACGCCTTACCCAGTCCTGGAACTTCTGAGACATGAACTCAGCCCCGCGATCGCTCTGCAATTGTGCGATCTTGGTCTTGTACTGGGTCTCTACGAAGTTGTACAGTGACTTTATGGCGTCAAAGGCTTCAGATTTTTCTGTGAGAGTATACACGTGGCCGTATCTTGAAAAATCATCAACGGCAGTGAGAAAATACTTTTTCTTTCCTAGGGATGGTGTGAAAGGCCCAACCAAATCAACATGTACTAGTTGGTACGGATATAGAGACTTACGTGATGACACCTTTGAGGTCGGGGCAGCCTTCCTCTTTGTTTTCTTGCAAATGGCACAGTCCAGAAACACGTCACAGTCCTTGAGCTGGACTCCCTCAGCAAATTCTCCCATCTTTTTAACTACAGGGAAGCTTGCATGACCCAGCCTTCTGTGCAATAAGTGGGCGCACTTATCATGAAGCCGCTTCCCTACTGACACCCTCTTGGCTCTAGTTGCTTTGAGTGGTGCTGTAGGTGCCTGCTGAGATTCAGGCTCCTTGCCCACAGAAAGCCTTGGGGCAGGCTGTGGTGGCTTGGGAGAAAAATATGGTAAGCCGTTTATGATTGTAATATTTCCAATGACCCTCTGGTCCCTGGTGACATGACCTCCCCCCCTTGCGAAATAAAACTTCCACTTTGTCATCGTCACACAATTTGGTAATGCTTAATAGGTTGTTGGCTATGGAAGGGGCGTGTAAGACACCTTCAACTTTCCCAAGACCAGGTACAGAAACAAACCCCTCCCCAACAACTGAAGCAGTATCACCGTTTGCAACCGTGACAGATGAGTTAATTTTCTTTAACCTTTTAAAACCTTGACTCATATTGGTAATGTGAGAAGAAGCTCCAGAGTCCAGTAACCATAAGTCAGTGGAGCTATCAGCCTTTGTTGTGGGGGTGAGGGAACAAGTATGCAGAGAATTTCCCTTGCCCCTGCCACGCCCCCTTCCTTGCCCCTTGCCCCTTACTTGATTGGGACCACGTTTAGGGGCTTGATGTTGATGGGGGCAGTCTTTCTTGAGGTGCTCCTCAGAGCCACAGATGAAACCCTTTTCAGTTCCTTTATCATTAAAAGGGAAAGGTATCCCTCTAGTGGACAAGGAGGGAATTTTTTCTTGTTGATTATTTAGTAACTCCAGATGGGCGTGCCTGGAAACCATGTGATCCGGGGGAGGGCGTTGTTCAGGATTTCTCCCTTCTTCCCATGAGGCATTGGGGGGGCGGAGCCCAGATTTGCCGGCCGGCATCTGGTTCTTGTTGCTGCAAGCACATGGATTTTCATCGTTGCCTGATTTTCTTTGCCCTCGCTGGTCATGAAGACCTGAAGAGAAGGTAGGAAGCTGCGGGGGTTGATCGTTGGGAGGCTTCAGGCTGGACCCCCCCCCGGCAGTTGGGCCCTGGGGAGAGAATAGGAGGCCTGGGGGGGGGCTGGGCACCCCTGATGCTGGCGCCGCTGTCTTGCTGGCCTCTAAGGCAGTGGCCAGGGCTTGCATGGCTGTCTGGAGAGCCGTTGTAACAGTTTTGGCTGGACAGACCTCATTGTCATCATAGCACTTTAGGCTTTGTGGGGGGGAGAAATCAGGAATATGCATGCTGCCTTGGTCGGATGTCAGGAATTGCATGTCATTTCTGCTGTATGCCAGGGACTGCTGGCTATTCTGGTTGGATGCCAGGGACTGCTGGCTTTCCAGGCTTAAAAAGTCTTTGTCTCTGTTAGACCGTGTGGGGTTATAGGGGGCCGCCATCTTGTTTCCTGTTCCAGACCATGTGGGCGGAGCCATCTTGTTTCCGCTTGCCCCAGGAAGCTGTAGCTCACAGCTGGGGGGGGCGGGTTCGCGCCAAACATCCTGGGGTCCCGGGGTCACTAAGGGTGGCGGACGCCATATTTGGAGGCCTCGTGGCGGCTAGGGAAAGACTCACCGCGTGTTCGGAGGCTTCCTGTGCGGTCTCCTGGGCTGTCCCCTCCTTCTCCTGCATTGCAAAGATCTCTTTAAGCAGCTCTTCACGTTCCTGTGCAGTCAGCTTACTCACGCGGCGTTTGGTCTCAGCCAGGTTTGTTTCTGCAGCATCTGAGCAGCCTTGGACAGTCTGCAAACCTTGTATGCTCTCCTCTGTGGCGTTCAGTTGTAGAGAGGCATGTGAAGGGGTCCCAGATGCTCTGCTGGATCCTCTGACGGGATGAAGGTCATTTGAGCTCTCACCTGCAGCTGAGGTTGCTTCAGGAACTGAAGTCTTGGATGTAGGCAGGGACGCTGTCTTTGATCGATGACTCCTGGTCACGATAGTAGAAGTCCTGCCATCTGTTATAAGTGGATTTGAGCCGGGTCTCCCAGACATCTTGTGGCATAGATCCTGGCTGGCTTGGAAGCATTCCTTTAAACCATCCTCTCTGCTACCAACTTGTGAGGTGTTCTCACGAGTGAATCGTTAAAGGAGCTTCCAAGCAAAAAGCATCACGCAGAGATGCAATCATATTAATTTAATTTAATTTAATAATATTTCTATACCGCCCTTCTCCCTGAGGACTCAGGGCGGTTCACAGGGCAAGAGTAAAATACTATTAGTAAAATAATATTAGCTTTATTCATGATAGATCAAAGAGAAAGAAATACTTGGCATGAAAGCATTCATGCCTGCATGTGTGAGAGAAATAAAATAAAAGAAAACAAGCTAGCATTACATGACTAAACTAGGGGTTAGGAGTAGAGATAGAACTGGAGAATAGAACTGGAACAAGAATTAGAACAAAGAACAGCCCCTCGTGCAGAGGTATTTATGGGGGGTCTTGGCCCCTCCCTGACCATAAAACTCTCTCACCAATGGGGCTGTGGGTCCGAGACCCTTGGCTCATCAGTGGAAGCAAAGAAGCCTCTTTGCCTCCATCTGATGATCCTTTTGGGGAACTGCCAATGGCTGGCACTAATCATCTAACAAATAATAGTAAGAATAACAGTATAACGGAGTTGGAAGGGACCCTGGAGGTCTTCTAGTCCAATCTGCTGCTTAAGCAGGAGACCCTGTATCCTTTCATTCCTATCTCTTCTTAAAAGCCTCAAGTGATGCATTCACAGCTTCTGGAGGCAAGGAGTTCCACTGGTTAATTTTTCTCACTGTCAGGAAATTTTTCCTTGGTTCCAGGCTGCTTCTCTCCTTGATTAGTCTCCATCCGTTGCTTCTTGTTCTGTCTTCAGGCTCTTTTTGAAAATAAATTGACCCCCTCCTCTTCTTTGAGGCAGCCCCTGAAATATGGGAAGACTGCTATCCTGTCTAGTCCTTCCTTTGTTAGACTAGACATACCCAATTCCTGCAATCGTTCTTCATTTTTAGCCTTCTTTTTTACACGGTGGTGACCGGAATTGGATACCTTATTCCAATTGTGGCCTTACCAAGGCGTTGTAAAGCAGTGTTAACACTTCATGTTGTTGACCCGGAATAAGGGGACATGATAGGAAATATCAATTGTGAATGTGCAGACGGCCCTACTGTCTTTGGGCTCTTGCAAAGTCCTGGATGCAGGGTCATGAAAGGCCAGCAAGGAAAATACTCAATGTCCTAACCCTCCCAAGAACATACGGTATCTTTAGGGAAACACCCAAAGGGAACATGTTTGTTATTTCTGCTCTCTTATCCAGGGCTTTTTTTCTAAAAAAAAAAGGTGCCAGAACTCTCAACTTGGCAGGTGCAGGAGGAGAGGGGGGCAGCACTGCTGCAGTCAAGGGTGCGAGGGGTGTTGGCAGCGGGCTGCCCCCCCCCAGGGCTGGAGCCAGCACGGCTGGTGCTGTTGGAGCAGCAGGGCCCACTCTATATGGCGGGGCCGTGAGGGGTGTGCGGCAGAGGCGATGCAGGCCGGACAATGCAGGGCAGCCAGTGAGGCGCACAGGGCGAGGTGACGGTGGTGCAGGTCCAGCACCGGGTAGGCCACTAGCCTGGCTGACACGGGTGAGCACAAGGAAGGAGTGTGCATAGACTCCACAGAATCCACCTCCCACTCCTTGTCCTCACTTACTTACCTAGTTTGGATGGTGTAGTTGGGCAGCAGGGAAGGATGCAAAGTTCCTGCCAACTCGCCTTCGCTGCAGACAACTTGCCGGTGCAACGTTTGCCGGCCAGGTCTTTTGGCATGCTCAGCAACAATTCCTATTGGCTTTTGAAAGCCAATAGGCTTTCAAAAGCCAATAGAGGGAGTAGCATAGCTTGTGCAAAAGCTTTTCTGTGTGTGTGCAAAAAAAGGTGCCGGAATGCCATTCTGGGCATTCTATGAGAAAAAAAGGCCTGCTTTTATGTTTTAATCTTCTGATTTTAAATATATTTTTTTTCTATTGTAACTTGCCCCAAACCTCACAATGTGGATTGCATACAAATATTATATAATTGGTAAATAAAGGTAGAACATATGTTAAATATACATCAAATGATAATATACTTCCCTACGTCAATTCTTGCTCAATGACAGACCAAGAAGTTAACTCGGAAAGGAAAGAGGAAAATCTAGCAGAGATCTGTGCAACTTGTAGAAGGGAAAGGCCCACACTGATAAATTAAAAATCGTTGTGGTCTGCAAAAGAATGCTGGTGGGCTAATCAATGATTTGGTGACTAGAGGAGCATCTACAGTGTTGGAGTTAGTGGTCATGGTAAGCTACGGAGGCACTAGTCAACATGACTTTCAGGGCAGTGGTGGTGATTTTATTATTATTATTATTATTATTATTATTATTATTATTATTATTATTATTATTATTATTATTATTATTATTATTATTTTTAAAAGTCTGTGCTCTGTCAAAGGGTGCTTGGTAGGCTGCATGTACAGGCCTGGTCTAGAATTTATTTTGGAGCATTCAGCTATCTAAAGCAGGCATGTCAAACTCATTTTGTTTTAGGCAACTTCTTATAAAAGAATTGCCATTAATTTGTTTTAATAAAATAATTTAAATCAATTTTTCACTTGATTTCAAATTAAATGAACTATATTGGTTGACAATGAGATTTTTTTTAGTACAATTGCCAAATGCAATAAACTGGTTTTTAGGTATATGTTACTGGAAGGAAAAAAGCAATCCCTGCTGCGTTACTGATCCCAGAGAAGCATTTGCATGTATGCAGGTATCCTTAGGATGCCATAGTTATGGATGAGAAATATTGGTTGCAAAGTTGGCATTTCAGGATGTAATACAGATATTTTGGACTTATTTTTGTTTCTTTGCATGTTTGATATTTTTAAAAAGGCATATGCTACTGACTATGCTTATGCACATATGTAACATCTTTTGTTAGGATACATGACTACTGCTTGCCCAGAATGTAAAAAGTGAAAGATTGTGACTAAACAAAATTTTAATGTACAGATAATACCACCAGAAATTATTTTAGCCTTTTAATAAATGTTGTTATTGATGTAAAGCTCACCATGGAAAACATCATATATTGTTATGTATATACTAGGTTAATTATTTAAAGACTGAAGTGCAACATAACTAGATTCTAAATAATCTATTTTTCAAAACACACAACAGTCCAAACAGTAAAAGTAAAGTCCAAATTAAGAATATTTCATTCTTAAGAATTGCTTAATTTAAAGTGGTTTAGTTGTAATAGATGGTTATAGATTCAAAATAGTTTTCAAGAGTGTTTACAAAAGATACTATTTTTTTCTAGCATCAGCTAAATTAGACATATTACATTGAGAAAAATGTTTCTCATTTCTTTCCTTATTGATTTATTGATTTCATTGAAGAGATGTTAACATAGGAAATAGATTATTTTGTTATCTAATTTTACCTTCCAAAAGACAGAAGCAGATGAAAAATGTGAGGTTCTTTTCTGTTGGCTTTTTTGAATTAGCTGTTTTAGATTCTAAAAGTTTAGTTCCTAAAAAAGTAACCTTGTAAATAATTTTAATGTCGTTTAGTGCACAGTAGGCAAACTTGGCTCTTTTATGACTCAAGTTCTTCAACTCCCAGAATTCCTGAGCCAGCATGGCTCAGCTTGGAAACCTCTCTCTTTCCCCTCAGCGTGGCTGGCTCAGGAATTCTGGGAGTTGAAGTCCACAAGTCATAAAAAAGAGCCAAGATTGCAATAGGCTTTCCAAAGCCAATAGAGGCAGCTTTTTTTTAAAAGGTGCTGGAACGCCGTTCTGAGCGTTCCATGAGAAAAAAAGCCCTGCTCTTATCTACAGTATGCCAGATTTACTGGGTGAAATCTGTATCGTATGCGTGTCAGCTTTGCTGGATGCCTTGCTTATGTAACCAGGAAGAATAAATACAAGGATTTCTTGTCTTTCGGAGCTGCTCTCATTTAGAGGAGCCCGTCTTTTTGTTCAGCTGAATAAAAACGTAAAGGTTGAAGGCAACTTCTGGCTTCCTGTATTTTTTACCAGCAAAACCTCAGAACCTGCATATCATTTTTGGCGAGCCAGGCAGGAGAGGTGCTTGGTTGGTCCTAGGGAGGCTCAGGAAAGAGGAAGCGTGCTCCGCAATTTCCTGGAGGTGCCCCCGTTCTTGACTCTTCATTGTGGTTTTAATAGGAACCAGGGTTTTTCTTCTTTTTGGTTGCCTTTTACCTGGTTCCTGCATACTCAGGAGGGCTGAAGATAAGGTAGAGCACACAGATATACATTACTTTTTTGCACCAGCTTGCTTGGGAGTGTGTGTGTATGTGTAAACATGTGTCTGTTTCCTTGAATTATTTCCCACCATTGACCAGAGCTGGGCGGAAGGGTTTATGCCAGCCGCACCTAGGCCCCCCTTTTTTGGGGGTGCTGGGGGCACCTAGAAAGCAAGGGGCATTAATCTTGTACTCTCGTGCTCCAACGGGTTGTGAGTGGTGTGTGGTTTGAGGTTTGTGGTTGCTCCTTTTATATATATACATTTCCCGCTGTTGACCAGGCCTAGGCATGATACTGATCTTAGCTGAAGGTCAGTGGATCTCTTGTGGCCCAACAGGCTGTGCAAGTGGTGTGAGTGACTTGAACACATGGGCTCAGCCCAGAAAGACCAGTTAGAATGAATAAAAGGACAGTTAGAATGAATAAAAGGAAAGGATGTGTTCTCAGCCCCCTTGACTGTGTCATAAGGAACTTTGGTAAGCTTAAAACCTGTTGGGATACGAAATTGAAACTCTGATTAAGTACAATGCCCTCTGTCACCAGGACATACCCACTGTTTGGCCCACAGGGGAATCCATAAATTTGGGAGTTTTTGAAACCATGGAGATTGTGCTTAAAGAGGCATGGATCATGCTCAGCATGCTTCATATGCTCTTTTGTTTTTCTGGGCCTTACATGTGAATAAGCAGGTGCTTAGAGACTGTGGGCTGTGGTGACCTTCCACGGCACCGCCTTTTCCTGCTTTAGCTTCTGCTCCTCCACCCCATGAGGGGATCTACTCCCTCACAGGGCAGGTAGCTGTTAGGAGGGGGGACACTGATGAGCTCCTGTTTCATACTCCCTTCTCCACATCTGATCTTTCTGCATGGGAGGACCGATTGGGTTCTTACACTGACACCCCGCAAAAATATTCTGCATTGGTTCTGTCCACGAACTGGGCAGACCTCCAAGCCATGCTGGATGTCTTTTTCACAACAGAGGAGGGGCATCAGGTAGGCAATGCTACTAAAGGAAGGAGGGTCCTTCAGGTGGAGGGGACTTCAGGTGACGATAGACAAATTGCTGGAAGGAGCGTATGAAGCCTACATGACATGGCCAGAAGTGATAACCAGGGGGCTGAGGAGGGTGAAAAAAGCACAGCATTGTTTTTCTGGTTTAAGCTCTGTAACAGGTGCCCTAGTGTGCGGCTTTTCAACCTTTCCCCCCATTGTACTGCTTTTCGGATACAATATCAGTTACAATATTTGAGAATACACCCCAAACCTCTTCTGCATCATGTCAGTTGTAGGACAAATAACATGGGCAAGAAAAAAGAGAATGTGCATTTCATTGATGTAGAACAAAGAAACAGTGAGTAACTTGGACTCAAGAGGAAAAAGTAGCTTCAGGATAAAGAAGAATAAAAACGGTTGACACTAAGCGAAGCAAGCTGCCAGAAAGTGGATTTTATTCAAGAAGCCGGACAGAGAACTGATTTGGCAATGACTTCTGGACTAGCTGGTCAGAATCAACTACATGCGTGGTACACTTTATACCAGACATGTCAAACACAAGGCCCGGGGGCCGGATCCGGCCCGCGAAGTGGTTTCATGCGGCCCACGAAGCCATCCTGGAAACAGTGAGGGAACGGCCCCCGCTGCCTTGGCCCCGACCCAGAGACCCTTCTCCTGCCAGAGACCCCCAGATCTGTCCCACTCCTGCCCAGGCCCCCATAGGCACCCTTGAAGCCAACGATGTAGAGCTGGCCACGCCCACCCAGTAGGCCATACGCACCCTAGCCATGCCCACCCAGTAGGCCACGCCCACCCTGGCCATAACCACCCGGCACCTTGAGGGCAACCGCAATGCTGATGCGGCCCTCCATGAAATTGAGTTTGACACCCTTGCTTTATACTCTTCCCTGTTTCATGTTTTGATGAGATTTGTGAGGGGTTTGTTCTTCTTAATTTCCTAGCTTGGTTTCCCCCCCCCCCCTTTTCAGTAGGATTGATTACTCCTATCGCCCAGGATGGGAATAACTTGTTGATGCAGTTTTTGTCTTGTCTTTGTTTCTGTCTTGTCATGAGTCCTGGTGTGTTTGGGGTTAACACTGTTGTTGGTTTTTATGTAGGCTTTCTGTTGATTTGTTCCTGGTTAACGCTTATCTTTTACTTCGTGTTTCTTGGCTGTCTGCCCGAGGCTGTTAACTGCCCTGGGCGGGGGAGGAAGAGAGAGGGGAGAGAGAGAAAAAATCTTCCCTGGTGCTTTTTATTTTTCGGCTTGACTTTCCTGAGACAAGGGTGAAGGGATTCGCAGTGGCCTTTCGTACTGTAATAGTTGGTTTCTGGGGCTATGTTCTATTTATAAGATGTTGTTTATTGACTTATAGGAGTTTTAAAGCTGCCCGTGTTAAGCAAGAGGATGGTTAACTAAATTTTGTCACTAAATGAATGGTTGCAAGTCGAGGACTACTTGTGGTCAGAAGCCTGCTTTCGTTTACCCCAAACTCCACCACCGTCTCTTTTCGTCTTAAGAAGATGGAACACTTTATTTGGCCAAGCGTGATGAGACACAGAAGGAAAACGTGTCCCCGGTGCAGAAGAAGCTCTCAGTGTACGTGCAAAACAACAGAGTGATAATAATCATAATGCCACCAATAAGAAGGATAATAGTACAGTTATACAACATGGGTAAATACACACAAACCTTAGACAGTATTGTGAGGATTAGCTGTTCAACAGAGTGATGGCAGGAGGGAAAAGACTCTCCCTGTGTCTGGTTGTTTTGGCACGCAACATCCTGTAGCGTCATCCGGAGGGGAGGAGTTGCAACAGTTTGTGTCCAGGATGTGACAGGTGTGTAGAGATTTACTCAGCCCTCCTTCTGACCCGCTCAATACGCAGGTCTTCAATGGAAGGCACGGTGATTGCAACCTTTTTTTTCTGCATTCCTAAGAATCTGTCCCGTTTGGTCGCTGTACCGAAGCAGACAACTATTGAAGTACGAATGACGGGCCCCATTATTCCTCTGTAGAACCCCAGAAGTTGTGGGTGCTCCAACACTGGAGGATTTTAAGAAGAGATTGGACACCCTTTTGTCTGATATGGTGCAGGCCAGGGTCACCTGCTTGAGCAGGGGGTTGGACTAGACGACCTCCGAGGCCCCTTCCAGCTCTGTCATTCTGCTACCTGTAACCAGAGCTCCTGGGGCAGTCTGAACTTCCTGAGCTGACATGGAAAAACATTCTTTGTGGTGCCTTTGTGGGCTCTAATGTCAGGTGCCCATTTCAGGTCCTGGGAGTTCCTAGAACCCCGAAGCCTGAAGGTCTCGGCTGTTGATCCCGCGTTGTCTAACGTTGCCAGAGGTGGCAGAACAGGAAGGCTCTGCCTAAAATCTACCATCATCTCTTCTGTTTTCAGCGGATTCTAGTCCATATTGTTCAGGCTGCACCAAAGGGCCCGTTCCTCAACCTCCTGTCTGTATGCAGACTCATCACCGTCTCGAATGAGACCCCCGACTCTTTTTTTATATAATATTTTATTAGTTTTCCAACATTTACAATAATATCTTTAAGAAGCAACGTGGTATCCGAGTTACAATATTTCCATCTCAGACAAGTACATATTATTACAGATCTCCACATTATTATAACCAATACTTCCTCTATCTTTTTTTCTTCGATATATACTATCTCTTATCTAGATTAACATATTTCTTATTGCTATTCATCAAATATTTAACAGTTTATTTTATTTTACTTTTTGAATATATATCCATCAATCTTTTAGTATATTTCATATTTTAACATTCCATCTTAAAAACATCGAACACCTTATCTATTTTTTCTAGCTTAATTTTACATTGGTATTAAAATTAAAACGTTTGAGATTTCTCAATTTCATATCACTAAAAAATCTCTTTTTCCTTGATACAATTCTTCTTCAATATCTAGTAGTGTAATCCAGTTCTCATTTATCTCATTTATCTCATTTCCATATCTATAACAATTATAGAATATTTAAAATAATAGTCATTAAAATACATATCACAAGGAGGAGGGAAAAAAGAAAAAAGAGAAAAACAGAAAAACAGAAAAAAGGAAAGAAAAAAGAAAAAGAAAAGAGGATATTCTTATTTCTCATTTATAGTTTCCACATATTAAAAATTAACCAAAATTTGTTCCATTTTAACATTCAAAACATCCTTCATGTCTCTGCATCCAAACATATTAGTTATAGTCTATCATTTTTAGCATGTATACATCTTAACCCATATCCTTTAGAAAAACTCAATATTTCAATGTTAATATTCATACATTTGTATTTTATTTTTTATTTTTATTTATTTATTTTATTAGTTAATCAATATTTTTATCTACTCATCAAAACATTCTTGTAGTCCCAGTACCATCCTGTCTATTTTAATATTATCTATTTGACCTCCTAAAAATGTTCATATTTCTTCAATCGTATTCTTGCTTTCTTCCTTGCCATGCCATTTTACGCTTCTTTGCCTCAGGGTTATCAAAGTATTCTTGTATTACTATTTGAAATTGAAGTGGACCTCCAGGCTCCACCATTGAAGAATTAAAGAATCTTCCAACAGCACCAAATCTTACTATTTTCACCTCTTGGTACAATTGTGCTGGTTCAAATAAACTTCCTTCCATATTTTCTCCATCACCATCTTCAAAAACCTGTATTTGTTGACTATTTGATTCTTCTGTCAGTGTATTTGATTGTTCAATTTCTTCTATTAAGTTCTGTCCCAGTAAAATATTAGTTGTAGTCAGTTTGAATTTGAGTTTGTTTCATCGAGATACTTTCTAATTCTTTCCCAAAAGCTCTTATTTCATCGCCAGCTGTAGAAAGGAGCTGAAAAGTTTGGTAAGATATTTCCCACAGAGCAAGAGTTTGTTTTTGAAACTCTTCCACTGTAAGCTTTCACATCTGATGTTCAAGGTTACTCTTTATCTTATTTTCTTAAATATTTTCTTGGTGTTTTTTTTAAAGAGAAAGTCAGAATTGCAATTTCAAATTTAGCCACTGGGTGTCCCCCAAGTACCTTAAGAGTTCTTTTCTTTTGTTATTTCTTTCTTAAATGTTCTTTGTTTAAAAAAAAACACCCCTGAATTTGTTCGCCACCTTCCGAAGGGAGGGTTAAATTCCCCCTCCCTCTTCACAGGGGGAAAAGTACTTAGCAGTTTAATTAGGTGAAAAGAAGATGATTAAGGTACAAGAGAGGAATCTTACCCTCGTCTCTTCCACGCTGCTTTAATGTTGCCTGATGGTAGGTTTGACTTTGGCTGTCTGCAGCCTAGGAGCTGGCCATATTCCTATGGTCAGTCTTTCGTCCACCGGTACAAAGGGAATGCAGGCACTAACGGGGGGGTTGCTGCTCCCCCACGTTTCTGTAAAAGTCCCTTCTGTCTGGACACCCCTCCAGGGCGACTCTTCGGTCCTTTTAGGACCCCCCCAGCGATGCGAATCTGGACGTGGAAGACGGGAGCCATCCTCCAGGCGTCCATTTACAGCTGTCGGCAAACCGGAAGTCCGAGACCCCTGACTCTTGTCTTATCTGCAAACTTCAGTGCAAGCAGTGCCTGACTTACCTCATTTAGTGACTGTTCAGAGTTACGACAGCCCAGAAAAAAGTGACTCGTGACCCTTTTCCACACTTACAACCATTGCAGCATCCCATGGTCACGTGATCCAAATTCAGACACTTGGCAACTGACTTGCTTTTATGACCGTTGCTGTTTCCCAAGGTCATGTGATCCCTTTGATGACCTTCTGGCAAGCAAAGCCAAGGCTTAACAAGCTTGTTACTAACTTATCAACCGCAGCGATTCACTTAACAACTGAGGCAAGGAAGCTTGCAAAATGGGGCAAACCTCACTTAACAAATGTCTCAATTAACAACAGAGGTTTTGAGCTCAACTGTGGTCGTAAGTCGAGGACAACCTGCTCTTTAACAGAGTGATCGTTCGAGTTGCAGTCATTTCCATGGAGACAGAGAAGTGCCATGGAGAAAGCACACAGTGCCATGGGGGGGGGCTGTGCTAATTGTCCAGGTGCTTTGCTGTTATTTTGTGCGTGCTTTTCTGTGTGTTTTCCTACCTTCACCTCAGAAAAAATTAAGGGGAGAAATTTAAAGTGGACAAATTTAGCTGGTCAGTCCCAGCAGCCGCTCGCTGAATTCCCAGAGCTTCTTGGTCAGCTGGTCATCGCGGGCCTGTCGACTGGGTGCCTTCGGCTGGCAGTCATCAAAATACTGCCCGCTCAGCCGCTCGATGCCCTCCTCGGTGGCGCAGTAGATGGTGGTCTGGGCACCAGAATCACAATTTCGGCTGAACAGCTTCATGAACCAAACCCACCAGAAGAGCCAACGGGGATACGAGCGAAAAACTTCGGTTTTAACAAGTCCTGAAATCAAAGGAAGAGAGAACAGGTAGTGGATGGAAGATTACCCAAGGGGGGCGGAGGGACGGAGATCCTGAATAAACCCTTCACACAGTACCCATTTCCCACCAGGAACCATGGGCCGCTTAGCACCCTTTGGGCAACATAGGAAATGTCTCAGAAGACCAAGAGCTCACACTGAGTGGGTGAGGATGCCAGCGGCTCTCTCTCTCTCTCTCTCTCTCTCTCTCTCTCTCTCTCTCTCTCTCTCTCTCTCTCTCCCTCCCTCTCTGCGTGTGTGTGTGCTCCTTTGCGAGCTGCATTGGCTACCAGTTGTCTTCCGGGTGAGGTTCAAGGTCCTGGTCATGATCTTTAAGTCCTTACATGGCATGGGTCCGGGTTACCTCGGGGACCACCTGCTGCTGGCGTCAACTTCCCTCCGCCCTGTGCGTTCCCACAGAGAGGGCCTCCTCAGGGTACCTCCGGTCAGGGAATGTCGACTGGTGGCCCCCAGGGGGAGGGCCTTCTCTGTGGGCGCTCCGGCATTATGGAACCAACTGCCGGTTGAGCTCCGGATGGCATCAGACCTCCGATCCTTCCGCCGCGGGCTGAAGACCCACTTATTTGAATTAGCTGGTCTGGCCTGATGGGGGAATATGGGTTTTTAAATTGGTTTTTTAGTACTTTATTATTGTTGTTTTTTAACTGGGCACTGGTTTAATTTCCTTTTAACTTTTGTATCGTTATTTATATATGCCCTGTGAACCGCCCTGAGTCCCTAGGGAGAAGGGCGGTATAGAAATCAAATAAAACTAAACTAAACTAAACTTTGCATGCATGAAGTCATTGCAGTGGGGCAACTACTACATTCTAATAATAATAAATAACAATGTTCTGATAAAATATTTGTAGCTCAGAGTTGAAGTCTGAGGTCCTTGGTCCACTGTGAGTTTGGCTGTTTTCTTGCAGGATGTCAACGTTGTGACAATTAAGAAACTGCAACCATTTTACCTTTTGCTTTAACTGTGCTTTTCCTGATGTTTGAGACATTTAGATGTAGAAGGGGGGAGGAGGGGAATGCTACCACAACAATTGCAGCTGTGTGTGAACACAAGGTCAAGGTTAGATAAAGTTTTGGGTTGAGAAGTTGGGAGGAGAGCCCACGTTTTAGAATAATTGGTGAATGTGATTTATGACAGCCTTTCTGTGGTGGGAATTGCAACTTGTTACATTGTATCAGGGGGAGGGAACTTCAGTCTTGGGTTCAACTATGTAAGTGCCAATACTTTTTTCCTGAATAAAATGTGCTTTGAGGAAGAAATCTTTGCCTGGAAGTTCTTTTAATTGGTTTCACCTATCGGAACCGTGACACAGACATTTCATGACTCAACCCGGGATCGTCATCAGTGCTAGAAGGGAGGGGGGCTTGTGGAGAGGAGGAAGAGGAGGAGGAGGAGGAGGTGAATGGGGAAGAAGAGGAGAGGAAGGAGGAGGAAGAGGAAGGGGAGGAGCAGGAGGAGGAAGAGCAGGAGGAAAGGTAAATGGAGGCAAAGAAGCAGGAGAAAGCAAAGGGGAGAAGGAATAGGAGGAGAGGGAGGGAGGCGGAGGAACAGAAAGAGAATGGCAGGAGGAGGAGGAGGAGGAGGAAGAGCAAAGGATGAGGAGGAAGAGGGAGGGAGGAGGGGGAAGGAAGAGGAGGGAAAGTGAAGAGGATGTGGAAATGGAAGGGGAAAGCCTCAGCCTTGCTTTAGGCAGTGGGTTGGTAGAAGACCTCCAAAACCCCGTCCCACTCTAAAATTTTAGGATTCTATTAGCTCTGGTACCTGGGAGGGTGGGAGACGTCTCCCTCCCCAGTGGAACCCAATGGAGGAAACTCCCAGGGTGGTTCTGCAAAGGGGGGGTTGAGGGAGCCCCCGGGGGAGAGAAATGCTTGGCAGAGCCCCAGACGGACCTGGGGGGATCCATCTTGGGCTTCTTGGAGGCAGACTTCCACTCACCTGGATGAACTGCATAGCAAGTGACGTTGGTTCCTTCCAGCTGGTTGGCCAACTCTCGCGTGTGGAGAATGTTGGCTAGTTTGCTGTTGAAGTACGATTTTAGAGCCTGCCACAGACTCTCGGCCGGCTTGTGGATGGTCCGAAAGTCAATCTTCCCAGCACAGTGCATACTTGAGGTCACAATTATAATCCGGCTGGGGGTGCAGCGCTTCAGCCGATCCAGGAGCAGGTGGGTCAGCAGGAAGTGGGCCAGGTGGTTGACCTGGAAGTTCTCATCAAAGCCATCAGCGGTTTGACCGTCCTTAAAGACCCCTGCCAAAAAAAGTAAGCAAATTCCAGATAGTCTTCAGTTTACAACGTTACTTTGTGATCATTCAAAATGTATTTACAACCCAGTTCCAAAGTTGCAACGGCTCCTTCCTGCCCCCACCCCAGTGTTACATGATCACATTATAGGCACTTGGGAATTGGTGTTCACTTTACAACCTGGCCCACTGTCGTGTGATGGAGGATTTACAACATTTTTGTCGAAGAACGGAGTTTACATCCAATTTTCAGCAAAAACTCCCCATAGTGAACAAATGATTCGCTTCACGACTGGCTCAACAAAGGTCATGAAATCATAGTAGTCACAGGGGTGACCCACTTTATAACTATCACACTTTACAACCATAATGGTCATAAGTTGTAGATTATCTCTAAAGCACCCAGTTTGCCCTAGTGATTAAACCTAGAAAGCAGGAGGTTATGAATTCAAATCCTGTCTTAGGCATGAAAGACAGCGGGGAGACTTTGGGCCAATCACCAGGAGTCTAAGGGTTCTAGTCCCGCCTTAGCTGTGAAAGCAAAGTCGATCATTCTCTCTCAGCCCAATCCACCTCACAAGGTTGTTGTTTTGAAGAAAATAGGAGGAGGAAGGCATGCTGGATCTGTTCACCGCCTCGAGTTACTTGTAAAAATAATAATAAAGGCGGGATACCAAAAGCAAATAACCACAAAGAGGAGAGAGCTGCTTCTGAAGTTATGGCCAAACCCCCAAAGGAAGAGAAATATTGGAGACCCCCACAATATTCCCTCGCCCAGATACGCCGGAGGGGGGTCTGCTCGGCACCCACCGGCATTGTTGATGAGGATGTCCAGACGGGGCTCAGATTTTAAGAAGGTCTGTGCAAAAGCACGCACAGAGTTGAGGTTGGCCAGATCCAGGATCATCAGGATCACCTCCGAGTTCCCGCTTTCCTGGAAAAGGAGCAAAAGGAATCCTGAGAAGAATCGGGATCGGGTGCGGCTTCAAAGGCTGATCCCAGTTTACTCGCCTTCTACGTATCTCTGTTCACCTCCTGACAATCACTCCAGGTGTTGTGTAATAAAACAATACAGGCAGTCCTTGACTTGCAACCATTTGAAATTACAATAATGCCCGAGAAAAGTGATTTACGACCGATCCTCACAATTTCGACCATCGCAGCATCCCCAGGGGTCATGTGATCAGAATTTGTGTGCTTGGCAACCAGCGTTATTTCTCACAGTGGCTGCATCCGCTTTGTGATTGTCCCAAGAGGATTCCCACAAGCAAAATCAATGGGGAACCTGGATTCATAAAACAAGTGCGGTGATTTGCTTAATAAAGGGTGTTATGTAGCCGCAAAGGGCCTTACCCAAAGAAGAGGAGGGGCTCAAGCTATTCTCCAAAGGACCTGAAGGCAGGACAAGAAGCAATGGATGGAAACTAATCAAGGAGAGAAGCAACCTGGAACTAAGGAGAAATTTCCTGAAAGTGAGAACAATTGACCAGTGGAACAACCTGCCTCCAGAAGCCGTGAATGATCCAACACTGGAGGCTTTTAAGAAGAGGCTGGACAACCACTTGTCTGAAATGGTTAGGGGTCTCCTGCTTAGCCATGGGGTTGGACTACAAAACCTCCGAGGTCCCTTCCAGCTCTGTTATTCTATAATAACATACCACAGTCTTACAGTCAAGAATGAAGAAGGGCAGATAAAATGGATGAGTTTTATTAACCAGAACCAAATCGATCACGCAGATCCAACAAAAGCACTTTTAGGAATGCAGCTGCCCCCCAAAATATGGAGCCCCCCCAGACAGAACCCGGACAGGACTGGCCAGAATTGAAGGCAAAGCTCTTCAAGTGGGGAATGGCTGGGGGTCCGCAGGGCGATTGGGGTTCATTGGAAGAGTTGGGATCTCGAATTCAGTGTAGTTGATTGGTTGGAGAGTGCTGGCTCCTGCATGAGGCAATCTGCCCTCTGATTGGTTGCCATGGGTGCGGAGGGGGAGGTTCCCTTCTTTCCCGCCTTTTTCTTCTGTGTCCTCTGTGTGCTGTTAAGATTTACCTCACAATGTTCCTGTGTTCCTGACAGGTATATTTATATTTATATTTGTACTTATATTTATATGTATAGTTATAATTTAAATTTATATAGTTAGAGTTACAGTTGTGCGCACTGCACAATTCCTTGACAGGAACAAACAATAACACATATAGACCAAGAAAGTCCATTAAGAAATTTCAATTCACACCAGAAGCAGTTAAAGGATTTTAGCTTCCTTAGATCATAAATTATAACATCCCACTGCAACTCTATGGCACCATATTATGGTGATTTTAACATGGTTTTACCCTGTTTTAATATTATAACTCATTTTTTGTATTGTCCACCTATTAAATATACAGGTAGTCCATGACTTATAGCTACAATTGAGTCCAACATTTCTGTTGCTAAGGGAGACAGTTGTTAGGTCAATTTTTGCCACAGTTGTTAAGTGAATCACCACAGTTGTTAAATTAATAAGACGGTTATTAAGGGAATCTGGCTTTTCCCTGAACTTTGTCAGAGGTCACAAAAGATGATTGCATGACCCCAGGACCGTGCAACCATCGTAAATATGAGTCAGTTGCCAAGTGTCTGAATTTTAATCACATGACCCCAGGTGTGATGCAATGGTCATAAGTGTGAAAAAGGGTCACAAGTCACTTTTTTCAGCGCCGTTGTACCTTTGAACAGTTACTAAATGAACTGTCAGAATAACATCTCTCCCACTCTGACTCTATGGTGCCATATTATGGTACGTTTAACATGGTTTTACCCTATTTTAATATTTTATCTCATTTTTTGTATTGTCCACCTATTAAGTATGACTGCAATTGAGTCCAACATTTCTGTCGCTAAGTGACACAGTTTTTAAGTGAATTTTGCCCTATTTTATGTCCTTTCTTGCCACAGTTGTTAAATGAATCACTGCGGTTGTTAAATTGGTAACATGGTTGCTAATTGGTAAAATGGCTTTCTCATTGTTTTTGCTTGACAGAACATCTCAAAAGGGGATTGCATGACACCGGGATACTGCGACCGTCATAAATGTGAGTTGCCAAGCATCAGAATTTTGATCATGTGACCATGCTGCAATGGTTGTTAAGTGTGAAAAATGGTCATAAGTGCCTTCAAACATTGAACAGTCACTAAATTAACTATTGTAAATCAAGGACTACCTGTATAACAGCTCTCCCATTTTGAATTTATAGCGCCATATTATGGCAATTTTATTATGGTTTTACCCTAATTTAATATTTTATATTTATTGTACTGACCAGTCAGTAAAAACAAGACCAGGAGCTGACTGTGGTTCAGACCATGAGCTTCTCGTTGCCAAATTTAGCCTTAAACTGAAGAAAGTATGGAAAAGCACTAGGCCACTCAGGTATGCACTAAATCATATCCCTGACGAATATACAGTAGAGGTGACAAATAGATTTAAGGAATCATATCTGACAGACAGAGTGCCTGAGGAACTTTGGACGGAGGTTCGCAACATTGTACAAGAAGTAGCAACTAAAAACATCCCAAAGGAAAAGAAATGCAAGAAAGCAAAATGGCTATCTGAGGAAGTGTTGCAAATAGCTGAGGACAGGAGGGAAGCGAAAGGCAAGGGAGAAAAAGAAAGATATGCCCAATTGAATGCAGAATTCCAGAGAATAGCTAGAAGAGATAAGAATGCCTTCTTAAATGAACAGTGCAAAGAAATAGAAGAAAACAATAGAATAGGGAGGACCAGAGATCTTTTCAAGAAAATTGGAGAGATGAAGGGAAAGTTTCATGCAAAAATGGGCATGATAAAGGACCAAAATGGCAGGGACCTAACAAATAAGACCATCTTATTTGTCTCTTGAGAAACCTATACGTGGGCCAAGAAGCAACAGTGAGAACTGGACACAGAACCACTGATTGGTTCAAAATTGGGAAAGGAGTCCGGCAAGGCCGTATACTGTCGCCCTGCCTATTTAACTTATATGCAGAGCACATCATGAGAAAGGCAGGGCTAGATGAATCAAAAGTTGGAATTAAGATTGCCGGAAGAAACATCAACAACCTAAGATATGCAGACGATACCACTCTAATGGCAGAAAGTGAAGAGGAACTGAAGAGCCTCTTATTGCGGGTGAAGAAGGAGAGTGCAAAAGTTGGGTTGAAACTAAACATTAAGAAAACCAAGATCATGGCATCCAGCCCTCTCAATTCCTGGCAAATAGATGGGGAAGAAATGGAAGTAGTGACAGATTTTATTTTCCTGGGCTCCAAGATCACTGCAGATGGGGACTGCAGCCAAGAAATTAAAAGACGCTTGCTCCTTGGGAGGAAAGCCATGGCAAATCTAGACAGCACACTAAAAAGCAGAGACGTCACCCTGTCAACAAAAGTGCGTATAGTCAAGGCTGTGGTCTTCCCAGTTGCAATGTATGGCTGTGAAAGTTGGACCATAAGAAAGGCTGAGTGCCAAAGAATTGAGGCCTTTGAACTATGGTGCCGGAGAAGACTCTTGCGAGTCCCTTGGACTGCAAGGCAATCAAACCAGTCAGTCCTAGAGGAGATCAACCCTGACTGCTCTTTAGAAGGCCAGATCCTGAAGCTAAAACTCAAATCCTTTGGCCACCTAATGAGAAGGAAGGACTCACTGGAGAAGAGCCTCATGCTGGGAAAGATCGAGGGCAAGAGAAGAAGGGGACGACAGAGAAAGAGGTGGCTGGATGGAGTCACTGAAGCAGGAGGCGTGAGCTTAAATGGACTCCAGAAGATGGTAGAGGACAGGAAGGCCTGGAGGCACATTGTCCATGGGGTAGTGATGGGTCGGACACGACTTCGCAACTAACAACAACATTGTACTGACCACTTACTTGATATACACATATTTGTTCCTACTTTAAACTTACATTTGCATCTGCCTGTATGCTGCATTTTATCTGCACTGCATATAAGGAATTGCATGATCTCGGTAGATGCCATGCGCTAAATAAGTAAATAAAAACCATCAGGAAAAGCCCTGAGTGCTGAAGAACGGAAGGAAGGAGAGACCCGCACGGCAGGCGCTTACCCGTCTGATGTCGCACACAGCCGATTCTCCTCTTGCTTTGTCGCGGCAGGCCAGAATGACACGGGCGCCTCTCCGGGCCAGATCCACCGCTGTGGCCTTCCCGATCCCTGAATTTCCACCTAGGAAAGGGCAGAGAAAGGATTCACAGAGATCGCCCAGCCTTTGATGGGGACCCAGGAGCCGGGCCTGCATTTGTGTGCCTGCAGTTTTTGTGGTGTGTCACACATGGAAGCATTTGTGTGGCAGCGTTTGTCAACCTTGGCAACTTTAAGACAGGTGGACTTCAACTCCCGGAATTAAAAGCATCTTAAAGTTGAGAAACCCTGGCTCAGGGTGTGATTTTCACAACTCTTTAAGAGCAGTCTTACATCAACAAAAAAGAATAACTTAAAATCATTCAGGGGTAATACAAATAGTCCTCGACTTACAACCATTATTTTAGTCATCGTTTGAAGGTACAGCAGCACTGAAACGTTTTTCACAGGGTTCTAATATTTCAAACATATGAAAATCGAACAATGATTTTTTCCTGTTGTGTGGTTTTTTACCCAATTGAATTGTTTCAATCATCTCACTGTCTTGGCGTCCTTCTGCAGGAACGCTGAACGGGCCGTCCTACTTGCTAAGCTTCCCAGCTGCCCCGTCTCTCCTGCAGGGCTGAACTGCCCCCAAAGCCTCCTGCTTCCTTCTCTGCATCGCTCCCGGCTTCTCTCCATCCTGCTGGGGGGGGGGAATGGATCTTGGGGGGGGGGGGCAGAGCGGAAGCAGAGATTAAGAAAAGGGACTCCTGTCTCCACACCAAGCGAGTCGGGCAGAGCCTGAAAATCCGGTTTCCAGCTGCCTCCTATCCCAGCCAGCCAGCAACAACATCTGTCCAGCCAGACAAAGAGCAGCCGTGGACTGACAGGAGAGAACTCTCCAATCACTGGGGGGCTGCCATAGAGAAAGGGGGGGTTCACTTGTTCTCCAAAGAGCCGGAAGGCCGGACAAGAAGCAACGGATGGAAACTCGTCAAGGAGAGGAGCAACCTTAGAACTAAGGAGGAATTTCCTGACAGTGAGAACAATTAACCAGGGGAACTCCTTGCCTCCAGATGTTGTGGCTGCTCCATCGCTGGAGCTTTTCAGGAAGACAGAAGACAGTCAAGAGACTCCTGCTTGGGCAGGGGGTTGGACTAGAAGACCTCCAAGGTCCCTTCCGGCTCTGTTAATCTGTTCGCCCTCCCGAAGTCTGGCCACCCCTGGACTTTCTCCCCTGCGCCCCTCCGGCGACTGCCCGGCTCTTCCCGTTCCCTCCTCTCGGCCTCGGGAAGGGGGGGGGCGGGGGTCTCAAGGGGCGAGGCAGCCCCCGGGGACGGCTGGTCTCTGCGGACCCTCCCGGTTCCCCTCCCCCCTTTGGGGTCTCACCTGCTTTATTCCAAAGGGGCTTTTTTGGTCGGACTTTCTCGCTTTCCTTAATGTCAGCGCCCCCCACCCCAACCTCGACGCCCCCCCCCCGCCTGGGATGGGAGCGCAGCAGCCCCCGGAGCTACCTGTGATGAGAACCGTCTTGCCCCGCAGGCTGACCGCGTTCCGGCACCGGGTGGCCAAAGCCAAGTTGTAGTAGAGCAGCGCGCAGAGCCCCAGCAGCCCCGCCGCGCCCGCCGCCAGCCCCGCCGCCGCCTCCATGGCCCGCTCGCCCGCCCGGCCCCGCTCCCTTGCCCCGCAGCCCGGGAGCGCTTGGACTTTACCGGGACGGTCCCCGCCCTGGCCCGCCTCCCGCTCCTCCCCGCGTGGGAAAGCCACGGCCACGGGCAGCGCTGCCAATCTCTCGCCCTCCCTTCTTCCCCTCTTGCGTTAAGGAGGGAGGGAGGGAGGAAAGAAAGAAAGAGGGGAGGGAGGGAGGAGATGAGAATGAGAAGAAGGAAGGAAGGAAGGAAGGAAGGAAGGAAGGAAGGAAGGAAGGAAGGAAGGAAGGAAGGAAGGAAGGAAGGAAGGAAGGAAGGAAGGAAGGAAGGAAGGAAGAAAGAAAGAAAGAAAGAAAGAGAGAAAGGAAGGAAGGAAGAAAGAAGAAAGAAAGAGAAAGAAAGAAAGAAAGAAAGAAAGAAAGAAAGAAAGAAAGAAAGAAAGAAAGAAGAAAGAAAGAAAGAAAGAAAGAAAGAAAGAAAGAAAGAAAGAAAGAAAGAAAGAAAGAAAGAAAGAAAGAAAGAAAGAAAGAAAGAAAGAAAGGCTGTCTGGGGAATTTGGGAGTTGGTCCACACATCTTAAAGTTGCCAGGGTTGAAAATTCTGCTTTACAGTTTGCCCAGAGTCACTGTTGCAACATGGGCAGCTTTATAATGCTTAACAGTCAATAAACATCTTATAAATAATGGCACGTAGATGCTTGCCTCATCCTAAGATGCAAAAGATGGCTGTTGACATAGGATGGTGTTACGGGGCTTTCCCGGGCAAGGGCAGGGGTCAATAACCACCCCTCTGAGGGCAGCATTGTCTGTACAGATGTCAATAATAGTAAGAATAACAGTATAACGGAGATGGTTAATTTTTCTCACTGTCAGGAAATTCCTCCGTAGTTCCAGGTTGCTTCTCTCCTTGATTAGTTTCTATCCGTTGCTTCTTGTCCTGCCTTATTCTCCTTTTGAGAATAAATTGACCCCCTTCTCTTCTTTGAGGCAGCCCCTCAAATACTGGAATATCATGTCTAGTCCTTCTTTTGTTAGACTTGAGACACACCCAATATATCTAGGCCTGCAATCATTTAATTTATTTTTTTAGCCTCCAGCCCCCTAATCATCTTTCTTGCTCTTCTTTCTTCTCTTTCCAGAGTGCGAACACCTTTTTTACATCGTGGTGACCAAAACTGGATGCCTTCTTCCAAGTGTGGCCTTTCCAAGGCATTGTAAGGCGGTGTTGACACTTCAGCTGATCTTGATCCTCTCCCTCTGTTCATGCAGCCTGGCACCGTGTTGGCCTTTCGGGCTGCTGCTGCTCATGGTCAAGTGATGGTCCACTAGGACTCCAAGGTCCCTCGCACAGTTCCTGTTTTTAAGCCAGGTCTCACCCAATCTGTATTTGTGCCTTTGGTTTTTCCTGCCTAAGTGTAAGACTTTCCTTTTCTCCACATTTAAACTCATTTTGTTGGATAGGGCCCATTGTTCAAGTTGACCTCTGATAATTAAGCAATGAATCTGCAAACACCTAGAGGCAAACAAAGTCATAATGAAAAGTCAATGTAGGTTTGTGGAAACCAGATCATGCCAGACAAAACAGGTTGCTAGAAGACCTACAAGGTCCCTTCCAACTCTGTTATTCTGTTCTGTTCTGTTTTTCTAGTGCAACCCCTTGCTCAGAGAGGAGGAAGGAAGGGAGGGTGGCAGAGAAAGAAGGAGGGAGGGAGGAGCTGAGAATGTGAAGGAGAGAGGGAGGGAGGGAGGGAGGGAGGGAGGGAGGGAGAGGGAGGGAAGGGAGAGAGGGAGGGAGGAAAGGATCCTCAGAGGGAGATCTAAGGAGGAATTTCCTGCTAGGGAGAACACTTAACCAGTGGAAAGGCTTCCCTCCAGAAGTTGTGGGTGCTCCAGAAGTTGTGGACGATCCCTTGACCGTGAGCCAGCCGTGTGCAGCAACAGCCAAAAAAGCTAACACAATCCTGGGCTGTATAAACAGAGGCATAGAATCACGATCACATGAAGTATTAGTACCCCTTTATAAAGCTTTAGAACTAGAATAACAGACTTGGAAGGGACTTTGTGGGTCATCTAGTCCAATCATGCAATATTGGAATTCAACATTCTGGAGGCACAAGCAATAGAACACAGCCAAACTAGAGCTTGGACTTTAAAAGAGCTAATTTCAATAAACTTAGAGAGACCATGGGAAGAATTCCATGGATGAGAATCCTAAAGGGGAAAACAACTCAAGAAGCTTGGGAAATTTTGAAAAGTGACATAATAAAGGCCCAGTCTAGTACAATGCCAACAAAGAAGAAAAATAACAGCTCTCAAAAGAAACCAGCATGGCTGCATAAAGAACTCTCTGATAAATTGAAAGATAAAAAGGACAAGTATAAGAATTGGAAAAAGGGGCACATAACTAAGTCAGAATATCAGCAAATAGCCCGTGCCTGCAAAGATGAAGTGAGGGAAGCTAAGGCTCAAAATGAACTAAGGCTTGCGACCAAAGTCAAAAATAACAAAAAAGCTTCTTTCAACATGTAAAAAACAAGAAAAAAGTTAAGGAAATGATTGGTCCATTAGTGGGGGAAAGTGGTAAGAAGGTGACAAGCAATAGGGAGAAAGCAGAACTATTTAACTCGTTTTTTGCATCTGTCTTTACAGAAAGGGAAAAAACAGTCCAACCTACCCAAACCAGGGCCATAAAAAACAGAATAGAAACGCAAGTTAAGATAGGCAAAAAAATGGTAAGTGAACACCTGTCCAGCCTAGACGAGTTCAAATCACCAGGACCAGATGGATTACAGCCCAAGGTTCTCAAGGAACTGGCACACGTGATCTCAGAACCACTGAACTATATTTTTCATAGATCCTGGAGCACTGGAGAACTACCAGAGGACTGGAAGAGAGCTGATGTAGTTCCCATCTTCAAAAAAGGGAAAAAAAATAGATGCAGGAAACTACAGGCCTATGAGCCTGACCTCAATACCTGGGAAGATTCTGGAAAAGATAATCAAACAACAAATCAGCGAACACCTTGATGCAAACAAAGTCATCACTAAAAGTCAACATGGGTTTGTCAAAAACAGATCATGCCAGACAAATCTTATTACATTCTTTGACCAAGTGACAAAATTAGTGGACCAGAGGAATGCTGTAGATATAATTTACTTGGACTTCAGTAAGGCATTTGATAAAGTAGATCACAACCTACTACTTGATAAGATAGAAAAATGTGGGTTAGATAGCATCACCACCAGATGGATTCGTAGCTGGCTGACAGGCCGTACTCAGTGTGTGGTCCTCAATGGAACCGCATCTACATGGAAGGAAGTGTGTAGTGGGGTGCCCCAGGGCTCTGTTCTGGGCCCAGTGCTCTTCAACATCTTCATCAATGATTTGGATGAGGGGATAGATGGGGAACTCATCAAATTTGCAGACGACACCAAGCTGGCAGGAATAGCCAATACTCCAGAAGATAGGCTTAAGATACAGAAGGATCTGGACAGACTCGAACACTGGGCACTATCTAACAAAATGAAATTCAATGGTGAAAAAAGTAAGGTTCTACATTTAGGCAGGAAAAATCGAATCCACAGGTATAGTATAGGTGGTACCTTGCTCGATAGTAGTAACTGTGAGAGGGATCTCGGAGTCCGAGTAGACAATCCCTTAAATAGGAGCCAAGAAGTGTGCTTCAGCTGCCAAAAAAGCCAACACAGTGCTAGGCTGCATTAACAGAGGGATAGAATCAAGATCAAGTGAAGTACTAATACCACTTTACAATGCTTTGGTAAAACCACACCTGGAATACTGCATCCAGTTTTGGTCACCACGATGTAAAAAAGATGTTGAGACTCTAGAAAGGGTACAGAGAAGAGCAACAAAGATGATTAGGGGGCTGGAGGCTAAAACATACCAGGAACGGTTGCTGGAATTGGGTATGTGTAGTTTAACGAAGAGAAGGGTGAGGGGTGACATGATAGCAGTGTTCCAATATCTGAGGGGCTACCACAAAGAAGAGGGAGTCAAGCTATTCTCCAAAGCACCTGAAAGCAGGACAAGAAGCAACGGATGGAAACTAGTCAAGGAGAGAAGCAACCTGGAACTAAGGAGAAACTTCCTGACAGTTAGAACAATTAACCAGTGGAACAACCTGCCTCCAGAGGCGGTGAATGCTCCAACACTGGAAGTTTTTAAGAAGAGACTGGACAGCCATTTGCCTGAAATGTTATAAGGTTTCCTGCCTGAGCAGGGTGTTGGACTAGATGACCTCCAAGGTCCATTCCAACTTATTGTTATTGTTATTATTACCTCACCTTGATTTTCTTTAGTACAAGAAGGATCACAATGGGCGACTTTGGGCCCATCACCAGGAGACGGTGAGTTCTGGTCCCCCGCCTAGCCCGGCTTTGACACCTAAGGCAGGACTCAAACTCTGTCCTGGTGCTTTCAGCACGAGACCAGACTTTCCTGCTTCTGGTGCAATCGCTCTTAGCGTCAGGAATTGTTTCAATCATCTCACTGTCTTGGCGTCCTTCTGCAGGAACGCTGAACGGGCCGTCCAATTTGCTAAGCTTCCCAGCTCCCCCGTCTCTCCTGCAGGGCTGAACTGCCCCCAAAGCCTCCTGCTTCCTTCTCTGCATTGCTCCCGGCTTCTCTCCATCCTGCTGGGGGGGGAAACTGGAGCTTGGGGGGGGAGGGGGCAGAGCGGAAGCAGAGATTAAGAAAAGGGACTCCTGTCTCCACACCAAGTGAGTCCGGAAGAGCCTGAGCATCCAGTTTTGGTCACCACGATGTAAAAAAGGTGTTTGCACTCTGGAAAGAGCAGAAAGAAGAGCAAGAAAGATGATTAGGGGGCTGGAGGCTAAAACATATAGGGAACAGTTGCTGGAATTGGGTATGTGTAGTTTAACGAAGAGAAGAGTGAGGGGTTAGGGTTAGGGTCCTGTCAGTCCACTGCTGCTCTTTGCCTGGCTAGACAGATGGTGTTGCTGGCTGGCTGGGACAGGAGGCGGCTGGAAACCGGATTTTCAGTCCCCACCCCCATCCTGACCCAGTCCTACCCCCCCCCCCATCCTCTCGGCCTTAGCAGCTGGGCCCAGAGCCAAGGGACCGGCTGCAGCAGAAGGCCAAGTGGGTGGGTCATTCCCATCTCCCTCCCTCCCTCGCATTTCCTTCCTTCCTTCCTCCCTCCCATTTCCTTCCTTCCTCCCTCCCCTCATTCTCCTTGGTTCCTCCCTCTCTCCCTGCCATTTCCTTCCTTCCTCCCTTCTCTCCTTCTCCTTGTTCCTTCCTCCCTCCCTCCCATTTCCTTCCTTCCTCCCTCCCCTCGTTCTCCTTGGTTCCTCCCTCTCTCCCTGCCATTTCCTTCCTTCCTCCCTTCTCTCCTTCTCCTTGTTCCTTCCTCCCTCCCTCCCATTTCCTTCCTCCCTCCCTCCCCTCCTTCTCCTTGGTTCCTCCCTCTCTCCCTGCCATTTCCTTCCTTCCTCTCTTCTCTCCTTCTCCTTGGTTCCTCCCTCCCTCCCATTTCCTTCCTCCCTCTCTCCCTCCCATTTCCTTCCTCCCTCCCTCCCTCCCATTTCCTTCCCGACTTCCTCCTCCCATCTCCTCCCTCCTTTCCTCCCTCATTCCCATTTCCTTCCTTCCTCCCTTCCTAACCCAAGACGGGAGGGGAGAGGGCGGATTTCCCACGCGGGGAGGAGCGGGAGGCGGACCAGGGCGGGGACCGTCCCGGTAAAGTCCAAGCGCTCCCGGGCTGCGGGGCAAGGGAGCGGGGCCGGGCGGGCGAGCGGGCCATGGAGGCGGCGGCGGGGCGGGCGGCGGGCGCGGCGGGGCTGCTGGGGCTCTGCGCGCTGCTCTACTACAACTTGGCTTTGGCCACCCGGTGCCGGAACGCGGTCAGCCTGCGGGGCAAGACGGTTCTCATCACAGGTAGCTCCGGGGGCTGCTGCGCTCCCATCCCAGGCGGGGGGGGGGCGTCGAGGTTGGGGTGGGGGGCGCTGACATTAACGAAAGCGAGAAAGTCCGGCCAAAAAAGCCCCTTTGGAATAAAGCAGGTGAGACCCCAAAGGGGGGAGGGGAACCGGGAGGGTCCGCAGAGACCAGCCGTCCCCGGGGGCTGCCTCGCCCCTTGAGACCCCCCCCTTCCCGAGGCCGAGAGGAGGGGACGGGGAAGAGCCGGGCAGTCGCCGGAGGGGCGCAGGGGAGAAAGTCCAGGGATGGCCAGACTTCGGGAGGGCGAACAGATTAACAGAGCCGGAAGGGACCTTGGAGGTCTTCTAGTCCAACCCCCTGCTCAAGCAGGAGTCTCTTGACTGTCTTCTGTCTTCCTGAAAAGCTCCAGCGATGGAGCAGCCACAACATCTGGAGGCAAGGAGTTCCCCTGGTTAATTGTTCTCACTGTCAGGAAATTCCTCCTTAGTTCTAAGGTTGCTCCTCTCCTTGACGAGTTTCCATCCGTTGCTTCTTGTCCGGCCTTCCGGCGCTTTGGAGAACAGATGGACCCCCCCTTTCTCTATGGCAGCCCCCCAACGATTGGAAGAGTTCTCTCCTGTCAGTCCACGGCTGCCCTTTGCCTGGCTAGACAGATGGTGTTGCTGGCTGGCTGGGATAGGAGGCGGCTGGAAACCGGATTTTCAGGCTCTGCCGGACTCGCTTGGTGTGGAGACAGGAGTCCCTTTTCTTAATCTCTGCTTCCGCTCTGCCCCCCCCAATCTCCACCCCCCCCCCCAGCAGGATGGAGAGAAGCCGGGAGCAATGCAGAGAAGAAAGCAGGAGGCTTTCAGCCCTGCAGGAGAGACGGGGGAGCTGGGAAGCTTAGCAAGTAGGACGGCCCGTTCAGCGTTCCTGCAGAAGGACGCCAAGACAGTGAGATGATGGAAACAATTCCTGGCGCTGAGAGCGACTGCACCTAGAGTCGGAAACGACTAGCACGCATGTGCGGGGGAACCTTTACCTTTATCTATTTAAGTCTTTTTCCTCATACAAGCCATCCCAACACTTTTACATTTCTCATATCTTAAAACAAAAACAAAAAAGAGAAGAAGAAAAAAGAAATAATAGACTACTTGAAAAACACGTCCTTCTTAAGCTAAAATACATTTATTTATTTATTTATTCACATTTATATACCGCCCTATTCCCTGAGGACTCAGGGCGGTTTACAGGAAATTAAAAAATCCACCATACAAAAGTTAAAAAACCAAATTAAAAAATATTAAATTGACCCTGTATACTTAAAACCCCAATTAAAATTTCTCCTCAGCCTGGGCCCGAGAGCTCAAAGAGCCAGGTCTTCAGGCCCCGGCGGAATGATCGGAGGTCGGGGGCAGTCCTCAGCTCCACCGGCAGCTGGTTCCAGAGGGCAGGCGCTCCCACTGAGAAGGCCCTATCCCTGGGTGTCACCCGCCGGCAATCTCTCACCGGCGGCACCCTGAGCAGACCCTCCCTGTGGGAGCGCACTGGGCGAAGGGCGTTTGATGCCGGCAGCAGGTGTTCCCTCAAATAGCCCGGACCCAGGCCATGTAGGGCTTTATAGGTAATAACCAGCACCTTGAATTTCACCCGGAGGGCAACCGGAAGCCAATGCAGCTCACGGAGTAGAGGTGTTACATGGGAGTATCGGGAGACCCCCATTACAACTCGCGCGGCCGCATTCTGCACCAGTTGAAGCCTCCGAGTGGTCTTCAAGGGCAGCCCCATGTAGAGAGCGTTACAGTAGTCCAGACGGGAGGTAACAAGCGCATGAGTAACTGTGCGTAGGGCGTCTCGGTCCAGATAGGGACGCAACTGGCGCACCAGGCGAACCTGTGCAAAAGCCCCCCTGGTCACGGCTCCTATGTGGTCTTCAAAATTGAGCCGTGAGTCCAGGAGGACGCCCAAGTTGCGAGCCCTATCAACGGGGGGTAACACCTCACCCCCCATCGTTAGAGGTGGAATAAGTTGGTTAACCCGAGATGCCGATATGCACAGCCACTCAGTCTTGGCGGGATTGAGACGAAGCCTGTTTCTCCCCATCCAGACCTGAACCGCCTCCAGGCACCGGGACATCACGGAGAGGGCATCGCTGGGTTGGTTCGGGGTGGAAAGAAAAAGTTGGGTATCATCAGCGTACTGGTGATACCCCACCCCGAAACCACGAATGATCTCGCCCAGCGGCTTCATATAGATGTTGAACAGGAGAGGCGAGAGGACCGACCCCTGAGGAACTCCACAAATGAGAGACCTCGGGGCGGATCTCTGCCCTCCTGTCAACACCGACTGCGAGCGGCCCTGGAGGTAGGAGGAGAACCACCGTAGAACGGTGCCTCCCACTCCCAACCCCCTGAGACGCCGCAGCAGGATACCATGGTCGATGGTATCGAAAGCCGCTGAGAGATCTAATAGGACCAGGACAGAGGAGCAACCCCTGTCCCTAGCCCTCCAGAGATCATTCACCAGCGCGACCAATGCCGTCTCCGTGCTGTGTCCGGGCCTGAAGCCCGATTGGTACGGGTCCAGATAATCAGTTTCCTCCAGGAACAGAGGGAGCTGATGCGCCACCACACTCTCAACAACCTTCGCCAGAAAGCGAAGGTTGGAGACTGGACGATAGTTGTTTAAAACAGCCGGGTCCAAAGCAGGCTTCTTGAGAAGGGGCCTCACCACCGCCTCCTTCAAGGCGGCAGGGAAGACACCCTCCTTCAAAGAAGCAGTTATTACTGCATGGAACCAGCCTCGTGTTCCCTCCCGAGCCGCATAAGCTAGCCAGGAGGGGCACGGATCCAACAAACAGGTGGTGGTGCTCAGTCTCCCCATGATCCTGTCCACATCATCAGGGGAAACAGGGTCGAACTCAGTCCAGATAACATGCTCAAGACCGCCTGATTCCTCCACGTCAGACTCTGCCCAGTCAGAGTCCAGACCGGTCCGGATCCGAGCGATTTTGTCCGCCAGATGATGACTAAACTCCTCGGCTCGTCCCTGCAAGGGATCCTCTCTCACCTCCTGGTTAAGGAGGGAGCGAGTCACCCTAAACAGGGCGGCCGGGCGATTATCTGCGGACGCGATAAGGGCGGCAAAGTAGTTAGACTTCGCCGTCCTTATCGCCGCAAGATAAGACCTTATAAAGGTTCTTAACTGCAATCGGTCGGATTCGGATCGGCTGGATCTCCAACCGCTCTCTAGACCTCGTCTCCGACGCTTCATCTCCCGGAGCTCCACAGAGAACCATGGGGCCCAACGGGATCTGCGCCGGGTCAGAGGTCGCATGGGTACAACGCAGTCAATTGCCCTGGTGGCAGCCGTTTCCCAGGCCTCCACCAGAGCATCGACTGGGCTGTGGGTAAGGGTGATAGGTATAGGCCCAAGCGCCCTCTGGAACCGATCCGGGTCCATTAGGCGCCTGGGGCGGAACCACCTGGACGGTTCCGCCGCCCAGCGGCGGGGGGTGGCATGACGGAAAACCAGCCTCAGGAGGTGGTGATCTGACCATGACAGGGGGGTGATGGACGGGGAACCCCCTCCCAGATCGTCCAACCACTGTCCAGACAGGAACACCAGGTCGAGAGTATGATCCCCCTCATGGGTCGGGCCCTCAATAACCTGGGTCAGGCCCATGGCTGTCATGGAAGCCATGAACTCCCGAGCCAACTCCGACGACCCTCCCAGTGACGGCAGGTTGAAGTCACCCAGGACTATAAGCCTGGGGAACTCCACTGCCAACCCTGAGAGGGCGTCGAGCAGCTCAGGCAGGGCTGTTGCCACACAGCTGGGCGCCAGGTATGTAAGCAACAAGCCCAACTGAACCCGAGGACCACATCTCAAGAGGAGGGATTCACTCCCAGCCATCTGGACAATGGTGGCCTCCCGGGGACACAAAGTCTCCCGAATAACCACTGCCACTCCACCACCCCTGCCCTGAGCCCGCGGCTGGTGCAGCACCCGGAAACCCGGCGGGCATAACTCGGTGAGAGGCACCCCTCCCTCCGAGCCCAGCCAAGTTTCCGTGATGCACGCTAGATCCGCACATTCCTCCTCGATCAGGTCACGGATGAGGGGAGCTTTGTTGACTACGGATCTAGCGTTAAAATAGACCAACCTGAGCTCAGGGGCCTGATCACCCTCATCCCCGGGTAAGAGGGTGCTAACCGGAGGGTCGGAGCGCGCCACCGCTCGGAGATAGCGGGGGCGCGATCCCAGGTGTTGATATGGCCCTCCGCGCAAACACCTGCTGCCTTTCCCTATCGCCGTGGGGATTTGAAGCCCCACCCCCACATTCCCAGAACCAGCAGCCACCTCCTCCGACCCCGTCCCGTCGGGACCTCTAACAGGTCCAGACTGAGTGCCGGTTAAAGATTCCCTCCCTCCCCTCCCCTCCCTCCCCCTCCCTAACCTTTTAAAATAACCGGCTAAAAATTTTATCAGGGGCCTCTTAGTACGTCTCCACTCGAGGCCCCTAGTTAAGCCCAGCCACCTCTCGGAGCCCCAGCAATTGGGTCCGTCATCAAGGGGAATGTTAGAAAAGAAGGCTGGTCGTATCCAAGAGGGAGAAACCCCTCTGAGGGCGCACAAGTCCGAACCAGAGTATTGTAAACGAGCCATGAGATGGAACTGTCTATATGAGCCATTGTTCACAAATGGGGTCAAAAGATGTTAAGCTGATGGGATGTTAGTTCAGATGTAAAGAACATTAAGTCCGGAACGTGTCTTCATCCAGCAGTCTGCCAATCCGGCTCTGCTCTCACCTGAGCCGGTCCAGACAAGAGCTCATGACTGTCCTCTCACCTAGCCATGAAATCCAGCCTGGGATGGATAGGGGCAGCGTTGCTGGGGAGGCAAAAGTCCACCTTGCTAGTCTCTCACACCAGTAGGGGATTCATAGCCAGTCCAGAGCCGCCCTCTCACCACGGCCTGTCCAAGACTCCTTCCGGAACATCATAGGGAGGTCACGGGAACAGGAGAAAAAATGTCCCAAGTCCTGTTCCAGCATCCAGTCCATCTTAGAAAGTAGCAAGCAGACCATCCAGCACACAAATCCATTTCTAGGGCTGCAGGGAGCTCAGTTATAAATGTCAGATGCTCAGGTTCAAGCAGCCAAATCTCTATCATCCTCTGAAAAAAAGGAGACAGAAAAGTCTCTCCCATAGCCTCCACGCCGAAACGGGAATCCGCAGCCATTTTATAAGCGGAAAGGCCAGGAACAAGGTCTGTTCCAGAATGTGAATACCTTTTTCCTTTTCCTTGTTGGCTGGCACACTGGGAGAGAAGCTATCACAGCTTGGTTTTCTCCAAAGTTTATCATCTCAAATCCACACCTTTATTCATTCCTTGCACTGGCCGCCCATCCCTCCTCATTCCCCATTGGCTGAGGTACTCTGAGGTTACATTTTCTCTGACCGCCTTCTACATATTTCCTGCTACCCTCCTCGAATACATTAAACCATACATTGCGTGTGCATTATAATTAGGAGATTATATATACAAGGAGAAGGGACGCGGTGGCTCAGTGGATTAGGACGCTGAGCTTGTCGATCAGAAGGTCGGCAGTTTGGCGGGTCGAATCCCGAGTGCCGCGTAGCAGAGTGAGCGCCTGTTACTCGTCCCAGCTTCTGCCAACCTAGCAGTTCGAAAGCAGGTAAAAATGCAAGTAGAAAAATAGGGACCACTCCGGTGGGAAGGTAACAGTGCTCCGTGCGCCTTTGGCGTCTAGTCATGCCGGCCACATGACCACGGAGACGTCCTCGGACAAGCACTGGCTCTTCGGCTTTGAAACGGAGATGAGCACCGGCCCCTAGAGTTGGAAACGACTAGCATGCATGTGCGGGGGAACCTTTACCTTTACCTTTATATACAAGGAGCGCCAGCTAATATCGAATAGTCTGTTGAGCATAGTGTGTTAGCTTGTTTTCAGGTTCTGGGTTATTTTATGGTTTCTTAGAACAATAGGTTTTTTCCCGTTCTTCAGGTTTAGTTTTGCCTTTCCTGTTGTCCAATTTTTTTAGTTTCCCCTTTCCTGTTACCTGCACCACATGACACCAGCAAAGGCTGGCTGATCTCAGCGAATCCTTTCTCTGCCCTTTCCTAGGTGGAAATACTGGGATCGGGAAGGCCACAGCGGTGGATCTGGCCCGGAGAGGCGCCCGTGTCATTCTGGCCTGCCGCGACAAAGCAAGAGGAGAATCGGCTGTGTGCGACATCAGACGGGTAAGTGCCTGCTGTGCGGGTCTCTCCTTCCTTCTGTTCTTCAGCACTCAGGGCTTTTCCTGATGGTTTTTATTTACTTATTTAGCGCATGGCATCTACCGAGATCATGCAATTCCTTATATGCAATGCAGATAAAATGCAGCATATAGGCAGATACAAATGTAAGTTTAAAGTAGGAACAAATATGTGTATATCAAATAAGTGGTCAGTACAATGTTGTTGTTAGTTGCGAAGTCGTTCCGACCCATTGCGACCCTATGGACAATGTTCCTCCAGGCCTTCCTGTCCTCGACCATCTTCTGGAGTCCCTTTAAACTCAGACCTACTGCTTCAGTGACTCCAACCAGCCACCTCATTCTCTGTCGTCCCCTTCTTCTCTTGCCCTCAACCTTTCCCAGCATTAGGCTCTTCTCCAGTGAGTCCTTCCTTCTCGTTAGGTGGCCAAAGTATTTGAGTTTCAACGTCATGATCTGGCCTTCTAAAGAGCAGTCGGGGTTGATCTCCTCTAGGACTGACTGGTTTGATCATTTTGCAGTCCAAGGGAGTCACAGGAGTCTTCTCCAGCACCATAGTTCAAAGGCCTCAATTCTTTGGCACTCAGCCTTTCTTATGGTCCAACTTTCACTGCCATACATTGCAACTGGGAAAACCATAGCTACTGAGATCATGCAATTCCTTATATGCAGTGCAGATAAAATGCACTATACATGCAGATGCAAATGTAAGTTTAAATAAAGTATGAACAAATATGTGTATATCAAGTATGTGGACAGTACAATAAATATAAAATATTAAGTTAGGGTAAAACCACAAAATCGCCATAATATGGCACTACAGAGTCAGATGTTATACAGGTAGTCCTTGATTTACAATAGTTAGTTTAGTGATTATTCAAAGTCTGAAGGCACTTATGACCATTTTTCACACTTAAAGACTGTTAGGAAATATGTTGTTGAAAACATGGTTTGTTTAACAGAGTATTATTAATACACAGTGGAAGTTGTACTGGGACTTTTAGGCAAACAGTAATGCACTAACACGAGTTTTATAACTTATTTTTACTCAGACAACAAAAAGAAACACAGTAAGAAATAGTCCAAGTATCAATCCAGTATCATGCACATAAAAGTCAGTCCATAAAAAACATAGTATCAAAATACAAAAGCTGCTTACCAATATCAAAAACAATATACACTGTAGCAAGCAGTTGATTCTTGAGAGAATAAATATCAAGTTAGCAAACAAGAGAACAAGAGGTATCCAAACACTAACATCAAACACATATACAAGAACAACTATGTGTAACATCTAACTCTCTTTTATGTGGAATAATTACAGCCACACCCTTAGGTCGTTTAACTCCTTAAAGGTGCTTTTACTCCATTATATAATATTGTCACCCAAATCAAGTTTAATCTCTAACAATCTCCCCTTTTGGGTGGCATATTATACATATATTTTCACAATCTCAAATTACACATATCACAAACAGATTTATGCTTTATAGCACCCTGAGCTTTAGTAAACTGGTCAGCAATATTATCTTCAGTTGCACAATATTCCAGTTTAATCAAATTATCTTTAACACATTGTCTGACATTTAGATACCGTAGATCCGTATGTTTTGATCTAGTTTTCACTGCAGCATTAGTTGCTAATTTTATAGCTGCTTGATTGTCTTCATACACTTTTATTGGTTCATTACAATTTAAACCCATATCAAACAATAATTGTTTCCATACCAATAGCTCAGTACATAATAAAGATAAACAAGAAAATTCGGATTCAGTTGTTGATAAGCTTATATGCTTCTGTCTGTTAGACCTCCATCCTACTAAAGCGTTTCCCAATAATACAACCAATCCTGAAGTGGATTTTCTGGTTACAGTATCAGATGCAAAACTAGCATCTGCAAATGCTTTTAGTTCCAATTCCTTTGTTGGCTCTAGATATAGAGAATAATGTATGGTGTGCTTCAAATATCTTAAAACTCTTTTCGCACCTTGCCAACATCTGGTTGTAGGATTCTCACAATATCTAGCTAAATGATTAACTGTAAATGCTATGTCAGGTCTTGACCAGTTACATAAATACATCAAGCTGCCTATTAATGATTGATATATCTTTTTATCAAAGACATTGCTGTTATCTGCTGAACTCTCAAAACCTTGAACCATAGGTGTTTTTACTGGTTTACAGTTTTCCATATTATAACGTTTCAGCAAACCATTAATTTTCTTAGCTTGAGACAGTTTAAATCCTTTACTAGTCCTGACAATATCCAGCCCTAGATAATGACTAATAGCTCCTAGATCTTTTACTCTAAATTTTCTTTTTAACCCTGAAATTATTCTTTCAGTTTCTGTTTCATCTTTTGCTATAATAGCAATATCATCAGTGAATAATAATAACAATGATAATTCACTATTTTGCTGTTTTATAAATAAACAAGGATCTGCAATACTAGCTTTAAATCCCAAACTATTTAACTCTTTTACTAAACATCTATTCCACTCATAACCTGACTGTTTTAAACCATACAAACTCTTATTCAGTTTCCAACAGTACCCTACCTTACTTTCTATTCCTGATGGAACTTTCATATATATATCATGGTTTAATGTTGCATGCAAATAAGCAGTTTCAATATCTACATGTTTTATACTATAATTCTTATTTGCTGCCCAAACTAAAGCAGCCCTAAGAGTGGAAGCTCTTAACGTTGGGGAAAATACTTCATCATAATCACTATTATTCTGTGCAAATCCTTGAGCAACTAATCTTGCTTTATGTATTACCTCTCCTGTAACACTTTCTTTCAGTTTAAAAACCCATTTACATCCAATTAACTTTTCTGTTTTAGGTATTTTAACCTCTTGATAAACATTAAGATCTTGCAAAGACTTTATTTCTTTATCCATAGCTACTTTCCAATTCTTTCTTTCATTCTCAGGATACATTTTTATTTCTTCAACATTAGAAGGTTCAATGTCTATTTGACAAATTAAACCTGCCTCGAAACGATCAGGCTGTCGTCTTTCCCTGTTAGACCTTCTGAGAATTATTGGACTTATAGGTACATTTACATTATTATCTTCTTCCTCTCCTGTCTCCACTATCAGTGGTTCTTGTTTGATCTCTCTAGCAGGTTCCTCCTCTTCTTTATCACTTTCATTTGAGGAGTTAGTTAAATCTTGTTGAGGAATATATACAATATCTTCTACCCTTTCCCAGCCTGACTGTTCTTGAAAAACAGCGCTAGAACTACAATAAATGTTTTTAGTACCTTTCTCCCAGAACCGATAAGACTTATGGTTTAACTCATAGCCAACAAAAAATAATTGTTTAGCTCTATGTTCTCCTTTATTTCTTATTGAACTTGGAATATGTACCCAAGCAGGTGTCCCAAATGTGTGAATATAACTAAGATTTGGTTTTCTCTTATACCATAAGGTATAAGGAATTTTACCTGTAGCTGAACTAACCACATTGTTTAAAATATGATTAGCACATTTTGCTGCTTCTCCCCATAAGCTATCAGGTAAACCAGAATCTTCAATCATAGATCTAATCATAGCTTGCAATGTTTGGCCCCTCCGTTCAACAAATGCATTATGCTGAGGTCTATAAGGAGCTGTACGTCTATGCTCTATTCCCTCTGAAACTAACAGCTCATTGAACTGTTTATTAACAAACTCAGTTCCATTGTCTGTTATTATGGTTTTTACATTTAACTGAGTTTTCCTTTGTACAAACTTGAGCCAATTAGATATTGTTTGTATAGTTTCAGTTTTTGACGTAAGGAGATAACAGAACCCATATCTGCTATAATGGTCTAGAATATTTAATATGTAGCAAGCACCCCCTAAACTGGGTTTCATAGGACCTATCAAATCCATAAATACCAGTTCTAATGGAGTTGTGGTTTTAAATCCATCTAACCTATTAGCTGGTGCTGCCCTGCTCTTTTCTCTACCACATACGTTACACTGCAGATATTTCTTACAAGCCTTTAACTTCAACCCATTAGACAAAGCTACAGTTCTTTTTAGTGTATTAAAATTCACATGACCCAATCTTCTATGTAATAAATGAATACATTCATCATGTGGTTTTTGATTTGTACAAGTAGTAGCCATTATAATAGGATCATTGCTAATTACAAACAAACCATCTTTCATATTAGCTATTAAGTTCACTTCATTCTTTTGAATAAGACATTCCTCCCCTTGGAAAGTAACTTTAAAACCTGCTTCCAATAATGCCTTAACTGATAATAGATTATAATCACATCTGGGAACATATAGCATTTCCAAATTTTGTTTTAAAAATGAACAGTAAACCTTACCCTCTCCAGAGACCTTGACTCTCCAGCCATTAGCCATAGAAATATATTTTTTACTAGACCTTATATTCTCAAAATCCCTTTTTATTTTTGAAATACAGTGTGTAGCTCCACTATCTACCACCCACCAATTGTGGTTATTAGTAGTTCTATTAGCTACAGCTACATTAATCAGCTTTTTATTCTTTCTATGGCTTTCCTTTCTCTGACAATTACTATTCTGACAAAACTTAGCAATATGTCCCTTTAACCCACAATTAAAGCATTTCCTTAAAATATAAGCAGATTCAGTCTTCTTTATTTCTTGTTGCAATGGCTCTCTCAACTGTTTTCTCTCCATACGACATCTTGATTCTTCCAACAACCTTCCAGTTATTGAAGAAACAGTTAGGTCTTCTTTGGACAAAACCTCCAAGGACGATACAAAGGCATCGTAGCTCTCATCCAATGATGATAAAATGATGTAAACCTGGTGAAGCTCTGAGAAAATAAGTTCTTTTTCTTGCAGTTCCAACAAAGTTGCTTTTATAAAGTTAAGGTGAGCTAACATATCGCCATTCTTTTCCAGTCTAGCTCTAAATAGCTTTCCGGTAAGATTTATATGAGCACCAACACTGTCCCGAACAAAAATCTTTTTCAACTTAGCCCAACATTTAGCAGCAGATTCTTCTCCACGCACATGCACTGTTGGTCTCCTAATGTTAGCCCAATGATAGATAAAGCTTTATCATTGTCTTTATTGAAGTCTACAATCTTCTTGTTATCTTCTTCATTAGTTGGATCCCAGGCAGTTACATCAGGAGGACTATGGACTATTTTCCAAAGACCTTGATTTTGTAATAGCAAACTACATTGTGTAGACCAGGATGCGTAGTTTGACCCATTAAGCCGGGTAATGCAGAATGGATTGAATAGTCCTTGTGCCATTGTCTGAATTTGAAAACTCAGTTAGGAAATATAAATACAATACTGTGCCTGTCCTCAGCACCACACTGGATCAGGGCCCATAACCATTGTTAGGAAATATGTTGTTGAAAACATGGTTTGTTTAACAGAGTATTATTAATACACAGTGGAAGTTGTACTGGGACTTTTAGGCAAACAGTAATGCACTAACACGAGTTTTATAACTTATTTTTACTCAGACAACAAAAAGAAACACAGTAAGAAATAGTCCAAGTATCAATCCAGTATCATGCACATAAAAGTCAGTCCATAAAAAACATAGTATCAAAATACAAAAGCTGCTTACCAATATCAAAAACAATATACACTGTAGCAAGCAGTTGATTCTTGAGAGAATAAATATCAAGTTAGCAAACAAGAGAACAAGAGGTATCCAAACACTAACATCAAACACATATACAAGAGCAACTACGTGTAACATCTAACTCTCTTTTATGTGGAATAATTACAGCCACACCCTTAGGCCGTTTAACTCCTTAAAGGTGCTTTTACTCCATTATATAATATTGTCACCCAAATCAAGTTTAATCTCTAACATTGCAGTATGGTCACAGGATCAAAATTCGGATGCTTGGCAACTGAATCACATTTATGACGGTCGCAGTGACCCGGTGTCATGCAATCTACTTTTTGAGATGTTCTGACAAGCAAAAACAATAGGGAAGCCATATTAGCAAACAAGTTACCAATTTAACAATTTAGCATGATTGGCCTTCAAATTGTTTTCTAACTTGTGTTGGTAAAGCGACACCCTGCAGAGCCAGTGTTGGGAGACCTGCGCCATCCTGGGGTCATGCAATCTGACAAAGTCCAGGGGGAATCCAGATTCACTTAACAACCATGTAATTTATTTAACAACGGTGGTGATTCACTTAACAACTGTGGCAAGAAATTAACTTAACAACTGTTAAATATTAAGTTAGGGTAAAACCATGATAAAATCACCATAATATGGTGCCATAGAGTTGCAGTGGGATGTTATAATTCGTTATCTAAGGAAGCTAAAAACCTTTAACTGCTTCTGGTGTGAATTGAAATTTCTTAATGAGACTTTCTTGGGCTATATGTTTTATTGTTTGTTCCTGTCAAGGAATTGTGCAGCAGCTGTCCAGATGAAATTTAATTTACCTCAGGATATTCCTCTGGTTCTGTAAATATATATATTTACAGCAGTCTTTGTCATCATCCAGAGAGAAAGAACACAAGATAGTCAGGAATACAGGGATATCACGGATATTCTGGATGATGACAAAGACTGCTGTAAGTGTGTGTGTGTGTGCGTATTTATGTATATATAAATAGCTTTTATCCGTGGGCTGTTAGGCTTTTAAATGGGACATAATCTTATGCAGAATTGACTTGGGAGGCCGGTGTGTGGTGTAGTTGGTTCACATAGTGTGGTGGGATGGAGGGTTTGTTGTCACTGTGTGTTGGGGGGAGAGAGCAGGGGGGGAGGCTCAGCTAATCTCAATGTACACATGTTGTACTTTGACAATAAAGGTTTATTATTATTATAGTCTTTGAAATCATCCAGAAAAAAAGAACACAAGCTAGTCAGGAGCACAGGAATATCCTGAGGTAAATTAAACTTCATCTAGACAGCTGATGCACAATTTCTTGACAGGAACAAACAATAACACATATAGCCCAAGAAAGTCTCCTTAGGAAATTCACACCAGAAGCAGTTAAAGGATTTTAGTTTCCTTAGATATCAAATTATAACACCCCACTGCAACTCTATGGCCCCATATTATAGTGACTTTATCATGGTTTTACCCTAACTTAATATTTTATCATTTACATAACTGTAACTGTAACTGTAACTCAAACTATATAAATATAAATTATAACTATACTTATAAATGCTCCGCCCCAAGGTCCCGGGAGTGAGGATGTGCAGCCTCCTGAGCTCCGGCTGGTGTACCTGAATGCCAGGTCTGTCGCTAATAAAGCTCCTCTCGTCCGCGACTTGGTCGAGGGTGAGCAGGCGGACCTGGCTTGCATCATGGAGACTTGGTTGGGCCCAGAGGGCGGGATTCCTCTGGTTGATCTTTGCCCACCAGGTTTCGGGGGCTACACCGGCCTCGGGCTCAGGGTAGGGGTGGGGGAGTGGCTGTTGTTATGAGGGAGACCTTGTGTCCGCGGGAGGCCACCGTCCCCCAGATAGTCGGGTGTGAGTCTCTCTTTCTGAGATGCGGCCCTGGTGTGCAGTTGGGCTTGCTGCTGGTGTACCTTTCGCCTAGTCACGCAGCAGCAGCCCTGCCTGAGCTTCTCGATGTCCTCTCTGGGTTGGTGATTGAGTTCCCGAAACTTATAGTTTTGGGGGACTTCAATCTACCATCGCTGGGAGGATCATCTGAGTTGGCTCGGGAGTTCATGGCTTCCATGATGGCCATGGACCTGACGCAAGTAATTTCTGGACCGACTCATGAGGGAGGCCACACCCTTGACCTAGTTTTCTTATCTGGACGGTGGTTAGATGATCTTGGGGGCTCTCCAATTGCTATGCCCCTGTCATGGACCAATCATCATCTCCTGCGGCTGGTCTTCCGTTTTGCCACCCCCCACCATGGGTGCGTGGAACCAATTAAATGGTACCGCCCCAGACGCTTAATGGATCCCGAGAGATTCCAGGCGGCGCTGGGGTCCCCACCTGCCTCCTTTGCTCACAGCTCGGCAGATGCCTTAGTGGAAGCCTGGGAAAGGACAGCCACTGAGGCTCTTGACCGAGTTGTACCCTTGCGGCCCCTGACCCGGTGCAGATCCCGTCGAGCTCCATGGTTCTCCGCGGAGCTCCGGGAGATGAAGCATCGGAGACGGGGCCTAGAGAGCGGTTGGAGATCCAGCCGATCCGAATCCGACCGATTGCAACTAAGAGCCTACATTAGGTCTTATCTCGCTGCGATAAGGGAGGCGAGGTCTAACCACTTCGCTACCCTTATCGCGTCTGCAGATAATCGCCCGGCCGCCCTGTTTAGGGTGACTCGCTCCCTCCTGAATCAGGAGGTGAGGGAGGAACCCTTGCAGGGTCGTGCCGAGGAGTTTAACCAACATCTGTCGGACAAAATCGCTCGGATTCGGACCGGTCTGGACTCTGACTGGGCAGAGTCTGACGATCAGGACACGGGCGGTCTTGTCGATATTACCTGGGAGGAGTTTGATTCTGTGACTCCGGAGGAAGTGGACAGGATTATGGGGAGGCTGAGCTCCACCACATGTTTATTGGACCCGTGCCCTTCCTGGCTGGTTTATGCAGCCCGGGAGAGGACGCGCAGCTGGTTCCAGGCAGTTATATCGGCTTCTTTGAGTGAGGGTAGCTTCCCTGCCATCTTGAAAGAGGTGGTGGTGAGGCCTCTCCTCAAGAAGCCTGCCTTGGACCCAGCTGTATTGAACAACTTTCATCCGGTCTCCAACCTTCGCTTCCTTGCGAAGGTTGTTGAGAGTGTGGTGGCGCATCAGCTCCCTCTGGTCCTGGATGAAGCGGATCATCTAGACCCGTACCAATCGGGTTTCAGGCCTGGGTACAGCACGGAGACGGCATTGGTCACGCTGGTGAATGATCTCTGGAGGGCTCGGGACAGGGGACATTCGACCTCTCAGCGGCTTTCGATACCATCGACCATGGTATCTTGCTGCGGCGTCTCAGGGGATTGGGAGTGGGAGGCACGGTTTTACAGTGGTTCTCCTCCTATCTCCAGGGACGTTCGCAGTCGATGTTGACAGGAGGGCAGAGGTCGACCGCGAGGTCTCTCGTTTGTGGAGTTCCTCAGGGGTCGGTCCTCTCGCCTCTCCTGTTCAACATCTATATGAAACCGCTGGATGAGATCATTCGTGGTTTGGAGTTGGGTATCATCAGTATGCTGATGATATCCAGCTTTTTCTTTCGACCCCAAACCACCCCAGTGATGCCCTCAACGTGATGTCCCGTTGCCTGGAGGCGGTCCGGGTCTGGATGGGGAGGAACAGACTTCAATGCAACCCCGACAAGACTGAGTGGCTTTGCATACCTTCATCCCGGGTCTATTCGGATATTCCATCTCTTTCTATGGGGGGTGAATCACTACCCCCTTTAGATAGGGCTCGCAACTTGGGAGTCCTCCTAGATTCACGGCTCACCTTGGAAGACCACATAGTGGCTGTGACTAGGGGGGCTTTTGCCCAGGTTCGCCTGGTGCACCAGTTGCGGCCCTATCTAAGCCGGGATGATTTATGCACGGTCACTCATGCGCTTGTGACCTCTCGTCTAGACTACTGCAACACTCTCTACATGGGGCTGCCCTTGAGGACCACCCGGAGGCTCCAACTGGCACAGAATGCAGTCGCGAGAGTTGTGTTGGGAGTCTCCCGATACTCCCATGTTACACCTCTGCTCCGTGAGCTGCATTGGTTACCAGTTGTCTTCCGGGTGAGATTCAAGGTACTAGTAATGGTGTTTAAAGCCCTACATGGCAGGGGTCCGGAGTACCTCAGGGAACACTTGCTGCCGGCATCAACCTCCCTGCGCCCTGTGTGTTCCCATAGAGAGGGTCTCCTCAGGGTGCCACCGATCAGAGAATGTCGATTGGTGGCCCCCAGGGGGAGATCCTTCTCTGTGGGCGCTCCGGAACTATGGAATCAGTTACCGGTAGAGCTCCGGATGGCGCCCGATCTTCGCTCCTTTCGCCGCGATCTGAAGACGTTTTTGTTTGCACAAGCCGGCCTGGCCTGATGGGGGATTGGTGGGGTTTTTATTCTTGTATTTTTATTGTTGTATTTTTTGGGGTTTTTATAAATGTAGTATATTATTGTTTTAACGTGCAACTATTTAATCTCCTTTTAATATTTGTAACTTTGTTTTTTATTCTTGCCCTGTGAACCGCCCTGAGTCCTTCGGGAGAAGGGCGGTATAGAAATATTAATAAAATAAAATAAATAAATAAATAAATAAATAAATATAAGAATAAATACAAATATAAATATACCTGTCAGGAACACAGGAACATTGTGAGGTAAATCTTAACAGCACACAGAGGACACAGAAGAAAAAGGCGGGAAAGAAGGGAACCTCCCCCTCCGCACCCATGGCAACCAATCAGAGTGCAGATTGCCTCATGCAGGAGCCAGCACTCTCCAACCAATCAACTAAGATGAATTTGAGATCCCAACTCTTCTGATGCACCCCGGTCACCCTGCGGACCCCCGAGCCATTCCCCACTTGAAGAGCTTTGCCTTCAATTCTGGCCAGTCCTGTCCGGGTTCTGTCCGGGGGGGCTCCATATTTTGGGGGCAGCTGCATTCCTGAAAGTGCTTTTCTTGGATCTGCATGATCCGTTTGGTTCCGTTTATTAAAACTCATTCATTTTAACTGCCCTTCTTCATTCTAGACCGTAAGACTGTGATATATTATTATAGAATAACAGAGTTGGAAGGGACCTCGGAGGTCTTGTAGTCCAACCCCCTGACCAAGCAGGAGACCCCGAACCATTTCAGACAAGTGGTTGTCCAGTCTCTTCTTAAAAGCCTCCAGTGTTGGAGCATTCACAACTTCTGGTGGCCAGCTGTTCCACTGGTTAATTGTTCTCACTGTCAGGAAATTTCTCCTTAGTTCCAGGTTGCTTCTCTCCTTGATTAGTTTCCATTCGTTGCTTCTTGTCCTGTCCTCGGGTCCTTTGGAGAATAGCTTGACCCCCTCCTCTTCTTTGGGGCGGCCCCTTAATTAAACAAATTAAACCACACTTGTTTTATGAATCCAGGATCCCCATTGATTTTGCTTGTGGGAACCCTCTTGGGACAATTACAAACAGTAACCACACGATCCCAAGACACCGCACCATGAGAAATAATGCTGGTCACCAAGCACATGAATTCTGATCACATGGCCCCTGGGGATGCTGCGATTGTGAGGATCGGTCGTAAATCACTTTTCTCGGGCAGTATTGTAATTTCGAATGGTTGCAAGTCGAGGACTGCCTATATTGTTTTATTGCACACCACCTGGAGTGATTGTCAGGAGGCGAGCAGACATGGGTAGCAGGCGAGTAAACTGGGATCAGCCTTTGAAGCCGCACCCGATCCCGATTCTTCTCAGGATTCCTTCTGCTCCTTTTCCAGGAAAGCGGGAACTCGGAGGTGATCCTGATGATCCTGGATCTGGCCAACCTCAACTCCGTGCGAGCTTTTGCACAGACCTTCTTAAAATCGGAGCCCCGTCTGGACATCCTCATCAACAATGCCGGTGGGTGCCGAGCAGACCCCCCTCCGGGGTATCTGGGTGAGGAAATGGGAATTTTGTGGGGGTTTCCAGGATTTCTCTTCCTTTGGGGGTTTGGCTGTGACTTCAGAAGCAGCTCTCTCCTCTTTGTGGTTGGTTGCTTTTGGTATCCCACCTTTATTATTATTTTTACAAGTAAGTTGAGGTGGCGAACAGATCCAGCACGCCTTCCTCCTCCTATTTTTCTCAAAACAACAACCCTGTGAAGTCGATTGGGCTGAGAGAGAATGATCCAATTTGCTTTCACGGCTAAAGTGGGACTAGAATCCTCAGACTCCTGGTGATTGGCCCAAAGTCTCCCAGTTGTCTTTCTTGCCTAAGGCAGGATTTGAATTCATAGCCTCCTGCTTTCTAGGTTTAACCACTAGAACAAATTGGGTGCTTTAGAGATAGCCTACAACTTATGACCATTATGGTTGTAATGTGTAATAGTTATAAAGTGGGTCACCCCTGTGACTACTATGATTTCATGACCTTTGTTAAGCCAGTCGTGAAGTGAACCATTTGTTCACTATGGGGTGTTTTTGCTGAAAAGTGGATGTAAACTCTGTTTTTTGACAAAAATGTTGTAAATCCTCCATCACATGACGGTGGGCCAGGTTGTAAAGTGAACACCAATTCCCAAGCGCCTATAATGTGATCATGTAACACTGGGGGGGGAGCCGTTGCAACTTTGGAACTGGGTTGTAAATACATTTTGGGCATCTGTTGTAACTTCGAATGATCACAAAGTGACACGTTGCAAATTGAAGACTACCTGGAATTTGCTTACTTTTTTGGCAGGGATCTTTAAGGACGGTCAAACCGCTGATGGCTTTGACCTGGGTTTCCAAGTCAACCATCTGGCCCACTTCCTGCTGACCCACCTGCTCCTGGATCGGCTGAAGCGCTGCACCCCGAGCCGGATTATAATTGTGACCTCAAATATGCATTACTTTGGGGAGATTGACTTTCGGACTATCCACAAGCCGGCCGAGAGTCTTTGGCAGACCGTACAATCGTACTCCAACAACAAACTAGCCAACATTCTCCACTCACGAGAATTGGCCAACCGGCTGGAAGGAACCAACGTCACCTGCTACGCAGTTCATCCAGGTGAGTGGAGGTCCCTTCCTCTCCTCCTATTCCTTCTCCCCTTTGCTTCCTCTGCTCCTTTGCCTACATTTACCTTTCCTCCTGCTCTTCCTCCTCCTCCTCCTCCTCCTCCTCCCTTCTTCCTCCTTCCTCTCCTCTTCTTCCCCATCCACCTCATTCTCCTCCTCCTCCTCCTCCCTTCTCCTCCTCCTCCTCCTCTCCACAAGCCCCCCTCCCTTCTAGCACTGATGACGTTCCCAGGTTGAGTCATGAAATGTCTGTGTCACGGTTCCGATAGGTGAAACCAATTAAAAGAACTTCAAGACAAAGATTTCTTCCTTAAAGCACATTTTATTCAGGAAAAAAGTATTGGCACTTACATAGTTGAACCCAAGACTGAAGTTCCCTCCCCCTGATACAATGCAACAAGTTGCAGTTCCCACCACAGAAAGGCTGTCATAAATCACATTCACCAATTATTCTAAAACCTGGGCTCTCCTCCCAACTTTTCAACCCACCAAAACTTTATCTAACCTTCACCTTATGTTCACACACAGCTGCAATTGTTGTGGTAGCATTCCCCTCCTCCCCCCTTCTACATCTAAATGTCTCAAACATCAGGAAAAGCACAGTCAAAGCAAAAAGTAAAATGGTTGCAGTTTCTTAATTGTCACATTGTTGACATCCTGCAAGAAAACAGCCAAGGACTGTATTAGTTGCCCCACTGCAATGACTTCATGCATGCAAAGGAGCACGCATGCTCGCAAACACACATGCACACAGAAACACACACACACACACACACACACAGAGAGAGAGAGAGAGAGAGAGAGAGAGAGAGAGAGAGAGAGAGAGAGAGAGAGAGAGAGAGAGAGAGAAAGCCGCTGGCATCCTCACCCACTCAGCGTGAGCTCTTAAACTTCTGAGACATTTCCTATGTTGCCCAAAGGGTGCCTTGCGGCCCATGGTTCCCGGTGGGAAATGGGTACTGTGCAAAGGGATCATTCAGGATCTCCCTCCCTCTCCCCCCCCTTTTGGGTAATCTTCCATCTGCAGCCTGTTCTCTCTTCCTTTGATTTCAGGACTTGTTAAAACCGAAATTTTTCGCTTCTGTCCCCGTCGGCTCTTCTGGTGTGTTTGGTTCAGGAAGCCGTTCAGCCGAAATTGTGATTCTGGTGCCCAGACCACCATCTACTGCGCCACCGAGGAGGGCATCGAGCGGCTGAGCGGGCAGTATTTTGTGGACTGCCAGCCAAAGGTGCCCAGTCGACAGGCCCGCGATGACCAGCTGGCCAAGAAGCTCTGGGAATTCAGCGAGAGGCTGCTGGGACTGACCAGCTAAATTTGTCCACTTTAAATTTCTCCCCTTATTTTTTTCTGAGGTGAAGGTAGGAAAACACACAGAAAAGCACGCACAGAATAACAGCAAAGCACCTGGGCAATTGGCACAGCCCCCCTCCCCCCCCCCCGGGCTGTGTGCTTTCTCCATGGTACTTCTCTGTCTCCATGGAAATGACTGCAACTCGAAGGATACCTCTGTTAAAGAGCAGGTTGACCTCGACGTACAACCACGGTTGAGCCCAAAAGCTCTGTTGTTAAGTGAGACATTTGTTATGTGAGTCTTGTCCCATTTTACAACCTCCCTTGCCTCTATTGTTAAGTGAATCATTGCGGTTCAGCCACATCCATTACTTTAAGTGTCCATTGTTCTATTGTAGGTAAATCTTCTTTCTTCCAATGTTTCGCCACCAAAAGTCTAGCTGCCGTTATTAAATGTAACATTAATTCGGTTTCTGTAACAGTACAGCCCAAAATAATCCCCAGTAAAAATAACTGCAGAGTAAATCTTATCTTTTTCTTAAAAACTTTCTGAAGAATCCACCATATTTTTATCCAAAAGGCTTTAACATTTTTACATGTCCACCATATATGAAAATAAGTAGCCTCATCACTATTACATCTCCAACACTTAGGTGGTTGGTTTGGATAAATACATGCTAACTTTTTAGGGTCTAAATGCCATCTATAAAGCATCTTATAAAAATTCTCTCTTAAGTTTTGCGCTTGTGTGAATTTTACATTTCTAACCCAATTTTTCCCCCAAGTATCCATCATTATGGGTTCTTGAATATTCTGAGCCCATTTTATCATACAATCTTTAACTAACTCCGATTCTGAATCTATCTCTATTAGTGCATTATATAGCCTTTTTATATGCAAGTGACTTTGATCTCTAATTTGCTTTATCAGATTTTCATCAACTGTTATTATACCAATTTTCTGATCTTCTTTCCATCTGGCTTGTAGTTGTGTATACTGAAACCAAGTCTGTACTATCTTTTCTTCTTTTGTAATAATGCCACTTGGGGGGTGTATGAAAGCCCTAATAAGCAGGCATATACATAGAATGAAGGCTACTGCTAAGCTTGTAAGCCGCCCTGAGTCTTCGGAGAAGGGCGGGATATAAATGGAATTAAAATAAATAAATAAATAATACATTTATTTTTTTATTTTTTTATTTTTATTACATTTATATCCCGCCCTTCTCCGAAGACTCAGGGCGGCTTACAAGCTTAGCAGTAGCCTTCATTCTATGTATATGCCTGCTTGTTAGGGCTTTCACACACACCCCAAGCGGCATTATTACAAAGTCAGCTTATTGGCCCCAACAATCTGGGTCCTCATTTTACCTACCTCGGAAGGATGGAAGGCTGAGTCAACCTTGAGGTTTAGAGGTTTCAGTTTCAAAATATTCCCTTCAATCCTGAGAAGTTCTTTATAAGTAATCACACCTTGTTTCTGCTCCACATTTATATTTCCTATTGCATGTCTAGGTATTGCCCATATAGGTATTCTATTATTTAATATATGTTGATACTTTTTCCACACTCGAAACAAAGCATTCCTTAAAATATGAGTCTTAAAAACATTATCCACCTTTTTGTCATAAAACAGATACGCATGCCATCCATACAATAAATCATACCCCTCAATATTCAATATTCTTTCATCTGTTAAATTAAACCAGTCACTAATTGTTGATAGAACAACTGCATCATAATATAATCTCAAATTGGGCATCTTCAGACCCCCTCTCTCACGTGCATCTTGCATTATTTTAAGCTTTACTCTCGGTCTTTTCGCTGCCCAAATAAATTTATTAACACCTTTTTGCCACTCATTTAAATTTGCATCTTTCTTAAGTATTGGTATCATTTGAAACAAAAATAAAAATTTTGGTAAGACATTCATCTTTATAGCTGTAAAAATTACAACTGTGATTTTTTCCAACTATCAATCTCCTTTTTTACATTTTGCCATAACAGTTCATAATTATTTTTATATAATTTCACATTCAAAGCTGTGATATATACCCCCAAATATTTAACCTTTTTTACTATTTTAAATCCTGTTAATTTTTCTAACACTTCTCTTTGTTTTATAGTCTTATTTTTGTTAGTATTTTACTTTTTTGCTTATTAACTTTAAATCCAGAAACTTGCCCGTATTGCATTATCACATCCAATAGTTCTAAAACCGATTGAGTAGGTTGACTTAAAGTAACAACCAAGTCATCTGCAAATGCCCTCAATCTATAATCTTGATGCCTAATTTTAATTCCCTTTATCTTATTTGATTCACGTATTTTAATCAGTAATATTTCCAATGTTAAAACAAATAATAATGGTGATAAAGGGCATCCCGGCCTTGTTCCTTTTTCAATTTTACAAATTTCTGTTAAATTACCATTAACAATTATTTGTGCCGTTTATTTTTGATATATTGCTTTAATAGCCTGTAAAAAATAATCCCCAAATTCCATCTTTTCTATTACTTTCTATAAAAATTGCCAATTCAGTTGATCAAAAGCCTTCTCTGCATCTAGAAATATCAATGCAGCAGGGACTTGGTTGTTTCTTTCCAAATATTCCAATAAATTAACAATTTGTCTTACATTGTACTTCATTTGTCTACCAGTTATAAACCCCAATTGATCATTATGTATCACTTGTTGCATTATATACTGTACATTACTCTATTTGCCAATATTTTAGCAAATATCTTATAATCAGTATTTAAAAGAGATATTGGTCTATAATTCTTTGGTTGACTAAGATCTTGATCTTCCTTTGGAATCAATGTTATAAAAGTTGTTCTCCATGATGGGGGCACTACTCCCCCAAGTTGAATTGTTCTAAATAAATCCTTTAAAGGCTCCACCATTTCTAACTGTAAATTTTTATAGTAACTAGCTGTCAATCCATCTGTCCCTGGTGATTTACCCAGTTTCAACTGTTTAATTGCTAAGGCAATCTCTTCTGAAGTTATTAACTGATTCATTCCATCCCGCTGCTCTTGAGTAACCTTAGGAATATTCACCTCTTGTAAATGTTTATCTATATCTATACTTTGAATTGTATCACTAGCATATAATTTAGAGTAAAATTCTGAAAATATCTTTCTGATAATATCTTGTTGATAAACCTTTTTACCTTTACAATCTATTTTCCCTATAGTCCGAGACTTTTCTTTTTTCCTTATCAAATAAGCTAGCCATCTACCTGGCTTGTTAGCATTATAAAAAGTATTATGTTTAGTGTATCGTATATTGGTTGCCACCTGGTCTGCCATCAACATATTAAACTGCCCTTTCAATAGGTTAATTGTTTCTTTCACTTTCTTATCAGCTGGGTTCAAGATAAGTAACCTCTCCTTCATCTTTATTTCCTCTTCTAACTCCTTTCGCTTTTGTTCCTTTTTACGTCTATACTTATTATTCAAATATATTAATACTCCTCTCATATAAGCCTTACTTGCATCCCAAACCATTTCAATTGATGTACCCTTATGCATATTCATTACAAAAAATTCTCTCATTTGTTTTCTACATTCATTCACAATTTCCTCATATCTAAACAAATTTTCATTTAATCTCCAAGGTCTTCTATCCCTTTTCTCTTGAACCGAAGAGATGATGGTAGATTTTAGGCAGAGCCTTCCTGTTCCGCCACCTCTGGCAACGTTAGACCAGTGTTTTTCAACCTTTTTTGGGCAAAGGCACACTTGTTTCATGAAAAAAATCACGAGGCACTCCACCATTAGAAAATGTTAAAAAAAATTAACTCTGTGCCTATATTGACTATATATAAAGTAATTCTCTTGAATAGGAATCAAATAAACACAAAGAAAGTATTTTATAATTACTTTTCAATTTTTCCCACGGCACACCAGGCAACATCTCGCGGCACACTAGTGTGCCGCGGAACAGTGGTTGAAAAACACTGTGTTAGACAACGCGGGATCAACAGCCAAGACCTTCAGGCTTCGGGGTTCTTGCTTAACACGGGCAGCTTTAAAACTCCTATAAGTCAATAAACAACATCTTATAAATAGAACGTAGCCCCAGAAACCAACTATTACAGTACGAAAGGCCACTGCGAATCCCTTCACCCTTGTCTCAGGAAAGTCAAGCCGAAAAATAAAAAGCACCAGGGAAGATTTTTTCTCTCTCTCCCCTCTCTCTTCCTCCCCCCCCCCCGCCCAGGGCAGTTAACAGCCAAGAAACATGAACCAGGAACAAATCAACAGAAAGCCTACATAAAAACCAACAACAGTGTTAACCCCAAACACACCAGGACTCATGACAAGACAGAAACAAAGACGACAAAAACTGCATCAACAAGTTATTCCCATCCTGGGCGATAGGAGTAATCAATCCTACTGAAAGGGGGGGGGGAACCAAGCTAGGAAATTAAGAACAAACCCCTCACAAATCTCATCAAAACATGAAACAGGGAAGAGTATAAAGCAAGGGTGTCAAACTCAATTTCATGGAGGGCCGCATCAGCATTGCGGTTGCCCTCAAGGTGCCGGGTGGGTATGGCCAGGGTGGGCGTGGCCTACTGGGTGGGCATGGCTAGGGTGCATATGGCCTACTGGGTGGGCGTGGCCAGCTCTACATCGTTGGCTTCAAGGGTGCCTATGGGGGCCTGGGTAGGAGTGGGACAGATCTGGGGGTCTCTGGCAGGAGGAGGGTCTCTGGGTCGGGGCCAAGGCAGCGGGGGCCGTTCCCTCACTGTTTCCAGGATGGCTTCGTGGGCCGCATGAAACCACTTCGCGGGCCGGATCCGGCCCCCGGGCCTTGTGTTTGACATGTCTGGTATAAAGTGTACCACGCATGTAGTTGATTCTGACCAGCTAGTCCAGAAGTCATTGCCAAATCAGTTCTCTGTCCGGCTTCTTGAATAAAATCCACTTTCTGGCAGCTTGCTTCGCTTAGTGTCAACCGTTTTTATTCTTCTTTATCCTGAAGCTATTTTTTCCTCTTGAGTCCAAGTTACTCACTGTTTCTTTGTTCTACATCAATGAAATGCACATTCTCTTTTTTCTTGCCCATGTTATTTGTCCTACAACTGACATGATGCAGAAGAGGTTTGGGGTGTATTCTCAAATATTGTAACTGATATTGTATCCGAAAAGCAGTACAATGGGGGGAAAGGTTGAAAAGATGCGCACTAGGGCACCTGTTACAGAGCTTAAACCAGAAAAACAATGCTGTGCTTTTTTCACCCTCCTCAGCCCCCTGGTTATCACTTCTGGCCATGTCATGTAGGCTTCATACGCTCCTTCCAGCAATTTGTCTATCATCACCTGAAGTCCCCTCCACCTGAAGGACCCTCCTTCCTTTAGTAGCATTGCCTACCTGATGCCCCTCCTCTGTTGTGAAAAAGACATCCAGCATGGCTTGGAGGTCTGCCCAGTTCATGGACAGAACCAATTCAGAATATTTGTGCGGGGTGTCAGTGTAAGAACCCAATCGGTCCTCCCATGCAGAAAGATCAGATGTGGAGAAGGGAGTATGAAACAGGACCTCATCAGTGTCCCCCCTCCTAACAGCTACCTGCCCTGTGAGGGAGTAGATCCCCTCATGGGGTGGAGGAGCAGAAGCTAAAGCAGGAAAAGGCGGTGCCGTGGAAGGTCACCACAGCCCACAGTCTCTAAGCACCTGCTTATTCACATGTAAGGCCCAGAAAAACAAAAGAGCATATGAAGCATGCTGAGCATGATCCATGCCTCTTTAAGCACAATCTCCATGGTTTAAAAAACTCCCAAATTTATGGATTCCCCTGTGGGCCAAACAGTGGGTATGTCCTGGTGACAGAGGGCATTGTACTTAATCAGAGTTTCAATTTCGTATCCCAACAGGTTTTAAGCTTACCAAAGTTCCTTATGACACAGTCAAGGGGGCTGAGAACACATCCCTTCCTTTTATTCATTCTAACTGTCCTTTTATTCATTCTAACTGGTCTTTCTGGGCTGAGCCCATGTGTTCAAGTCACTCACACCACTTGCACAGCCTGTTGGGCCACAAGAGATCCACTGACCTTCAGCTAAGATCAGTATCATGCCTAGGCCTGGTCAACAGCGGGAAATGTATATATATAAAAGGAGCAACCACAAACCTCAAACCACACACCACTCACAACCCGTTGGAGCACGAGAGTACAAGATTAATGCCCCTTGCTTTCTAGGTGCCCCCAGCACCCCAAAAAAAGGGGGGCCTAGGTGCGGCTGGCGTAAACCCTTCCGCCCAGCTCTGGTCAATGGTGGGAAATAATTCAAGGAAACAGACACATGTTTACACATACACACACTCTCCCAAGCAAGCTGGTGCAACAAAGTAATGTATATCTGTGTGCTCTACCTTATCTTCAGCCCTCCTGAGTATGCAGGAACCAAGTAAAAGGCAACCAAAAAGAAGAAAAATCCTGGTTCCTGTTAAAACCACAATGAAGAGTCAAGAAGGGGGGCACCTCCAGGAAATTGCGGAGCACGCTTCCCCTTTCCTGAGCCTCCCTAGGACCAACCAAGCGCCTCTCCTGCCTGGCTCGCCAAAAATGATATGCAGGTTCTGAGGTTTTGCTGGTAAAAAATACAGGAAACCAGAAGTTGCCTTCAAGCTTTACGTTTTTATTCAGCTGAACAAAAAGACGGGCTCCTCTAAATGAGAGCAGCCCCAAAAGACAAGAAATCCTTGTATTTATTCTTCCTGGTTACATAAGCAAGCCATCCAGCAAAGCTGACACGCATACGATACAGATTTCACCCAGTAAATCTGGCATACTGTAGATAAGAGCAGGGCTTTTTTTCTCATAGAACGCTCAGAACGGCGTTCCAGCACCTTTAAAAAAAGCTGCCTCTATTGGCTTTGGAAAGCCTATTGCAATCTTGGCTCTTTTTTATGACTCGTGGACTTCAACTCCCAGAAATCCTGAGCCAGCCACGCTGAGGGGAAAGAGAGAGGTTTCCAAGCTGAGCCATGCTGGCTCAGGAATTCTGGGAGTTAGTTTATTTATTTATTTATTTATTTATTTATTTATTTATTTATATACCGCCCTTCTCCCAAAGGACTCAGGGCGGTGAACAGGGCAATACATAAAAACTAGATACAAAAATTAAAAATTATTAAAACATGATTAAACAATGCCCATAATAAATTAATACAGATTAAAATTGAAGTTCAATTATAAAAATCCCACCCCGTCCCATCAGGCCAGGCCAGCTTGTTTAAAGAGATGGGTTTTAAGATCGCGCCGGAAGGAGCGCAGATCGGGCGCCATCCGGAGCTCGACCGGAAGATGGTTCCATAAATCCGGTGCACCCACAGAGAACGCCCTCCCCCTGGGGGCCACCAGTCGGCATTCTTTGACCGGTGGCACCCTGAGGAGGCCCTCTCTGTGGAAGCGTACTGGGCGGAGGGAAGTTGACGCCGGCTGCAGGTGCTCCCCAAGGTATTCCAGACCCATGCCATGAAGTTGAAGAACTTGATATCTGTTCCCTCAGATATCCCGGCCTGGGTCCGGGATATCTGAGGGAACACCTGCTGCCGGCATCAAACACCCTTCGCCCAGTGCGCTCCCACAGGGAGGGTCTGCTCAGGGTCCCGCCGGTAAGAGATTGCCGGCGGGTGACACCCAGGGATAGGGCCTTCTCGGTGGGAGCGCCTGCCCTCTGGAACCAGCTGCCGGTGGAGCTGAGAACTGCCCCCGACCTCCGATCATTCCGCCGGGGCCTGAAGACCTGGCTCTTCGAGCTCTCGGGCCCAGACTGAGGAGAAATTTTTAATTTGGGGTTCTTTTTAATTGAGTACAGGGTCAATTTAATATTTTTTAATTTGGTTCTTAATTTTTGTATTTGGATTTTTAATTCCCTGTAAACCGCCCTGAGTCCTCAGGGAATAGGGCGGTATATAAATATAACTAAATAAAATAAAAGAGCCAAGTTTGCCTACTGTGCACTAGACGACATTAAAATTATTTACAAGGTTACTTTTTTAGGAACTAAACTTTTAGAATCTAAAACAGCTAATTCAAAAAAGCCAACAGAAAAGAACCTCACATTTTTCATCTGCTTCTGTCTTTTGGAAGGTAAAATTAGATAACAAAATAATCTATTTCCTATGTTAACATCTCTTCAATGAAATCAATAAATCAATAAGGAAAGAAATGAGAAACATTTTTCTCAATGTAATATGTCTAATTTAGCCGATGCTAGAAAAAAATAGTATCTTTTGTAAACACTCTTGAAAACTATTTTGAATCTATAACCATCTATTACAACTAAACCACTTTAAATTAAGCAATTCTTAAGAATGAAATATTCTTAATTTGGACTTTATTTTTACTGTTTGGACTGTTGTGTGTTTTGAAAAATAGATTATTTAGAATCTAGTTATGTTGCACTTCAGTCTTTAAATAATTAACCTAGTATATACATAACAATATATGATGTTTTCCATGGTGAGCTTAACATCAATAACAACATTTATTAAAAGGCTGAAATAATTTCTGGTGGTATTATCTGTACATTAAAATTTTGTTTAGTCACAATCTTTCACTTTTTACATTCTGGGCAAGCAGTAGTCATGTATCCTAGCAAAAGATGTTACATATGTGCATAAGCATAGTCAGTAACATATGCCTTTTTAAAAATATCAAACATGCAAAGAAACAAAAATAAGTCCAAAATATCTGTATTACATCCTGAAATGCCAACTTTGCAACCAATATTTCTCATCCATAACTATGGCATCCTAAGGATACCTGCATACATGCAAATGCTTCTCTGGGATCAGTAACGCAGCAGGGATTGCTTTTTCCTTCCAGTAACATATACCTAAAAACCAGTTTATTGCATTTGGCAATTGTACTAAAAAAAAAATCTCATTGTCAACCAATATAGTTCATTTAATTTGAAATCAAGTGAAAAATTGATTTAAATTATTTTATTAAAACAAATTAATGGCAATTCTTTTATAAGAAGTTGCCTAAAACAAAATGAGTTTGACATGCCTGCTTTAGATAGCTGAATGCTCCAAAATAAATTCTAGACCAGGCCTGTACATGCAGCCTACCAAGCACCCTTTGACAGAGCACAGACTTTTAAAAATAATAATAATAATAAAATCACCACCACTGCCCTGAAAGTCATGTTGACTAGTGCCTCCGTAGCTTACCATGACCACTAAATCCAACACTGTAGATGCTCCTCTAGTCACCAAATCATTGATTAGCCCACCAGCATTCTTTTGCAGACCACAAAGATTTTTTATTTATCAGTGTGGGCCTTTCCCTTCTACAAGTTGCACAGATCTCTTCAAGATTTTCCTCTTTCCTTTCCGAGTTAACTCCTTGGTCTGTCATTGAGCAAGAATTGACTTTGTAGGGAAGTATATTATCATTTGATGTATATTTAACATATGTTCTACCTTTATTTACTGATTATATAATATTTGTATGCAATCCACATTGTGAGGTTGGGGCAACTTACAATAGAAATATATATATATTTAAAATCAGAAGATTAAAACATAAAAGCAGGCCTTCTTTTCCTCATAGAATGCCCAGAATGGCGTTCCGGCACCTTTTTTTGCACACACACAGAAAAGCTTTTGCACAAACTATGCTACTCCCTCTATTGGATTTTGAAAGCCTATTGGCTTTCGAAAGCCAATAGGAATTGTTGCTGAGCACGCCAAAAGACCTGGCCGGCAAACGTTGCACCGGCAAGTTGTCTGCAGCGAAGGAGAGTTGGCAGGAACTTTGCATCCTTCCCTGCTGCCCAACTACACCATCCAAACTAGGTAAGTAAGAGAGGACAAGGAGTGGGAGGTGGATTCTGTGGAGTCTATGCGCACTCCTTCCTTGTGCTCACCCTTGTCAGCCAGGCTAGTGGCCTACCCGGTGCTGGACCTCTGCCACCGTCACCTCGCCCTGTGCGCCTCACTGGCCGCCCTGCATTGTCTGGCCTGCACCGCCTCTGCCGCACGCCCCTCACGGCCCCGCCATATAGACTGGGCCCCGCTGCTCCCACAGCACCAGCCGCGCTGGCTCCAACCCCGGGGAGGGGCAGCCCGCTGCCAACACCCCTCACACCCGAGACTGCAGCAGTGCTGCCCCCCCACCCCCCTCCTCCTGCACCTGCCAAGTTGAGAGTTCTGGCACCTTTTTTTTTTTTAGAAAAAAAGCCCTGGATAAGAGAGCAGAAATAACAAACATGTTCCCTTTGGGTGTTTCCCTAAAGATACCGTATGTTCTTGGGAGGGTTAGGACATTGAGTATTTTCCTTGCTGGCCTTTCATGACCCTGCATCCAGGACTTTGCAAGAGCCCAAAGACAGTAGGGCCGTCTGCACATTCACAATTGATATTTCCTATCATGTCCCCTTATTCCGGGTCAACAACATGAAGTGTTAACACTGCTTTACAACGCATAATAATAATAATAATAATAATAATAATAATAATAATAATAATAATAATAATAATAATAATAATAATAACAACAACAACAACAACAACAACAACAACAACAACAACAACAATAATAATAATAATAATAATAATAATAATAATAATAATAATAATAATAATAATAATATAAAGTTGGAAGGGACCTTGGAGGTCATCTAGTCCAACCCCCTGCTCAGGCAGGAAACCCTATACCATTTCAGGCAAATGGCTGTCCAGTCTCTTCTTAAAGACTTCCAGTGTTGGAGCATTCATAGCTTCTGGTGGCAAGCTGTTCCACTGGTTAATAATCCTCACTGTCAGGAAATTTCTCCTTAGTTCTAGGTTGCTTCTCTCCTTGACTAGTTTCCATCCGTTGCTTCTTGTCCTGCTTTCAGGTGCTTTGGAGAATAGCTTGACTCCCTCTTCTTTGGGGCAGCCCCTGAGATACTGGAACACTGCTATCATGTCACCCCTCACCCTTCTCTTCATTAAACTACACATACCCAATTCCAGCAACCGTTCCCTATATGGTAAGGCCACAATTGGAATAAGGTATCCAATTCTGGTCACCACCATGTAAAAAAGAAGGCTAAAAATGAAGGAATTGGGTATGTCTAGTCTAACAAAGGAAGGACTATACAGGATAGCAGTCTTCCCATATTTCAGGGGCTGCCTCAAAGAGAAGGGGGTCAATTTATTTTCAAAAAGAGCCTGAAGACAGAACAAGAAGTAACGGATGGAGACTAATCAAGGAGAGAAGCAGCCTGGAACTAAGGAAAAATTTCCTGACAGTGAGAAAAATTAACCAGTGGAACTCCTTGCCTCCAGAAGCTGTTGTGAGGTGTTCTCACAATGAATCGTTAAAGGTGCTTCCAAGCAAAGGCATCACGCAGAGATGCAATCATATTAGCTTTATTCATGATAGATCAAAGAGAAAGAAATACTTGGCATGAAAGCATTCATGCCTGCATGTAAGAGAGAAATAAAATAAAACAAGCTAGCATTACATGACTAAAAGAAGGACTAAGAGCTAGGAGAGGAGAACTGGAACTAGAAACTAGAAAAGGAGACTAGAACAAAGAGCAGCCCCTCGTGCAGAGGTATTTATGGGGGGTCTTGGTCCCTCCCTGACCATAAAACTCTCTCGCCAATGGGGCTGTGGGTCCGAGACCCTTGGCTCATCAGTGGAAGCAAAGAAGCCTCTTTGCCTCCATCTGATGATCCTTTTGGGGAACTGCCAATGGCTGGCACTAAACATCTAACAATTCCCCTTCTTGCCAGCCAATGACAGGGACCAGTGAATGTATGTGAGGGGCGAGCAGGTGTCATAGACATGCATAAAAACATTCAGAAGGCCAAACACAAACGCTTACACAGAAGGTTGTGCCGGTCAATGGGAACAGGCTTGGTAAACAGATCAGCTATCTGGTCAGCTGTGTTACAGTGCTCAACATGTATAAAACCCTTTTTGGTAAGCTGCCTGACATTTTTATAGCGTATGTCTATGTGGCGAGATCTAGAGCCTACTGCATAAGCCTCCGAGATTGCAATTGCGGCTGTGTTGTCCTCTAGAATTTGGATGGGCAGAGGGGGAGATGCCCAGATGCTTGTTATCAGCTCATTGAACCAAGTCAAATCATTGGCCGTGTCTGACAGGCTGGCATATTCAGCCTTGGCCGTGGAGCAAGAAATAAATTTTTGCTGCCTAACATGCCAATGTACTGGGCAGCCATTTAGCAATATGAGGAAACCGGAAGTGCTCCGTCTAGTTTTGGTGTCGCCAGCCCAGTCTGCGTCTGAGTAAGCGGAGAGCTGGGCCGTCTTCCCCTTCTCTGGTTCTAGCATAAGGAGGGCATCAGCTGTGCCCTTAAGGTATCTAAGCACCCTTTTAACAGCAGTCCAGTGGAATTCCTTTGGGTGTTCCACATGCCTGGACAATAGATTCACAGCTAAAGCTATGTCAGGTCTGCTCCAATTGCTGATGTATAGCAAGGAGCCAATCACAGATCTGTAAAGCGTGTTATCTGTGAACTCAGGACCGTCCTTATGGGTGTGGTTGTAAAAGTCGCTTTGCATTGGGCTATGCGTAGGATTAGATTCTGTCATTTTGCATTTGGCCAGTAATTCCTCTATCTTTTCTTTTTGAGATAGAGCGAACCCCCCTTTAGTGGCCAAAATATGCACACCAAAGTACTTGTCAACCCGCCCCAAAGACTTCAGAGTAAATTTTTCTTCCAGGGCCTTGGCAAATTCATCACACCCTTTCTTGTTAGGCCCTACATATAATAGGTCTGTTGTGACTCAGGGTCAGCCTGTGGGTCCGGCAGCCGGCTCGGATGACTCGGATGACTCAGACGAGGGGGAGGAGGAGGGTGTTGAAGACGAACTTGCTGATGATGGCTTGGAGGCTTCGCAGAGCCCTCGGCCAGGCCCCTCTTCTCAGCTGCGCGAGCCCGACAGTGCAGATGAAGAGGACCCACAGCTGGCCCTGTTCAAGGACGCCCGACGCAGGAGGCAGACCAGTAGAAGCAAGCAGAGAAAGTCTGTGGGACTCCTCGGAAGGAGGCATAGGGAGGCCACGCCCTGAACTCTAATAAAGGGAGTGTTTGGGGAAGGGCTGGTTGCTGAAAGCAACCGTTCCGTTTGAGTATCAAAGTTCCGGTATCTTGTTTCATGTTCTGTTGTTTTGCTTGTGAATTAAACTTGGCAGACGCTTTCCAGCCTCAGACGCTCTCCAGTCTCTACTGTTTGTACAGGGGTTGCCTTTCTGCAAGGCCGGTAGCAGGCTGGTACAGAACAGTTTGCTTTCAGCCTCCCACCCCTTACAACTAATTATGGAGCAGCTTCGTGCCGAGAATGCTCAGCTCACTCAGCAACTCACTTTGCTGGCAGCTCAGGTGGCTCAACTGCAAGCACAGATTCATGCTGCACCCCCACCCAGGAGAAAATGCCAAGTTGCAATGCCGGACAAATTTACAGGTATTCCTGAACTGTTTCCTGCATTCCTGGGACAATGCCAGCTCTTTATCAGCGTGAGAGCAGCTGATTTCCCCACTGACCGGGATAAGGTGGGGTTTGTGTTAAGCCTTCTTTCGGGAGATGCAGCTCGTTGGGGCACGCCTCTGCTGGCACAACCTAGCCCATTGTTGGATAACTTTGTGGGGTTTTGTGACCATATGCGTCTAATGTACGAGGACCCAATTAAGACGCAGACTGCCACCCGACGCCTGAAAGCTCTGAGGCAGGGTCAACGCCCCCTACAGGCCTATATCAGCGATTTCCGGCTGCTTAGCCAGGATTCCGCCTGGAATGAGGCTGCGCTCGTGGATGCCTTCCAGGATGGATTGTCGGAGGAGATGTTGGATGAGCTGGCCCGCGTGGACATTCCCTCAGACCTGAATGGGCTGATCCATCTTTGCCTGCGGATCGATGCCCGGCTGCAGCAGCGAAAGAGTCGCCGTGCCACCCCACAGACCCCTGCCGCCCCTGTTGTGCGTGAGCCCCCAGTCCAAAGGGAGGAGCCAATGGAGCTGGGTGCCGCCAGGTCTCGTCTATCGGTGACGGAAATGAACAGACGTCGATCGGGGGGGTTGTGTTTTTACTGTGGGGACCCTGGACATTTGGCTGCTTCTTGCCCAAAGAAGCATCAGCGGGCATCAGTGACCAAGCCTGCCCCGAGAAAGTCCCCTACTTTGCAGTCGGGAAACGCCCCGAGCCCGATCTAGACAGTGTGATAGATCGGGCGTCCCACAACAACAACACCGAGCGATGCCGTTCCGATGGTGCCTGTGAACCTCCACGGCATTTGATTTTGGAGGCACGTCTGATCCTTCCTGGCAAGCCAGAGGGGATTCCAGTCCATGCCTTAATTGACTCTGGGGCTACCACAAACTTTATGGACTCAGCCTTTGTGGCCAAATGGGCTGTTCCCCAGTGTCCGGTAGATCCACCCATGTTAGTGGAGACTATCGATGGTCGAGTGCTCCTGTCCGGACCTATTACGGCCGCCACGCAACCAGTATGTATGGCCATCAGTTCCCATGTGGAGGCCATCCAGTTCTACATCACTTCGGATCTGCACTTCCCCGTGGTCTTGGGACTGGCGTGGCTCCGGGCGCATGATCCACAGATCTATTGGTCTCAGAACTTGGTCACCTTCCCAAGCTTGCAGTGCGTGGACCACTCCCGCCATATCTGTGCCGGCCAGGTGGAGGGTTCCCCAGGGGTTTCCTTGCCTCCCGAACTGTCTGACTTTGCTGATGTATTCAGCGAGTCAGAGGCGGATCAATTACCCCCGCACAGGCCCTATGACTGCTCCATTGACTTAGTCCCTGATGCGCCTCTCCCAGTGGGGCGTTTGTACTCCATGTCAGAGCCCGAGTTGGCTGCATTGCGGGACTTCCTGAAGAAGAATTTGGCTCGCGGTTTCATCTGGCCCTCGTCCTCGCCAGTGTCTGCACCCGTGCTCTTCGTCAAAAAGAAGTCGGGCGAGTTACGGCTTTGCTGCGACTACCGGAAACTCAACGCCATCACGGTGCGCAACCGTTACCCATTGCCCCTCATCCCCGAGCTCTTGGACCGACTCCGGGAGGCTAAGATCTTCACGAAACTGGACCAGCGCGGAGCTTACAACCTCGTCAGGGTTCGGTCGGGTGATGAGTGGAAGACGGCGTTTGGTACTCGCTATGGACATTTCGAGTACACGGTGATGCCGTTTGGCCTGACCAACGCCCCCGCTGTGTTTCAGCATTTTATGAATGACATCTTCCGGGATCTGCTGGACCAGATTGTCGTGATCTATTTGGACGACATCCTGATTTACTCCCCGTCGCGTGAAGTGCATCATCAGCATCTCCGTCAGGTTCTGCAGCGACTCCGAGATCATCGGCTGTTTGCCAAGTTGGAGAAGTGCCAGTTCTACCAGGTGACCATCGATTTCCTGGGTCACCGCATTTCTCCTGAGGGCATCGCCTTGGAGCCGAGTAAAGTTGAGTCGTTGCAGAGTTGGCAACCCCCGCGTCGCGTGAAGGATGTTCAGCGACTTCTAGGATTTGCCAACTACTATCGAACATTCATCCCTGGCTTTGCTGCCTTGACAGCCCCCCTTACCCGGCTCCTGCAGAAGAAGACTCGGTTCCAGTGGAACGCACCAGAACAACAGGCGTTCCAGGCTTTGAAGGAAGCCTTCATGAAGGAGCCCATCTTGAAGCATCCTGACCCGCAACGGCCGTTTGTCGTGGAGGCGGACGCCTCCGACATTGCCATTGGGGCAGTGTTACTCCAGGCAACGACGCCCAGCGGTACCCTTTTCCCTTGCGCGTATCACTCCCGAAAGCTGAACCCCTCGGAGCGCAACTATACCATCTGGGAGAAGGAGCTGCTGGCCATCAAAGCGGCGTTCGATGCCTGGAGGCATCATTTGGAGGGGGCGCAGCATCAAATCGAGGTCCGGACGGACCACAAGAATCTGGAAAGCCTGCAGACCGCTCGGAATTTGAACCAACGCCAGATCCGGTGGTCTCTTTTCTTTGCGAGGTTTGACTTCCGGGTTCGGTACATACCAAGTGGGCACAATCAGAGAGCGGATGCTCTGTCCAGGAAGCCCGAATATACCCGAGTGGAAGACAAGCTTCTGCCCAGGACAGTGATCCCCGTCGAGTCTTTTGCTGCGGTGCGGGAGCCGGTTGATATACGGGCTCGGATCCGGGAGGCACAGCAGCAGGAGGCGTGGGTGGCTCAGCGGAAGGAGGAGGTGGGGCCAGATTCGCCTTGGTCGGTCACGGATGGACTCTTGTATTATCGTGACCGGCTCTATGTTCCGGGAGGGCCACTCAGGGGACTCGTCCTCAGCCAGTGTCATGATAACCCGGCAACGGGGCATTTTGGCCTGTTCAAGACTCTGAACCTGGTCTCCCGTACCTTCTGGTGGCCTCGAGTTCGACACGACGTCCAGTCTTATGTCACCTCCTGCATCCCATGCAGGTAGGCCAAGTCAGCGACAGGGGCCCCGCCTGGATTACTGCAGCCTTTGCCAACACCCAAGAGACCCTGGGGGGCTGTGTCCATGGACTTTCTGACGGATTTACCCCCATCCTCCGGCTTCACGACAGTGTTTGTGGTGGTGGACATGCTGACCAAGATGGCGCATTTCATCCCCTGTCGCGGCTTACCGTCAGCTCGCGCCACTAGTCGTATGTTTATCCAACAGGTGTTTCGGCTGCACGGCCTCCCCGATAGAGTCGTCTCCGATAGGGGGGCCCAGTTTACAGCCCGCTTCTGGCAGGAGTTGATGCGTGCGTTGGACATCAAGGTTTGCCTCTCGTCCGCGCATCATCCTCAAACTGACGGGGGAACCGAGAAGGTCATCGGTATCCTGGAGCAGTATCTGCGCTGCTACGTCAACCTGCAGCAGGACAATTGGGTAGACTATCTGGCCATAGCTGAGTTTGCCTTTAACAACTCGCAGCACACCTCCACGCAGATGACACCGTTCTTGGCCAATGTGGGTTATCACCCCCGGTTTTTCCCCCTTTCTCCCGTGGACTCACCGGAGTCGGCAGCGAACGACTTCATGGCAGAGTTACAGGCGATCCATCGTTTGGTGGGACGGCAGTTGGAGAAGGCCAAGGCCGACTACAAAAGGTTTGCCGATCGGTCAAGACGGGATACGCCTCCACTATCGGTGGGGGATCGGGTCTGGCTGTCCACCAGGAACCTACCGTCCACACGGCCGGTGAGGAAGCTAGATCACCGATATTTAGGACCGTTCCCAGTCGAGGCTGTCATCAATCCGGTCGCCTATCGTTTAACTCTGCCACGTTCCCTGCGCGTGCACCCCGTCTTCCATCGGTCCCTGTTGGTCCCCGAACAACCGGCTTGTCCACTCCGCCAAGCGGAACCTCCCCCATCAGGACCTCGTGATGGAGGCAGCACCCCCGAGTACGAGGTCGCCAGCATCAGGGATTCCCGTTGGTTGAAAGGTCGTTTCCAGTACCTGATCGAGTGGAAAGGGTACGGGCCGGAGGACTTCACCTGGGAAGACGCGACCGCCGTTCATGCCCCTGCGTTGGTGACTGCTTTTCACGAACAATTCCCATCCCGACCGCATCCGGATCGGCAGCCCCGGGGGAAGGGCCCTGCGGTGCGGGATAGTGTTGTGACTCAGGGTCAGCCTGTGGGTCCGGCAGCCGGCTCGGATGACTCGGATGACTCAGACGAGGGGGAGGAGGAGGGTGTTGAAGACGAACTTGCTGATGATGGCTTGGAGGCTTCGCAGAGCCCTCGGCCAGGCCCCTCTTCTCAGCTGCACGAGCCCGACAGTGCAGATGAAGAGGACCCACAGCTGGCCCTGTTCAAGGACGCCCGACGCAGGAGGCAGACCAGTAGAAGCAAGCAGAGAAAGTCTGTGGGACTCCTCGGAAGGAGGCATAGGGAGGCCACGCCCTGAACTCTAATAAAGGGAGTGTTTGGGGAAGGGCTGGTTGCTGAAAACAACCGTTCCGTTTGAGGATCAAAGTTCCGGTATCTTGTTTCATGTTCTGTTGTTTTGCTTGTGAATTAAACTTGGCAGACGCTTTCCAGCCTCAGACGCTCTCCAGTCTCTACTGTTTGTACAGGGGTTGCCTTTCTGCAAGGCCGGTAGCAGGCTGGTACAGAACAAGGTCGTCCACATAAACTAACACCCGTTCTGTGGTTCCCTTGGAATTGCGTGTGAAAACACATTGATCTGCATGAGATGTGGTGAAACCAACTTATTCTAAACTCTTTCTAAGACAGTCATACCATAATTTCCCTGACTGCTTGAGTCCATATAACCCTTTGTGGAGCAACCATGTATTTCCCCCTTCTTGCTGGTAGCCAGGAGGGGCCCTCACGTAGATCTGCCGGTCCAAGTTGGTGTGGAGGTAAGCCGTCTGGATGTCGAATTGGAAGACTTCCTCTCCCAGAGCGGCTGCAGTCACGAGGGCGGCCTTGACGCTCTCTGCCCGGACGGTTGGAGAGTAAGTCTCCGAGTAGTCTTCCATATAACGCTGAGCGAAGCCCTGGGCTACCAAACGGGCCTTATACAGGTAGAGACCATTGGCAAGTGGTTTGGCCTTGTAAACCCACCTTGTGCCAATGACTTTCCTCTCCTTTGGAGGTTGCTGGGGGGTGAAGACCTTAAGTTGTTTTAAGCTCTGCATTTCCTTCTCCATCGCGAGCTGCCATTTCTCTTGCTCTTCGATGGGCAGCTCCTGGATGTCAGAGAAGGATTTTGGGGTGACCACAACGCTGTTGACAGACGCGATGTGGCCAATGTCAATTCTCTTTGGCGGGACCCCTTTGTTGGACCGCTTTGACCTCCTTACCTTCTGCCACTCACCGCTCTTTTCTTCCGTGGGTCTCTGAGGTGTCGCTGGGGGTGAAGTCTTCCTCCGTGGGACTGGACGCATCTTCATCTTGTTCCTCACTTTTGTCGGTGGCAGGGTACGAGGTCGCCTCTGGTGATGTCGCGGTCGGTGTGTCCTTGCTGGGTCGGCTGGCATATGGGCTCAGATCATTTGAGTGGATCTGGGTCCAATTGGAATCCTCTTCGAAAGAGGCAGATTGGGAAGTCACAGGCCTGCCCCCTTCTCCCAGGAAACGATAGGCCTTGGAGCCAGGAGCATAGCCCAAGAACCTTAGTCTCTGAGAAACAGATCTCCCCTTCTTCCGCAGCTGCTTGGGGATGTGTACCCATGCATAGGTACCAAACACACGCAAATGTCCCAGGTTTGGTTTCCTACCGTGAACCAGGAAATATGGGGTCTGGTTCACAACACTGCTCCAGGTGCGGTTTAGAGTGTAATTGGCATAATGAATTGTCTCCCCTCAGTATGATTCTGCGACATTTGCGTCCGCAATCAGACTACGCATCATGGTTTGCAGAACTCCATTTCTTTTCTCAGCTACACCATTCTGCGAAGGGGTGAACGGTGCAGTTAGAAAATGGCGGATGCCCTTACGCCTTACCCAGTCCTGGAACTTCTGAGACATGAACTCAGCCCCGCGATCGCTCTGCAATTGTGTGATCTTGGTCTTGTACTGGGTCTCTACGAAGTTGTACAGCGACTTTATGGCGTCAAAGGCTTCAGATTTCTCTGTGAGAGTATACACGTGACCGTAACGTGAAAAATCATCAACGGCAGTGAGGAAATACCTTTTCTTTCCTAGGGATGGAGTAAAAGGCCCAACCAAATCAACATGTACTAGTTGGTATGGGTATTGAGTCTTACGGGATGACACCTTTGGTATAGGGGCAGCCTTCCTCTTTGTTTTCTTGCAAATGGCACAGTCCAGAAACACATCACAGTCCTTGAGCTGGACTCCCTCAGCAAATTCTCCCATCTTTTTAACTACAGGGAAGCTTGCATGTCCTAGCCTTCTGTGCATGAGGTGGACGCACTTATTGTGCATTGGCTTCCCCATTGACACTCTCTTGGCTCTGGTTGCCTTGAGTGGTGCTGTAGGTGCCTGCTGAGATTCAGGCTCCTTGCCCACACTGCCCTTGGAAAGCCTTGGGGCAGGCTGTGGTGGCTTCAGAGAAAAATAAGCCATTTATTATGGTAATATTTCCAATGACCCTCTGGTCCCGGGTGACATGACCTCCCCCCTTGCGAAATAAGACTTCCACTTTGTCATCGTCACACAATTTGGTAATGCTTAAAAGGTTGTTAGCTATGGAAGGGGCGTGCAAGACACCTTCTACTTTTCCAAGTCCAGGTACAGAAACAAAACCCTCCCCAACAACTGAAGCAGTATCACCGTTTGCAACCTTGACAGATGAGTTTATTTTCTTTAACCTTTTAAAACCTTGACTCATATTGGTAATGTGAGAAGAAGCTCCAGAGTCCAGTAACCATAAGTCAGTGGAGCTATCAGCCTTTGTTGTGGGGGTGAGGGAACAAGTATGCAGAGAATTTCCCTTGCCCCTGCCATGCCCCCTTCCTTGCCCCTTGCCCCTTACTTGATTGGGACCACGTTTAGGGGCTTGATGTTGATGGGGGCAGTCTTTCTTGAGGTGCTCCTCAGAGCCACAGATGAAACACTTAAGTAGAGCATTAATTTGCTCTGAGTTGTGGCGCCCCTTTCTGGCTTGCTGAGTGGTGACTCTGGCGTATTCTCCAGCATCCCGTCTCCTTCTATCTTCTTCGATCAGTCTCCCTGTGAGGTAGGACAGATTTAAGTCTTCCCTCTTGACCGCTTCGAGTGAAACAATGAAATTTCTCCAACTCCTGTCTAGAGAAGTAAAAATTATGGAGAGCATGTTCACATCAGTTACGGGAAAATCTCGGGAAATCAATTCTGCCCTGAGTGCCTTTAATTTTGCAAGATGTTCAGGCATGCTGGCACCAAACTTCAGTTTGGTTGTATAAAGCTCAGTTGTATATCTGGTGATGGAACCAATGGTATCGCTGTTGAATAAATTGTATAATAATTCCCAGACCTGAGCAGCTCTGAGACCAGCTGGGATGCTAGGGAACAAGTTATTGTCCAGGGAACTGAGTAGAGCAGAATAAGCCTGCAAGTGTCGCTGCTCTTCTTGACGTCCCCATGGGGGAGGGGGTGGTTTTCGAACCATTTGTAGAATCCCATTCTTTAAGAGATATAGCTGTATATCTTTACTCCAACTGCTGTAATTTTCTCCCCCCAGTTGTAGTTTTTTAAAATCTCTAGGAAGATCTGTGGCTAGAAACTCAGACCCATATTCAAAGAAATCTGAGATGTCCATTGATGTAAAAGGGAGAGGGAAAGTGGATCCTATTGTGAAAGGGGTCCCTCTAGTGGTCGAGGAGGGAATTCTTTCTTGACTATTTAGTAACTCCAGATGGGCGTGCCCAGGAACCATGTGATCCGGGGGAGGGCGTTGTTCAGGATTTCTCCCTTCTTCCCATGAGGCATTGGGGGGGCGGAGCCCAGATTTTCAAGCTCGGAGTTGCCGCAATGGATTCTCCCGAGAATTAAAGGCACATGGGTTTTCATCATTGCCTGGCTTGCCTGGCTGGTCCTGAAGACCTGAAGAGAAGGTGGGAGGCCGCGGGGGTTGATTGTTGGGAGGCTGCAGGCTGGATTCCCCCCGGCAGTTGGGCCCTGGGGAGAGGATGGGAGGCCTTGGGAGGGGTGTGGGCACCCCCGACGCTGGGGCCGCTGTCTTGCTGGCCTCTAAGGCAGTGGCCAGGGCTTGCATGGCTGTCTGGAGAGCCGTTGTAACAGTTTTGGCTGGACAGACATCATTGTCATCATAGCACTTTAGGCTTTGTGGTGGGGAGAACTCAGGAATTAGCATGCTGCTGTGGCCGGAAGCCAGGGATTGCATGTCATTTCTGCTGTATGCTATGGACTGCTGGCTATTTTGGTTGGATGCCAGGGACTGCTGGCTTTCCAGACTTAAAAAAATCAAGTCTTTGTTAGATTTAGTGGGAGCCGCCATCTTGTTTCCTGTGCCAGACCACGTGGGCGGAGCCATCTTGTTTCCGCTTGCCCCAGGAAGCTGTAGCTCACGGCTGGGCAGGGGGGGTTTGCGCCAAAAGCCCTGGGGTCCCGGGGTCACTAAGGGTGGCGGGCGCCATATTTGGAGGCCTCGTGGTCTCTAGGGAGAGACTCACCAGGGTTTCTGAGGCTTCCTGCATGGTTTCCTGGCCCCCCCTTTTTTCCCCTGCATTGCAAAGTTCTCTTTAAGCAGCTCTTCACGTTCCTGTGCAGTCAGCTTACTCACGCGGCGTTTGGTTTCAGCCAGGTCCGTCTCTGCAGCAGCTGAGCAGTCTTGGATAGTCTGCAAACCTTGTATGCTCTCCTCTGTGGCGTTCAGTTGTAGAGAGGCATGTGAAGGGGTCCTAGACGCTCTGCTGGATCCTCTGACGGGATGAAGGCCATCCGTGCTTTCATCTGCAGCTGAGCTTGCTTCAGGGACTGAAGTCTTGGATGTAGGCAGGGAGGCTGTCTTCGATCGATGACTCCTAGTCACGATGGGAGAAATCCTGCCATCTGTTATAAATGGATTTGAGCCGGGTCTTCCAGACATCTTGTTGGCTAGTTCCTGGCTGGCTTGGAAGCTTTCCTTTAAACCATCCTCTGCTACCAACTTGTGAGGTGTTCTCACAATGACTCGTTAAAGGTGCTTCCAAGCAAAGGCATCACGCAGAGGTGCAATCATATTAGCTTTATTCAATGATATATCAAAGAGAAAGAAATACTTGGCATGAAAGCATTCATGCCTGCATGTAAGAGAGAAATAAAATAAAACAAGCTAGCATTACATGACTAAAAGAAGGACTAAGAGCTAGGAGAGGAGAACTGGAACTAGAAACTAGAAAAGGAGACTAGAACAAAGAGCAGCCCCTCGTGCAGAGGTATTTATGGGGGGTCTTGGTCCCTCCCTGACCATAAAACACTCTCACCAATGGGGCTGTGGGTCCGAGACCCTTGGCTCATCAGTGGAAGCAAAGAAGCCTCTTTGCCTCCATCTGATGACCCTTTTGGGGAACTGCCAATGGCTGGCACTAATCATCTAACAGCTGTAAATGCATCACTTGAGGCTTTTAAGAAGAGATAGGAATGAAATGATACAGGGTCTCCTGCTTAAGCAGCAGATTGGACTAGAAGACCTCCAGGGTCCCTTCCATGTCCGTTATACTGTTATTCTTACTATTATTGACATCTGTACAGACAATGCTGCCCTCAGAGGGGTGGTTATTGACCCCTGCCCTTGCCCGGGAAAGCCCCGTAACACCATCCTATGTCAACAGCCATCTTTTGCATCTTAGGATGAGGCAAGCATCTACATGCCATTATTTATAAGATGTTTATTGACTGTTAAGCATTATAAAGCTGCCCATGTTGCAACAGTGACTCTGGGCAAACTGTAAAGCAGAATTTTCAACCCTGGCAACTTTAAGATGTGTGGACCAACTCCCAAATTCCCCAGGCAGCATTTCTTTCTTTCTTTCTTTCTTTCTTTCTTTCTTTCTTTCTTTCTTTCTTTCTTTCTTTCTTTCTTTCTTTCTTTCTTTCTTTCTTTCTTTTTCTTTCTTTCTTTCTTTCTTTCTTTCTTTCTTTCTTTCTTTCTTTCTTCCTTCCTTCCTTCCTTCCTTCCTTCCTTCCTTCTTCTTATTCTCATCTCCTCCCTCCCTCCCCTCTTTCTTTCTTTCTTTCCTCCCTCCCTCCCTCCCTAACGCAAGAGGGGAAGAAGGGAGGGCGAGAGATTGGGAGCGCTGCCCGTGGCCGTGGCTTTCCCACGGGGGAGGAGCGGGAGGCGGACCAGGGCGGGGACCGTCCCGGTAAAGACCAAGCGCTCCCGGGCTGCGGGGCAAGGGAGCGGGGCCGGGCGGGCGAGCGGGCCATGGAGGCGGCAGCAGGGCTGGCGGCGGGCGCGGCGGTGCTGCTGGGGCTCTGCGCGCTGCTCTACTACAACTTGGCTTTGGCCACCCGGTGCCGGAACGCGGTCAGCCTGCGGGGCAAGACGGTTCTCATCACAGGTAGCTCCGGGGGCTGCTGCGCTCCCATCCCAGGCGGGGGGGGCGTCGAGGTTGGGGTGGGGGGCGCTGACATTAACGAAAGCGAGAAAGTCCGGCCAAAAAAGCCCCTTTGGAATAAAGCAGGTGAGACCCCAAAGGGGGGAGGGGAACCGGGAGGGTCCGCAGAGACCAGCCGTCCCCGGGGGCTGCCTCGCCCCTTGAAACCCTCCCCCTTCCCGAGGCCGAGAGGAGGGGACGGGGAAGAGCCGGGCAGTCACCGGAGGGGCGCAGGGGAGAAAGTCCAGGGGTGGCCAGACTTCGGGAGGGCGAACAGATTAACAAAGCCGGAAGGGACCTTGGAGGTCTTCTAGTCCAACCCCCTGCTCAAGCAGGAGTCTCTTGACTGTCTTCTGTCTTCCTGAAAAGCTCCAGCGATGGAGCAGCCAGAACATCTGGAGGCAAGGAGTTCCCCTGGTTAATTGTTCTCACTGTCAGGAAATTCCTCCTTAGTTCTAAGGTTGCTCCTCTCCTTGACGAGTTTCCATCCGTTGCTTCTTGTCCGGCCTTCCGGCTCTTTGGAGAAGAGGTGGACCCCCCCCTTTCTCTATGGCAGCCCCCCAATGATTGGAAGAGTTCTCTCCTGTCAGTCCACGGCTGCCCTTTGCCTGGCTAGACAGATGGTGTTGCTGGCTGGCTGGGACAGGAGGCGGCTGGAAACCGGATTTTCAGGCTCTTCCGGACTCGCTTGGTGTGGAGACAGGAGTCCCTTTTCTTAATCTCTGCTTCCGCTCTGCCCCCCCCAAGCTCCAGTCCCCCCCCCAGCATGATGGAGAGAAGCCGGGAGCAATGCAGAGAAGAAAGCAGGAGGCTTTGGGGGCAGTTCAGCCCTGCAGGAGAGACGGGGGAGCTGGGAAGGTTAGCAAGTAGGACGGCCCGTTCAGCGTTCCTGCAGAAGGACGCCAAGATGATTGAAACAATTCCTGACGCTAAGAGCGATTGCACCAGAAGCAGGAAAGTCTGGTCTCGTGCTGAAAGCTCCAGGACAGAGTTCGAGTCCTGCCTTAGGTGTCAAAGCCGGGCTAGGCGGGGGACCAGAACTCACCGTCTCCTGGTGATGGGCCCAAAGTCGCCCATTGTGATCCTTCTTGTACTAAAGAAAATCAAGGTGAGGTTGGACTAGATGACCCACAAAGTCCCTTCCAAGTCTATTATTCTAGTTTTAAAGCTTTATAAAGCGGTACTAATACTTCATGTGATCTTGATTCTATGCCTCTGTTTATACAGCCCAGGATTGTGTTAGCTTTTTTGGCTGCTGCTGCACACGGCTGGCTCACGGTCAAGCGATCATCCACCAGGACCCCAAGGTCTTTCAGAGAACAAAAGCAGCCCTCAAAGCATAAAACAGGAGGAAAATTGCCATAACAGTTACAGAAGTGGCTTCCCAAAGCCTCCCTCCTAGGGCTGAGGAGAAAGATGACCAGCCCAAAATCATTCAGTGGAAGTAATCAAAAATAGTCAATCGATTTATTAATCAGTGGAACAACCTGCCTCCAGAAGTTGTGAATGCTCCAGCACTGGATGGTTTTAAGAAGAGACTGGACAGCCATTTGTCTGAAATGGTATAGGGTGTCCTGCCTGAGCAGGGGGTTGGACTAGATGACCTTCAAGGTCCCTCCCAACTCTAATCATCATCATCATCATCATCACCACCACCACCACCACCACTCAGCTGGTCCTCATGGCCAAAAGCAGGATTTGAACTCACAGTTCTCCATTCTTGTAACGTGTGGCCGTAACCATGAAACCAAATCGGTTCTCCATAAAGGTTTCCGTTGACTCCAAGGAAAAGGAAAAGAAATTGAGCAGACACAATAATCAGCAACTAATCACCACTTTTGCAGTAGCAAGGAGTGCCAAAGTCACATTCGATGCCCCACCCCCACATCGGGAATGTGGGGGTGGGGCATCGAATCCCCACGGCGATAGGGTATGGCAGCAGGTGTTTGCGCGGAGGGCCATATCAACATCTGGGATCGCGCCCCCGCTATCTCCGAGCGGTGGCGCGCTCCGACCCTCCGATTAGCACCCTCCTACCCGGGGATGAGGGTGATCAGGCCCCTGAGCTCAGGTTGGTCTATTTTAACGCTAGATCCGTAGTTAACAAAGCTCCCCTCATCCGTGATCTGATCGAGGAGGAATGTGCGGATCTAGCGTGCATCACGGAAACTTGGTTGGGTTCGGAGGGAGGGGTGCCTCTCACCGAGTTATGCCCGCCAGGTTTCCGGGTGCTGCACCAGCCACGGGCTCAGGGCAGGGGTGGTGGGGTGGCAGTGGTTATTCGGGAGACTTTGTGTCCCCGGGAGGCCACCATTGTCCAGATGGCCGGGAGTGAATCCCTCCTCTTGAGATGTGGTCCTCGGGTTCAGTTGGGCTTGTTGCTCACATACCTGGCACCCAGCTGTGTGGCAACAGCCCTGCCTGAGCTGCTCGACACCCTCTCAGGGTTGGCGGTGGAGTTCCCCAGGCTTATAGTCCTGGGTGACTTCAACCTGCCATCACTGGGGGGGTCGTCGGAGTTAGCTCGGGAGTTCATGGCTTCCATGACAGCCATGGGCCTGACCCAGGTTATTGAGGGCCCTACTCACGAGGGGGATCATACTCTCGACCTGGTGTTCCTGTCTGGACAGTGGTTGGATGATCTGGGAGGGGGTTCTCCGTCCATCACCCCTCTGTCATGGTCAGATCATTACCTCCTGAGGCTGGTTTTCCGTCATGCCATCCCCCGCCACTGGGCGGCAGAACCGACCAGGTGGTTCCGCCCCAGGCGCCTAATGGACCCGGACCGGTTCCAGAGGGCGCTTGGGCCGATACCTATCACCCTTACCCACAGCCCAGTCGATGCTCTGGTGGAGGCCTGGGAAACGGCTGCCACCAGGGCACTCGACTGTGTTGTACCCATGCGACCTCTGACTCGGCGCAGATCCCGTTGGGCTCCATGGTTCTCTGTGGAGCTCCGGGAGATGAAGCGTCGGAGACGAGGTCTAGAGAGCGGTTGGAGATCCAGCCGATCCGAATCCGACCGATTGCAGTTAAGAACCTTCATAAGGTCTTATCTTGCGGCGATAAGGACGGCGAAGTCTAACTACTTTGCCGCCCTTGTCGCGTCCGCAGATAATCGCCCGGCCGCCCTGTTTAGGGTGACTCGCTCCCTCCTTAACCAGGAGGTGAGGGAGGATCCCTTGCAGGGACGAGCCGAGGAGTTTAGTCATCATCTGACGGACAAAATCGCTCGGATCCGGACCGGCTTGGACTCTGACTGGGCAGAGTCTGATGTGGAGGAATCAGGCGGTCTTGAGCACGTTATCTGGACTGAGTTCGACCCTGTTTCCCCTGATGATGTGGACAGGATCATGGGGAGACTGAGCTCCACCACCTGTTTGTTGGATCCGTGCCCCTCCTGGCTAGCTTATGCGGCTCGGGAGGGAACACGAGGCTGGTTCCATGCAGTGATAACTGCTTCTTTGAAGGAGGGTGTCTTCCCTGCCGCCTTGAAGGAGGCGGTGGTGAGACCCCTCCTCAAGAAGCCTGCTTTGGACCCGGCTGTTTTAAACAACTATCGTCCAGTCTCCAACCTTCGCTTCCTGGCGAAGGTTGTTGAGAGTGTGGTGGCGCATCAGCTCCCTCTGTTCCTGGAGGAAACTGATTATCTGGACCCGTACCAATCGGGCTTCAGGCCCGGACACAGCACGGAGACGGCATTGGTCGCGCTGGTGAATGATCTCTGGAGGGCTAGGGACAGGGGTTGCTCCTCTGTCCTGGTCCTATTAGCTCTCTCAGCGGCTTTCGATACCATCGACCATGGTATCCTGCTGCGGCGTCTCAGGGGGTTGGGAGTGGGAGGCACCATCCTACGGTGGTTCTCCTACCTCCAGGGCCGCTCGCAGTCGGTGTTGACAGGAGGGCAGAGATCCGCCCCGAGGTCTCTCATTTGTGGAGTCCCTCAGGGGTCGGTTCTCTCGCCCCTCCTGTTCAACATCTACATGAAGCCGCTGGGCGAGATCATTCGTGGTTTTGGGGTGGGGTATCACCAGTACGCTGATGATACCCAACTTTTTCTTTCCACCCCGAACCAACCCAGTGATGCCCTCTCCGTGATGTCCCGGTGCCTGGAGGCGGTTCAGGTCTGGATGGGGAGAAACAGGCTTCGTCTCAATCCCGCCAAGACTGAGTGGCTGTGCATATCGGCGTCTCGGGTTAACCAAGTTATTCCACCTCTAACGATGGGGGGTGAGGTGTTACCCCCCGTTGATAGGGCTCGCAACTTGGGCGTCCTCCTGGATTCACGGCTCAATTTTGAAGATCACATAGGAGCCGTGACCAGGGGGGCTTTTGCCCAGGTTCGCCTGGTGCGCCAGTTGCGTCCCTATCTGGACCGAGACGCCCTACGCACAGTCACTCATGCGCTTGTGACCTCCCGTTTGGACTACTGTAACGCTCTCTACATGGGGCTGCCCTTGAAGACCACTCGGAGGCTTCAACTGGTGCAGAATGCGGCCGCGCGAGTTGTAATGGGGGTTTCCCGATGCTCCCATGTAACACCTCTACTCCGCGAGCTGCATTGGCTTCCGGTTGCCCTCCGGGTGAAATTCAAGGTGCTGGTTATCACCTATAAAGCCCTACATGGCCTGGGTCCGGGTTATTTGAGGGAACACCTGCTGCCGGCATCAAACGCCCTTCGCCCAGTGCGCTCCCACAGGGAGGGTCTGCTCAGGGTTCCGCCGGTGAGAGATTGCCGGCGGGTGACACCCAGGGATAGGGCCTTCTCAGTGGGAGCGCCTGCCCTCTGGAACCAGCTGCCGGTAGAGCTGAGGACTGCTCCCGACCTCCGATCATTCCGCCGGGGCCGAAGACCTGGCTCTTTGAGCTCTCGGGCCCAGGCTGAGGAGAAAATTTTAACTGGGGTTTTAATGTACAGGGTGAATTTAATGCTTTTTAATTGGTTTTAACTTTTGTATGTTTTGATTTTTAATTCCCTGTAAACCGCCCTGAGTCCTCAGGGAAAGGGCGGTATACAAATGCAAATATTAAATTAAATTAAATACTTTAACAGATGTTAAATAAAACTTCATAGGATTGTTCCTTTGACTAGAATGCCCTCAAATGCATTATTAAGGATAAATCCAGGCTAAAATAAAAGGAAAATCACTGAAGCATGACACACATACAAAAACAGAATATCAGGGTTGGATGGGACCTTAAAGGTCCTCTAGTCCAACCCCCTCCCTGAAGCAGGAAACTCTTCATTTTAGACAAATGGTTGTCCAGTTTCCTCTTAAAAACCTCCAATAATGACTTCTGGAGACAGTCATTCCACTGATTAATTATTCTCACAATCAGGAAATTTGACACCCCTGCATTAATGCATGATTGGCCTTCAAATTGTTTTGCAACTTGTGTGGGTAAAGTGACATCCTGCAGAGCCAGTGTTGGGAGACCTGCGCCATCTTCTGGTCTGACAGGAATATTGCATCCCATTTTTTGAAATGCCTTTCTCTTTTATTATTATTACTAAACTTATTTGCCACCATCTCACTACAAAGTGGTCCTTTGAGAGACCTACTGGTGTGTGGTGATTGGTTTAGTGCGTGTATGGATGAGTGTGCACAGTGTAGTGCAAGAGGCTAAATTAGCCTACACACGTATAGAGCTGCTAAACATCGGGTTTGCAAGGCAGTCTGGAATTACCAGCGATTTTCAGCAGTCCCATAACATACTGAACTGCATAGCGAGGCCTCCAGGATCTCCATGGATTGTCTTCGGGCCAGGGAGAAGACGACGTAAGAGAAAGAGAAAGGAGCGAAAGCAAAAACATGGCTGCAGGGCTGGGATACTGATTCGACTCAGAAAGCAGCCTCATAGACCAGCATTACCGAGTCTTCTTCTGAGCAATGCCAGATCCCTCGTCCATAAAATTGACGAATTACAGCTGCAGTTGGCAGCAAGCAGGCTTCTCCGTGAATGTTGTGTGATGGTTGTAACGGAGACCTGGCTACATCCAGATGTACCGAATGCAGCAGTGGAGCTGACAAGCCAAGTCATTCACCGCTCTGAGAGAGATAAAGGCTCCGGTAAGAGCAAAGGAGGAGGACTCTGTGTGTATATACATTGTGACTGGTGCGCCAACAGCAGATTAGTGTACACGTATTGCTCCCCAGATGTGGAACTGATGACTGTTATATGTAGGCTTTTTTATCTGCCTAGAGAAATTACTGTGGTAATTATTAAAGCTGTTTATATTCCACCTGATGCCAATAGCAGCACGGCACTTTCCAAGCTGTATGACATCATCACCAGGCAGCAGCAAACTCACCCAGAGGGTGCTCTTGTCGTGGCTGGGGATTTCAATCAAGCTTGTCTGAAGACAGTTCTCCCCAAGTTTGTTCAGTATGTGTAAGTTCCCACCAGAGGGAAGAACACTTTAGACCACGTGTATTCTAATTTGAAACAAGCATACAGAGCTTTCCCTCTCCCCCACCTGGGTACATCTGACCATCTTTCATGTGTGACACACCACAAAAACTGCAGGCACACAAATGCAGGCCTGCCTCCTGGGTCCCCATCAAAGGCTGGGCGATCTCTGTGAATCCTTTCTCTGCCCTTTCCTAGGTGGAAATACTGGGATCGGGAAGGCCACAGCGGTGGATCTGGCCCGGAGAGGCGGCCGTGTCATTCTGGCCTGCCGCGACAAAGCAAGAGGAGAATCGGCTGTGTGCGACATCAGACGGGTAAGCGCCTGCCGTGCGGGTCTCTCCTTCCTTCCGTTCTTCAGCACTCAGGTCTTTTCCTGATGGTTTTTATTTACTTATTTAGCGCATGGCATCTACCAAGATCATGCAATTCCTTATATGCATTGCAGATAAAATGCAGCATACAGGCAGATGCAAATGTAAGTTTAAAGTAGGAACAAATATGTGTATATCAAGTAAGTGGTCAGTACAATGTTGTTGTTAGTTGCGAAGTCGTGTCCGACCCATCACTACCCCATGGACAATGTTCCTCCAGGCCTTCCTGTCCTCTACTATCTTCTGGAGTCCATTTAGGCTCACGCCTACTGCTTCAGTGACTCCATCTAGTCACCTCATTCTCTGTTGTCCCCTTCTTCTCTTGCCCTCAACCTTTCCCAGCATGAGGCTCTTCTCCAGTGAGTCCTTCCATCTCATTAGTGGGCAAACTATTTGAGTTTCAACTTCATGATCTGGCCTTCTAAAGAGCAGTCAGGGTTTATCTCCCCTAGGACTGACTGGTTTGATCGCCTTGCAGTCCAAGGGACTCGCAAGAGTCTTCTCCGGCACCATAGTTCAAAGGCCTCAATTCTTTGGCGCTCAGCCTTTCTTATGGTCCAACTTTCACTGCCATACATTGCAACTGGGAAGACCATAGCCTTGACTATACGCACTTTTGTTGACGCGGGGGGTGTCTCTGCTTTTTAGTGTGCTGTCTAGATTTGCCATGGCTTTCCTCCCCAGGAGCAAGTGTCTTTTAATTTCTTGGCTGCAGTCCTCATCTGCGGTGATCTTGGAGCCCAGGAAAATAAAATCTGTCACTACTTCCATTTCTTCCCCATCTATTTGCCAGGAATTGAGAGGGCTGGATGCCATGATCTTGGTTTTCTTAATGTTTAGTTTCAACCCAACTTTTGCACTCTCCTTCTTCACCTGCAACAAGAGGCTCTTTAGTTCTTCTTCACTTTCTGCCATTAGAGTGGTATCGTCTGCATATCTTAGGTTGTTGATATTTCTCCCAGCAATCTTAATTCCAACTTTTGATTCATCTAGCCCTGCCTTTCTCATGATGTGCTCTGCATATAAGTTAAATAGGCAGGGCGACAGTATACAGCCTTGCCGGACTCCTTTCCCAATTTTGAACCAATCAGTGATTCTGTGTCCAGTTCTCACTGTTGCTTCTTGGCCCACGTATAGGTTTCTCAAGAGACAAATAAGATGGTCTGGCCTTGCCACCGTTTGTTGTGATCCATACAATCAAAGGCTTTAGCAGAGTCAATGAAGCAGAAGTAGATGTTTTTCTGGAACTCTCTAGCTTTCTCCATGATCCAGCGTATGTTGGCAATTTGATCTCTAGATCCTCTGCCTCTTCGAAAGCCTGCCTGTACTTCTGGTAGTTCTCGATCCAGATACTGCTGGAGTCTAGCTTGTAGGATTTTAAGCATAACTTTACTAGCATGTGAAATGAGTGCAATGGTGCGATAGTGTAAACATTCTTTGGCATCGCCTTTCTTTGGAATTGGAATGTAAACTGATCTTTTCCAATCCTGTGACCACTGTTGAGTTTTCCAAATTTGCTGGCAAATTGAGTGTAGCACTTTTACTGCATCGTCTTTTAAGATTTTGGAAAGCTCAGCTGGAATACTGTCACCTCCACTAGCTTTGTTGTTGCTCAGCTTTCCTAAGGCCCTCTTCACTTCACATTCTAGGATGTCTTACTCGAGGTCAGTGACCACCTCATCGTGGTTATCAGGGACATTAAGCTTGTTCTTGTATAGTTCTTCTGTGTAATTTTGCCACCTCTTCTTAATCTCTTCTGCCTCTGTTAGGTTCCTGCCATTTTGGTCCTTTATCATGCCCATTTTTGCATGAAACGTTCCCTTCATCTCTCCAATTTTCTTGAAGAGATCTCTAGTCCTCCCTATTCTATTGTTTTCTTCTATTTCTTTGCACTTTTCATTTAAGAAGGCATTCTTATCTCTTCTGGCTATTCTCTGGAATTCTGCATTCAATTGGGCGTATCTTTGTTTTTCTCCCTTGCCTTTCGCTTCCCTCCTGTCCTCAGCTATTTGCAACACTTCCTCAGATAGCCATTTTGCTTTCTTGCATTTCTTTTCCTTTGGGATATTTTTAGTTGCTACTTCTTGTACAATGTTGCGAACCTCCGTCCAAAGTTCCTCAGGCACTCTGTCTGTCAGATATGATTCCTTAAATCTATTTGTCACCTCTACTGTATATTCGTCAGGGATATGATTTAGTTCATACCTGAGTGGCCTAGTGCTTTTCCCTACTTTCTTCAGTTTAAGACTAAATTTGGCAACGAGAAGCTCATGGTCTGAACCACAGTCAGCTCCTGGTCTTGTTTTTACTGACTGGTCAGTACAATAAATATAAAATATTAAGTTAGGGTAAAACCATAATAAAATTTCCATAATATGGCGCTATGAAGTTGAAATGGGAGAGCTGTTATACAGGTAGTCCTTGATTTACAATAGTTAATTTAGTGACTGTTCAATGTTTGAAGGCACTTATGACCATTTTTCACACTTAACAACCATTGCAGCATGGTCACATGATCAAAATTCTGATGCTTGGCAACTCACTCACATTTATGACAGTCGCAGTATCCCGGTGTCATGCAATCTTCTTTTCAGACGTTCTGTCAAGCAAAAACAATGAGAAAGCCATTTTACCAATTAGCAACCATGTTACCAATTTAACAACCGCAGTGATTCATTTAACAACTGTGGCAAGAAAGGACATAAAATAGGGCACAATTCACCTAAAAACTGTGTCACTTAGCGACAGAAATGTTGGACTCAATTGCAGTCATACTTAATAGGTGGACAATACAAAAAATGAGATAAAATATTAAAATAGGGTAAAACCATGTTAAACTTACCATAATATGGCACCATAGAGTCAGAGTGGGAGAGATGTTATTCCGACAGTTCATTTAGTAACTGTTCAAAGGTACAATGGCGCTGAAAAAAGTGACTTATGACCCTTTTTCACACTTATGACCATTGCATCACACCTGGGGTCATGTGATTAAAATTCAGACACTTGGCTACTGACTCATATTTATGACGGTTGCACCATCCTGGGGTCATGCAATCATCTTTTGCGACCTCTGACAAACAAAGTCAAGGGGGAAGCCAAATTCACTTAACAACTGTGTTATTAATTTAACAACTGTGGTGATTCACTTAACAACTGTGGCAAGAAATTGACCTAACAACTGTCTCCCTTAGCAACAGAAATGTTGGACTCAATTGTAGGTATAAGTCATGGACTACCTGTATATTTAATAGGTGGACAATACAAAAAAATGAGTTAAAATATTAAAACAGGGTAAAACCATGTTAAAATCACCATAATATGGTGCCATAGAGTTGCAGTGGGATGTTATAATTCATGATCTAAGGAAGCTAAAATCCTTTAACTGCTTCTGGTGTGAATTGAAATTTCTTAATGGACTTTCTTGGGCTATATGTGTTATTGTTTGTTCCTGTCAAGGAATTGTGCAGTGCGCACAACTGTAACTCTAACTATATAAATATAAATTATAACTATACATATAAATATAAGTACAAATATAAATATACCTGTCAGGAACACAGGAACATTGTGAGGTAAATCTTAACAGCACACAGAGGACACAGAAGAAAAAGGCGGGAAAGAAGGGAACCTCCCCCTCCGCACCCATGGCAACCAATCAGAGGGCAGATTGCCTCATGCAGGAGCCAGCACTCTCCAACCAATCAATTACACTGAATTCGAGATCCCAACTCTTCCGATGAACCCCGGTCGCCCTGCGGACCCCCAGCCATTCCCCACTTGAAGAGCTTTGCCTTCAATTCTGGCCAGTCCTGTCCGGGTTCTGTCCGGGGGGGCTCCATATTTTGGGGGGCAGCTGCATTCCTGAAAGTGCTTTTGTTGGATCTGCGTGATCGATTTGGTTCTGGTTAATAAAACTCATCCATTTTATCTGCCCTTCTTCATTCTTGACTGTAAGACTGTGGTATGTTATTATAGAATAACAGAGCTGGAAGGGACCTCGGAGGTTTTGTAGTCCAACCCCCTGGCTAAGCAGGAGACCCCAAACCATTTCAGACAAGTGGTTGTCCAGTCTCTTCTTAAAAGCCTCCAGTGTTGGATCATTCACAACTTCTGGTGGCCAGCTGTTCCACTGGTCAATTGTTCTCACTGTCAGGAAATTCCTCCTTAGTTCCAGGTTGCTTCTCTCCTTGATTAGTTTCCATCCATTGCTTCTTGTCCTGCCCTCAGGTCCTTTGGAGAATAGCTTGACCCCCTCCTCTTCTTTGGGTAAGGCCCTTTGCGGCTACATAACACCCTTTATTAAGCAAATCACCGCACTTGTTTTATGAATCCAGGTTCTCCATTGATTTTGCTTGTGGGAATCCTCTTGGGACAATCACAAAGAGGATGCAGCCACTGTGAGAAATAACGCTGGTTGCCAAGCACACGAATTCTGATCACATGGCCCCTGGGGATGCTGCGATGGTTGAAATTGTGAGGATTGGTCGTAAATCACTTTTCTCGGGCATTATTGTAATTTCGAATGGTTGCAAGTCGAGGACTGCCTGTATTGTTTTATTACACAACACCTGGAGTGATTGTCAGGAGGTGAACAGAGATACGTAGAAGGCGAGTAAACTGGGATCAGCCTTTGAAGCCGCACCCGATCCCGATTCTTCTCAGGATTCCTTCTGCTCCTGTTCCAGGAAAGCGGGAACTCGGAGGTGATCCTGATGATCCTGGATCTGGCCAACCTCAACTCCGTGCGAGCTTTTGCACAGACCTTCTTAAAATCTGAGCCCCGTCTGGACATCCTCATCAACAATGCCAGTGGGTGCTGAGCAGACCCCCCTCCGGCGTATCTGGGCGAGGAAGTGGGAATATTGTGGGGGTCTCCAGGATTTCTCTTCCTTCGGGGGTTTGGCCGTGACTTCAGAAGCAGCTCTCTCCTCTTTGTGGTCATTTGCTTTTGGTATCCCGCCTTTATTATTATTTTTGCAAGTAACTCGAGGCGGTGAACAGATCCAGCATGCCTTCCTCCTCATGTAACACTGGGGTGGGGGCAGGAAGGAGCTGTTGCAACTTTGGAACTGGGTTGTAAATACATTTTGAATGATCACAAAGTAACGTTGTAAACTGAAGACTACCTGGAATTTGCTTACTTTTTTTGGCAGGGATCTTTAAGGACGGTCAAACCGCTGATGGCTTTGACCTGGCTTTCCAGGTCAACCACCTGGCCCACTTCCTGCTGACCCACCTGCTCCTGGATCGGCTGAAGCGCTGCACCCCCAGCTGGGAAGATTGACTTTCGGACCATCCACAAGCCGGCCGAGAGTCTGTGGCAGGCTCTAAAATCGTACTTCAACAGCAAACTAGCCAACATTCTCCACACGCGAGAGTTGGCCAACCAGCTGGAAGGAACCAACGTCACTTGCTATGCAGTTCATCCAGGTGAGTGGAAGTCCGGCTCCAAGAAGCGCAAGATGGAACCCCCGAATATCCTGCTGGGGCTCTGCCAAGCATTTCTCTGCCCCGGGGGCTCCCTCAACCCCCCCCCCTTTGCAGAACCACCCCGGGAGTTTCCTCCATTGGGTTCCACTGGGGAGGGAGACGTCTCCCACCTTCCCGGGTCCCAGAGCTAATAGAATCCTAAAATCTTAGAGTGGGACGGGGTTTTGGAGGTCTTCTAGACCAACCCACTGCCTAAAGCAAGGCTGAGGCTTTCCCCTTCCATTTCCACATCCTCTTCACTTTCCCTCCTCTTCCTTCCCCCTCCTCCCTCCCTCTTCCTCCTCATCCTTTGCTCTTCCTCCTCTTTCTCCTCCTGTCATTCTCTTTCTGTTCCTCCGCCTCCCTCCCTCTCCTCCTATTCCTTCTCCCCTTTGCTTTCTCCTGCTTCTTTGCCTCCATTTACCTTTCCTCCTGCTCTTCCTCCTCCTGCTCCTCCCCCTTCCTCTTCCTCCTCCTTCCTCTCCTCTTCTTCCCCATTCACCTCCTCCTCCTCTTCCTCCTCTCCACAAGCCCCCCTCCCTTCTAGCACTGATGACGATCCCAGGTTGAGTCATGAAATGTCTGTGTCATTGCTCCAATAGATGAAATCAATTAAAAGAACTTCCAGGCAAAGATTTCTTCCTCAAAGCACATTTTATTCAGGAAAAAAGTATTGGCACTTACATAGTTGAACCCAAGACTGAAGTTCCCTCCCCCTGATACAATGCAACAAGTTGCAATTCCCACCACAGAAAGGATGACATTAATCACATTCACCAATTATTCTAAAATGCGGGCTCTCCTCCCAACTTCTCAACCCGAAACTTTATCTAACCTTGACCTTGTGTTCACACACAGCTGCAATTATTGTGGTAGCATTCCCCTCCTCCCCCCTTCTACATCTAAATATCTCAAGCATCAGGAAAAACACAGTCAAAGCAAAAGGTAAAATGGTTGCAGTTTCTTAATTGTCACAACGTTGACATCCTGCAAGAAAACAGCCAAACTCACAGTGGACCAAGGACCTCAGACTTCAACTCTGAGGTACAAATATTCTATCAGAACATTGTTATTTATTATTATTAGAATGTAGTAGTTGCCCCACTGCAATGACTTCGTGCATGCAAAGGAGCACACATGCTCACAAACACACACGCACACACACACACACACACAGAGAGAGAGAGAGAGAGAGAAACCCTACTGGCATCCTCACCTACTCAGCTTGAGCTCTTGGTCTTCTGAGACATTTCCTATGTTGCCCAAAGGGTGCCAAGCGGCCCATGGTTCCTGGTGGGAAACGGGTACTGTGTGAAGGGTTTATTCAGGATCTCCCTCCCTCCGCCCCCCTTAGGTAATCTTCCATCCACTGCCTGTTCTCTCTTCCTTTGATTTCAGGACTTGTTAAAACCGAAGTTTTTCGCTCGTATCCCCGTTGGCTCTTCTGGTGGGTTTGGTTCATGAAGCTGTTCAGCCGAAATAGTGATTCTGGTGCCCAGACCACCATCTACTGTGCCACTGAGGAGGGCATCGAGTGGCTGAGCGGGCAGTATTTTGTGGACTGCCAGCCGAAGGTGCCCAGTCAACAGGCCCGCAATGACCAGCTGGCCAAGAAGCTCTGGGAATTCAGCGAGTGGCTGCTGGGACTGACCAGCTAAATTTGTCCACTTTAAATTTCCCCCCTTAATTTTTTCTGAGGTGAAGGTAGGAAAACACACGGAAAAGCACGCACAGAATAACAGCAAAGCACCTGGGCAATTGGCACAGGGGCCCCTCCTGGGCTGTGTGCTTTCTCCATGGCACTTCTCTGTCTCCATGGAAATGACTGCAACTCGGACGATCCCTCTGTTAAAGAGCAGGTTGTCCTCGACTTACGACCACAGTTGAGCTCAAAACCTCTGTTGTTAATTGAGACATTTGTTAAGTGAGGTTTGCCCCATTTTGCAAGCTTCCTTGCCTCAGTTGTTAAGTGAATCGCTGCAGTTGATAAGTTAGTAACAAGCTTGTTAAGCCTTGGCTTTGCTTGCCAGAAGGTCATCAAAGGGATCACATGACCTTGGGAAACAGCAACGGTCATAAAAGCAAGTCAGTTGCCAAGTGTCTGAATTTGGATCACGTGACCATGGGATGCTGCAATGGTTGTAAGTGTGGAAAAGGGTCACGAGTCACTTTTTTCTGGGCTGTCATAACTAAATGAAGTAAGTCAGGCACTGACTTACTAAGTCACTAAATGAAGTCACTAAATGAAGTAAGTCAGGCACTGCTTGCACTGAAGTTTACAGATGAGACAAGAGTCAGGGGTCTCGGACTTCCGGTTTGCCGACAGCTGTAAATGGACGCCTGGAGAATGGCTCCCGTCTTCCACGTCCAGATTCGCATCGCTGGGGGGTCCTAAAAGGACCAAAGAGTCGCCCTGGAGGGGTGTCCAGACAGAAGGGGCTTTTACAGAAACGCAGGGGAGCAGCAACCCCCCCCATTAGTGCCTGCATTCCCTTTGTACCGGTGGACAAAAGACTGACCATAGGAATATGGCCAGCTCCTAGGCTGCAGACAGCCGAAGTCAAAGCTACCATCAGGCAACATTAAAGCAGAGTGGAAGAGACGAGGGTAAGATTCCTCTCTTGTACCTTAATCATCTTCTTTTCACCTAATTAAGCTGCTAAGTACTTTTCCCCCTGTGAAGAGGGAGGGGGAATTTAACCCTCCCTTCGGAAGGTGGCGAACAAATTCAGGGGTGTTTTTTTTGAAACAAAGAACATTTAAGAAAGAATTAACAAAAGAAAAGAACTCTTAAAGTACTTGGGGGACACCCAGTGGCTAAATTTGAAATTGCAATTCTGACTTTCTCTTTAAAAAAAACACCAAGAAAATATTTAAGAAAATAAAATAAAGAGTAACCTTGAACATCAGATGTGAAAGCTTACAGTGGAAGAGTTTCAAAAACAAACTCTTGCTCTGTGGGAAATATCTTACCAAACTTATCAGCTCCTTTCTACAGCTGGCGATGAAATAAGAGCTTTTGGGAAAGAATTAGAAAGTATCTCGATGAAACAAACTCAAATTGAAACTGACTACAACTAATATTTTACTGGGACAGAACTTAATAGAAGAAATTGAACAATCAAATACACTGACAGAAGAATCAAATAGTCAACAAATACAGGTTTTTGAAGATGGTGATGGAGAAAATATGGAAGGAAGTTTATTTGAACCAGCACAATTGTACCAAGAGGTGAAAATAGTAAGATTTGGTGCTGTTGGAAGATTCTTTAATTCTTCAATGGTGGAGCCTGGAGGTCCACTTCAATTTCAAATAGTAATACAAGAATACTTTGATGACCCTGAGGCAAAGAAGCGTAAAATGGCATGGCAAGGAAGAAAGCAAGAATACGATTGAAGAAATATGAACATTTTTAGGAGGTCAAATAGATAATATTAAAATAGACAGGATGGTACTGGGACTACAAGAATGTTTTGATGAGTAGATAAAAATATTGATTAACTAATAAAATAAATAAATAAAAATAAAAAATAAAATACAAATGTATGAATATTAACATTGAAATATTGAGTTTTTCTAAAGGATATGGGTTAAGATGTATACATGCTAAAAATGATAGACTATAACTAATATGTTTGGATGCAGAGACATGAAGGATGTTTTGAATGTTAAAATGGAACAAATTTTGGTTAATTTTTAATATGTGGAAACTATAAATGAGAAATAAGAATATCCTCTTTTCTTTTTCTTTTTTCTTTCCTTTTTTCTGTTTTTCTGTTTTTCTGTTTTTTCTTTTTTCCCTCCTCCTTGTGATATGTATTTTAATGACTATTATTTTAAATATTCTATAATTGTTATAGATATGGAAATGAGATAAATGAGATAAATGAGAACTGGATTACACTACTAGATATTGAAGAAGAATTGTATCAAGGAAAAAGAGATTTTTTAGTGATATGAAATTGAGAAATCTCAAACGTTTTAATTTTAATACCAATGTAAAATTAAGCTAGAAAAAATAGATAAGGTGTTCGATGTTTTTAAGATGGAATGTTAAAATATGAAATATACTAAAAGATTGATGGATATATATTCAAAAAGTAAAATAAAATAAACTGTTAAATATTTGATGAATAGCAATAAGAAATATGTTAATCTATATAGGAGATAGTATATATCGAAGAAAAAAAGAGAGGAAGTATTGGTTATAATAATGTGGAGATCTGTAATAATATGTACTTGTCTGAGATGGAAATATTGTAACTCGGATACCACGTTGCTTCTTAAAGATATTATTGTAAATGTTGGAAAACTAATAAAATATTATATAAAAAAGAGTTGGGGGTCTCATTCGAGACAGTGATGAGTCTGCATGCAGACAGGAGGTTGAGGAACGGGCCCTTTGGTGCAGCCCGAACAATATGGACTAGAATCCGCTGAAAATCGAAGAGATGATGGTAGATTTTAGGCAGAGCCTTCCTGTTCCGCCACCTCTGGCAACGTTAGACAAGGCGGGATCAACAGCCGATACCTTCAGGCTTCGGGGTTCTAGGAACTCCCAGGACCTGAAATGGGCACCTGACATTAGAGCCTCCACTAAAAAGGCATCACAAAGAATGTTTTTCCATGTCAGCTCAGGAAGTTCAGACTGCCCCAAGAGCTCTGGTTACAGGTAGCAGAATGACAGAGCTGGAAGGGGCCTCGGAGGTCGTCTAGTCCAACCCCCTGCTCAAGCAGGTGACCCTGGCCTGCACCATATCAGACAAAAGGGTGTCCAATCTCTTCTTAAAAACCTCCAGTGTTGGAGCACCCACAACCTCTGGGGTTCTACAGAGGAATAATGGGGCCCGTCATTCGTACTTCAATAGTTGTCTGCTTCGGTACAGCGACCAAACGGGACAGATTCTTAGGAATGCAGAAAAAAAAGGTTGCAATCACCGTGCCTTCCATTGAAGACCTGCGTATTGAGCGGGTCAGAAGGAGGGCTGAGTAAATCTCTACACACCTGTCACATCCTGGACACAAACTGTTGCAACTCCTCCCCTCCGGATGACGCTACAGGATGTTGCGTGCCAAAACAACCAGACACAGGGAGAGTCTTTTCCCTCCTGCCATCACTCTGTTGAACAGCTAATCCTCACAATACTGTCTAAGGTTTGTGTGTATTTACCCATGTTGTACAACTGTACTATTATCCTTCTTATTGGTGGCATTATGATTATTATCACTCTGTTGTTTTGCACGTACACTGAGAGCTTCTTCTGCACCGGGGAAACGTTTTCCTTCTGTGTCTCATCACGCTTGGCCAAATAAAGTGTTCCATCTTCTTAAGACGAAAAGAGACGGTGGTGGAGTTTGGGGTAAACGAAAGCAGGCTTCTGATCACAAGTAGTCCTCGACTTGCAACCATTCATTTAGTGACAAAATTTAGTTAACCATCCTCTTGCTTAACACGGGCAGCTTTAAAACTCCTATAAGTCAATAAACAACATCTTATAAATAGAACGTAGCCCCAGAAACCAACTATTACAGTACGAAAGGCCACTGCGAATCCCTTCACCCTTGTCTCAGGAAAGTCAAGCCGAAAAATAAAAAGCACCAGGGAAGATTTTTTCTCTCTCTCCCCTCTCTCTTCCTCCCCCGCCCAGGGCAGTTAACAGCCTCGGGCAGACAGCCAAGAAACACGAAGTAAAAGATAAGCGTTAACCAGGAACAAATCAACAGAAAGCCTACATAAAAACCAACAACAGTGTTAACCCCAAACACACCAGGGCTCATGACAAGACAGAAACAAAGACGACAAAAACTGCATCAACAAGTTATTCCCATCCTGGGCGATAGGAATAATCAATCCTACAGAAATGGGGGGAAAAACCAAGCTAGGAAATTAAGAAGAACAAACCCCTCACAAATCTCATCAAAACATGAAACAGGGAAGAGTATAAAGTGTACCACGCATGTAGTTGATTCTGACCAGCTAGTCCAGAAGTCATTGCCAAATCAGTTCTTTGTCCGGCTTCTTGAATAAAATCCACTTTCTGGCAGCTTGCTTCGCTTAGTGTCAACCGTTTTTATTCTTCTTTATCCTGAAGCTACTTTTTCCTCTTGAGTCCAAGTTACTCACTGTTTCTTTGTTCTACATCAATGAAATGCACATTCTCTTTTTTCTTGCCCATGTTATTTGTCCTACAACTGACATGATGCAGAAGAGGTTTGGGGTGTATTCTCAAATATTGTAACTGATATTGTATCCGAAAAGCAGTACAATGGGGGGAAAGGTTGAAAAGATGCGCACTAGGGCACCTGTTACAGAGCTTAAACCAGAAAAACAATGCTGTGCTTTTTTCACCCTCCTCAGCCCCCTGGTTATCACTTCTGGCCATGTCATGTAGGCTTCATACGCTCCTTCCAGCAATTTGTCTATCATCACCTGAAGTCCCCTCCACCTGAAGGACCCTCCTTCCTTTAGTAGCATTGCCTACCTGATGCCCCTCCTCTGTTGTGAAAAAGACATCCAGCATGGCTTGGAGGTCTGCCCAGTTCGTGGACAGAACCAATGCAGAATATTTGTGCGGGGTGTCAGTGTAAGAACCCAATCGGTCCTCCCATGCAGAAAGATCAGATGTGGAGAAGGGAGTATGAAACAGGACCTCATCAGTGTCCCCCCTCCTAACAGCTACCTGCCCTGTGAGGGAGTAGATCCCCTCATGGGGTGGAGGAGCAGAAGCTAAAGCAGGAAAAGGCGGTGCCGTGGAAGGTCACCACGGCCCACAGTCTCTAAGCACCTGCTTATTCACATGTAAGGCCCAGAAAAACAAAAGAGCATATGAAGCATGCTGAGCATGATCCATGCCTCTTTAAGCACAATCTCCATGGTTTCAAAAACTCCCAAATTTATGGATTCCCCTGTGGGCCAAACAGTGGGTATGTCCTGGTGACAGAGGGCATTGTACTTAATCAGAGTTTCAATTTCGTATCCCAACAGGTTTTAAGCTTACCAAAGTTCCTTATGACACAGTCAAGGGGGCTGAGAATACATCCCTTCCTTTTATTCATTCTAACTGTCCTTTTATTCATTCTAACTGGTCTTTCTGGGCTGAGCCCATGAGTTCAAGTCACTCACACCACTTGCACAGCCTGTTGGGCCACAAGAGATCCACTGACCTTCAGCTAAGATCAGTATCATGCCTAGGCCTGGTCAACAGCGGGAAATATATATATATATATATATATAAAAGGAGCAACCACAAACCTCAAACCACACACCACTCACAACCCGTTGGAGCACAAGAGTACAAGATTAATGCCCCTTGCTTTCTAGGTGCCCCCAGCACCCCAAAAAAGGGGGGCCTAGGTGCGGCTGGTGTAAACCCTTCCACCCAGCTCTGGTCAATGGTGGGAAATAATTCAAGGAAACAGACACATGTTTACACATACACACACTCTCCCAAGCAAGCTGGTGCAACTAAATAATGTATATCTGTGTGCTCTACCTTATCTTCAGCCCTCCTGAGTATGCAGGAACCAAGTAAAAGGCAACCAAAAAGAAGAAAAATCCTGGTTCCTATTAAAACCACAATGAAGAGTCAAGAAGGGGGGCACCTCCAGGAAATTGCGGAGCATGCTTCCCCTTTCCTGAGCCTCCCTAGGACCAACCAAGCACCTCTCCTGCCTGGCTCGCCAAAAATGATATGCAGGTTCTGAGGTTTTGCTGGTAAAAAATACAGGAAGCCAGAAGTTGCCTTCAAGCTTTACGTTTTTATTCAACTGAACAAAAGACAGGCTCCTCTAAATGAGAGCAGCCCCGAAAGACAAGAAATCCTTGTATTTATTCTTTCTGGTTACATAAGCAAGCCATCCAGCAAAGCTGACACGCATACGATACAGATTTCACCCAGTAAATCTGGCATACTGTAGATAAGAGCAGGGCTTTTTTTCTCATGGAACGCTCAGAACGGCGTTCCAGCACCTTTTTTAAAAAAAAGCTGCCTCTATTGGCTTTGGAAAGCCTATTGCAATCTTGGCTCTTTTTTATGACTGGTGGACTTCAACTCCCAGAAATCCTGAGCCAGCCACGCTGAGGGGAAAGAGAGGTTTCCAAGCTGAGCCATGCTAGCTCAGGAATTCTGGGAGTTGAAGAATTTGAGTCATAAAAGAGCCAAGTTTGCCTACTGTGCACTAGACGACATTAAAATTATTTACAAGGTTACTTTTTTAGGAACTAAACTTTTAGAATCTAAAACAGCTAATTCAAAAAAGCCAACAGAAAAGAACCTCACATTTTTCATCTGCTTCTGTCTTTTGGAAGGTAAAATTAGATAACAAAATAATCTATTTCCTATGTTAACATCTCTTCAATGAAATCAATAAATCAATAAGGAAAGAAATGAGAAACATTTTTCTCAATGTAATATGTCTAATTTAGCTGATGCTAGAAAAAAATAGTATCTTTTGTAAATACTCTTGAAAACTATTTTGAATCTATAACCATCTATTACAACTAAACCACTTTAAATTAAGCAATTCTTAAGAATGAAATATTCTTAATTTGGACTTTATTTTTACTGTTTGGACTGTTGTGTGTTTTGAAAAATAGATTATTTAGAATCTAGTTATGTTGCACTTCAGTCTTTAAATAATTAACCTAGTATATACATAACAATATATGATGTTTTCCATGGTGAGCTTAACATCAATAACAACATTTATTAAAAGGCTAAAATAATTTCTGGTGGTATTATCTGTACATTAAAAATTTGTTTAGTCACAATCTTTCACTTTTTACATTCTGGGCAAGCAGTAGTCATGTATCCTAGCAAAAGATGTTACATATGTGCATAAGCATAGTCAGTAGCATATGCCTTTTTATTTATTTATTTATTTATTTATTTATTTAAATTTTTATACCGCCCTTCTCCCGAAGGACTCAGGGCGGTGAACAGGGCATATCTTAAAACTACAAAAGTACAAAAGTTAAAAAAGAATTAAATTATTGCCCACAATAAAAACAATAATATATATATATAAATATTAAAACCCTAAGTAATTCCCCATCAGGCCAGGCCAGCTTGTTCAAATAAATGGGTCTTTAACCCGCGCCGGAAGGAGCGGAGATCCGGTGCCATCCGGAGCTCAACCGGCAGCTGATTCCACAAAGCCGGAGCGCCCACAGAGAAGGCCCTCCCCCTGGGGGCCACCAGTCGACATTCTCTGACTGGAGGCACCCTGAGGAGGCCCTCTCTGTGGGAACGCACGGGGCGGAGGGGAGTCGACGCCGGCAGCAGGTGGTCCCCGAGGTATTCCGGACCCATGCCATATTAAAAATATCAAACATGCAAAGAAACAAAAATAAGTCCAAAATATCTGTATTACATCCTGAAATGCCAACTTTGCAACCAATATTTCTCATCCATAACTATGGCATCCTAAGGATACCTGCATACATGCAAATGCTTCTCTGGGATCAGTAACGCAGCAGGGATTGCTTTTTCCTTCCAGTAACATATACCTAAAAACCAGTTTATTGCATTTGGCAATTGTACTAAAAAATCTCATTGTCAACCAATATAGTTCATTTAATTTGAAATCAAGTGAAAAATTGATTTAAATTATTTTATTAAAACAAATTAATGGCAATTCTTTTATAAGAAGTTGCCTAAAACAAAATGAGTTTGACATGCCTGCTTTAGATAGCTGAATGCTCCAAAATAAATTCTAGACCAGGCCTGTACATGCAGCCTACCAAGCACCCTTTGACAGAGCACAGACTTTTAAAAATAATAATAATAATAAAATCACCACCACTGCCCTGAAAGTCATGTTGACTAGTGCCTCCGTAGCTTACCATGACCACTAACTCCAACACTGTAGATGCTCCTCTAGTCACCAAATCATTGATTAGCCCACCAGCATTCTTTTGCAGACCACAAAGATTTTTAATTTATCAGTGTGGGCCTTTCCCTTCTACAAGTTGCACAGATCTCTTCTAGATTTTCCTTTCCTTTCCGAGTTAACTCCTTGGTCTGTCATTGAGCAAGAATTGACTTTGTAGGGAAGTATATTATCATTTGATGTATATTTAACATATGTTCTACCTTTATTTACCGATTATATAATATTTGTATGCAATCCACATTGTGAGGTTTGGGGCAACTTACAATAGAAAAAATATATATTTAAAATCAGAAGATTAAAACATAAAAGCAGGCCTTTTTTTCCTCATAGAATGCCCAGAATGGCGTTCCGGCACCTTTTTTTGCACACACACAAAAAAGCTTTTGCACAAGCAATGCTACTCCCTCTATTGGATTTTGAAAGCCTATTGGCTTTCGAAAGCCAATAGGAATTGTTGCTGAGCACGCCAAAAGACCAGGCCGGCAAACGTTGCACCGGCAAGTTGTCTGCAGCGAAGGAGAGTTGGCAGGAACTTTGCATCCTTCCCTGCTGCCCAACTACACCATCCAAACTAGGTAAGTAAGAGAGGACAAGGAGTGGGAGGTGGATTCTGTGGAGTCTATGCGCACTCCTTCCTTGTGCTTTGAAACAGAGATGAGCACCGGCCCCTAGAGTCGGAAACGACTAGCACGCATGTGCGGGGAAACCTTTACCTTTTTACAAAGATGAGAGGGTAAACTATTTTCCAGAGCACCAAAGGGAAGATGTGGGGCTTCTTGTGAAAATGCCCCTTCATGGATTACTGCCTTGTCGTGGCGAAGGGGCTTGCGTAATTCAATGAAGCTATGAGCTATGCTGTGCAGGGCCACCCAAGACGGACAGGTCATAGCTGAGAGTTCTGACAAAACGTGATCCACTGGAGAAGGAAATGGCAACCCACTCCAGTATCTTTGCCATGAAAACCCTATGGACAGTACCAAAAGGCAAAACGATATGACGCTGGAAGATGAGCCCCTCAGGTCGGAAGGCGTCCAATATGCTACTGGGGAAGAGCAGAGAGCTAGTACTAGTAGCGCCAGAAAGAATGAAGCGACTGGGCCAAAGCCGAAAGGACGCTCAGCTGTGGATATGTCTGGTGGTGAAAGGAAAGTCCGATGCTGTAAAGATTTTTTCTCCATAGGAACCTGGAATGTAAGATCCATGAATCAAGGAAAGCTGGACGTGGTCAAACAAGAGATGACAAGACTGAACATCGACATCTTAGGTATCAGCGAACTAAAATGGACAGGAATGGGTGAATTTAATTCAGATGACCATCAGGTATACTACTGCGGGCAAGAATCCCTCAGAAGAAATGGAGTAGCCTTCATAGTCAATAAAAGAGTAGGAAAATCAATACTGGGATACAATCCTCAAAATGACAGAATGATCTCAGTTCGAATCCAAGGCAAACCATTCAATATCACAGTAGTCCAAGTCTATGCCCCAACCACCAGTGCTGAAGAGGATGAAATTGACCGGTTCTATGAAGCCCTACAGCACCTTATAGAAGTAACACCAAAAAATGATGTCCTTATCATCATGGGGGATTGGAATGCTAAAGTAGGAAGCCAAAAGATAACTGGAATAACAGGCAAGTTTGGCCTTGGAGTACAAAATGAAGCAGGGCACAGGCTGATAGAATTTTGTCAAGAGAATACGATGGTCATAGCAAACACTCTTTTCCAACAACCCAAGAGACGGCTCTACACATGGACATCACCAGACGGTCAACACAGAAATCAGATTGACTATATGCTCTGCAGCCAAAGATGGAGAAGCTCTATACAGTCGGTAAAAACAAGACCAGGAGCTGACTGTGGCTCAGACCATGAGCTTCACCTTGCAAAGTTTAGGCTTAAACTGAAGAAAGTAGGGAAAAGCACTAGGCCACTCAGGTATGAACTAAATCATATCCCTGTTGAATATACAGTAGAGGTGACAAATAGATTTAAGGAATTAGATCTGATAGACAGAGTGCCTGAAGAACTATGGACAGAGGTTCGCGACATTGTACAACAGGTAGCAACCAAAACCATCCCAAAGAAAAAGAAATGCAAGAAAGCAAAATGGCTGTCTGAGGAAGCTTTGCAAATAGCTGAGGAAAGGAGGGAAGCGAAAGGCAAGGGAGAAAAAGAAAGATACGCCCAATTGAATGCAGAATTCCAGAGAATAGCTAGAAGAGATAAGAATGCCTTCTTAAATGAACAGTGCAAAGAAATAGAAGAAAACAATAGAATAGGGAGGACCAGAGATCTTTTCAAGAAAATTGGAGAGATGAAAGGAACGTTTCATGCAAAAATGGGCGTGATAAAGGACCAAAATGGCAGGGACCTAACAGAGGCAGAAGAGATTAAGAAGAGGTGGCAAAATTACACAGAAGAACTATACAAGAATGAGCTTAACGTCCCAGATAATCACAATGATGTGGTCACTGACCTCGAGCCAGACATCCTAGAATGTGAGGTGAAGTGGGCCTTAGAAAAGCTGAGCAACAACAAAGCTAGTGGAGGTGACAGTATTCCAGCTGAGCTATTCAAAATCTTAAAAGACAGTGCAGTAAAAGTGCTACACTCAATTTGCCAGCAAATTTGGAAAACTCAACAGTGGCCACAGGATTGGAAAAGATCAGTTTACATTCCAATTCCAAAGAAAGGAAGTGCCAAAGAATGTTCAAACTATCGCACCATTGCACTCATTTCTCATGCTAGTAAAGTCATGCTTAAAATCCTACAAGCTAGACTTCAGCAGTATGTGGATCGAGAACTACCAGAAGTACAGGCAGGATTTCGAAGAGGCAGAGGAACTAGAGATCAAATTGCCAACATACGCTGGATCATGGAGAAAGCTAGGGAGTTCCAGAAAAACATCTACTTCTGCTTCATTGACTATGCTAAAGCCTTTGATTGTGTGGATCATAACAAACTGTGGCAAGTTCTTAAAGAGATGGGAGTACCAGACCATCTTATTTGTCTCTTGAGAAACCTATATGCGGGTCAAGAAGCAACAGTGAGAACTGGACACGGAACCACTGATTGGTTCAAAATTGGGAAAGGAGTCCGGCAAGGCTGTATACTGTCGCCCTGCCTATTTAACTTATATGCAGAGCACATCGTGAGAAAGGCAGGGCTAGATGAATCAAAAGTTGGAATTAAGATTGCCGGAAGAAATATCAACAACCTAAGATATGCAGATGATACCACTCTAATGGCAGAAAGTGAAGAAGAACTAAAGAGCCTCTTGTTGCGGGTGAAGAAGGAGAGTGCAAAACTTGGGTTGAAACTTAACATTAAGAAAACCAAGATCATGGCAACTGGCCCTCTCAATTCCTGGCAAATAGATGGGGAAGAAATGGAGGTAGTGACAGATTTTGTTTTCCTGGGCTCCAAGATCACTGCAGATGGGGACTGTAGCCAAGAAATTAAAAGACGCTTGCTCCTGGGGAGGAAAGCCATGGCAAATCTAGACAGCACACTAAAAAGCAGAGACATCACCCTGTCAACAAAAGTGCGTATAGTCAAGGCTATGGTCTTCCCAGTTGCAATGTATGGCAGTGAAAGTTGGACCATAAGAAAGTCTGAGCGCCAAAGAATTGAGGCCTTTGAACTCTGGTGCTGGAGAAGACTCCTGCGAGTCCCTTGGACTGCAAGGCGATCAAACCGGTCAGTCCTAGAGGAGATCAATCCTGACTGCTCTTTAGAAGGCCAGATCCTGAAGCTAAAACTCAAATACTTTGGCCACCTAATGAGAAGGAAGGACTCACTGGAGAAGAGCCTAATGCTGGGAAAGGTTGAGGGCAAGAGAAGAAGGGGACGACAGAGAATGAGGTGGCTGGATGGAGTCACTGAAGCAGTAGGCGTGAGCTTAAATGGACTCCAGAAGATGGTAGAAGACAGGAAGGCCTGGAGGAATGTTGTCCATAGGGTCGCGATGGGTCGGAAACGACTTCACAGCTAACAACAACAAGGAGAGAAGCAACCTAGAACTAAGGAAAAATTTCCTGATGGCGAGAGCAATCAACCAGTGGATTGGCTTACCTTCAGAAGAGGTGGGTGCTCCATCACTGGAGGCTTTCAGAAAGACACTGGACAACCATTTCTCTGAAATGATACGGAATCTCCTGCTTGGACAGGGGGTTGGACTACAAAACCTCCAAGATCCCTTCCAACTCTGTTATTGTGTTATAGACTCTTGGTGATTCTACAGGCCACGTCTCTCCACGTCCTCCAATCTTGCACTACTTCTTTGAGTTGTTCTCTGCTCGGGCCGGTGTCAGCTCTGATGGTGTCCAGTCACCGTGTTCTTTCACGGCCTGGTTTCCTTTTACCACTGACTCTCCAAGGCATAATTGTTTCTCCACTGAATTCCCCCGTGGGACACGGCCACAATCAGTGAGACACGGTTTGGGGGATTTTGCCTTCCAGTGACATGTCTGGTGTCATGTGCTCCAGCACTTGCTTGTTGGTCACCTTTCCTGTCCAAGGGATGCGCAGGAGCCTTATAAGACTGAGAATTTTAATTGTAATTTTATTTAATTGGGTTTTAATTGGAGTTTCATAGGGGTTTTATTTTATTCAAGGACTAAATTTAATTATTTTAATTGTTCTTAACTTTTGTAATGTGTATTGTTATTTTAAATTCCTTGTGGACCTCCCTGAGTCCTACGGGAGAAGGGCAGTATATAAGTCACATAAACATAAACATAAACATAAACATAAACATAATAATAAAGTTGGAAGGGACCTAGGAGGTCATCTAGTCCAACCCCCTGCTCAGGCAGGAAACCCTATACCATTTCAGACAGCACAGCTCAGACGCGTCGGTTTCCTACCTATCTTGCTTTCTTTAAGGTCCAACTTCCACAATCATAGGTAGCTACAGTTTGTATTTGAAATAGCTCACCTGACCAACTACCTCCTTATACAACAAAGGTTTCGACAGACAAAAACATGGCTGCACTGTGGAAAACAGGGACCAAAGCCCTAAGGCCTTTGCAGGAATTCCACCCACTCATTGAAATATGTGGATATGTGGATTATAGGCGAGTCACGATTACAACACAGGATATGAAGGTCTTTGCCAAACCCATCAACACAGATCCATTATGTTCCCTCAGGAGGATGAGAAGAAAAACCTAGCCTGACCTAAAGTGACAGTACACAACGAGGGCAGGTCATGCCAACCCAATCTTATTTCATTCTTTGATAAAGTGAGTAAACTAGTAGACCAGGGAAACACAGTCAACATAGTATACTTATATTTCAGTAAGACATTTGACAAAATGGACCACAACCTACTCCTTGGTAAACTAGGAAAAGGTGGAATAGACAAAATCACCACCGGATGGATCTGTAGCTGGCTGACAAACCATACTCAACGAGTAGTCCTCAAGGGCACTACATCTACATGGAGAGAAGTAAGCAGTGGGGTACCACAAGGTTCCGACTTAGGCCCAGGAGTCTTCAACATCTCCATCAATGACTTAGATCAGGGAATTGAAGGGGAACTCATCAAATTTGCAGAAGACACCAAACTGGCAGGAGTAGCCAACACCCCAGAAGACAAGCTCAGGATCCAAAAAGATCTTGGCCAACTTGAACAATGGGCCCTATCCAACAAAATGAGTTTAAACGTGGAGAAAAGGAAAGTCTTACACTTAGGCAGGAAAAACCAAAGGCACAAATACAGATTGGGTGAGACTTGGCTTAAAAACAGGAACTGTGCGAGGGACCTTGGAGTCCTAGTGGACCATCACTTGACCATGAGCAGCAGCAGCAGCAGCCCGAAAGGCCAACACGGTGCTAGGCTGCATGAACAGAGGGAGAGGATCAAGATCAGCTGAAGTGTCAACACCGCCTTACAATGCCTTGGAAAGGCCACACTTGGAATAAGGCATCCAATTTTGGTCACCACGATGTAAAAAAGGTGTTCGCACTCTGGAAAGAGTAGAAAGAAGAGCAAGAAAGATGATTAGGGGGCTGGAGGCTAAAAAAATAAAATAAACGATTGCAGGACTAGATATATTGGGTGTGTCTCAAGTCTAACAAAAGAAGGACTAGACATGATATTCCAATATTTGAGGGGCTGCCTCAAAGAAGAGAAGGGGGTCAATTTATTCTCAAAAGCAGAATAAGGCAGGACAAGAAGCAACGGATAGAAACTCATCAAGGAGAGAAGCAACCTGGAACTGAGGAGAAATTTCCTGACAGTGAGACTAACTAACCAGTGGAACTCCTTGCCTCCAGAAGGTGTGGGTGCTCCATCACTGGAGGCTTTTAAGAAGAGATAGGAATGAAAGGTTACAGGGTCTCCTGCTTAAGCAGCAGATTGGACCAGAAGACCTCCAGGGTCCCTTCCATCTCCGTTATACTGTTATTCTTACTAGTATTGACCATCTGTACAGACAATGCTGCCCTCAGAGGGGTGGTTATTGACACCATCCTATGTCAACAGCCATCTTTTGCATCTTAGGATGAGGCAAGCATCTACATGCCATTATTTATAAGATGTTTATTGACTGTTAAGCATTATAAAGCTGCCCATGTTGCAACAGTGACTCTGGGCAAACTGTAAAGCAGAATTTTCAACCCTGGCAACTTTAAGATGTGTGGACCAACTCCCAAATTCCCCAGACAGCCTTTCTTTCTTTCTTTCTTTCTTTCTTTCTTTCTTTCTTTCTTTCTTTCTTTCTTTCTTTCTTTCTTTCTTTCTTTCTTTCTTTCTTTCTTTCTTTCTTTCTTCTTTCTTTCTTTCTTTCTTTCTTTCTTTCTTTCTTTCTTTCTTTCTCTTTCTTTCTTTCTTCTTTCTTCCTTCCTTCCTTTCTCTCTTTCTTTCTTTCTTCCTTCCTTCCTTCCTTCCTTCCTTCCTTCCTTCCTTCCTTCCTTCCTTCCTTCCTTCCTTCTTCTCATTCTCATCTCCTCCCTCCCTCCCCTCTTTCTTTCTTTCCTCCCTCCCTCCCTCCTTAACGCAAGAGGGGAAGAAGGGAGGGCGAGAGATTGGGAGCGCTGCCCGTGGCCGTGGCTTTCCCACGGGGGAGGAGCGGGAGGCGGGCCAGGGCGGGGACCGTCCCGGTAAAGTCCAAGCGCTCCCGGGCTGCGGGGCAAGGGAGCGGGGCCGGGCGGGCGAGCGGGCCATGGAGGCGGCGGCGGGGCTGGCGGCGGGCGCGGCGGGGCTGCTGGGGCTCTGCGCGCTGCTCTACTACAACTTGGCTTTGGCCACCCGGTGCCGGAACGCGGTCAGCCTGCGGGGCAAGACGGTTCTCATCACAGGTAGCTCCGGGGGCTGCTGCGCTCCCATCCCAGGCGGGGGGGGCGTCGAGGTTGGGGTGGGGGGCGCTGACATTAACGAAAGCGAGAAAGTCCGGCCAAAAAAGCCCCTTTGGAATAAAGCAGGTGAGACCCCAAAGGGGGGAGGGGAACCGGGAGGGTCCGCAGAGACCAGCCGTCCCCGGGGGCTGCCTCGCCCCTTGAGACCCCCCCCCTTCCCGAGGCCGAGAGGAGGGGACGGGGAAGAGCCGGGCAGTCGCCGGAGGGGCGCAGGGGAGAAAGTCCAGGGGTGGCCAGACTTCGGGAGGGCGAACAGATTAACAGAGCCGGAAGGGACCTTGGAGGTCTTCTAGTCCAACCCCCTGCTCAAGCAGGAGTCTCTTGACTGTCTTCTGTCTTCCTGAAAAGCTCCAGCGATGGAGCAGCCACAACATCTGGAGGCAAGGAGTTCCCCTGGTTAATTGTTCTCACTGTCAGGAAATTCCTCCTTAGTTCTAAGGTTGCTCCTCTCCTTGACGAGTTTCCATCCGTTGCTTCTTGTCCGGCCTTCCGGCTCTTTGGAGAACAAGTGAACCCCCCCTTTCTCTATGGCAGCCCCCCAGTGATTGGAAGAGTTCTCTCCTGTCAGTCCACGGCTGCCCTTTGCCTGGCTAGACAGATGGTGTTGCTGGCTGGCTGGGACAGGAGGCGGCTGGAAACCGGATTTTCAGGCTCTGCCCGACTCGCTTGGTGTGGAGACAGGAGTCCCTTTTCTTAATCTCTGCTTCCGCTCTGCCCCCCCCAAGCTCCATCCCCCCCCCCCAGCAGGATGGAGAGAAGCCGGGAGCGATGCAGAGAAGAAAGCAGGAGGCTTTGGGGGCAGTTCAGCCCTGCAGGAGAGACGGCGGAGCTGGGAAGGTTAGCAAGTAGGACGGCCCGTTCAGCGTTCCTGCAGAAGGACGCCAAGATGATTGAAACAATTCCTGATGCTAAGAGCGATTGCACCAGAAGCAGGAAAGTCTGGTCTCGTGCTGAAAGCAGCAGGACAGAGTTCGAGTCCTGCCTTAGGTGTCAAATCCGGGCTAGGCGGGGGACCAGAACTCACCGTCTCCTGGTGATGGGCCCAAAGTCGCCCATTGTGATCCTTCTTGTACTAAAGAAAATCAAGGTGAGGTTGGACTAGATGACCCACAAAGTCCCTTCCAAGTCTATTATTCTAGTTTTAAAGCTTTATAAAGCGGTACTAATACTTCATGTGATCTTGATTCTATGCCTCTGTTTATACAAGATTGTGTTAGCTTTTTTGGCTGCTGCTGCACACGGCTGGCTCACGGTCAAGCGATCGTCCACCAGGACCCCAAGGTCTTTCAGAGAACAAAAGCAGCCCTCAAAGCATAAAACAGGAGGAAAATTGCCATAACAGTTACAGAAGTGGCTTCCCAAAGCCTCCCTCCTAGGGCTGAGGAGAAAGATGACCAGCCCCAAATCATTCAGTGGAAGTAATCAAAAATAGTCAATCGATTTATTAATCAGTGGAACCACCTGCCTCCAGAAGTTGTGAATGCTCCAGCACTGGATGGTTTTAAGAAGAGACTGGACAGCCATTTGTCTGAAATGGTATAGGGTGTCCTGCCTGAGCAGGGGGTTGGACTAGATGACCTTCAAGGTCCCTCCCAACTCTAATCATCATCATCATCATCATCACCACCACCACCACCACCACTCAGCTGGTCCTCATGGCCAAAAGCAGGATTTGAACTCACAGTTCTCCATTCTTGTAACGTGTGGCCGTAACCATGAAACCAAATCGGTTCTCCATAAAGGTTTCCGTTGACTCCAAGGAAAAGGAAAAGAAATTGAGCAGACACAATAATCAGCAACTAATCACCACTTTTGCAGTAGCAAGGAGTGCCAAAGTCACATACTTTAACAGATGTTAAATAAAACTTCATAGGATTGTTCCTTTGACTAGAATGCCCTCAAATGCATTATTAAGGATAAATCCAGGCTAAAATAAAAGGAAAATCACTGAAGCATGACACACATACAAAAACAGAATATCAGGGTTGGATGGGACCTTAAAGGTCCTCTAGTCCAACCCCCTCCCTGAAGCAGGAAACTCTTCATTTTAGACAAATGGTTGTCCAGTTTCCTCTTAAAAACCTCCAATAATGACTCACCCACAACTTCTGGAGACAGTCATTCCACTGATTAATTATTCTCACAATCAGGAAATTTGACACCCCTCCATTAATGCATGATTGGCCTTCAAATTGTTTTGAAACGTGTGGGTAAAGTGACATCCTGCAGAGCCAGTGTTGGGAGACCTGCGCCATCTTCTGGTCTGACAGGAACATTGCATCCCATTTTTGAAATGCCTTTTTTATTATTATTACTAAACTTATTTGCCACCATCTCACTACAAAGTGGTCCTTTGAGAGACCTACTGGTGTGTGGTGATTGGTTTAGTGCGTGTATGGATGAGTGTGCACAGTGTAGTGCAAGAGGCTAAATTAGCCTACACACGTATAGAGCTGCTAAACATCGGGTTTGCAAGGCAGTCTGGAATTACCAGCGATTTTCAGCAGTCCCATAACATACTGAACTGCATAGCGAGGCCTCCAGGATCTCCATGGATTGTCTTCGGGCCAGGGAGAAGACGACGTAAGAGAAAGAGAAAGGAGCGAAAGCAAAAACATGGCTGCAGGGCTGGGAGACTGATTCGACTCAGAAAGCAGCCTCATAGACCAGCATTACCGAGTCTTCTTCTGAGCAATGCCAGATCCTTCGTCCATAAAATTGACGAATTACAGCTGCAGTTGGCAGCAAGCAGGCTTCTCCGTGAATGTTGTGTGATGGTTGTAACAGAGACCTGGCTACATCCAGATGTACCGAATGCAGCAGTGGAGCTGACAAGCCGAGTCATTCACCGCTCTGAGAGAGATAAAGGCTCCGGTAAGAGCAAAGGAGGAGGACTCTGTGTGTATATACATTGTGACTGGTGTGCCAACAGCAGATTAGTGTACACGTATTGCTCCCCAGATGTGGAACTGATGACTGTTATATGTAGGCTTTTTTATCTGCCTAGAGAAATTACTGTGGTAATTATTAAAGCTGTTTATATTCCACCTGATGCCAATGGCAAACTATTTGAGTTTCAACTTCATGATCTGGCCTTCTAAAGAGCAGCCAGGGTTTATCTCCCCTAGGACTGACTGGTTTGATCGCCTTGCAGTGCAAGGGACTCGCAAGAGTCTTCTCCGGCACCATAGTTCAAAGGCCTCAATTCTTTGGCGCTCAGCCTTTCTTATGGTCCAACTTTCACTGCCATACATTGCAACTGGGAAGACCATAGCCTTGACTATACGCACTTTTGTTGACAGGGTGATGTCTCTGCTTTTTAGTGTGCTGTCTAGATTTGCCATGGCTTTCCTCCCCAGGAGCAAGTGTCTTTTAATTTCTTGGCTGCAGTCCTCATCTGCGGTGATCTTGGAGCCCAGGAAAATAAAATCTGTCACTACTTCCATTTCTTCCCCATCTATTTGCCAGGAATTGAGAGGGCTGGATGCCATGATCTTGGTTTTCTTAATGTTTAGTTTCAACCCAACTTTTGCACTCTCCTTCTTCACCTGCAACAAGAGGCTCTTTAGTTCTTCTTCACTTTCTGCCATTAGAGTGGTATCGTCTGCATATCTTAGGTTGTTGATATTTCTCCCGGCAATCTTAATTCCAACTTTTGATTCATCTAGCCCTGCCTTTCTCATGATGTGCTCTGCATATAAGTTAAATAGGCAGGGCGACAGTATACAGCCTTGCCGGACTCCTTTCCCAATTTTGAACCAATCAGTGGTTCTGTGTCCAGTTCTCACTGTTGCTTCTTGGCCCACGTATAGGTTTCTCAAGAGACAAATAAGATGGTCTGGTACTCCCATCTCTTTAAGAACTTGCCACCATTTGTTGTGATCCATACAATCAAAGGCTTTAGCAGAGTCAATGAAGCAGAAGTAGATGTTTTTCTGGAACTCTCTAGCTTTCTCCATGATCCAGCGTATGTTGGCAATTTGATCTCTAGATCCTCTGCCTCTTCGAAAGCCTGCCTGTACTTTTGGTAGTTCTCGATCCAGATACTGCTGGAGTCTAGCTTGTAGGATTTTAAGCATAACTTTACTAGCATGTGAAATGAGTGCAATGGTGCGATAGTGTAAACATTCTTTGGCATTGCCTTTCTTTGGAATTGGAATGTAAACTGATCTTTTCCAATCCTGTGGCCACTGTTGAGTTTTCCAAATTTGCTGGCAAATTGAGTGTAGCACTTTTACTGCATCGTCTTTTAAGATTTTGGAAAGCTCAGCTGGAATACTGTCACCTCCACTAGCTTTGTTGTTGCTCAGCTTTCCTAAGGCCCTCTTCACTTCACATTCTAGGATGTCTTACTCGAGGTCAGTGACCACCTCATCGTGGTTATCAGGGACATTAAGCTTGTTCTTGTATAGTTCTTCTGTGTAATTTTGCTACCTCTTCTTAATCTCTTCTGCCTCTGTTAGGTTCCTGCCATTTTGGTCCTTTATCATGCCCATTTTTGCATGAAACTTTCCCTTCATCTCTCCAATTTTCTTGAAGAGATCTCTAGTCCTCCCTATTCTATTGTTTTCTTCTATTTCTTTGCACTGTTCATTTAAGAAGGCATTCTTATCTCTTCTAGCTATTCTCTGGAATTCAGCATTCAATTGGGTGTATCTTTCTTTTTCTCCCTTGCCTTTCGCTTCCCTCCTGTCCTCAGCTATTTGCAACACTTCCTCAGATAGCCATTTTGCTTTCTTGCATTTCTTTTCCTTTGGGATGTTTTTAGTTGCTACTTCTTGTACAATGTTGCGAACCTCCATCCAAAGTTCCTCAGGCACTCTGTCTGTCAGATATGATTCCTTAAATCTATTTGTCACCTCTACTGTATATTCGTCAGGGATATGATTTAGTTCATACCTGAGTGGCCTAGTGCTTTTCCCTACTTTCTTCAGTTTAAGGCTAAATTTGGCAACGAGAAGCTCATGGTCTGAACCACAGTCAGCTCCTGGTCTTGTTTTTACTGACTGGTCAGTACAATAAATATAAAATATTAAGTTAGGGTAAAACCATAATAAAATTTCCATAATATGGCGCTATGAAGTTGAAATGGGAGAGCTGTTATACAGGTAGTCCTTGATTTACAATAGTTAATTTAGTGACTGTTCAATGTTTGAAGGCACTTATGACCATTTTTCACACTTAACAACCATTAGAGCATGGTCATATGATCAAAATTCTGATGCTTGGCAACTCACTCACATTTATGACGGTCGCAGTATCCCGGTGTCATGCAATCCCCTTTTGAGACGTTCTGTCAAGCAAAAACAATGAGAAAGCCATGTTACCAATTAGCAACCATATTACCAATATAACAACCGCAGTGATTCATTTAACAACTGTGGCAAGAAAGGACATAAAATAGGGCAAAATTCACTTAAAAACTGTGTCACTTAGCGACAGAAATGTTGGACTCAATTGCAGTCATACTTAATAGGTGGACAATACAAAAAATGAGATAAAATATTAAAATAGGGTAAAACCATGTTAAACTTACCATAATATGGCACCATAGAGTCAGAGTGGGAGAGATGTTATTCCGACAGTTCATTTAGTAACTGTTCAAAGGTACAATGGCGCTGAAAAAAGTGACTTATGACCCTTTTTCACACTTATGACCATTGCATCACACCTGGGGTCATGTGATTAAAATTCAGACACTTGGCAACTGACTCATATTTATGACGGTTGCACCATCCTGGGGTCATGCAATCATCTTTTGTGACCTCTGACAAACAAAGTCAAGGGGGAAGCCAAATTCACTTAACAACTGTGTTATTAATTTAACAACTGTGGTGATTCACTTAACAACTGTGGCAAGAAATTGACCTAACAACTGTCTCCCTTAGCAACAGAAATGTTGGACTCAATTGTAGGTATAAGTCATGGACTACCTGTATATTTAATAGGTGGACAATACAAAAAATGAGTTAAAATATTAAAACAGGGTAAAACCATGTTAAAATCACCATAATATGGTGCCATAGAGTTGCAGTGGGATGTTATAATTCATGATCTAAGGAAGCTAAAATCCTTTAACTGCTTCTGGTGTGAATTGAAATTTCTTAATGAGACTTTCTTGGGCTATATGTGTTATTGTTTGTTCCTGTCAAGGAATTGTGCAGTGCGCACAACTGTAACTCTAACTATATAAATATAAATTATAACTATACATATAAATATAAGTACAAATATAAATATACCTGTCAGGAACACAGGAACATTGTGAGGTAAATCTTAACAGCACACAGAGGACACAGAAGAAAAAGGCGGGAAAGAAGGGAACCTCCCCCTCCGCACCCATGGCAACCAATCAGAGGGCAGATTGCCTCATGCAGGAGCCAGCACTCTCCAACCAATCAATTACACTGAATTCGAGATCCCAACTTTTCCGATGAACCCCGGTCGCCCTGCGGACCCCCAGCCATTCCCCACTTGAAGAGCTTTGCCTTCAATTCTGGCCAGTCCTGTCCGGGTTCTGTCCGGGGGGGCTCCATATTTTGGGGGGCAGCTGCATTCCTGAAAGTGCTTTTGTTGGATCTGCGTGATCGATTTGGTTCTGGTTAATAAAACTCATCCATTTTATCTGCCCTTCTTCATTCTTGACTGTAAGACTGTGGTATGTTATTATAGAATAACAGAGCTGGAAGGGACCTCGGAGGTTTTGTAGTCCAACCCCCTGGCTAAGCAGGAGACCCCAAACCATTTCAGACAAGTGACTGTCCAGTCTCTTCTTAAAAGCCTCCAGTGTTGGATCATTCACAACTTCTGGTGGCCAGCTGTTCCACTGGTCAATTGTTCTCACTGTCAGGAAATTCCTCCTTAGTTCCAGGTTGCTTCTCTCCTTGATTAGTTTCCATCCATTGCTTCTTGTCCTGCCCTCTGGTCCTTTGGAGAATAGCTTGACCCCCTCCTCTTCTTTGGGTAAGGCCCTTTGCGGCTACATAACACCCTTTATTAAGCAAATCACCGCACTTGTTTTATGAATCCAGGTTCCCCATTGATTTTGCTTGTGGGAATCCTCATGGGACAATCACAAAGAGGATGCAGCCACTGTGAGAAATAACGCTGGTTGCCAAGCACACGAATTCTGATCACATGGCCCCTGGGGATGCTGCGATGGTTGAAATTGTGAGGATTGGTCGTAAATCACTTTTCTCGGGCATTATTGTAATTTCGAATGGTTGCAAGTCGAGGACTGCCTGTATTGTTTTATTACACAACACCTGGAGTGATTGTCAGGAGGTGAACAGAGATACGTAGAAGGCGAGTAAACTGGGATCAGCCTTTGAAGCCGCACCCGATCCCGATTCTTCTCAGGATTCCTTCTGCTCCTGTTCCAGGAAAGCGGGAACTCGGAGGTGATCCTGATGATCCTGGATCTGGCCAACCTCAACTCCGTGCGAGCTTTTGCACAGACCTTCTTAAAATCGGAGCCCCGTCTGGACATCCTCATCAACAATGCCGGTGGGTGCCGAGCAGACCCCCCTCCGGCGTATCTGGGCGAGGAAGTGGGAATATTGTGGGGGTCTCCAGGATTTCTCTTCCTTCGGGGGTTTGGCCGTGACTTCAGAAGCAGCTCTCTCCTCTTTGTGGTTATTTGCTTTTGGTATCCCGCCTTTATTATTATTTTTACAAGTAACTCGAGGCGGTGAACAGATCCAGCATGCCTTCCTCCTCATGTAACACTGGGGTGGGGGCAGGAAGGAGCTGTTGCAACTTTGGAACTGGGTTGTAAATACATTTTGAATGATCACAAAGTAACGTTGTAAACTGAAGACTACCTGGAATTTGCTTACTTTTTTTGGCAGGGATCTTTAAGGACGGTCAAACCGCTGATGGCTTTGACCTGGCTTTCCAGGTCAACCACCTGGCCCACTTCCTGCTGACCCACCTGCTCCTGGATCGGCTGAAGCGCTGCACCCCCAGCCGGATTATAATTGTGACCTCGAGTATGCACTGTGCTGGGAAGATTGAGTTTCGGACCATCCACAAGCCGGCCGAGAGTCTGTGGCAGGCTCTAAAATCGTACTTCAACAGCAAACTAGCCAACATTCTCCACACGCGAGAGTTGGCCAACCAGCTGGAAGGAACCAACGTCACTTGCTATGCAGTTCATCCAGGTGAGTGGAAGTCCGGCTCCAAGAAGCGCAAGATGGAACCCCCGAATATCCTGCTGGGGCTCTGCCAAGCATTTCTCTGCCCCGGGGGCTCCCTCAACCCCCCCCCCTTTGCAGAACCACCCCGGGAGTTTCCTCCATTGGGTTCCACTGGGGAGGGAGACGTCTCCCACCCTCCCGGGTCCCAGAGCTAATAGAATCCTAAAATCTTAGAGTGGGACGGGGTTTTGGAGGTCTTCTAGACCAACCCACTGCCTAAAGCAAGGCTGAGGCTTTCCCCTTCCATTTCCACATCCTCTTCACTTTCCCTCCTCTTCCTTCCCCCTCCTCCCTCCCTCTTCCTCCTCGTCCTTTGCTCTTCCTCCTCTTTCTCCTCCTGTCATTCTCTTTCTGTTCCTCCGCCTCCCTCCCTCTCCTCCTATTCCTTCTCCCCTTTGCTTTCTCCTGCTTCTTTGCCTCCATTTACCTTTCCTCCTGCTCTTCCTCCTCCTGCTCCTCCCCCTTCCTCTTCCTCCTCCTTCCTCTCCTCTTCTTCCCCATTCACCTCCTCCTCCTCTTCCTCCTCTCCACAAGCCCCCCTCCCTTCTAGCACTGATGACGATCCCAGGTTGAGTCATGAAATGTCTGTGTCATTGCTCCAATAGATGAAATCAATTAAAAGAACTTCCAGGCAAAGATTTCTTCCTCAAAGCACATTTTATTCAGGAAAAAAGTATTGGCACTTACATAGTTGAACCCAAGACTGAAGTTCCCTCCCCCTGATACAATGTAACAAGTTGCAATTCCCACCACAGAAAGGCTGTCATAAATCACATTCACCAATTATTCTAAAATGCGGGCTCTCCTCCCAACTTCTCAACCCAAAACTTTATCTAACCTTGACCTTGTGTTCACACACAGCTGCAATTATTGTGGTAGCATTCCCCTCCTCCCCCCTTCTACATCTAAATATCTCAAGCATCAGGAAAAACACAGTCAAAGCAAAAGGTAAAATGGTTGCAGTTTCTTAATTGTCACAACGTTGACATCCTGCAAGAAAACAGCCAAACTCACAGTGGACCAAGGACCTCAGACTTCAACTCTGAGGTACAAATATTCTATCAGAACATTGTTATTTATTATTATTAGAATGTAGTAGTTGCCCCACTGCAATGACTTCGTGCATGCAAAGGAGCACACATGCTCACAAACACACACGCACACACACACACAGAGAGAGAGAGAGAGAGAGAGAGAGAGAGAGAGAGAGAGAAACCCTACTGGCATCCTCACCTACTCAGCTTGAGCTCTTGGTCTTCTGAGACATTTCCTATGTTGCCCAAAGGGTGCTAAGCGGCCCATGGTTCCTGGTGGGAAACGGGTACTGTGTGAAGGGTTTATTCAGGATCTCCCTCCCTCTGCCCCCCTTAGGTAATCTTCCATCCACTGCCTGTTCTCTCTTCCTTTGATTTCAGGACTTGTTAAAACCGAAGTTTTTCGCTCGTATCCCCGTTGGCTCTTCTGGTGGGTTTGGTTCATGAAGCTGTTCAGCCGAAATTGTGATTCTGGTGCCCAGACCACCATCTACTGTGCCACTGAGGAGGGCATTGAGTGGCTGAGCGGGCAGTATTTTGTGGACTGCCAGCCGAAGGTGCCCAGTCGACAGGCCCGCAATGACCAGCTGGCCAAGAAGCTCTGGGAATTCAGCGAGTGGCTGCTGGGACTGACCAGCTAAATTTGTCCACTTTAAATTTCCCCCCTTAATTTTTTCTGAGGTGAAGGTAGGAAAACACACGGAAAAGCACGCACAGAATAACAGCAAAGCACCTGGGCAATTGGCACAGGGGCCCCTCCTGGGCTGTGTGCTTTCTCCATGGCACTTCTCTGTCTCCATGGAAATGACTGCAACTCGAACGATCCCTCTGTTAAAGAGCAGGTTGTCCTCGACTTACGACCACAGTTGAGCTCAAAACCTCTGTTGTTAATTGAGACATTTGTTAAGTGAGGTTTGCCCCATTTTGCAAGCTTCCTTGCCTCAGTTGTTAAGTGAATCGCTGCGGTTGATAAGTTAGTAACAAGCTTGTTAAGCCTTGGCTTTGCTTGCCAGAAGGTCATCAAAGGGATCACATGACCTTGGGAAACAGCAACGGTCATAAAAGCAAGTCAGTTGCCAAGTGTCTGAATTTGGATCACGTGACCATGGGATGCTGCAATGGTTGTAAGTGTGGAAAAGGGTCACGAGTCACTTTTTTCTGGGCTGTCGTAACTCTGAACAGTCACTAAATGAAGTAAGTCAGGCACTGCTTGCACTGAAGTTTGCAGATGAGACAAGAGTCAGGGGTCTCGGACTTCCGGTTTGCCGAAAGCTGTAAATGGACGCCTGGAGGATGGCTCCCGTCTTCCACATCCAGATTCGCATCGCTGGGGGGTCCTAAAAGGACCGAAGAGTCGCCCTGGAGGGGTGTCCAGACAGAAGGGGCTTTTACAGAAACATGGGGGGGCAGCAACCCCCCCGTTAGTGCCTGCATTCCCTTTGTACCGGTGGATGAAAGACTGACCATAGGAATATGGCCAGCTCCTAGGCTGCAGACAGCCGAAGTCAAAGCTACCATCAGGCAACATTAAAGCAGAGTGGAAGAGACGAGGGTAAGATTCCTCTCTTGTACCTTAATCATCTTCTTTTCACCTAATTAAGCTGCTAAGTACTTTTCCCCCTGTGAAGAGGGAGGGGGAATTTAACCCTCCCTTCGGAAGGTGGCGAACAAATTCAGGGTTGTTTTTTTTTGAAACAAAGAACATTTAAGAAAGAAATAACAAAAGAAAAGAACTCTTAAAGTACTTGGGGGACACCCAGTGGCTAAATTTGAAATTGCAATTCTGACTTTCTCTTTAAAAAAAACACCAAGAAAATATTTAAGAAAATAAAATAAAGAGTAACCTTGAACATCAGATGTGAAAGCTTACAGTGGAAGAGTTTCAAAAACAAACTCTTGCTCTGTGGGAAATATCTTACCAAACTTATCAGCTCCTTTCTACAGCTGGCGATGAAATAAGAGCTTTTGGGAAAGAATTAGAAAGTATCTCGATGAAACAAACTCAAATTCAAACTGACTACAACTAATATTTTACTGGGACAGAACTTAATAGAAGAAATTGAACAATCAAATACACTGACAGAAGAATCAAATAGTCAACAAATACAGGTTTTTGAAGATGGTGATGGAGAAAATATGGAAGGAAGTTTATTTGAACCAGCACAATTGTACCAAGAGGTGAAAATAGTAAGATTTGGTGCTGTTGGAAGATTCTTTAATTCTTCAATGGTGGAGTCTGGAGGTCCACTTCAATTTCAAATAGTAATACAAGAATACTTTGATGACCCTGAGGCAAAGAAGCGTAAAATGGCATGGCAAGGAAGAAAGCAAGAATACGATTGAAGAAATATGAACATTTTTAGGAGGTCAAATAGATAATATTAAAATAGACAGGATGGTACTGGGACTACAAGAATGTTTTGATGAGTAGATAAAAATATTGATTAACTAATAAAATAAATAAATAAAAATAAAAAATAAAATACAAATGTATGAATATTAACATTGAAATATTGAGTTTTTCTAAAGGATATGGGTTAAGATGTATACATGCTAAAAATGATAGACTATAACTAATATGTTTGGATGCAGAGACATGAAGGATGTTTTGAATGTTAAAATGGAACAAATTTTGGTTAATTTTTAATATGTGGAAACTATAAATGAGAAATAAGAATATCCTCTTTTCTTTTTCTTTTTTCTTTCCTTTTTTCTGTTTTTCTGTTTTTCTGTTTTTTCTTTTTTCCCTCCTCCTTGTGATATGTATTTTAATGACTATTATTTTAAATATTCTATAATTGTTATAGATATGGAAATGAGATAAATGAGATAAATGAGAACTGGATTACACTACTAGATATTGAAGAAGAATTGTATCAAGGAAAAAGAGATTTTTTAGTGATATGAAATTGAGAAATCTCAAACGTTTTAATTTTAATACCAATGTAAAATTAAGCTAGAAAAAATAGATAAGGTGTTCGATGTTTTTAAGATGGAATGTTAAAATATGAAATATACTAAAAGATTGATGGATATATATTCAAAAAGTAAAATAAAATAAACTGTTAAATATTTGATGAATAGCAATAAGAAATATGTTAATCTAGATAAGAGATAGTATATATCGAAGAAAAAAAGAGAGGAAGTATTGGTTATAATAATGTGGAGATCTGTAATAATATGTACTTGTCTGAGATGGAAATATTGTAACTCGGATACCACGTTGCTTCTTAAAGATATTATTGTAAATGTTGGAAAACTAATAAAATATTATATAAAAAAAGAGTCGGGGGTCTCATTCGAGACGGTGATGAGTCTGCATACAGACAGGAGGTTGAGGAACGGGCCCTTTGGTGCAGCCTGAACAATATGGACTAGAATCCGCTGAAAATCGAAGAGATGATGGTAGATTTTAGGCAGAGCCTTCCTGTTCCGCCACCTCTGGCAACGTTAGACAAGGCGGGATCAACAGCCGATACCTTCAGGCTTCGGGGTTCTAGGAACTCCCAGGACCTGAAATGGGCACCTGACATTAGAGCCTCCACTAAAAAGGCATCACAAAGAATGTTTTTCCATGTCAGCTCAGGAAGTTCAGACTGCCCCAAGAGCTCTGGTTACAGGTAGCAGAATGACAGAGCTGGAAGGGGCCTCGGAGGTCGTCTAGTCCAACCCCCTGCTCAAGCAGGTGACCCTGGCCTGCACCATATCAGACAAAAGGGTGTCCAATCTCTTCTTAAAAACCTCCAGTGTTGGAGCACCCACAACTTCTGGGGTTCTACAGAGGAATAATGGGGTCCGTCATTCGTACTTCAATAGTTGTCTGCTTCGGTACAGCGACCAAACGGGACGGATACTTAGGAATGCAGGAAAAAAAGGTTGCAATCACCGTGCCTTCCATTGAAGACCTGCGTATTGAGCGGGTCAGAAGGAGGGCTGAGTAAATCTCTACACACCTGTCACATCCTGGACACAAACTGTTGCAACTCCTCCCCTCCGGATGACGCTACAGGATGTTGCGTGCCAAAACAACCAGACACAGGGAGAGTCTTTTCCCTCCTGCCATCACTCTGTTGAACAGCTAATCCTCACAATACTGTCTAAGGTTTGTGTGTATTTACCCATGTTGTACAACTGTACTATTATCCTTCTTATTGGTGGCATTATGATTATTATCACTCTGTTGTTTTGCACGTACGCTGAGAGCTTCTTCTACACCAGGGACACGTTTTCCTTCTGTGTCTCATCACGCTTGGCCAAATAAATTGTTCCATCTTCTTAAGACGAAAAGAGACGGTGGTGGAGTTTGGGGTAAACGAAAGCAGGCTTCTGACCACAAGTAGTCCTCGACTTGCAACCATTCATTTAGTGACAAAATTCACTTAACCATCCTCTTGCTTAACACGGGCAGCTTTAAAACTCCTATAAGTCAATAAACAACATCTTATAAATAGAACGTAGCCCCAGAAACCAACTATTACAGTACGAAAGGCCACTGCGAATCCCTTCACCCTTGTCTCAGGAAAGTCAAGCCGAAAAATAAAAAGCACCAGGGAAGATTTTTTTTCTCTCTCCCCTCTCTCTTCCTCCCCCCCCCCCCGCCCAGGGCAGTTAACAGCCTCGGGCAGACAGCCAAGAAACACGAAGTAAAAGATAAGCGTTAACCAGGAACAAATCAACAGAAAGCCTACATAAAAACCAACAACAGTGTTAACCCCAAACACACCAGGACTCATGACAAGACAGAAACAAAGACGACAAAAACTGCATCAACAAGTTATTCCCATCCTGGGCGATAGGAGGAATCAATCCTACTGAAAGGGGGCGGGGAAACCAAGCTAGGAAATTAAGAACAAACCCCTCACAAATCTCATCAAAACATGAAACAGGGAAGAGTATAAAGCAAGGGTGTCAAACTCAATTTCATGGAGGGCCGCATCAGCATTGCGGTTGCCCTCAAGGTGCCGGGTGGGTATGGCCAGGGTGCGTATGGCCTACTGGGTGGGCGTGGCCAGCTCTACATCGTTGGCTTCAAGGGTGCCTATGGGGGCCTGGGCAGGAGTGGGACAGATCTGGGGGTCTCTGGCAGGAGGAGGGTCTCTGGGCCAGGGCCAAGGCAGTGGGGGCCGTTCCCTCACTGTTTCCAGGATGGCTTCGCGGGCCGCATGAAACCACTTCGCGGGCCGGATCTGGCCCCCGGGCCTTGTGTTTGACATGTCTGGTATAAAGTGTACCACGCATGTAGTTGATTCTGACCAGCTAGTCCAGAAGTCATTGCCAAATCAGTTCTCTGTCCGGCTTCTTGAATAAAATCCACTTTCTGGCAGCTTGCTTCGCTTAGTGTCAACCGTTTTTATTCTTCTTTATCCTGAAGCTATTTTTTCCTCTTGAGTCCAAGTTACTCACTGTTTCTTTGTTCTACATCAATGAAATGCACATTCTCTTTTTTCTTGCCCATGTTATTTGTCCTACAACTGACATGATGCAGAAGAGGTTTGGGGTGTATTCTCAAATATTGTAACTGATATTGTATCCGAAAAGCAGTACAATGGGGGGAAAGGTTGAAAAGCCGCGCACTAGGGCACCTGTTACAGAGCTTAAACCAGAAAAACAATGCTGTGCTTTTTTCACCCTCCTCAGCCCCCTGGTTATCACTTCTGGCCATGTCATGTAGGCTTCATACGCTCCTTCCAGCAATTTGTCTATCATCACCTGAAGTCCCCTCCACCTGAAGGACCCTCCTTCCTTTAGTAGCATTGCCTACCTGATGCCCCTCCTCTGTTGTGAAAAAGACATCCAGCATGGCTTGGAGGTCTGCCCAGTTCGTGGACAGAACCAATTCAGAATATTTGTGCGGGGTGTCAGTGTAAGAACCCAATCGGTCCTCCCATGCAGAAAGATCAGATGTGGAGAAGGGAGTATGAAACAGGACCTCATCAGTGTCCCCCCTCCTAACAGCTACCTGCCCTGTGAGGGAGTAGATCCCCTCATGGGGTGGAGGAGCAGAAGCTAAAGCAGGAAAAGGCGGTGCCGTGGAAGGTCACCACGGCCCACAGTCTCTAAGCACCTGCTTATTCACATGTAAGGCCCAGAAAAACAAAAGAGCATATGAAGCATGCTGAGCATGATCCATGCCTCTTTAAGCACAATCTCCATGGTTTCAAAAACTCCCAAATTTATGGATTCCCCTGTGGGCCAAACAGTGGGTATGTCCTGGTGACAGAGGGCATTGTACTTAATCAGAGTTTCAATTTCGTATCCCAACAGGTTTTAAGCTTACCAAAGTTCCTTATGACACAGTCAAGGGGGCTGAGAACACATCCCTTCCTTTTATTCATTCTAACTGTCCTTTTATTCATTCTAACTGGTCTTTCTGGGCTGAGCCCATGTGTTCAAGTCACTCACACCACTTGCACAGCCTGTTGGGCCACAAGAGATCCACTGACCTTCAGCTAAGATCAGTATCATGCCTAGGCCTGGTCAACAGCGGGAAATGTATATATATAAAAGGAGCAACCACAAACCTTAAACCACACACCACTCACAACCCGTTGGAGCACGAGAGTACAAGATTAATGCCCCTTGCTTTCTAGGTGCCCCCAGCACCCCAAAAAAAGGGGGGCCTAGGTGCGGCTGGCGTAAACCCTTCCGCCCAGCTCTGGTCAATGGTGGGAAATAATTCAAGGAAACAGACACATGTTTACACATACACACACTCTCCCAAGCAAGCTGGTGCAACAAAGTAATGTATATCTGTGTGCTCTACCTTATCTTCAGCCCTCCTGAGTATGCAGGAACCAAGTAAAAGGCAACCAAAAAGAAGAAAAATCCTGGTTCCTGTTAACACCACAATGAAGAGTCAAGAAGGGGGGCACCTCCAGGAAATTGCGGAGCACGCTTCCCCTTTCCTGAGCCTCCCTAGGACCAACCAAGCGCCTCTCCTGCCTGGCTCGCCAAAAATGATATGCAGGTTCTGAGGTTTTGCTGGTAAAAAATACAGGAAGCCAGAAGTTGCCTTCAAGCTTTACGTTTTTATTCAACTGAACAAAAGACGGGCTCCTCTAAATGAGAGCAGCCCCGAAAGACAAGAAATCCTTGTATTTATTCTTTCTGGTTACATAAGCAAGCCATCCAGCAAAGCTGACACGCATACGATACAGATTTCACCCAGTAAATCTGGCATACTGTAGATAAGAGCAGGGCTTTTTTTCTCATGGAACGCTCAGAACGGCGTTCCAGCACCTTTAAAAAAAAGCTGCCTCTATTGGCTTTGGAAAGCCTATTGCAATCTTGGCTCTTTTTTATGACTGGTGGACTTCAACTCCCAGAAATCCTGAGCCAGCCACGCTGAGGGGAAAGAGAGAGGTTTCCAAGCTGAGCCATGCTGGCTCAGGAATTCTGGGAGTTGAAGACCTTGAGTCATAAAAGAGCCAGGTTTGCCTACTGTGCACTAAACGACATTAAAATTATTTACAAGGTTACTTTTTTAGGAACTAAACTTTTAGAATCTAAAACAGCTAATTCAAAAAAGCCAACAGAAAAGAACCTCACATTTTTCATCTGCTTCTGTCTTTTGGAAGGTAAAATTAGATAACAAAATAATCTATTTCCTATGTTAACATCTCTTCAATGAAATCAATAAATCAATAAGGAAAGAAATGAGAAACATTTTTCTCAATGTAATATGTCTAATTTAGCTGATGCTAGAAAAAAAATAGTATCTTTTGTAAATACTCTTGAAAACTATTTTGAATCTATAACCATCTATTACAACTAAACCACTTTAAATTAAGCAATTCTTAAGAATGAAATATTCTTAATTTGGACTTTACTTTTACTGTTTGGACTGTTGTGTGTTTTGAAAAATAGATTATTTAGAATCTAGTTATGTTGCACTTCAGTCTTTAAATAATTAACCTAGTATATACATAACAATATATGATGTTTTCCATGGTGAGCTTAACATCAATAACAACATTTATTAAAAGGCTAAAATAATTTCTGGTGGTATTATCTGTACATTTAAATTTTGTTTAGTCACAATCTTTCACTTTTTACATTTTGGGCAAGCAGTAGTCATGTATCCTAGCAAAAGATGTTACATATGTGCATAAGCATAGTCAGTAGCATATGCCTTTTTAAAAATATCAAACATGCAAAGAAACAAAAATAAGTCCAAAATATTTGTATTACATCCTGAAATGCCAACTTTGCAACCAATATTTCTCATCCATAACTATGGCATCCTAAGGATACCTGCATACATGCAAATGCTTCTCTGGGATCAGTAACGCAGCACAGATTGCTTTTTCCTTCCAGTAACATATACCTAAAAACCAGTTTATTGCATTTGGCAATTGTACTAAAAAAAATCTCATTGTCAACCAATATAGTTCATTTAATTTGAAATCAAGTGAAAAATTGATTTAAATTATTTTATTAAAACAAATTAATGGCAATTCTTTTATAAGAAGTTGCCTAAAACAAAATGAGTTTGACATGCCTGCTTTAGATAGCTGAATGCTCCAAAATAAATTCTAGACCAGGCCTGTACATGCAGCCTACCAAGCACCCTTTGACAGAGCACAGACTTTTAAAAATAATAATAATAAAATCACCACCACTGCCCTGAAAGTCATGTTGACTAGTGCCTCCGTAGCTTACCATGACCACTAACTCCAACACTGTAGATGCTCCTCTAGTCACCAAATCATTGATTAGCCCACCAGCATTCTTTTGCAGACCACAAAGATTTTTAATTTATCAGTGTGGGCCTTTCCCTTCTACAAGTTGCACAGATCTCTTCTAGATTTTCCTTTCCTTTCCGAGTTAACTCCTTGGTCTGTCATTGAGCAAGAATTGACTTTGTAGGGAAGTATATTATCATTTGATGTATATTTAACATATGTTCTACCTTTATTTACCGATTATATAATATTTGTATGCAATCCACATTGTGAGGTTTGGGGCAACTTACAATAGAAAAAATATATATTTAAAATCAGAAGATTAAAACATAAAAGCAGGCCTTTTTTCCCTCATAGAATGCCCAGAATGGCGTTCCGGCACCTTTTTTTGCACACACACAAAAAAGCTTTTGCACAAGCAATGCTACTCCCTCTATTGGATTTTGAAAGCCTATTGGCTTTCGAAAGCCAATAGGAATTGTTGCTGAGCACGCCAAAAGACCTGGCCGGCAAACGTTGCACCGGCAAGTTGTCTGCAGCGAAGGAGAGTTGGCAGGAACTTTGCATCCTTCCCTGCTGCCCAACTACACCATCCAAACTAGGTAAGTAAGAGAGGACAAGGAGTGGGAGGTGGATTCTGTGGAGTCTATGCGCACTCCTTCCTTGTGCTCACCCGTGTCAGACAGGCAAGTGGCCTACCCGGTGCTGGACCTCTGGCACCGTCACCTCGCCCTGTGCGCCTCACTGGCCGCCCTGCATTGTCCGGCCTGCATCGCCTCTGCCGCACGCCCCTCACGGCCCCGCCATATAGAGTGGGCCCTGCTGCTCCCACAGCACCAGCCGTGCTGGCTCCAGCCCTGGGGGGGGCAGCCCGCTGCCAACACCCCTCGCACCCTTGACTGCAGCAGTGCTGCCCCCCCCCACCCCCTCCTCCTGCACCTGCCAAGTTGAGAGTTCTGGCACCTTTTTTTTTTAAGAAAAAAAGCCCTGGATAAGAGAGCAGAAATAACAAACATGTTCCCTTTGGGTGTTTCCCTAAAGATACCGTATGTTCTTGGGAGGGTTAGGACATTGAGTATTTTCCTTGCTGGCCTTTCATGACCCTGCATCCAGGACTTTGCAAGAGCCCAAAGACAGTAGGGCCGTCTGCACATTCACAATTGATATTTCCTATCATGTCCCCTTATTCCGGGTCAACAACATGAAGTGTTAACACTGCTTTACAACGCCTTGGTAAGGCCACAATTGGAATAAGGTATCCAATTCCGGTCACCACCGTGTAAAAAAGAAGGCTAAAAATGAAGAACGATTGCAGGAATTGGGTATGTCTAGTCTAACAAAGGAAGGACTAGACAGGATAGCAGTCTTCCCATATTTCAGGGGCTGCCTCAAAGAAGAGGAGGGGGTCAATTTATTTTCAAAAAGAGCCTGAAGACAGAACCAGAAGCAACGGATGGAGACTAATCAAGGAGAGAAGCAGCCTGGAACCAAGGAAAAATTTCCTGACAGTGAGAAAAATTAACCAGTGGAACTCCTTGCCTCCAGAAGCTGTAAATGCATCACTTGAGGCTTTTAAGAAGAGATAGGAATGAAAGGATACAGGGTCTCCTGCTTAAGCAGCAGATTGGACTAGAAGACCTCCAGGGTCCCTTCCAACTCCGTTATACTGTTATTCTTACTATTATTACCATCTGTACAGACAATGCTGCCCTCAGAGTGGGGTTATTGATCCCAACCCTTGTCCCGGAAGACCCGTAACACCATCCTAAGTCAACAGCCATCTTTTGCATCTTAGGATGAGGCAAGCATCTATATGCCATTATTTATAAGATGTTTTATATATTGATAATGTAGGGACTGGAGGGACGCGGTGGCTCAGTGGGTTAGGACGCTGAGCTTGTCGATCGGAAGGTCGGCAGTTTGGCGGGTCGAATCCCAAGTGCCGCGTAACAGAGTGAGCGCCTGTTACTCGTCCCAGCTTCTGCCCACCTAGCAGTTCGAAAGCATGTAAAAATGCAAGTAGAAAAATAGGGACCACTACTGTGAAACAGCTTTCACAAGAGATCGATGGAACGTTAAGGTGCTTCCAAGTGAAATAGGCAGAATGCAGAGATGCAGTCATTATGAAGCTTTATTCATCGACAGGTTATATAAAAAGAGCTATATGGCATGGAAGCATCCATGCTTGTAAGATAGAGAAGATAGATAGAAAGAGAAGCAGAGCTAGAACAAAGAAGCAGCCCCTGGGCAGAGGTATTTATGGGGGGTCTCGGCCCCTCCCTAGCCATAAAACTCTCTCGCCAATGGGGCTGCTGCAGGGGAGCAAAGAAGCCTCTTTGCTCCATCTGATGACCTATTTGGGGAACTGCCATGGCTGGCACAAAACATGTAACAATTCCCCTTCTTGCCAGCCAATGACAGGGACCAGTGAATGTGTGTGAGGGGCAAGCAGGTGTCATAGACATGTATAAAAACATTCAGAAGACCAAACACAAACGCTTACACAGAAGGTTGTGCCGGTCAATGGGAACAGGTTTGGTGAACAGATCAGCTATCTGGTCAACTGTATTACAGTGCTCTACACGTATAAAACCCTCTTTGGCAAGCTGTCTGACATTTTTATAGCGTATGTCTATGTGGCGAGATCTAGAGCCTACTGCATAAGCCTCCGAGATTGCAATGGCGGCTGTGTTGTCCTCTAGAATTTGGATGGGCAGAGGAGGAGCTGCCCAGATGCTCGTTATCAGATCATTGAACCAAGTCAAATCATTGGCCGTGTCTGACAGGCTGGCAAATTCAGCCTCGGCCGTGGAGCAAGAAACAAATTTTTGCTGCCTAACATGCCAATGTATTGGGCAGCCATTTAGCAATATGAGGAAACCAGAAGTGCTCCGTCTACTTTTGGAGTCGCCGGCCCAGTCTGCGTCTGAGTAAGCGGAGAGCTGGGTCGTCTTCCCCTTCTCTGGTTCCAGCACAAGGAGGGCATCGGTCGTGCCCCTGAGGTACCTAAGTACCCTCTTAACAGCAGTCCAGTGGAATTCCTTTGGGTGTTCCACATGCCTGGACAATAGATTTACAGCTAAAGCTATGTCAGGCCTGCTCCAATTGCTGATATATAGCAAGGAGCCGATCACAGATCTGTAAAGCGTATTATCTGTGAACTCAGGACCGTCCTTATGAGTGTGGTTGTAAAAGTCGCATTGCATTGGGCTATGCGTGGGATTAGATTCTGCCATTTTGCATTTGGCCAATAACTCCTCTATCTTTTCTTTTTGAGATAGAGCGAACCCCCCCTTAGTGGCCAAAATATGCACACCCAAGTACTTGTCAACCCGCCCCAAAGATTTCAAAGTGAACTTTTCTTCCAGGGCCTTGGCAAATTCATCACACCCTTCCTTGTCGGGTCCTACATATAGTAGGTCATCCACATAAACTAACACCCTTTCTGTGGTACCCTTTGAGTTGCGTGTGAAAACACATTCATCTGCACGGGATGCAGTGAAACCAACTCGTTCTAAACTTTTTCTAAGGCAGTCATACCATAGTTTCCCTGACTGCTTGAGACCATATAACCCTTTGTGGAGTAACCATGTATTTTCCCCTTCTTGCTGGTAGCCAGGAGGGGCCTTCACGTAGATCTGCCGGTCCAATTTGGCATGGAGGTAAGCGGTCTGGATGTCGAATTGGAAGACTTCCTCCCCCAGAGCGGCTGCAGTCACGAGGGCGGTCTTGACGCTCTCTGCCCGGACGGTTGGAGAGTATGTCTCCCCATAGTCTTCCATATAGCGTTGGGCGAATCCCTGAGCTACCAAACGGGCCTTATACAGGTAGAGGCCATTGGCAAGTGGTTTTGCCTTGTAAACCCACCTTGTGCCAATGACTTTCCTCTCCTTTGGTGGTTGCTGGGGGGTGAAGACTTTGAGTTGTTTTAAGCTCTGCATTTCCTTCTCCATCGCGAGCTGCCATTTCTCCTGTTCTTCGATGGGCAGCTCCTGGATGTCGGAGAAGGACGCGATGTGCCCAATGTCAATTCTCTTTGGCGGAATGCCTTTGTTGGACCGCTTTGACCTCCTTACCTTCTGCCACTCACCGCCTTTTTCTTCCGTGGGTTTCTGAGGCGTTGCTGGGGAACTGGACGGCTCATCCTCCCCATCTGAACCAGGTGGGATGACATCTTCGTCTTGTTCCACACTTTCGTCGGTGGCAGGGTATGTGGACGTCTCAGGTGATGTAGTCGGTGTGCCCTTGCTGGGACGGTTGATATATGGGCTCAGATCATTGGAGTGTATCTGGGCCCAATTGGAGTCCTCTTCGAAGGAGGCAGATTGAGAAGTCACAATCCTGCCCCCTTCTCCCAGGAAACGGTAGGCCTTGGAGCCAGGAGCGTAGCCCAAGAACCTCAGTCTCTGGGAGACAGATCTCCCCTTCTTCCGCAACTGCTTGGGGATGTGAACCCATGCATAGGACCCAAAAACACGTAAATGTCCCAGATTTGGTTTCCTACCATGAACTAGGAGTCTGGTTCACAACACTGCTCCAAGTGCGGTTTAAGGTATAATTGGCGTATTTTACCGCTTCTGCCCAGTATGATTCTGCGACCCCTGCGTCTGCAATCAGACTACGCATCATAGTTTGTAGGACTCCATTTCTTTTCTCTGCCACACCATTCTGAGCGGGGGTGAAAGGCGCGGTAAGAAAATGGCGGATGCCCTTACGCTTTACCCAGTCCTGGAATTTTCGGGACAGGAACTCAGCCCCGCGGTCGCTCTGCAGTTGTGCAATCTTGGTTTTATACTGGGTCTCTACAAAGTTGTAGAGTGATTTTATGGCGTCAAAGGCTTCAGATTTTTCTGTGAGGATATACACGTGGCCGTACCGTGAAAAATCATCAACTGCAGTGAGAAAATACTGACTTTTCCCTAGGGATGGTGTGAAAGGCCCGACCAAATCAACATGGACTAGTTGATATGGGAATTGGGTCTTACGCAGTGATGTTTTTGGAATAGGCGCAGCCTTCCTCTTTGACTTCTTACAGATTGCACAGTCCAGGAATACCTCACAATCTTTGAGCTGGACTCCCTCAGCAAACTCTCCCATCTTTTTAACCACAGGGAAGCTTGCATGACCTAATCTTCGGTGCAAAATATGGGCACACTTATCGTGGAGTGGCTTCCCGACTGACACCCTCTTAGCTTTGGTTGCCTTGAGCGGTGCTTCAGGTGACAGCTGAGGTTGGGATTTCTTATCCACACTGCCTTGCTGTGGGGGCTTGGATGCAACCGCTTCACCTTTGCGGTCGTTAAGCAGCCTTGGGGTTGTCTGTGAGGCCCCTTCTAAGGGGGAGAAATATGGCAAATCATCTATGATGGCTATATTTCCAATGACCCTCTGGTCCCGGGTGACATGACCTCCCCCTTTGCGAAATAAAACTTCCACCCCGTCATCGTCGCATAACTTGATAATGCTCAACAGGTTGTTGGCAATAGAGGGCGCGTGTAAGACACCTTCAACTTTTCCAAGCCCGGGTAGAGAAACCGTGCCCTCCCCAATAACTAAAGCTTTATCACCGTTGGCCACCTTGACAGATGATTTAATTTTCTTTACCCTTTTAAAACCTTGACTCATATTGGTAATGTGAGAAGAAGCTCCAGAGTCCAGTAACCATAAGTCAGTGGAGCTATCGGCTCTTGTGGTGGGGGCACAGGTAGACACAAGATTGTTAGTACTTTTGGCCCCGCCACGGCCCCTTCCTTGTCCCTTGCCCCTACCTTGATTGGGACCACGCTTGGGGCCTTGTTGAAAATGGGGGCAGTCCTTCTTGAGGTGCCCCTCAGAGCCACAGGTGAAACACTTGAGTAGAGCATTAACCCGCTCTGAGTTGCGGTGTCGTGTGCTGGCTGGCTGGCTGGTGACTCTGTTGTATTCTCCCGTATGTCTACGTCTGCTATCTTCGTCAATGAGTCTGCCCTCGAGGTAGGACAGAGGCATGGGTCCATCCCTGCCCCCTTCCAGGGAAATAATAAAATTGTTCCAACTTTTGTCCAGGGAAGCCACGATAACTGCGACCAAGTTCTCTTCAGGTATTCGGTAATTTTTGGACATTAGTTGCGCCCTGAGGGATTTTAATTTTCCAAGATGTTCTGCCATGCTGGCCCCAAACCTGAGTCTTGTGTTGTAAAACTCAGTTGTGAGTCTGGTGAGAGAACCCATGCTCTTGCTGTTGAATAAATTGTACAATAAGCGCCAAACTGCGCAAGCTGTGAGTCCATCTGGAATGCTAGGGAACAAATTATCATCGATGGAACCCATCAGAGTAGAAAAAGTCTGTCTATGAAGCCACTCTTCTCGTGAGCTCCACGGGAAAGGTGGTGGGTTCATGGCCATTTCAAGAATCCCATCCTTTAATAGACATACCTGCAAATTTCTATTCCAACTGTGGTAGTTTTCACCCCCAATTTTCAGTTTTTCAAAGTTGGGATGCAACGTGGACGCAGCCAGAAACGTATTATCCCATTCCTGGAGCATCTGGGAGGTTGGCATTGAAAAAAATGGTAAAGGTACCCCTCTAGTGGGCGTTGGTGGTATATTTCTCTGATTTTCAGATGGCCCCCCTTCTGGTTTAAAAAGCCCGTACTGGGCATGTCCAGAAAACATGTGATCAGGGGGTGGGCGGAGCCCAAGATTGCCGGCCGGCACTTGGTTTTGAAAATGCTCTGGAAATCCTTCCTGGAGCCCCCCCGGCCCTGGATTGCCTTGAGAAGCCCATCGCTGTTCCTGAAGACCTTGGGGATGGCTAAAGCCGATGCTGGAGGAGGGGGCCAAGCCCCCCCCCGAAGGCCAAGTAAGGAGAGCGCCTGGGCGGGGGCGAAAGGAAGGCTGGGGGCCCCGGAGAGAGGGTCGGGGGCCTTGGAGGGTAATGAGCAGTCTTATTGCCATCATAGGTCATGAGGGTTTCTGCTGGAGAGAGCCCAGGAGTTTGCATGTTGCTATGGCTGGATGCCAGGGATTGCTGGGCCTCCAGACTTAGTTGAGGCCTTTCTTTGTTAGAAAATGTGGGCGCACAGGGGGCCGCCATCTTGTTTCCTGTGCCGGGCCATGCGGTCTCCCTGGGCGCAGCCATCTTGTTTCCTGTTGCCCCAGGAAGCTGTAGGTCACAGTTAGGCAGGGGATTTCGCGCCGAAAGCCCTGGGGTCCCGGGGTTACTCAGGGTGGCAGGCGCCATATTGAGGAGCCTCGTGGTGGCTGAGGGGGGGCTTACCCGGCATCCATAGTCCTTCTGCACTGATGTCCTTCGTGGAGAGGCTTGTGGGGTCTCCTGTACTTCAAGGAGTTTTAGAAGCAGTTCCTTGCATTCCAGTGTAGACATTTGATCCACGCGTTGCTTGCGTTGGGCCCGGAGCACTTCTGCTGCATCTTGACAGTCTTGGGTGGACTGTAAAACTTCCAAGCTTCCCTCTGTGGCGTGCAGAAGGAAGCCATCTGTGCTCTCACCTGGAGCGGGGCTTGCTTCAGGGGCTAGAGCTGTTGATCTTGATTGAAGACTCCTGGTCACAATCTGCGATTTCCGGCCATCCATTTCAGTTTCAAATCTAAGCATTAGCTGCAGGCTTTGGAAGCATTCCCTTTAACCATCCTCTGCTACCAACTTGTGAAACAGCTTTCACAAGAGATCGATGGAACGTTAAGGTGCTTCCAAGTGAAATAGGCAGAATGCAGAGATGCAGTCATTATGAAGCTTTATTCATCGACAGGTTATATAAAAAGAGCTATATGGCATGGAAGCATCCATGCTTGTAAGATAGAGAAGATAGATAGAAAGAGAAGCAGAGCTAGAACAAAGAAGCAGCCCCTGGGCAGAGGTATTTATGGGGGGTCTCGGCCCCTCCCTAGCCATAAAACTCTCTCGCCAATGGGGCTGCTGCAGGGGAGCAAAGAAGCCTCTTTGCTCCATCTGATGACCTATTTGGGGAACTGCCATGGCTGGCACAAAACATGTAACAACTACGGTGGGAAGGTAACAGCGTTCCGTGCGCCTTTGGCGTCTAGTCATGCCGGCCACATGACCACGGAGATGTCCTCGGACAAGCGCTGGCTCTTCGGCTATGAAACGGAGATGAGCACCGGCCCCTAGAGTCGGAAACGACTAGCACACATGTGCGGGGGAACCTTTACCTTTACCTAATGTAGGGACGCGGTGGCTCAGTGGGTTAGGACGCTGAGCTTGTCGATCAGAAGGTCGGCAGTTTGGCGGGTCAAATCCCGAGTGCCGTGAAGCAGAGTGAGCGCTTGTTACTCGTCCCAGCTTCTGCCAACCTAGCAGTTCGAAAGCACGTAAAAATGCAAGTAAAAAAATAGGGACCACTACAGTGGGAATGTTAGATGTTTAGTGCCAGCCATGGCAGTTACCCAAAAGGGTCATCAGATGGAGGCAAAGAGGCTTCTTTGCTTCCACTGATGAGTCAGGGGTCCCAGACCCCTACATCCCCATTGGTGAGAGAGTTTTATGGTTAGGGAGGGGCTGAGACCCCCCATAAATACCTCTGCTCAAAGGGGCTGCTCCTTCTTCAGTTTTGTTCTTCTTCTGTTCCAGTTATGCTATGCTAGCTTGCTTTCTTTTCTTTTGTTCTCTCTCACATGCAGGCATGAATGCCTTCATGCCAAGTAATTCTTTCTCTTTAATCTATCATTGAATAAAACTTCATATGATTGCATCTCTGCGTGATGCCTTTTACTTGGAAGCACCTTAACGATCCATCGACCTCGTGAGACCATCTCACAAGTTGGTAGCCAGAGGATGGTTTAAGGGAACGCTTCCAAGCCAGCGGCTACTACAAGATGTCTGGAAGATCCAGCACAAATCCATTTAAAACGAATGGCAGGAGGTCTCCGGTGGTGACCAGGAGTCTTCAATCAAAGACAGCATCCCTGCCTACAGCCCCTGAAGCAAACTCCGCTCCAGGTGAGAGCACAGATGACCTCCATTCTCTCAGAGGATCCAGCAGAGCATCTGGGACTCCTTCGCATGCCTCTCTACAACTGAACGCCACAGAGGGAAGCATGGAAGGCTTGCAGACTGCCCAAGACTGCTCAGATGCTGCAGAAACAGACCTGGCTCAAGCCAAACGCCGCGTGAGCAAGATGACTGCACAGGAACGTGAAGAGCTGCTTCTAAAATTCCTTACAACACAAAAGACTCCTCAAGCCTCTCCACGGGGGACCCCAGCGCAGGAAGCCGTGCAGGAAGCCTCTGAACACCTGGTGAGTCTTTCCCAAGCGACCACGAGGCCCCCTAATATGGCGCCCGCCACCCTGAGTGACCCCGGGACCCCAGGGCTTTTGGCGCAAAATTCCCCACCAAACTGTGAGCTACAGCTTCCTGGGGCAACCGGAAACAAGATGGCCTGGCACAGGAAACAAGATGGCGGCCCCCAGTAACCCCACATGGTCTAATAAAGACAGGCCTCAATTAAGCCTGGAGGCCCAGCAATCCCTGGCATCCAGCCGATACAGCATGCAAACTCCTGGGTCCTCCCCACCACAAAGCCTAAAGTCCTAGGATGGCAATAAAGACTGTCCAGCCGAGGCTGATACAGCAGGGCTTGAAACAGCCATCCAGGTCCTGGTTGCAACCCTGGAGGCCAAAAGGACAGCAGCTCTAACATTGGGGATGGCCAGCCCCCCTCCAAGGCCTCCTACCCTCTCCCCAGGGCCTAACTGCCGGGAGGGGTCCAGCCTGGAACCTCCCAACTATCAACCCCCGCGGCCTCCCACCTTCTCTTCAGGTCTTCAGGACCAGCGATGGGCTTCTCAAGGCAAATCAGGCAATCCAGGCAATCCATGTGCCATCCAGCCTCCATCCTGCCGGGAGGCATCTTGCAATCCTCAGGAAGGATCTTTGGAGCTCCTGCCAGCTGGCAAATCTGGGCTCCGCCCCCCCCTATGCCTCATGGGAAGAGAAGAATCCCGAGCATGCCCAGACGGATTTACCAAATAATCAAGGAAAAATTCCCCCCACGACCACTAGAGGGATACCTTTACCTTTTATCTCAATGGACACCTCTCAGATGTTTGAAAGTGCAACTGACAAGAATTCTTTTTCCCCAACATCTAATCTTCCGAATGACTTTAAAAAACTGCAACTTGGGGGGGAGAATTACAACAGTTGGAATGGAGATGTGCAGGTATGTCTATTAAAAGATGGGACTCTAGAAATGGTTCAGAAACCTCCTCCTCTTCCCTGGGGACCCAGAGAAGAGTGGCGTCACAGGCAAGCTTATACGACTCTGCTGAGTTCACTGGATAGCAACTTGTTCTCCAGCATTCCAGCAGGACTCACAGCTGGTGAAGTTTGGCAGTTATTATACAATTTATTCAACAGCGACACCATTGGTTCGATCACCAGACTCACAACTGAGTTTTACACTACCAGACTGAAGTTTGGTGCCAGCATGCCTGAACATCTTGGGAGATTGAAGGCACTCAGGGCAGAACTGATGTCCAGAGATTACCCTGTAACTGATGCGAACATGGTCGCTGTCATTCTGGCTTCCCTGGACAGGAGTTGGAGCAATTTCATTGTTTCACTGGAAGGGGCCAGGAGGGAAGCCATAACACTGTCCTACCTCACAGGGAGACTCATCGAAGAAGATAGGAGGAGAAGAGATGCAGGAGAATACGCCAGAGTCACCACTCAGCAAGTCAGAAGGGGGTGCCACAACTCAGAGCAAATTAATGCTCTATGACTGTCTTAGAAAAAGTTTAGAACGAGTTGGTTTCACTGCATCCCATGCAGATGAATGTGTCTTCACACGCAACTCCAAGGGTACCACAGAACGGGTGTTAGTTTATGTGGACGACCTATTATATGTAGGGCCTGACAAGGAAGGGTGTGATGAATTTGCCAAGGCCCTGGAAGAAAAGTTTACTCTGAAGTCTTTGGGGCGGGTTGACAAGTACTTGGGTGTGCACATTTTGGCCACTAAGGGGGGGTTCGCTCTATCTCAAAAAGAAAAGACAGAGGAGTTATTGGCCAAATGCAAAATGGCAGAATCTAACCCAACACATAGCCCAATGCAAAGTGACTTTTACAACCACACTCACAAGGACGGTCCTGAGTTCGCAGATAATAAGCTTTACAGATCTGTGATTGGCTCCTTGCTATACATCAGCAATTGGAGCAGGCCTGACATAGCTTTAGCTGTGAATCTATTGTCCAGGCACGTGGAACACCCAAAGGAATTCCACTGGACTGCTGTTAAAAGGGTACTTAGATACCTTAGGGGCACGGCTGATGCCCTCCTTGTCCTGGAACCAGAGAAAGGGAAGACGGCCCAGCTCTCCGCTTACTCAGACGCAGACTGGGCTGGCGACACCAAAAGTAGACGGAGCACCTCTAGTTTCCTCATATTGCTAAATGGCTGCCCTATTCATTGGCATGTTAGGCAGCAAAAATTTATTTCTTGCTCCACGGCTGAGGCTGAATATGCCAGCCTGTCAGACACGGCCAATGATTTGATTTGGTTCAATGATCTGATAACAAGCATCTGGGCATCTCCTCCTCTGCCCATCCAAATTCAAGAGGCTAACACAGCCGCAATTGCAATCTCGGGGGCTTATGTAGTAGGATCTAGGTCTCGCCACATAGACATACGCTATAAAAATGTCAGGCAGCTTGCCAAAGAGGGTTTTATACATGTTGAGCATTGTCACACAACTGACCAGATAGCTGATCTGTTCACCAAACCTGTTCCCATTGACCGGCACAACCTTCTGTGTAAGCGTTTGTGTTTGGTCTTCTGAATGTTTTTATACATGTCTATGACACCTGCTCGCCCCCTCACACACATTCACTGGTCCCTGTCATTGGCTGGCAAGAAGGGGAATTGTTAGATGTTTAGTGCCAGCCATGGCAGTTACCCAAAAGGGTCATCAGATGGAGGCAAAGAGGCTTCTTTGCTTCCACTGATGAGTCAGGGGTCCCAGACCCCTACCTCCCCATTGGTGAGAGAGTTTTATGGTTAGGGAGGGGCTGAGACCCCCCATAAATACCTCTGCTCAAAGGGGCTGCTCCTTCTTCAGTTTTGTTCTTCTTCTGTTCCAGTTATGCTATGCTAGCTTGCTTTCTTTTCTTTTGTTCTCTCTCACATGCAGGCATGAATGCCTTCATGCCAAGTAATTCTTTCTCTTTAATCTATCATTGAATAAAACTTCATATGATTGCATCTCTGCGTGATGCCTTTTACTTGGAAGCACCTTAACGATCCATCTACCTCGTGAGACCATCTCACAGGGAAGGTAACAGCGTTCCGTGCGCCTTTGGCATCTAGTCATGCCGGCCACATGACCGCGGAGACATCCTCGGACAAGCACTGGCTCTTCGGCTTTGAAACAGAGATGAGCACCGGCCCCTAGAGTCAGAAACAACTAGCATGCATGTGCGGGGAAACCTTTACCTTTTTACAAAGATGAGAGGGTAAACTATTTTCCAGAGCACCAAAGGCAAGATAAGAAACAATGGATGGAAATTAAGGAGAGAAGCAACCTAGAACTAAGGAAAAATTTCCTGATGGCGAGAGCAATCAACCAGTGGATTGGCTTACCTTCAGAAGGGGTGGGTGCTCCATCACTGGAGGCTTTCAGAAAGACACTGGACAACCATTTCTCTGAAATGATACGGAATCTCCTGCTTGGACAGGGGGTTGGACTAGAAAACCTCCAAGATCCCTTCCAACTCTGTTATTGTGTTATAGACTGTTGGTACTTCTATGGGCCACGTCTCTCCTCGTCCTCCAATCTTGCACTACTTCTTTGAGTTGTTCTCTGCTCGGGCCGGTGTCAGCTTTGATGGTGTCCAGTCACCGTGTTCTTTCACGGCCTAGTTTCCTTTTACCACTGACTCTCCAAGGCATAATTGTTTCTCCACTGAATTCCCCCGTGGGACACGGCCACAATCAGTGAGACACGGTTTGGGGGATTTTGCCTTCCAGTGACATGTCTGGTGTCATGTGCTCCAGCACTTGCTTGTTGGTCACCTTTGCTGTCCAAGGGATACGCAGGAGCTGCTCTCATTTAGAGAAGCACGTCTCTTGATCAGCTTAATAAAAACGTAAAGCTTGAAGGCAACTTCTGGTTTCCTGTATTTTTACCAGCAAAAGCTCAGAACCTGCATATCATTTTTTTGCAGGAATTCCACCCACCCATTGAAATAGTTATGTGGATTATAGGCGAGTCACGATTACAACACAGAATATGAAAGTCTTCACCAAATCTTTCAACCCAGGTACATTATGTTGTGCCAGGAGCATGAGAAGGAAAACCTAGCCTGACCTAAAGTGACAATACACAACGAAGGAAGATCATGCCAAACCAATATTGCCTCATTCTTCGATAAAGTGACTAAACTAGTAGACCAGTGAAATGCAGTCGACATAGTATACTTATATTTCAGTAAGGCATTTGACAAAATGGACCACAACCTACTCCTTGGTAAACTAGGAAAAGGTGGAATAGACAAAATCACCACCGGATGGATCTGTAGCTGGCTGACAAACCGTACTCAACGAGTAGTCCTCAAAGGCACTACATCCACACGGAGAGAAGTAAGCAGTGGGGTGCCACAAGGCTCCGACTTAGGCCCAGGAGTCTTCAACATCCCACAAAGTCCCTTCCAACTCTGTTATTCTAGTTCTGAAGCTTTATAAAGCGGTACTAATACTTCATGTGATCGCGATTCTATGCCTCTGTTTATACAGGCCAGGATTGCGTTAGCTTTTTTGGCTGCTGCTGCACACGGCTGGCTCAGGGTCAAGCGATCGTCCACCGGGACCCCGAGGTCCCTCTCACAGCAGCTGTTTTTGAGCCCAATCTGTCCTTGTGCCTTTGGTTTTCCCTACCTAGGTGTAAAATCTTGCTTTTCTCCACATGAAATTTCGTTTTGTTGGTAGGGCCCAAACGATTGCCTCTCCCTCTCCTGCGCCATCAAACCTGGCAGCGTAAAAATACCCTAGTTTATACTAAACTTTTGCTTTCAGAGAACAAAAGCAGCCCTCAAAGCATAAAACAGGAGGAAAATTGCCATAACAGTTACAGAAGTGGCTTCCCAAAGCCTCCCTCCTAGGGCTGAGGAGAAAAATGACCAGCCCCAAACCATTCAGTGGAAGTAATCAAAAATAGTCAATCGATTTATTAATCAGTGGAACAACCTGCCTCCAGAAGTTGTGAATGCTCCGGCACTGGATGGTTTTAAGAAGAGACTGGACAGCCACTTGTCTGAAATGGTATAGGGCAGGGGTGTCAAACTCAATTTCATTGAGGGCCGCATCAGCATTGCGGTTGCCCTCAGGGGGCCGGGTGGGCATGGCCTACTGGGTGGGCGTGGCCAGCTCTACATCGTTCGCATCAAGGGTGCCTATGGGGACCTGGGCAGGAGTGGGACAGATCTGAGGGTCTCTGGCAGAAGGAGGGTCTCTGGGCCAGGGCCAAGGCAGTGGGGGCCGTTCCCTCACTGTTTCCAGGATGGCTTCGCGGGCCACATGAAACCACTTTGTGGGCCGGATCTGGCCCCCGGGCCTTGTGTTTGACATGTCTGGTATAGGGTGTCCTGCCTGAGCAGGGGGTTGGACTAGATGACCTTCAAGGTCCCTCCCAACTCTAATCATCATCATCATCACCACCACCACCACCACCACTCAGCTGGTCCTCATGGCCAAAAGCAGGATTTGAACTCACAGTTCTCCATTCTTGTAACGTGTGGCCGTAACCATGAAACCAAATCGGTTCTCCATAAAGGTTTCCGTTGACTCCAAGGAAAAGGAAAAGAAATTGAGCAGACACAATAATCAGCAACTAATCACCACTTTTGCAGTAGCAAGGAGTGCCAAAGTCACATACTTTAACAGATGTTAAATAAAACTTCATAGGATTGTTCCTTTGACTAGAATGCCCTCAAATGCATTATTAAGGATAAATCCAGGCTAAAATAAAAGGAAAATCACTGAAGCATGACACACATACAAAAACAGAATATCAGGGTTGGATGGGACCTTAAAGGTCCTCTAGTCCAACCCCCTCCCTGAAGCAGGAAACTCTTCATTTTAGACAAATGGTTGTCCAGTTTCCTCTTAAAAACCTCCAATAATGACTCACCCACAACTTCTGGAGACAGTCATTCCACTGATTAATTATTCTCACAATCAGGAAATTTGACACCCCTCCATTAATGCATGATTGGCCTTCAAATTGTTTTGAAACGTGTGGGTAAAGTGACATCCTGCAGAGCCAGTGTTGGGAGACCTGCGCCATCTTCTGGTCTGACAGGAACATTGCATCCCATTTTTTGAAATGCCTTTTTTATTATTATTACTAAACTTATTTGCCACCATCTCACTACAAAGTGGTCCTTTGAGAGACCTACTGGTGTGTGGTGATTGGTTTAGTGCGTGTATGGATGAGTGTGCACAGTGTAGTGCAAGAGGCTAAATTAGCCTACACACGTATAGAGCTGCTAAACATCAGGTTTGCAAGGCAGTCTGGAATTACCAGCGATTTTCAGCAGTCCCATAACATACTGAACTGCATAGCGAGGCCTCCAGGATCTCCATGGATTGTCTTCAGGCCGGGGAAAAGACAACGTAAGAGAAAGAGAAAGGAGCGAAAGCAAAAACATGGCTGCAGGGCTGGGATACTGATTCGACTCAGAAAGCAGCCTCATAGACCAGCATTACTGAGTCTTCTTCTGAGCAATGCCAGATCCCTCATCCATAAAATTGACAAACTACAGCTGCAGTTGGCAGCAAGCAGGCTTCTCCGTGAATGTTGTGTGATGGTTCTCACGGAGACCTGGCTACATCCAGATGTACCGAATGCAGCAGTGGAGCTGACAAGCTGAGTCATTCACCGCTCTGACAGAGATAAAGGCTCCGGTAAGAGCAAAGGAGGAGGACATTGTGACTGGTGTGCCAACAGCAGATTAGTGTACACATATTGCTCCCCAGATGTGGAACTGATGACTGTTACATGTAGGCTTTTTTATCTGCCTAGAGAAATTACTGTGGTAATTATTACAGCTGTTTATATTCCACCTGATGCCAATGGCAGCACGGCACTTTCCAAGCTGTATGACGTCATCACCAGGCAGCAGCAAACTCACCCAGAGGGCACTCTTGTTGTGGCTGGGGATTTCAATCAAGCTTGTCTGAAGACAGTTCTCCCCAAGTTTGTACAGTATGTGTAAGTTCCCACCACAGGGAAGAACACTTTAGACCACGTGTATTCTAATTTGAAACAAGCATACAGAGCTTTCCCTCTCCCCCACCTGGGTACATCTGACCATCTTTCACTCCTGTTGTGCCCAAGGTATGTCCCTCTCAGGAAAAGAACTCAGGCAGTCACGAAAAGGGTCCAAACCTGGCCAGTGGGTGCTCTCCGCCAGTTGCAGGACTGCTTTGAAACCACTGACTGGAGTGTATTCGAACATCAAGACCTGAATATATACACGGAGGCCGCACTGTCTTATATTAGAACATGCACTGATAGTGTAACTACAGAAAAGTGCATTAGAGTTTACGGGAAGAGTTCTTTATGCAGCCATGCTGGTTTCTTTTGAGAGCTGTTATTTTTCTTCTTTGTTGGTATTGTACTAGAGTGGGCCTTTATTATCTCACTTTTCAAAATTTCCCAAGCTTCTTGATTTGTTATCCCCTTTAGGATTCTCATCCATGGAATTCTTCCCATGGTCTCTCTAAGTTTATTGAAATTAGCTCTTTTAAAGTCCAAGACTCTAGTTTGGCTGTGTTCTATTGCTTGTGCCTCCAGAATGTTGAATTCCAATATTGCATGATCACTTCCCCCCAAGGTTCCTGTGGCTTTGACACTTTCTATCATTTCATCCCTGTTAGTGAGAATTAAATCCAATATGGCTAATCCCCTAGTTCCCTTCTCTACTTTTTGGGAGAGAAAGTTGTCTGCTAGGTTTGTCAGGAATCTGTTAGATCTTCCACTTGGTGCAGAATTTGTCTCCCAGTTGATATCAGGGTAATTAAAGTCCCCCATTACTCTTGTGATGTGCTTCTTACATACCTTAGTTAGCTGACTAGCAAAGAGTTAGTCTATTTCCTCCGCTTGGTTGGGCGGCCTATAGTATACACCTATGGCAATGTCATTTTTCCCCCTTTTATATTGACCCAAATGCATTCAAGTTTACAGTTTTTGTCATTGTTGTGCTCTATTTCTGGACAGTTGTAGACCTGTTTTCGAAACAGGCACATTTCATACCGTGCAAAGGGCTGCCGTTGGCTAGACGGTTGGCCTGGTTGTTCATTTCTCACATCTACAGTCTGCACGGGGTGCCACGGCGTATAATCTCTGACCGCGGGGTGCAGTTCACGGCATGGTTCTGGAGGGAGTTCGTCAGATACATTGGTTCATCCCAAGGCCTGAGTTCGGGATACCACCCGTGCACCAATGGGGCAGCAGAGCGAGCTAACACCACAGTGGAACGATACCTGCAGTGTTACGTGATGTATCAGCAAACGAACTGGGTGGACCTGTTAGCGTTTGCGGAGGTGGCACATAACAATGCCGTCCACAGTAGCACGGGCTTTACCCCCTTCTGGGTGGTGTCGGGTTATGAAATTGTTCCCATCCCTGAGTGTGATCAGGGAACGTCCCCTCCCTGTGGTCCCAGGGAATGGATGGAACAAATAGAGGGGATTTGGAAGGCAGCCAAGGTGGCATTGGTAAAGGCTGCAGGCAGAACCAAAGAGCAGGCAGGCAGAAAGTGTGAGCCATTTGCAACTCCCAAGCTGGGGAACTGGGTATATCTGTCTACCAAGTATTTACGGCTCCAAATACCCAGTAGAAAACTCGGTCCCAAATATATAGGCCCATTCCAGGTGACTCTGGTGATCAACCCTGTGACGGTGAAACTTCGGTTACCGAGGTTCCTGGGGAGAATTCACCCAGTCTTTCATAGTAGCTTGTTAAAACCTGCTCGAGTGCTACCTAGGGTTGCGGGTGGATGTTGGCTTGTGCTGGTGGGGTGGGGATCCTGGGAGAGCTGATGATAAAAGGGTGTTAGAGCAGGTTGCTACCAACGCTGACTTTGTTCCTGTTTCGTTGTGTGGAAATAAACGTCGTCACTCGTACCTACGGCTGTTTGTGGTTTTCGTCAGGGACACTCGGTGACAGTAAGTGAGCATTTTCCTTTATCCCTGGTTTCCTTTTTGTTGTTACCTCCCTTTCCATCAGTTGGGCGGCATGGCAGAAGAACCTCAGGGGCCTGTTCCGGTGGCTGCGGAGGAAGAGCCTGCTGGGGCTGCTGCAGCACCACAGAACCCAGGAGGAGTGGAGGAGGACCAGCCTGTGGTGAGGCCCAAGGTTTAGGACCCTCCTCCTCCATCCATCGAAGGTGGAACCCAGGAAGTGGGGCCCCAGGCCCACAGCAGGTAATGGTGGTTTAGCCCTGCCCTGGAACGCATGGACCTCACCCAAGTGCAACCAACACGACCGAGGGGCCCAGTGTCGGCATGGAGGGAGCGGCAGTTGACCGATGAGGATGGGGAGGAATGGAGCTACTTCACGGCACTGGGTGTGGCCTTCCGGTGCGGCCTGCAGGCTCCCAGACACGCTCGGTGACAGCCACCATGCAGCCAGAGTGGAACAGATCTTCCCACGTCCTACCATTCCCCCCAAATGCCTATGAAAGCTGCAGAGGAAGGACGGAGTCCTGGAGCCATTGGTCCCCACATGAAGCCTCAGCAGAAAATTAGGAAGACTATGGGGGGAGGGTAGAAACTCACAGTAAGGTTTTCTTTCTTGCCCCATTTGTGTTGTAATTAAACAGTTGATTGTATTTATGGAGTGAGGGCATTTGGGAATAGTTGGCACAGCAAGTCCTGATCACCTTGGACTTCTGTCTGATGGGAGGGAAAATTTATCCAGAATGTTTGTATTGCCTTTGTTGTGTTAGTAGCTGCACACACACACACACACACACACACACACACACAGAGAGAGAGAGAGAGAGAGAGAGAGAGAGCATTCATAATCACACTGAGGGTTGGGGTTGTTGTTGTTGTTATTGTTGTTTTTGCATTAACAGTTTAAAGCTTGTATACCAAGTCAATTTTAAGATCAATTTTAACCTTGTGCCAATAAAAGTGTGTCACCCACACTATTATGGCATAAAGGGGGGATTTGTGGGAAGTCAGCCCCCCTCCCAGAAAAAGAAATACTTATGGAAATATTTCAGATCCTAAAGGATTTTAAAAGCAGAAACCACCCCCACCCCCAAGTCTCTCTGTCCTAAACAGAAACCAAATCTGTAGAATTGCAGTTGTGATAATCTTGTCAGAAAGACCGGAGTCAGGAAACTGGGATTAGGAAGAAAGATCCCTAGAATCAACAATCCCTCACACCAAAAATCTAAGAGCAGGATTGAACTTTGGGACATAATAGGATTAACCCACCACCATCAGAATACCAGAAAGGCACACTCAGACTCAGGTCAAAATTCATTCCACAGGAACAACTCCAAACAAAAGGCTCAAAAAGGTATAAAAACCCACTCCCTACATGTGCTCTCTCTCTTTTCTTCCAGAGCCATCTTTCTCTCTGGCTCTCCTCTTCTATAAAATGCAACCTTCTTTCTAAAGCAGTCGCCATGTTGTTTATTCCCAGCTTGGACTGAACCATAATTAAGACTTTTCCTTCAACAGCTTCTTCGATGAGAAGCAAAACGTCTTCAAAGAAAAACAAGAAAGTTCAGTTGCCTCGTGAAGAAGCATTTTTGGGACAACTATGACCTGGATGACTGAGAATCTCCATAGATATAAAGGGTGGGGGATGACATTACCATAGGCGTATACTATAGGTCATCCAACCAAATAGAGGAAATAGATGAACTTTTTGCTAGTCAGTTAACTAAGATATGTAGGAAGCACATCACAATAGTAATGGGGGACTTTAATTACCCTGACATCAGCTGGGAGACAAACTCTGCACCAAGCGGAAGATTAAACAGGTTCCTGACAAACCTAGCAGACAATTTTGTTTCCCAAAAAGTAGAGAAGAGAACCAATGGATCACCCATACTGGATTTAAATCTTGCTAACAGAGATGGCAGAAAGTGAAGAAGAACTAAAGAGCCTCTTGTTGCGGGTGAAGAAGGAGAGTGCAAAAGTTGGGTTGAAACTTAACATTAAGAAAACCAAGATTATGGCATCCGGCCCTCTCAATTCCTGGGAAATAGATGGGGAAGAAATGGAGGTAGTGACAGATTTTATTTTCCTGGGCTCCAAGATCACCGCAGACAGGGACTGCAGCCAAGAAATTAAAAGACGCTTGCTCCTGGGGAGGAAAGCCATGGCAAATCTAGACAGCACACTAAAAAGCAGAGACATCACCCTGTCAACAAAAGTGCGTATAGTCAAGGCTATGGTCTTCCCAGTTGCAATGTATGGCAGTGAAAGCTGGACCGTAAGAAAGGCCGAGTGCCAAAGAATTGAAGCCTTTGAACTCTGGTGCTGGAGAAGACTCCTGCGAGTCCCTTGGACTGCAAGGCGATCAAACCGGTCAGTCCTAGGGGAGATAAACCCTGACTGCTCTTTGGAAGGCCAGATCCTGAAGCTGAAACTCATATCCTTTGGCCACTAATGAGACGGAAGGACTCACTGGAGAAGAGCCTCATGCTGGGAAAGGTGGAAGGCAAGAGAAGAAGGGGACGACAGAGAAGGAGGTGGCTGGATGGAGTCACTGAAGCAGTAGGTGTGAGCCTAAATGGACTCCAGAAGATGGTAGAGGACGTGGAAGGAAGTGTGTAGTGGGGTGCCCCAGGGCTCTGTTCTGGGCCCAGTGCTCTTCAATATCTTCATTAACGATTTGGATGAGGGGATAGATGGGGAACTCATCAAATTTGCAGACGACACCAAGCTGGCAGGAATAGCCAATACTCCAGAAGATAGGCTTAAAGTACAGGAGGATCTGGACAGACTCGAACACTGGGCACTATCTAACAAAATGAAATTCAATGGTGAAAAAAGTAAGGTTCTACATTTAGGCAGGAAAAATCAAATGCACAGGTATAGTATAGGTGGTACCTTGCTCAATAGTAGTAACTGTGAGAGGGATCTCAAAGTCCTAGTAGACAATCACTTCAATATGAGCCAGCAGTGTGCTGCAGCTGCCAAAAAAGCCAACACAGTGCTAGGCTGCATTAACAGAGGGATACAATCAAGATCAAGTGAAGTACTAATACCACTTTACAATGCTTTGGTAAGGCCACACCTGGAATACTGCATCCAGTTTTGGTCACCACGATGTAAAAAAGATGTCGAGACTCTAGAAAGGGTACAGAGAAGAGCAACAAAGATGATTAGGGGGCTAGAGGCTAAAACATATAGGGAACGGTTGCTGGAATTGGGTATGTGTAGTTTAATGAAGAGAAGAGTGAGGGGTGACATGATAGCAGTGTTCCAATATCTGAGGGGCTGCCCCAAAGAAGAGGGAGTCAAGCTATTCTGCAAAGCACATGAAAGCAGGACAAGAAGCAACGGATGGAAACTAGTCAAGGAGAGAAGCAACCTAGAACTAAGGAGAAACTTCCTGACAGTGAGGACAATTAACCAGTGGAACAGCCTGCCTCCAGAGGTGGTGAATGCTCCAACATTGGAGGTTTTTAAGAAGAGACTGGCCAGCCATTTGTCTGAAATGGTATAGGGTTTCCTGCCTGAGCAGGGGGTTGGACTAGATGACCTCCAAGGTCCCTTCCAAATTATTATTATTATTATTATTATTATTATTATTATTATTATTATTATTATTATTATTATTATTATTAGGAAGGCCTGGGGTCGCGATGGGTCGGACACGACTTCGCAGCTAATAACAACAGAGATGAAATGATAGAAGGGGTTGAAGGCACAGGAACCTTGGGGTGAGTGATCATGCAGTATTGGAATTCAACATTATGCAAGCACAAGCAATAGAATACAGTCAAACTAGAGTCTTCGACTTTTAATTTCAATAAACTTAGAGAGAGCTTTGGAAGGATTCCATGGATGAGAACTCTCAAGGTAAAAACAACCCAAGAAGCTTGGGAAACTTTGAAAAGTGAGATTCTAAAAGCCCAGTCTAGCACAATAAGAACCAAGAAGAAAAATAACAGCTCTCAAAAGAAACCAGCATGGTTGCATAAAGAAGTCTCTGATAATTAAGCAATGAATTTGCAAACAACTAGAGGCAAACAAAGTCATAACCAAAAATCAACGTAGGCTTGTCGAAACCAGATCATGCCAGACAAAACGTGTTGCTAGAAGTCCTACAAGGTCGCTTCCAACTCTGTTATTCTGTTCTGTTCTGTTTTTCTAGTGCAACCCCCTGCTCAGAGAGGAGACCCTATACCCATTCTAGACAAATGGTGGTCCAGTCTCTTCTTAAAAGCCTCCAGTGATGGAGCACCCACAACTTCTGGAGGGAAGCCTTTCCACTGGTTAAGTGTTCTCCCTAGCAGGAAATTCCTCCTTAGATCTCCCTCTGAGGATCCTTTCCTCCCTCCCTCTCTCCCTTCCCTCCCTCTCCCTCCTTCCCTCCTCCCTCTCTCCTTCACATTCTCAGCTCCTCCCTCCCTCCCTTCTTCCTCCTTTCTCTCCCTCCCTCCCTCCTTCCTCACTTTCTCCTTCACATTCCCAGCTCTTCCCTCCCTCCCTTCCTTCTCCCTCTCTCTCCCTCCCTCCCTCCCTCTCTCCTTCACATTCTCAGCTCCTCCCTCCCTCCCTTCTTCCTCCTTTCTCTCCCTCCCTCCCTCCTTCCTCACTTTCTCCTTCACATTCCCAGCTCTTCCCTCCCTCCCTCCTTCCCCCCTCTCTCCCTCCCTCCCTCCCTCCCTCCCTCTCTCCTTCACATTCCCAGCTCCTCCCTCTCTCCCTCCCTTCTTCTCACGCAACTCTTATACACGCGGGGAGGAGCGGGAGGCGGACCAGGGCGGGGACCGTCCCGGTAAAGTCCAAGCGCTCCCGGGCTGCGGGGCAAGGGAGCGGGGCCGGGCGGGCGAGCGGGCCATGGAGGCGGCGGCGGGGCTGGCGGCGGGCGCGGCGGTGCTGCTGGGGCTCTGCGCGCTGCTCTACTACAACTTGGCTTTGGCCACCCGGTGCCGGAACGCGGTCAGCCTGCGGGGCAAGACGGTTCTCCTCACAGGTAGCTCCGGGGGCTGCTGCGCTCCCATCCCAGGCGGGGGGGGGGTCGCCTTTCTTTCTTATGAAATAACCCCCCCACCCCCACCTCAGGGGCTCCAGGCAGGATCAGGATCCCGGAGCGAAAGCGCAGCTCGAAGGGCAAAGAGAAATGCGGCTCGCAGGTTGATCATAAACCAGGCTGTCCGCGGAGATTCTCCCCCATCCAGGTTGACCCAAAGGTGCTTTTGACCAAACCGGGAAAGTCCACCCCAAAAGCGCCTTCGGAAGAAAGCCGGTGAGAAGCCGAAGGGCAGCGGCGGAAGCGGGGAGGGTCCGCAGAGACCAGCCTGGGACCCCTGCCCGGGAAGGGAGGGGGCGGTGCGGGAGAGCAGGGGAGAAAGTTCCCGCTGGGCTGCCGGAGAGCCCTGCCTGGCCCAGTCCGAAGGAGCGACAGAAGAAGCGAAAGGTCTTCGGAGAAAATCAAGGAAGTCCACGTGCCTCCTGGAAAAGCCCCTTTGCTACAACAGAATGACAGAGTGCTGGCAGAGGGCCCTCGGAGGTCTTCTAGTCCAACCCTCCTGCTCGAGTAGGAGATCCTAATCCATTCCAGAGAAGGGGCTGTCCAATCTCTTCTTAAAAACCACAATTTCTGGAAACAAGCCGTTCCACAGATGAATTCTTCTCATGGTCAGGAAACTTTTCTCTCCTCAGTTAGGATTCAGTTTCCAACCGTTGCTTCTTGTCCTGCCTTCAAATGCTATAGAATAGAAATAGACATAGACATAGAAATAGAAATAGAAATAGAAATAGAAATAGAAATAGAAATAGAAATAGAAATAGAAATAGAAATAGAAATGAGGACCCAGATTGTTGGGGGCAATTAAGGATCCAGATTGTTGGGGGCAATTAAGCTGACTTTGTAATAATGCCGCTTGGGGTGTGTGTGAAAGCCCTAATAAGCAGGCATATACATAGAATGAAGGCTACTGCTAAGCTTGTAAGCCGCCCTGAGTCTTCGGAGAAGGGCGGGATATAAATGGGATTAAAAAAAAATAGAAATAGAAATAATAGAAAATAGAATAGAATTAGAAGAGAGGAGAGGAGAGGAGAGGAGAGGAGAGGAGAGGAGAGGAGAGGAGAGGAGAGGAGAGGAGAGGAGAGGAGAGGAGAGGAGAGGAGAGGAGAGAAGTTGGAATAGAATAGAATGGACTGGACTAGACTAGACTAGAATAGAATAGAATAGACTAGAATAGAATAGAATAGAATAGAATAGAATAGAATAGAATAGAATAGAATAGAATAGAATAGAATAGACTAGACTAGACTAGACTAGACTAGACTAGACTAGACTAGAATAGAATAGAATAGAATAGAATAGAATAGAATAGAATAGAATAGAAATGTGACTCTGGCTTCCCCCATTGGCTTTGCTGGTCAGTAGGTTGCAAAAGTGGATCATGTGACCCCGGGACACTGCAACGTGACCCCGGGACATTGCCAAGCGTCTGAATTTTTATCATAGCCCACGGGGCTGCAATGTTCATAAGTGTGAAAAACAGTCATAACTCACTTTTTTCTGTGCGATTGTAACTTCGATCATTAAATGAATCATTATAAGTTGAAGACTATATGTAGTATTTCTAGAGTCCGCAGGAATAGGAATACCTTAAAACTGTTTTTCAGTCTTCTCATTGGCTTTGTTTATTCCCTGCTAAGTAACTGTTTGTCCCCGGATCAGAGGGAGAAAACAGGATTAGTTACTTCCTCTCATCCATGCATTAATGATTAATGCATGACTGGCCTTCAAATTGTTTTGCAACTTGTGTTAGTAAAGTGACACCCTGCAGAACCAGTGTTGGGAGACCTGCGCCATCTTCTGGTCTGACAGGAACATTGCATCCTATTTTTTGAAATGCCTTTCTTTTTTATTATTATTACTAAATTTATTTCCCACCCATCTCACTACAAAGTGGTCCTTTCAGAGACCTAAAGGGACTCCAAGCATCTCAGTCAGGAATGCTGAACTGTACTTCAACCATCCCATGGATTGTTGGATGTCAGAATTGGGTAAAAACCACACAACAGGAAAAAATCATTGTTCGATTTTCATATGTTTGAAATATTAGAACCCTGTGAAAAACATTTCAGTGCTGCTGTACCTTCAGACGATGACTAAAATAATGGTTGTAAGTCGAGGACTATTTGTATTACCCCTGAATGATTTTAAGTTATTCTTTTTTGTTGATGTAAGACTGCTCTTAAAGAGTTGTGAAAATCATGCCCTGAGCCAGGGTTTCTCAACTTTAAGATGCTTTTAATTCCGGGAGTTGAGGTCCACCTGTCTTAAAGTTTCCAAGGTTGACAAACGCTGCCACACAAATGCTTCCATGTGTGACACACCACAAAAACTGCAGGCACACAAATGCAGGCCTGCCTCCTGGGTCCCCATCAAAGGCTGGGCGATCTCTGTGAATACTTTCTCTGCCCTTTCCTAGGTGGAAATACTGGGATCGGGAAGGCCACAGCGGTGGATCTGGCCCGGAGAGGCGCCCGTGTCATTCTGGCCTGCCGTGACAAAGCAAGAGGAGAATCGGCTGTGTGCGACATCAGACGGGTTAGCGCCTGCCGTGCGGGTCTCTCCTTCCTTCTGTTCTTCAGCACTCAGGTCTTTTTCTGATGGTTTTTATTTACTTATTTAGCGCATGGCATCTACCGAGATCATGCAATTCCTTATATGCAGTGCAGATAAAATAGAGTATACTGGCAGATGCAAATGTAAGTTTAAAGTATGAACAGATATGTGTATATCAAGTAAGTGGTCAGTACAATAAATATAAAATATGAAAGGTAAAGGTAAAGGTTCCCCCGCACACGCGTGCTAGTCGTTTCCGACTCTAGGGGCCGGTGCTCATCTCCGTTTCAAAGCCGAAGAGCCAGCGCTTGTCCGAGGACGTCTCCGTGGTCATGTGGCCGGCATGACTAGACGCCAAAGGCACCCAGAACACTGTTACCTTCCCACCGTAGTGGTCCCATGGCATGTGGCTCTGGCGTGGGCCCCTCCGCAGCTGACGCATCTTGGTCTGGTGTTCTGGCAGCTGGAATTTTTGTTGGCGGCCCCTGGTCTGTTCGATCTTTTCTCTCCGTCGCGGCAGCTTTGGAGCTTATCAAACTTTTGAAGGATAGCATCGACCTCGTCCTCGTCCTCCTTCCCCCAGTTGTTGTCTCTTATGTCATCTTGATGGACTGACCCATTCGGCCCATTGCTGAGTTGAGCTGGATTTTCTTGATGGCTGTCTTTGTATGCCATAATTTCCATAGTGACCTCCGCTAAGCTCATCGTAGGCTTTGTGACTATTTTCCGCTGCAGCTGTTCGTTTTTTTAGTCCTAGTACTATTTGGTCACGGATTCTGTCCTCGAGATCAGGAAATTGGCATCTGCGGGCAGCATGGTGCACCCCTGCTATGAAGTCGGTCGCAGACTCACCAGGTAATTGACACCGGCGGGTGAAGTTTAGACGCCAAAAGAGCTCTGATCTCTTTGGCATAAAGTGTGAACGGAGATGCTCAGTGAGGTCTGCGTATGTCACCGTAGCAATCGGGTCTGGGCTGCAGAGTCCGATGGCGATGTCATACACCGCCAGTCCACTGAGGCACAGCAATGCCGTGGCTTTATGCTGGTCTTCTGTGATTCTGTTCACCAAGAGGTAACCTTACACTTGTCCCCAATGCGACTCCCAGTGCTCGGGATGTCGGATATCGAATTCTCGGATATGACCGAGGTTGGCCATGCTGTCCTGGTCATGGGTACTGCTTCACGAGATTGAAGGTGGGAGAGATTTCCTCTTCCACAGCCAGCAACTTCAGCTAGTGACTTAGCTCTGCGAAGCGAGATTGAAGGCAGGAGAGATTTCCTCTTCCACAGCCAGCGACTTCAGCTAGTGACTTAGCTCTGCGAAGCAGTAGATCCCACCTTTGTCACCAGTGCAATGTATTGCAAGCTAAATGACCACTCCGAGACAGCAGGCTTTCCACGAAGAACGGTTTATTTCAGTGTAGCCCCAGACAGCTGACAGCGTGTTTAGGTTGCCCTTTTATACCCGAGCCGGCAAACCCTTGCCCAACCCTGTCAGCGTATTCTCCCGCCGCAGCAACTCGGACCAATCAGCTGGCGGCCGTTCTGACAGCTCCAAGCTGTCAACTGGTTTCCATGCATGCGTAGTCAACCGGCGGCCGCTTTGACAGCTAAGAGCTGTCAACAAGCTGTTGCATGTGCGCTTGAGCTGTCAAGAGGCTGACAGCGATTTTCCTCATAACCTAATCGTTTTTCCTAACATCTTATAACATATTAACATATTATAACATATTACAACATAACACAACAATATATGTTATTGTTTGTTCCTGTCAAGGAATTGTGCAGCAGCTGTGTAGATGAAATTTAGTTTACCTCAGGATATTCCTCTGCTCCTGTAAATATATATATTTACAGCAGTCTTTGTCATCATCCAGAGAGAAAGAACACAAGATAGTCAGGAATAAAGGGATATCACGGATATTCTGGATGATGACAAAGACTGCTGTAAATGTGTGTGTGTGTGTGTGTGTGTGTGTGTGTGTGTGTGTGTAGTCTTTGAAATCATCCAGAAAGAAAGAACACAAGACAGTCAGGAACACAGGAATATCCTGAGGTAAATTAAACTTCATCTGTAGAACTGCTGCACAATTCCTTGACAGGAACAAGCAATAACACATATAGCCCAAGAAAGTATCCTTAGGAAATTCACACCAGAAGCAGTTAAACGATTTTAGCTTCCTTCGATATAGAATTATAACACCCCACTGCAACTCTATGGCACCATATTATGGTGACTTTATCATGGTTTTACCCTAACTTAATATTTTATCTTATATACATAACTATAACTGTAACCAGGGCTTTTTTTCTCATAGACTGCTCAGAACAGAGTTCCGGCACCTTTTTTGGATGGAACCTTGTAGGGTAGGCAAGGCAGGTTGTATGACATGTGTGAGTTCCGGCACCTTTTTCTTTTACAAAAAAAGCATTGACTGTAACTATTCTGAATCCAAGCCATTGTGCATTAATTAATCTCTTGATAAGACCTCTATGGTCTAGATAAGCAGATTTCCTTAACATTAACACCTCTCTTCAGATAGTTTGAACTCGTGGAAAACACCTTTTATCATATAGAAATACCTTTATTGCATGTAGATTAAGATGACGTTTGTACAGCATTTCCAAGATATTTCCAAGGTATCTCCAAGGTCAGAAAATGGTAATATTCCCAGTGACTGCACATCTGCTGTTGTCACATGTTAGCTGAATAATAATGGAGGATGGGATTCTCTCCAGAGACAAAGGAGGAGGAAGTCCATCCCAGAAAGGGGAGGGAAAAGGAAATACATCATAGGGTAGGAGGGCCTGACTGCCCACATTGTAATTACTCCAAAACAGCCATGTGGTGGCAGCACACTCCCCGTCTGGTATTACATAATACCACCATATAAAATGATATAACGGTAGTTATGGAAATGCAAATACATGTTTGTAGTTTGCTAGTTGTCATAAAATACCTGAGAGATATAGGTAATAAACCTGAGATAGACATAAAACTACGGGGCCTAGAGAGCTATTGGAGATCCAGCCGATCCGAATCCGACCGATCGCGACTAAGGTCCTTTACGAGGTCTTATCTCGCGGCGCTGAGGAGGGCAAGGTCTAATTACTTTGCTACCCTTATCGCGTCTGCAGATAATCGCCCGACCGCCCTGTTTAGGGTGACCCGCTCCCTCCTTAATCTAGAGGTGAAGGAGGATCCCTTGCAGGGTCGTGCCGAGGAATTTAGCCAACATCTGCTGTACAAAATCGCTCAGATCCAGACCAGTCTGGATTCCAACTGGGCAGAATCTGACGATGAGAACATGGACAGTCTTGTTGATGTTATCTGGGAAGAGTTCGATCCTGTGACTCTGGACGAGGTAGAAAGGATCATGAGGAAGCTGAGCTCCACTACATCCTTATTGGACCCGTGCCCCTCCTGGCTGGTTTATGCGGCTCGGGATGGGACACGAGGCTGGATCCATGCAGTGGTAACTGCTTCATTGAAAGAGGGCAGTTTCCCTGCAGCCTTGAAAGAAGCGGTGGTGAGGCCCCTCCTCAAAAAGCCTTCCCTGGACCCAGCTGTTTTAAACAACTTTCGCCCGGTCTCCAACCTTCGCTTTCTTGCAAAGGTTGTTGAGAGCGTAGTGGCGCATCAGCTTCCTCTGTTCCTTGAAGATACTGATTATCTAGACCCGTACCAATCGGGTTTCAGGCCCGGACACAGCACGGAGACGGCATTGGTCGCTCCTTATTCCTCTGTTCCTTATTCCTCTGTCCTGGTCCTATTAGACCTCTCTGCGGCTTTTGATACCATCGACCATGGTATCTTACTGCGGCGTCTCAGGAGATTGGGAGTGGGAGGCACTGTTCTTCAGTGGTTCTCCTCCTACCTTCTGGAACGTTCACAGTGGGTGTTGGCGGGTGGGCAGAAATCGACCCCGAGGCCTCTCATTTATGGAGTTCCTCAGGGGTCGGTCCTCTCACCTCTCCTGTTTAACATCTATATGAAGCCGCTAGGTGAGATCATCCGTGGTTTTGGAGTGGGTTATCATCAGTATGCTGATGACACCCAGCTTTTCATCTCGACCCCAAACCACATCAGTGATGCCCTCGACGTGATGTCCCGTTGCCTGGAAGCGGTCCAGGTATGGATGGGGAGGAACAGGCTTCAACTCAACCCGGACAAGACTGAATGGCTGTACATACCGGCATGTCAGGATAGTCAGATTATTCCATCTCTTAATATTGGGGGCGAGTTATTACCCCCCGTAGATAAGGCTCGCAATCTGGGTGTCCTCTTAGATTCACAGCTCTCCTTAGAAGATCATATAGGAGCTGTGACTAGAGGGGCCTTCGCCCAGGTTCGTCTGGTGCGCCAGTTGCAACCCTATCTGGACCTGGATGCCTTGCGTACAGTCACCCATGCACTTGTGACTTCTCGTCTAGACTACTGCAACGCTCTTTACATGGGGCTGCCATTGAGAACCACTCGGAAGCTTCAGCTAGTGCAGAGTGCAGCTGCACGAGTTCTTTTGGGGGTCTCCCGATACTCCCATATTACACCTCTGCTCCGTGAGCTGCACTGGCTTCCAGTTGCCTTCCGAGTGAAATTCAAGGTGCTAGTGATGACATACAAAGCCCTACATGGCGTGGGTCCGGATTACCTACAGGAGCACCTACTGCCAGCGTCAACATCCATCCGTCCTGTACGCTCCCACAGAGAGGGCCTCCTCAGGGTACCACCGGTCAGAGAATGTCGGCTGGTGACCCCCAGGGGGAGAGCATTCTCGGTGGGTGCACCAATCCTTTGGAACCGCTTACCAGCTGAACTCCAGATGGCCCCCGACCTTCGCTCCTTCCGGCGTGATCTAAAAACTTATCTATTCGAACAAGCCGGCCTGGCCTGATGGATTTGGGTTTTAAAATTATTTATCTAATGTATTCTTATTTTATTGCTCTGTACACCGCCCTGAGTCGTCCGGGAGAAGGGCGGTATATAAATCAAATAAACAAATAAATAAATAAAACTTGAGAAATATAAAATAAACATGCATACATATGAGGCATAAAACCTGAAAGATATAAAATCAGCATGAGATATATGAGGTATAAAACCTGAGAAATATAAGAAATAACATGCATACATATTGCAATAATAAAAACTGCCATTTCAGGCTGAGGTTTTGCTTGTTGTGTTCAAGACCTGAAAGATATAAAAGAACATGCATATATATTGCAATAATAACAATTGCCTTTTCAGGCCTCAATAGTCTGGATCAAGTTGAAGGCACTTTTCTTCTTGAAGTCAGGATTCAACAGGGAAAGCAACGAGTTCAGTCTTCAAGAGGCAAAGGCAGGACAAGTTTTGCGATGGTCTGATGAAAGTTTTTGGTGCCCTTCGATTCTTGAGGTCGGTGGTCCTTAAACAGAACAAGGTCTCTAACTTGAAGATAGGGTAAAGGTGAAATGTTGGTGACTGGAGCGTGACTTTGTTGCTCCCCGCCATGCTGCTCTCCGCCATAATTTGAAGCAGGGTTGGATACAGGTGGTTGCTGTGGATTGCCTGGAAGTGGATCAGGATGCGTAGCTGTATCGTGTTTGTCGCTATCGCATTCTGTGCACTTGACAAAGGCTTTACAATTTTTAGCAAAATGACCATATGAAGCATAGCACCTGTAGCATATTCCAAGTTTTGAGGAACCTCTTTCCGCTCTTGTATAGTCATTGCTCCAAGCTGATGACATTTTCTAAGAGGGTGAGGCAGTTTGTGAATAGGACACTGATGATTGGGATCTTCATCCCCACCACCTGAATCGCTCCATTTAGGAGGAGATGGTACAGGATGTGAGTTGCCACCACCTGAATCACTCCATAGAGGAGGGGATGGTACAGGAGGTGAAATGCTACCACCTGAATCACTCCATTGAGGAGGAGATGATACAGGAGGTGAGATGTCCGTCTTTCTTGTAGACACAGCTCCACGTGAGTCTTTGTGTTGAGCTGCTGTGTTAACATACCTTGGTGATGGTGATGGAGCAGGCACACTGGATTCAGGGTAGTTGAAGCTGGGGTCATTGTTCATCCAGGCATGGTGACTGATGAACCTGCAAACATATGAGAATGGGGGAAAGAAAAAGAGTAGAACGAGTTTCTCTCTGATATTGAAGTTGAGATCAGCAGCAGCAGCTTTGAAGGTTGCTTTCCAGGATCTGTAGGTCTCTGGATGGTCATTAAACTTTGAGGGGCTAGAGTTGAGAAGCTCTTGTCGAATCATGTACCTGGCATGGTCAGAACAGTCTGACCCCTCACTCTTTGATGCCAAAGAAACTTGTTGGACCCCTTGGGTGTGGAGGTTTTCTGGTGAATAAGGATGAGGTGCACCAGGATAGAGTGATGTTGTAAAGGCATTCAGCTGCGGTGTATTCTCTAAAGCTTGTGCTGGCTGTCGATTCAACCGTTGATCATTGCTGGAAATTATGTTATCATCGGCAAGAGGTGATGCAGTTTGAAGTGTTGGCGCACCTGCTTCTGGGCATTGAAGAGGTGCTGGCCTTGGCAGGCTTGGGGCTTCTGTGCTGTCTGTAGGAAGCACAGCTGACACACCTGTGTGTTGGCATGGAGAAGGTGTAGGCCTTGGCAGGCGCGGGACTTCTATGCTGTTCGTAGGAAGCACGGCTGATGCACCTGTGCTGTGTTGTTGAAGAGATGTAGGCTCTGGCAGGTGCGGGGCTTCTGTGCTGTTTGTGGGAAGGACAGCTGACGCACCTGTGATGTGTTGTTGAAGGGGTGTAAGCCCTTGCAGTTCTGTGGTCTCTGAGTGGTGAGTGGGAAGTGCAGAGAATGCACTTGTGTTGTGGTGCTGAAGGAGTACAGGCCTTTGCAGTTCTGGGGTCTCTGTGGTGTTTTTAGGCAGTGTGGAAGATGGCTCTGCATCGTTGCAAACATTATGCTTTAAGACATATTGACTGGTGCGTTCCTTCGGATCCTCCACTTCTATTGGGATGGAACAATCTACCTCGGTGCTTTCCTTCACTGCCTGTTCATAGACCTTCAGCTTTGCCAGGGCAGCTGCTCGTTCCTTTTCTATTTGCAGAATTCTCATTTGGGCTTCCTCCTTTACTTGACGGGCTTTCTCCTCTGCTTGGCGAGCCTTTCTCTGGGCTTCCTCCTCTGCTTGGTGGGTCTTTCTCTGGGCTTCTTCCTCTGCTTGACGGGCTTCCTCCTCTGCTTGGCGGGTCTTTCTCTGGGCTTCTATTTCAGCTTCCTTCTTGGCAAAGGATGCAAGTGCGTCCTTTTCTTCTACAAGCGCACGAGCCTCTAGTAGCTTGTCATGTATCGTTTATTTATTTATTTATTTTATTTTATTAAATTTTTATACCGCCCTTCTCCCGAAGGACTCAGGGCGGTGAACAGGGCATATCTTAAAACTACAAAAGTACAAAAGTTAAAAAAGAATTAAATTATTGCCCACAATAAAAACAATAAAATATATATATAAATATTAAAACCCTAAGTAATTCCCCATCAGGCCAGGCCAGCTTGTTCAAATAAATGGGTCTTTAACCCGCGCCGGAAGGAGCGGAGATCCGGTGCCATCCGGAGCTCAACCGGCAGCTGATTCCACAAAGCCGGAGCGCCCACAGAGAAGGCCCTCCCCCTGGGGGCCACCAGTCGACATTCTCTGACTGGAGGCACCCTGAGGAGGCCCTCTCTGTGGGAACGCACGGGGCGGAGGGGAGTCGACGCCGGCAGCAGGTGGTCCCCAAGGTATTCCGGACCCATGCCATGTAAGGACTTAAAAACCATCACTAAGACCTTGAACCTCACCCGGAAGACAACTGGTAACCAATGCAGCTCGCGGAGCAAAGGTGTAACATGGGAGTACCGGGAAACTCCCAAGACAACTCTCGCGGCCGCATTCTGTACCAGTTGGAGCCTCCGAGTGGTCTTCAAGGGAAGCCCCATGTAGAGAGCATTGCAATAGTCAAGACGAGAGGTCACGAGCGCATGAGTGACCGTACACAGGGCATCCCGGTCTAGATAGGGCCGCAACTGCCGCACCAGGCGAACCTGTGCGAAAGCCCCCCTGGTCACGGCTACTACATGATCTTCTAAGGTAAGCCGTGCATCCAGGAGGACTCCCAAGTTGTGAGCCCTATCTACGGGGGGTAAAAACTCACCCCCCATAGAAAGTGATGGAACGTTTTGAATGTCCCGGGATGCCGGAATGTACAGCCACTCAGTCTTGTCAGGGTTGAGTTGAAGTCTGTTCCTCCCCATCCAGACCCGAACCGCCTCCAGGCAACGGGACATCACAGCGAGGGCATCACTGGGGTGGTTTGGGGTTGAAATGAAAAGTTGGGTATCATCAGCATATTGATGATACCCAACTCCAAAACCACGAATGATCTCACCCAGCGGTTTCATGTAGATGTTGAACAGGAGAGGCGAGAGAACCGAACCCTGAGGAACTCCACAAACGAGAGACCTAGAGGCCGATCTCTGCCCCCCTGCCAACACCGACTGCGAACGTCCCAGGAGATAGGAGGAGAACCACCGAAGAACTGTGCCTCCCACTCCCAATCCCCTGAGACGCCGTAGCAGGATACCATGGTCGATGGTATCGAAAGCCGCCGAGAGGTCTAATAGGACCAGGACAGAGGAATATCCCCTATCCCGGGCCCTCCAGAGATCATTCACCAGAGCGACCAATGCCGTCTCCGTGCTGTACCCGGGCCTGAAACCCAATTGGTACGGGTCCAGATAATCCGCTTCATCCAGGACCAGAGGGAGCTGATGCGCCACCACACTCTCAACAACCTTCGCAAGAAAGCGAAGGTTGGAGACTGGACGAAAGTTGTTCAAGACAGCTGGGTCCAAGGCAGGCTTCTTGAGGAGAGGTCTCACCACCGCCTCCTTCAAGACGGTGGGGAAATTACCCTCACTCAAGGAAGCAGATATCACCGCCTGGAACCAGCCTCGTGTCCTCTCCCTGGCTGCATAAACCAGCCAGGAAGGGCACGGATCCAATAAACATGTGGTGGAGCTCAACCTCCCCATAATCCTGTCCACTTCATCAGGGGTCACAGAATCAAACTCTTCCCAGATAACATTGACAAGACCGCCCGTGTCCTGATCGTCAGACTCTGCCCAGCTGGAGTCCAAACCGGTCCGAATCCGAGCGATTTTATCCGACAGATGTTGACCAAACTCCTCGGCACGACCCTGCAAGGGATCCTCCCTCACCTCCTGATTAAGGAGGGAGCGAGTCACCCTAAACAGGGCGGCCGGGCGATTATCTGCGGACGCGATGAGGGCAGAGAAGTAATTACACCTCGCTGCCCTCATCGCTGCGAGATAAGACCTAATATAGGTTCTTAACCGCAACCGGTCGGATTCGGATCGGCTGGACCTCCAGCAGCTCTCTAGGCCCCGTTTCCGACGCTTCATCTCCCGGAGCTCTGCAGAGAACCATGGAGCTCGATGGGATCTGCACCGGGTCAGGGGCCGCAGGGGTACAACTCGGTCCAGTGCCTCAGTGGCTGCCCTTTCCCAGGCTTCCACTAAGGCATCCGCCGAGCTGTGAGCGACGGAGGCAGGTGGGGATCCCAGCGCTGCCTGGAACCCGAGAGGGTCCATTAAGCGTCTGGGGCGGTACCATCTAGTTGGTTCCACATCCCCACGGTGGGGGGTGGCAAGACGGAAGACCAGCCGCAGGAGGTGATGATCGGTCCATGACAGGGGCATAATAAATGGAGAGCCCCCACCAAGATCATCCAACCACCGTCCAGATAAAAAAGCCAAGTCAAGGGTGTGGCCTCCCTCATGAGTTGGTTCAGAAATTACCTGCGTCAGGTCCATGGCCGTCATGGAAGCCATGAACTCCCGGGCTAACTCAGATGACCCTCCCAGGGATGGCAGATTGAAGTCACCCAAAACTAGAAGTTTGGGGAACTCAATCACCAAACCGGAGAGGACATCGAGTAGTACGGGCAGGGCTGCCGCTGTGTGACTAGGCGAAACGTACACCAGCAGCAAGCCCAACTGCGCCCCCGAACCAAACCTCAAAAAGAGAGACTCACACCCGACAATCTGAAGAACGGTGGTCTCCCGCGGACATAAGGTCTCCCTAATAACAACCGCCACTCCCCCGCCCCTACCTTGAGCCCGAGGCCGGTGTAACGCTCGGAAACCTGGTGGGCAAATGTCAACCAAAGGGACCCCACCCTCTGGACCCAACCAGGTCTCGGTGATACAAGCCAGGTCCGCATGCTCACCCTCCACCAGATCCCGCACAAGGGGAGCCTTATTAACCACGGACCTGGCATTCAGGTACACCAGCCGGAGCTCAGGAGGCTGCACATCTTCGCTCCCGGCACCTCGGGGAAGAACCAGAGGGTCGGATCGCCTCACCGCTTGCAAACAGCGGAGACGGCCCTCCCAGTAACGATACGGCCCTCTGTCCATACGCCTGCTGCCATACCCCAGTGTCGTGGGAATCGGTAATCCCACGACCTGCTCCCGAGCCCCAGATGTAACCACAACCCGCTCCCCCCGAACGCCGTCAGACCCAGGCCTGGCCTGCAACACAGTTGTATGGCCACCCCCCACAGCCAGACAACCATTACCCCCCACCCCCCTCCCCAACCCCCTAAAAAATTTGACTAAAAAATTAACCAGGGGCCTCTTATTAAATTTATATCGAGAGCCCCTGGCCTTACCCGGCCATCTCTCAGGGTCCCAATAATTGGGCCCTTCATCGAGACTGGGGATAGAAAAGAGGGCGGGACGCGCCCAGGAGAGGGGGGCACCCCTGAGGGCGAGCAAGTCCGTATCGGAATATCGGTACATACAGTCCGAGCAAATCCAGAGAGGGCAGTCCAATAGTTAAAAAGTCCAACAGGAGGTTCGAAGGTAAGGAGTGGAACATTTGGGCCATCCACCAACCTACTGCCACTCGGTTGGATGCTCCCAGGGGCAGCCCACAACCCGTCCTCTCACAACGGGGCGCGAGCCTGCTCCCGGGGATGGTCCAAAATGCACACCCTGGGTGGGGCAGCACCCATAGAGCCCTGGAGCGAAAGGATCTAGCGGAGCGTGCTGTGCGTCTACTTGATGTAGACCTATGAGATCTGGTCTCTTGCAGGTCTGCAATACGGATTTCTGCCTTATTCTTTGCATCTTGCACTAGGAGATCTCTTTGCTGGTTCAGATCCTCAGTTTTGGTTATTTCTGCTAAGGAATCATCTACATTAGAGTCATACAAAAAACCTATGTATTTTGCATACTGCCGTAGGTAACGTACATAAGCTGCAGATAGGCGATCTATAGAGTCTCTTAATGCAGCAGGATTACCATTAAGGCTCAGCAAAATTGTCATGGCATGTGCGGTTCTGTCCCATAACTCTGACAATTCATTGGAAAGTTCATTCTTAGTTACCTCATAATTTTCTCTGAGTTTCTGGGTTGGTTTTATTGTACGCTTGGGTCTTACAACTTCTTGGTGCAAATCAGGATTGTCTGGTTGAACCAGCTCTTCTGAATCAATGGGACACTCTGCCATGGCTAGGACAGGTACAGGAAACTTCCTAGGTATTTTTGACTAAATTTGGTGAACTTTGCTCTTTGACCACCAGGGGGCGCCTTCTGTGTGGTCAGAGACTTCAGGGAAGTTGGGGCACCTTCTGCGTGGTTAGGGACTTCAGGAAAGTTCACCCTTTGACCACTGGGGGCACTCTACATGTGCCTGAGGACAAGCCTTTTACTTGCTGAGCAGCCACTGGGGTGAGTAGGTGAGTACTTCAACAAAGTTCACCCCTTGACCACTAGAGGTCGCTGTTTGGATGCAAGCCTGTTATTGTCTCTAGCTTGAATTTGGATGCAAAGTGAGGCAATTGTTCCTTCTTATGACCACTAGTCGTGAGCCGGTCTGGAACTCTCGAGGGACTTCCTGTTCGTATTAAGAGTACCAACCGTAGGCTGTAAACTGTGTCTGACGAAGGTTAATTTGCTCTTTGTTCCTAGTTTATAGCTAGAGTGCCTTGCTTAGTCATATAAAATGCTTGCATAGCTTGCCATAAGTGTGAATCAAAGTCTCTCTCTATATACAAGCTTTCACATGCATTTCAAATTTGCAGACAGTTTAAGCGTTTCAGTTTGGCCACCAGAGGTCGCTGCCTGCCTTAGCATAAAACCAAGCCGGCCTTTTGTCTCCTGGATTCCAAGGGTGGTGTCTCTTTGACTGAGCAGCAACCAAGAGCTGGGTTGCCAGGCGACTAATTGCTTTATTGTTTTTTTATGACCTTCCTAAGCGGTCTTTAGAACAAAGAGTTCTTAGCAAGCTAGAAAACTTTTTTCCTCTTTGAGTAAAGATTCAGCTCTGAAACAAATTGTTTGCAACAGTAAATCTCTGAACTTTCTAGTGAAGTTTAGGAGAAAGGCAATTTTAGAGGAGACAGACGGGAAAATTCTAATCTTGCATCTTGATTTCACAAAACTCAAGCTTACAAACACAGTCTCTCTTTGTAATTAGAAATGTTGGAGGCAGATCTGAGGAGAGATTCATTGCATTTCAAGCAAGGAGGCAGTAAAATTTTAACAAGCCTTTTGAGTGGGCTCTTCAGGAAAACAGGAAGAAACATCAATCCACACAAACAGAATCCTGACAACACAGCTCTGCTCTTTGCAGAATCAGCTGGAGAACAACAAATTACTCATTTTCCTTTTTACTGTAGGCATGCAAGTTTATAGAAGCACTTTTTGACTGAGCTTTAGTTGCAGAGAATCATGCACACTTTAGAAACAGACAGAAGGAATTCAAATTACATTTTCTAACTGTTTTAAACTTGATTGTAGAAAAATAGGCATGCTTAGATTGCAGATATAAGGAATTCCAATTACATTTCCTGCCTAAGCTTGATTGCAGAAACATCCACATATATGAATTGCAGGCACAAGGAATTAAAACTCATTTTCTGACTATGCTTGATTGCAGAAATATGCAGACAAGAGGAATTTAATACCATAAATTATAACTATACATATAAATATAAGTACAAATATAAATATACCTGTCAGGAACACAGGAACATCGTGAGGTAAATCTTAACAGCACACAGAGGACACAGCAGAAAAAGGCGGGAAAGAAGGGAACCTCCCCTCCGCACCCATGGCAACCAATCAGCGCAGATTACCTCATGCAGGAGCCAGCACTCTCCAACAAATCAAGTACACTGAATTCGAGATCCCAAAACTTCTGATGCACTTCCAGTTGCCCTGCAGACCACCCGCCATTCCCCACTTGAAGAGCTTTGTCTTCAGTTCTGGCCTGTCCTATTCGGGGGCTCCATATTTGGGGGGCAGCTGGAAGTGGTTTTGTTGGATCTGCGTGATCCGTTTGGTTCTGGTTATTAAAACTCATCCATTTTACCTGCCCTTCTTCATTCTAGACCGTAAGACTGTGATATGTTATTATAGAATAACAGAGCTAGAAGGGACCTCAGGGGTCTTGTAGTACAACCCCCTGGCTAAGCAGGAGACCCCTAACCATTTCAGACAAGTAGCTGTCCAGCCTCTTTTTAAAAGCCTCCAATGTTGGAGCATTCACAACTTCTGGTGACCAGCTGTTCCACTGTTTTATTACACACCACTGATTGTCTGGAAGTGAGCAGACATATGGAGAAGGCGAGTAAACTGGGATCAGCCTTTGAAGCCACACCCGATCCCGATTCTTCTTAGGATTCCTTTTGCTCCTTTTCCAGGAAAGCGGGAACTCGGAGGTGATCCTGATGATCCTGGATCTGGCCAACCTCAACTCCGTGCGAGCTTTTGCACAGACCTTCTTAAAATCGGAGCCCCGTCTGGACATCCTCATCAACAATGCCGGTGGGTGCCGAGCAGACCCCCCCGGGGTATCTGGGCAAGGAAGTGGGAATATTGTGGGGGTTTCCAGGATTATTATTATTATTATTATTATTATTATTATTATTATTATTATTATTATTAATTTAATTTGTATACCGCCCTTCTCCCGAAGGACTCAGGGCGGTGAACAGGGCAATGCATAAAAACAAGATACAAAAATTAAAATTATTAAAAAGTAATTAAACAACAGTGCCCGTAAAATTAATACAGATTAAAAGTTAAGATCCATTTATAAAATCCAACCCCGTCCCATCAGGCCAGGCCAGCTTGTTCAAAGAGATGGGTTTTAAGATCGCGCCGGAAGGAGCGGAGATCGCGCGCCATCCGGAGCTCGACCGGAAGATGGTTCCATAGATCCGGTGCACCCACAGAGAACGCCCTCCCCCTGGGGGCCACCAGTCGGCATTCTTTGACCGGTGGCACCCTGAGGAGGCCCTCTCTGTGGGAGTGTACTGGGCGGAGGGAAGTTGACGCCGGCCGAAGGTGCTCCCCAAGGTATTCCGGACCCATGCCATGTAGGGCTTTGTAGGTCATTACTAACACCTTGAACCTCACCCGGAAGACAACTGGAAGCCAATGCAGCTCGCGGAGCAAAGGTGTGACATGGGAGTGTCGGGAAACTCCCAACACAACTCTCGCGGCTGCATTCTGTACCAGTTGGAGCCTCCGAGTGGTCTTCAAGGGTAGCCCCATGTAGAGAGCGTTGCAGTAGTCAAGACGAGAGGTCACGAGCGCATGAGTGACCGTACGTAAGGCATCCCGGTCTAGATAGGGCCACAACTGGCGCACCAGGCGAACCTGGGCGAAGGCCCCCCCTAGTCACAGCTACTATATGGTCTTCTAGGGAAAGCTGTGAATCTAGGAGGACTCCCAAGTTGCGAGCCCTATCTACAGGGGGTAATAACTCACCCCCCATAGTGAGGGGTGGGATATCCTGAATATCCCGAGATGCCGGTATGCACAGCCACTCAGTCTTGTCAGGGTTGAGTCGAAGCCTGTTCCTCCCCATCCAGACCCGGACCGCCTCCAGGCATCGGGACATCACGTCGAGGGCATCACTGGGGTGGTTTGGGGTCGAAATGAAAAGCTGGGTATCATCAGCATACTGATGATACCCAACTCCAAAACCACGAATGATCTCACCCAGCGGTTTCATATAGATGTTGAACAGGAGAGGCGAGAGGAACTCCACAAACGAGAGGCCTTGCGGTCGACCTCTGCCCCCCTGCCAACACCGACTGCGAGCGTCCCAGGAGATAGGAGGAGAACCACTGAAGAACCGTGCCTCCCACTCCCAATCCCCTGAGGCGCCGCAGCAGGATACCATGGTCGATGGTATCGAAAGCCGCTGAGAGGTCTAATAGGACTAGGACAGAGGAATATCCCCTGTCCCGAGCCCTCCAGAGATCATTCACCAGCGCGACCAATGCCGTCTCCGTGCTGTACCCGGGCCTGAAGCCCGATTGGTACAGGTCTAGATAATCCGCTTCATCCAGGACCAGAGCTGATGCGCCACCACACTCTCAACAACCTTCGCAAGAAAGTGAAGGTTTATTTATTTATTTATTTATTTTATTGCATTTATATACCGCCCTTTCCCTGAGGACTCAGGGCGGTTTACAGGGAGTTAAAAATCAACCATACAAAAGTTAAAACCCAATTTAAAAAAAATATTAAATCAACCCTGTACTATTAAAAACCCCAATTAAAATGAATGTCTCCTCAGCCTGGGCCCGAGAGCTCAAAGAGCCAGGTCTTCAGGCCCCGGCGGAATGATCGGAGGTCGGGAGCAGTCCTCAGCTCCACCGGCAGCTGGTTCCAGAGGGCAGGCGCCCCCACTGAGAATGCCCTATCCCTGGGTGTCACCCGCCGACAATCTCTTACCGGCGGGACCCTGAGCAGACCCTCCCTGTGGGAGCGCACTGGGCGAAGGGCGTTTGATGCCGGCAGCAGGTGTTCCCTCAAATACCCCGGACCCAGGCCATGTAGGGCTTTATAGGTGATAACCAGCACCTTGAATTTCACCCGGAGGGCAACCGGAAGCCAATGCAGCTCGCGGAGTAGAGGTGTTACATGGGAGTATCGGGAAACCCCCATTACAACTCGCGCGGCCGCATTCTGCACCAGTTGAAGCCTCCGAGTGGTCTTCAAGGGCAGCCCCATGTAGAGAGCGTTACAGTAGTCCAAACGGGAGGTCACAAGCGCATGAGTAACTGTGCGTAGGGCGTCTCGGTCCAGATAGGGACGCAACTGGCGCACCAGGCGAACCTGTGCAAAAGCCCCCCTGGTCACGGCTCCTATGTGATCTTCAAAATTGAGCCGTGAATCCAGGAGGACGCCCAAGTTGCGAGCCCTATCAACGGGGGGTAACACCTCACCCCCCATCGTTAGAGGTGGAATAACTTGGTTAACCCGAGATGCCGATATGCACAGCCACTCAGTCTTGGCGGGATTGAGACGAAGCCTGTTTCTCCCCATCCAGACCTGAACCGCCTCCAGGCACCGGGACATCACGGAGAGGGCATCACTGGGTTGGTTCGGGGTGGAAAGAAAAAGTTGGGTATCATCAGCGTACTGGTGATACCCCACCCCGAAGCCACGAATGATCTCGCCCAGCGGCTTCATATAGATGTTGAACAGGAGAGGCGAGAGAACCGACCCCTGAGGGACTCCACAAATGAGAGGCCTCGGGGTGGATCTCTGCCCTCCCGTCAACACCGACTGCGAGCAGCCCTGGAGGTAGGAGGAGAACCACCGTAAAACGGTGCCTCCCACTCCCAACCCCCTGAGACGCCGCAGCAGGATACCATGGTCGATGGTATCGAAAGCCGCTGAGAGATCTAATAGGACCAGGACAGAGGAGCAACCCCTGTCCCTTGCCCTCCAGAGATCATTCACCAGCGCGACCAATGCCGTCTCCGTGCTGTGTCCGGGCCTGAAACCCGATTGGTACGGGTCCAGATAATCAGTTTCCTCCAGGAACAGAGGGAGCTGATGCGCCACCACACTCTCAACAACCTTCGCCAGAAAGCGAAGGTTGGAGACCGGACGAAAGTTATTTAAAACAGCTGGGTCCAAGGCAGGCTTCTTGAGGAGGGGTCTCACCACCGCCTCTTTCAAGGCGGCGGGGAAACTACCCTCACTCAAAGAGGCAGATATAACCGCCTGGAACCAGCCTCGTGTTCCCTCCCGGGCTGCATAAACCAGCCAGGAAGGGCACGGGTCCAATAAACATGTGGTGGAGCTCAGCCTCCCCATAATCCTGTCCACTTCCTCCAGAGTTACAGGATCGAACTCCTCCCAGGTAACATTGACAAGACCGCTCGTGTCCTGATCGTCCGACGCTGCCCAGTCGGAGTCCAGACCGGTCCAAATCCGAGCGATTTTGTCCGACAGATTTAATTAATTTAATTTAATAATTTGATTTCTATACCGCCCTTCTCCCGAAGGACTCAGGGCAGTGAACAGGGCAATAAACAATAAAAATCGAATACAAAAATTAAAAAGTCATTAAACATCATGCCCATAAAATCAATACATATTAAAGTTAAAACTAGTTTTAAAAACCCAACCCCATCCCGTCAGACCAGGCCAGCTTGTTCGAAAAAGAATGTTTTGAGATCGTGCCGGAAGGAGCGAAGGTCGGGGGCCATCCGGAGCTCAACCGGTAAGCGGTTCCAAAGGTCTGGCGCGCCCACAGAGAACGCTCTCCCCCTGGGGGTCACCAATCGGCATTCTTTGATCGGCGGCACCCTGAGGAGGCCCTCTCTGTGGGAGCGCACTGGATGGAGGGAAGTTGACGCCGGCCGCAGGTGTTGCCGTAGGTAATCCGGACCCATGCCATGAAGGGCTTTGTAAGTCATAACTAACACCTTGAACCTCACCCGGAGAGCAACCGGTAGCCAATGCAGCTCGCGGAGCAAAGGTGTAACATGGGAGTATCGGGAAACTCCCAAGACAACTCGCGCGGCTGCATTCTGCACAAGTTGGAGTCTCCGGGTGGTGCAGATGTTGACTAAACTCCTCGGCACACCGCTGCAAGGGTTCCTCACTCACCTCCTGATTAAGGAGGGAGCGGGTCACCCTAAACAGGGCGGCCGGGCGATTATCTGCGGACGCGATGAGGGCAGCGAAGTAGTTAGACCTCGCCACCCTCATCGCTGCGAGATAAGACCTAATATGGGTTCTTAGTCGCAATCGGTCGGATTACGATCGGCTGGACCTCCAACCGCTCTCTAGGCCCCGTCTTCGACGCTTCATCTCCCGGAGCTCCGCGGAGAACCATGGAGCCCATTGGGATCTGCGCCGGGTCAGGGGCCGCAAGGGTACAACTCGGTCAAGTGCCTCCGTGGCCGTCCTTTCCCAGGCTTCCACTAAGGCATCTGCCGAGCTGTGAGCAGAGGAGGCAGGTGGGGACCCCAGTGCTGCCTGGAACCTCTCCGGGTCCATTAAGCGCCTGGGGCGGAACCATCTAGTTGGCTCAACACCCCCACGGTGGGGAGTGGCAAAATGGAAGACCAGCCGCAGGAGATGATGATCGGTCCATGACAGGGGCATAACAATTGGGGAGCCCCCACCAAGATCATCTAACCACCGTCCAGATAAGAAAACCAAGTCAAGGGTGTGGCCTCCCTCATGAGTCAGTCCATGAATTACTTGCGTCAGGTCCATGGCCGTCATGGAAGCCATGAACTCCCGAGCTAACTCAGATGATCCTCCCAGGGATGGTAGATTGAAGTCTCCCAAAACCATGAGTTTGGGGAACTCAATCACCAGCCCTGAGAGGATATCGAGAAGCTCAGGCAGGGCTGCTGCTGCGCGACTAGGCAAAAAGTACACCAGCAGCAAGCCCAGCTGCGCCCTAGGACCAAACCTCAATAAGAGAGATTCACACCCGACTATCTGAAGAACGGTGGCCTCCTGCGGACATAACCACAGCCACTCCCCCACCCCTACCCTGAGTCCGAGGCCGGTGTAGCACCCAGAAGCCTAGTGGGCAAAGATCAACCAGGGGAATACCGCCCTCTGGGCCCAACCAGGTCTCCGTGATGCAGGCCAGGTCCGCATGCTCACCCTCGACCAGATCCCGGACGAGAGGAGCCTTATTAGCGACGGACCTGGCATTCAGGTACACCAGCCAGAGCTCAGGTGGCTGCACATCCCCGCTCCCGGGACCTCGGGTCGAAGACAGAGGGTCGGAGCGCCTCACTGCTTGTAAATAGCAGAGATGCCCTCCCGGAGGTCGGTACGGCCCTCTGATCTTACACCTGCTGCCATTCCCGCTCCTTCTCTTCCTTCGGGGGATTGGCCGTGACTTCAGAAGCAGCTCTCTCCTCTTTGTGGTTATTTGCTTTTGGTATCCCACCTTTATTATTATTTTTACAAGTAACCCGAGGCGGTGAACAGATCCAGCATGCCTTCCTCCTCCTATTTTCTTCAAAACAACAACCTTGTGAGGTCGATTGGGCTGAGAGAGAGAATGATCGACTTTGCTTTCACAGCTAAGGCGGGACTAGAACCCTTAGACTCCTGGTGATTGGCCCAAAGTCTCCCCGCTATCTTTCATGCCTAAGGCAGGATTTGAATTCATAACCTCCTGCTTTCTAGGTTTAACCACTAGGGCAAACTGGGTGCTTTAGAGATAATCTACAACTTATGACCATTATGGTTGTAAAGTGTGATAGTTATAAAGTGGGTCACCCCTGTGACTACTATGATTTCATGACCTTTGTTGAGCCAGTCGTGAAGCGAACCATTTGTTCACTATGGGGACTTTTTGCTGAAAAGTGGGAGTAAACTCTGTTCTTCAACAAAAATGTTGTAAATCCTCCATCACATGACAGTGGGCAAGGTTGTAAAGTGAACACCAATTCCCAAGCGCCTATAATGTGATCATGTAATACTGGGGGGAGGGAGCCGTTTCAACATTAGAACTGGGTTGTAAATACATTTTGGGCATCTGTTGTATCTTTCAATGATCACAAAGTGACACGTTGTAAACTGAAGACTACCTGGAATTCGCTTACTTATTTTGGCAGGGGTCTTTAAGGACGGTCAAACCGCTGATGGCTTTGACCTGGCTTTCCAGGTCAACCACCTGGCCCACTTCCTGCTGACCCACCTGCTCCTGGATCAGCTGAAGCGCTGCACCCCCAGCCGGGTTGTAATCGTGTCCTCGATTCTGCACTTCAATGGGAAGATCGACTTTCGGACCATCCACAAACCGGTGGAGGGGATGTGGCAGGCCCTACAATCGTACAGCAACAGCAAACTAGCCAACACTCTCCACGTGCGAGAATTGGCCAACCGGCTGGAAGGAACCAACGTCACCTGCTACGCGGTTCATCCAGGTAAGTGGAAGTCCGGCTCCAAGAAGCACAAGATGGAGCCCCCGCAGGTCCTGCTGGGGCTCTGCAGACATTTCTCTCCCACTGGGGGCTCCCTCAACCCCCCCCCCCTGCAGAGCCACCCCGGGAGTTTCCTCCATTGGGTTCCACTGGGGAGGGAGACGTCTCCCACCCTCCCAGGTACCAGAGCTAATAGAATCCTAAAAATTTAGATGGGCTCTTGGAGGTCTTCTAGACCAACCTACTGCCTAAAGCAAGGATGAGGTTTTCCCCCCTCCATTTCTGCATCCTCTTCACCTTCCCTTCTCTTCCTCTCCCTCTTCCTCCTCGTCCTTTGCTCTTCCTCCTCTTGCCATTCTCTTTCTGTTCCTCTGCCTCCCCACTCCTCCTATTCCTTCTCCCCTTTGCTTCCTCCTGCTCCTTTGCCTCCATTTACCTTTCCTCCTGCTCTTCCTCCTCCTCCTCCTCCTCCCCCTTCCTCTTCCTCCTCCTTCCTCTCCTCTTCTTCCCCATCCACCTCATTCTCCTCCTCCTCCTCCTCTCCAGAAAACCCCCTCCCTTCTAGCACTGATGACGTTCCCAGGTTGAGTCATGAAATGTCTGTGTCACAGTTCCAATAGATGAAACCAATTAAAAGAACTTCAAGGGAAAGATTTCTTCCTTAAAGCACATTTTATTCAGGAAACAAACTATTGGCACTTACATAGTTGAACCCAAGACTGAAGTTCCCTCCCCCTGATACAATGCAACAAGTTGCAATTCCCACCGCAGAAAGGATGACATTAATCACATTCACCAATTATTCTAAAATGCGGGCTCTCCTCCCAACTTCTCAACCCGCCAAAACTTTATCTAACCTTCACCTTGTGTTCACACACAGCTGCAATTATTGTGGTAGCATTCCCCTTCTCCCCCCTTCTACATCTAAATGTCTCAAACATCAGGAAAAGCACAGTTAAAGCAAAAGGTAAAATGGTTGCAGTTTCTTAATTGTCACATTGTTGACATCCTGCAAGAAAACAGCCAAACTCAGAGTGGACCAAGGACCTCACACTTCAACTCTGAGCTACAAATATTCTATCAGAACATTGTTATTTAACATTATTTATTTGGATGTATTAATTGCCCCACTGCAATGACTTCATGCCTGCAAAGCACGCATGATCACAAACACACACACACGCACACACACACACACATACACACAGAGAGAAAGCCGCTGGCATCCTCACCCACTCAGCTTGAGCTCTTGGTCTTCTGAGACATTTCCTATGTTGCCCAAAGGATGCCAAGCGGCCCATGGTTCCTGGTGAGAAACGGGTACTGTGCGAAGGGTTTATTCAGGATCTCCCTCCCTCCCCCCCCCTTTGGGTAACTTTTCATCTGCAGCCTGTTCTCTCTGCCTTTGATTTCAGGAAATGTTAAAACCGAAATTTCTCGCTTCTGTCCCCGTTGGCTCTTTGGGCTGGGTTGGTTCGTTCAGCTGTTCCTCCGAAATTGTGATTCTGGTGCCCAGACCACCATCTACTGTGCCACCGAGAAGGACATCGAGCGGCTGAGCGGGCAGTATTTTGTGGACTGCCAGCCGAAGGTGCCCAGTCGACAGGCCCGCGATGACCAGCTGGCCAAGAAGCTCTGGGAATTCAGCGAGAGGCTGCTGGGACTGACCAGCTAAATTTGTCCACTTTAAATTTCCCCCCTTAATTTTTTCTGAGGTGAAGGTAGGAAAACACACAGAAAAGCACGCACAAAATCACAGCAAAGCACCTGGACAATTAGCACAGCCCCCCGCCCCCGGGCTGCGTGCTTTCTCCATGGCACTTCTCTGTCTCCGTGGAAATGACTGCAACTCGAAGGATCCCTCTGTTAAAGAGCAGGTTGACCTCGACGTACGACCATGGTTCAGCCCAAAACCTCTGTTGTTAAGTGACACATTTGTTAAATGAGTCTTGCCCCATTTTACGAGCTTCCTTGCCTCAGTTGTTAAGTGAATCGCTGCGGTTGATAAGTTAGTAACAAGCTTGTTAAGCCTTGGCTTTGCTTGCCAGAAGGTCGTGAAAAGGGATCACATGACCTTGGGACACAGCAACGGTCATAAATGCAAGTCAGTTGCCAAGTGTCTGAATTTGGATCACGGGACCGTGGGGATGCTGCAACGGTCGTAAGTGTGAAAAAGGGTCACGAGTCACTTTTTTCTGGGCCATCGTAACTCTGAATGTGTGAGATGGTCTCACGAGGTCGATGGATCGTTAAGGTGCTTCCAAGTGAAAAGGCATCACGCAGAGATGCAATCATATGAAGCTTTATTCAATGATAGATTAGAGAGAAATAATTACTTGGCATGAAGGCATTCATGCCTGCATGTGAGAGAGAACAAAAGAAAAGAAAGCAAGCTAGCATAGCATAACTGGAACAGAACAAAAAAGCAGGACTAGAACTGAACTGAAAGCAGCCCCTTGAGCAGAGGTATTTATGGGGGGTCTCAGCCCCTCCCTAACCATAAAACTCTCGCCAATGGGGATGTAGGGGTCTGGGACCCCTGACTCATCAGTGGAAGCAAAGAAGCCTCTTTGCTTCCATCTGATGACCTTTTTGGGTAACTGCCATGGCTGGCACTAAACATCTAACAATTCCCCTTCTTGCCAGCCAATGACAGGGACCAGTGAATGTGTGTGAGGGTGCGAGCAGGTGTCATAGACATGTATAAAAACATTCAGAAGACCAAACACAAACGCTTACACAGAAGGTTGTGCCGGTCAATGGGAACAGGTTTGGTGAACAGATCAGCTATCTGGTCAGTTGTGTTACAATGCTCAACATGTATAAAACCCTCTTTGGCAAGCTGCCTGACATTTTTATAGCGTATGTCTATGTGGCGGGACCTAGAGCCCATAGCATACGCTCCCGAGATTGCAATTGCGGCTGTGTTATCCTCTTGAATTTGGATGGGCAGAGGAGGAGATGCCCAGATGCTTGTTATCAGATCATTGAACCAAATCAAATCATTGGCCGTGTCTGACAGGCTGGCATATTGAGCCTCGGCCGTGGAGCAAGAAATAAATTTTTGCTGCCTAACATGCCAATGTATTGGACAGCCATTTAGCAATATGAGGAAACCAGAGGTGCTCCGTCTACTCTTGGTGTCGCCAGCCCAGTCTGCGTCTGAGTAAGCGGAGAGCTGGGCCGTCTTCCCTTTCTCTGGTTCTAGCATAAGGAGAGCATCAGCTGTGCCCTTAAGGTATCTAAGTACCCTTTTAACAGCAGTCCAGTGGAATTCCTTTGGGTGTCCCATGTGCCTGGACAATAGATTCACAGCTAAAGCTATGTCAGGCCTGCTCCAATTGCTGATGTATAGCAAGGAGCCAATCACAGATCTGTAAAGCTTATTATCTGTGAACTCAGGACCGTCCTTGTGAGTGTGATTGTAATAGTCACTTTGCATCGGGCTATGCGTTGGGTTAGATTCTGCCATTTTGCATTTGGCCAATAACTCCTCTATCTTTTCTTTTTGAGATAGAGCGAACCCCCCCTTAGTGGCCAAGATGTGCACAACCAAGTACTTGTCAACCCGCCCCAAAGACTTCAGAGTAAACTTTTCTTCCAGGGCCTTGGCAAATTCATCACACCCTTCCTTGTCAGGCCCTACATATAGTAGGTCGTCCACATAAACTAACACCCGTTCTGTGGTACCCTTGGAGTTGTGTGTGAAGACACATTCATCTGCATGGGATGCAGTGAAACCAACTCGTTCTAAACTTTTTCTAAGACAGTCATACCATAATTTCCCTGACTGCTTGAGGCCATATAACCCTTTGTGGAGCAACCATGTATTTCCCCCTTCTTGCTGGTAGCCAGGAGGGGCCCTCACGTAGATCTGCCGGTCCACGTTGGCGTGGAGGTAAGCCGTCTGGATGTCGAATTGAAAAACTTCCTCCCCCAGAGTGGCTGCAGTTACGAGGGCGGCCTTGATGCTCTCTGCCCGGACGGTTGGAGAGTAGGTCTCCGCGTAGTCCTCCATGTAGCGCTGAGCGAAGCCCTGAGCTACCAAATGGGCTTTATACAGGTAGAGGCCATTGGCAAGTGGTTTGGCTTTGTAAACCCACCTTGTGCCAATGACTTTTCTCTCCTTTGGTGGTTGCTGGGGGGTGAAAACCTTGAGTTTCTTTAAGCTCTGCATCTCCTTCTCCATCGCGAGCTGCCATTTCTCCTGTTCTTCGATGGGCAGCTCCTGGATGTCAGAGAAGGATTTTGGGGTGACCACAACACTGTTGACAGACGCGATGTGGCCAATGTCAATTCTCTTTGGCGGGATCCCTTTGTTGGACCGCTTTGACCTCCTTACCTTCTGCCACTCACCACCCTTTTCTTCCGCGGGTCTCTGAGGCATCACTGGGGGTGAAGACAGCATGTCTTCCTCCATGGGACTGGACGCATCTTCGTCTTGTTCCTCACTTTCGTCAGTGGCAGGTTATGTGGTCGTCTCAGGTGATGTCATGGTCGGTGTGTCCTTGCTGGGTCGGTTGACATATGGGCTCAGATCATTCGAGTGGATCTGGGTCCAATTGGAGTCCTCTTTGAAAGAGGCAGATTGGGAAGTCACAGGCCTGCCCCCTTCTCCCAGGAAACGATAGGCCTTGGAGCCAGGAGCATAGCCCAAGAACCTTAGTCTCTGGGAGACAGATCTCCCCTTCTTCCGCAGCTGCTTGGGGATGTGCACCCATGCGTAGGACCCAAACACACGTAAATGTCCCAGATTTGGTTTCCTACCGTGGACCAGGAAATATGGGGTCTGGTCCACAACACTGCTCCAGGTGCGGTTTAAGGTGTAATTGGCGTAGTGCACCGCCTCTGCCCAGTATGATTCTGCGACCCCAGCATCTGCAATCAGACTACGCATCATAGTTTGCAGGATTCCATTTCTTTTCTCTGCTACGCCATTCTAAGAGGGGGTGAATGGCGCAGTAAGAAAATGGAGGATGCCCTTACGCCTTACCCAGTCCTGGAATTTTTTGGGACATGAACTCAGCCCCGCGGTCGCTCTGCAGTTGTGCGATCTTGGTCTTGTACTGGGTCTCTACAAAGTTGTACAGTGACTTTATGGCGTCAAAGGCTTTGGATTTTTCTGTGAGGGTATACACGTGGCCGTATCGTGAAAAATCATCAACGGCAGTGAGAAAATACTGTCTTTTCCCTAGGGATGGTGTGAAAGGCCCAACCAAATCAACATGTACTAGTTGGTACGGGTATTGGGCCTTATGCAGTGACACTTTAGAAATGGGGGCAGCCTTCCTCTTTGTCTTCTTGCAAATGGCACAGTCCAGGAACACATCACAATCCTTGAGCTGGACTCCCTCAGCAAATTCTCCCATCTTTTTAACTACAGGGAAGCTCGCATGACCTAATCTTCTGTGTAAGAGATGGGCACACTTATCGTGGAGCGGCTTCCCCACTGACACCCTCTGGCTGTAGTTGCTTTGAGTGGTGCTGTAGGTGCCTGCTGAGGTTTGGGTTTCTTGCCCACACTGCCTTTGGAAAGCCTTGGGGCAGGCTGTGGGGGGTTGGGTGCAACCGCTTCGGCCTTGTGCTCCTTAAACAGCCTTGGGGCTGGCTGTGTGGCCCCTTCTGAGGGGGGTGGGCTCTCAGGGGAGAAGTATGGCAAACCATTTATGATGGCAATATTTCCAATGACCCTCTGGTTCCGGGTGACATGACCTCCCCCTTTGCGAAATAAAACTTCCACCTTGTCATCGTCACATAATTTGATAATGCTTAATAGGTTGTTGGCAATGGAGAGAGCATGTAATACCCCTTCAACTTTTCCAAGCCCGGGTACAGAAACAGTGCCCTCCCCAACAACTAAAGCCTTATCACCATTGGCCACTTTGACAGATGAGTTAATTTTCTTTAACCTTTTAAACCCTTGACTCATACTGGTAATGTGAGAAGAAGCTCCAGAGTCCAGTAACCATAAGTCAGTGGGGCTATCAGCCTTTGTTATGGGGGTGAGGGAACAAGTATGCAGAAAATTGCCCTTGGTATTTCCTTTGCCCCTGCCACACCCCCTTCCTTGCCCCTTGCCCCTTACTTGATTGGGACCACGTTTGGGGGCTTGTTGTTGATGGGGGCAGTCTTTCTTGAGGTGCTCCTCAGAGCCACAGATGAAACACTTAAGTAGAGCATTAATTTGCTCTGAGTTGTGGCGCCCCCTTCTGGCTTGCTGAGTGGTGACTCTGGCGTATTCTCCTGCATCTCTTCTCCTCCTATCTTCTTCGATGAGTCTCCCTGTGAGGTAGGACAGAGTCATGGCTTCCTTCCTGGTACCATCCAGTGAAACAATGAAGCTGCTCCAACTTCTGTCCAGGGAAGCCAGAATGACAGCGACCATGTTCGCATCAGTTACGGGGTGGTCTCTGGACACCAGTTCTGCCCTGAGTGCCTTCAATCTTCCAAGATGTTCAGGCATGTTGGCCCCAAATCTCAGTCTGGAGGAGTAAAACTCAGTTGTAAGTCTGGTGATCGAACCGATGCTGTCGCTGTTGAATAAATTGTATAATAACTGCCAAACTTCACCAGCTGTGAGTCCATCTGGAATGCTGGAGAACAAGTTGCCATCCAATGAGTTCAGCAGAGTGGTATATGCTTGCCTATGATGCCACTCTTCTCGGGGTCCCCAGGGGAGAGGAGGAGGTTTCTGAACCATCTCTAGAGTCCCATCCTTTAATACACATACCTGCACATCTCTATTCCAACTGTTGTAATTCTCCCCCCCAAGTTGTAGTTTTTTAAAGTCGTTCGGGAGATTAGAGGCTGGTAAAAAAGAATTTTTGTCAGTCCCATTCTCAAACATCTGAGAGCTCTCCATTGAGGTAAAAGGTAAAGGGATCCCCCTGGTGGTCGTTAGTGGGACTTTTCTCTGATTATTGGGTAACTCCGTCTGGGCATGCTCGGGATTCTTCTCTTCCCATGAGGCATAGGGGGGGCAGAGCCCAGATTTGTCAGCCGGCATTTGAGTTTTTGTTTGAGAAGGCCCCATATGCTGCAAAGATTCCTGCTGAGGATTGCAAGATGCCTCCCGGCAGGATGGAGGCTGGATGGCACATGGATTGCCCGGATTGCCTGATTTGCCCTGAGAAGCCCATCGCTGGTCCTGAAGACCTGAAGAGAAGGTGGGAGGCTGCGGGGGTTCATAGTTGGGAGGCTCTAGGCTGGGCGCCTCCTGGCAGTTAGGCCCTGGGGAGAGGGTAGGAGGCCTTGGAGGGGGGCTGGCCATCCCCGATGTTGGAGCTGCTGTCCTTTTGGCTTCCAGGGCTGCAACCAGGACCTGGATGGCTGCTTCAAGCCCTGCTGTATCAGCCTCGGCTGGACAGGCTTTATTGCCATCATAGGACTTTAGGCTTTCTGGTGGGGAGGACCCAGGGGTTTGCATGCTGCTTCGGCTGGATGCCAGGGATTGCTGGGCCTCTAGGCTTAGTTGAGGCCTATCTTTATTAGACCATGTGGGGTTACTGGGGGCCGCCATCTTGTTTCTGGTGCCAGGCCATGTGGACGCTCTGGGGGCCGATATCTTGCTTCCGGTTGCCCCAGGAAGCTGTAGGTCACAGTTTGGCGGGAAATTTCGCGCCAAAAGCCCTGGGGTCCCGGGGTCACTCAGGGTGGCGGGCGCCATATTAGGGGGCCTCGTGGTCGCTTGGGAAAGACTCACCAGGTGTTCAGAGGCTTCTTGTGCTGGGGTCCCCCGTGGAGAGGCTTGTGGCGTCTTTTGTGTTGTAAGGAACTTTAGAAGCAGCTCTTCGCGTTCCTGTTCAGTCATCTGGCTCACGTGGCGTTTGGCTTGAGCCAGGTCCGTTTCTGCTGCATCTGGACAGTCTTGGGCAGTCTGCAAGCCTTCCATGCTTCCCTCTGTGGCGTGCAGTCGTAGGGAGGCATGCGAAGGGGTCCCAGATGCTCCGCTGGATCCTCTGAGGGAATGGAGGTCATCTGTGCTCTCACCTGGAGTGGAGTTTGCTTCAGGGGCTGTAGGCAGGGCTGCTGATCTTGATTAAAGACTCCTGGTCACAATCTGGGATCTCCTGCCATCCATTTTAAATGGGTTTGTGCTCATCTTGCAATAGCCGCTGGCTTGGAAGTGTTCCCTTAAACGATCCTCTGCTACCAACTTGTGAGATGGTCTCATGAGGTCGATGGATCGTTAAGGTGCTTCCAAGTGAAAAGGCATCATGCAGAGATGCAATCTTATGAAGCTTTATTCAATGATAGATTAGAGAGAAAGAATTACTTGGCATGAAGGCATTCATGCCTGCATGTGAGAGAGAACAAAAGAAAAGAAAGCAAGCTAGCATAGCATAACTGGAACAGAACAAAAAAGCAGGACTAGAACTGAACTGAAAGCAGCCCCTTGAGCAGAGGTATTTATGGGGGGTCTCAGCCCCTCCCTAACCATAAAACTCTCGCCAATGGGGATGTAGGGGTCTGGGACCCCTGACTCATCAGTGGAAGCAAAGAAGCCTCTTTGCTTCCATCTGATGACCTTTTTGGGTAACTGCCATGGCTGGCACTAAACATCTAACAGAATGGTCATTAAATGAAGTAAGTCGGGGACTGCCTACACTGAAGTTTGCAGATGAGACAAGAGTCGGGGGTCTCATTCGAGACGGTGATGAGTCTGCATACAGACAGGAGGTTGAGGAACAGGGCCTGAGGTGCAGCCGGAACAATATGGACTAGAATCTGCTGAAAACTGAAGAGATGATGGTAGATTTTAGGCAGAGCCTTCCTGTTCCGCCACCTCCGGCAACGTTAGACAACGCGGGATCAACAGCCGAGACCTTCAGGCTTCGTCGTTCTAGGATCTCCCAGGACTTGAAATGGGCAGCTGACATTACAGCCTCCATTAAAAATACTTTATAAGGCAGAGGAAATTCCAAAAGAAAAAATGCAGCAGTACTTAAAAAAAGAAAAGTTTCCAAAAATTCCAGAGAATATTCAAAACATATTAAATAGAAACATATCAATGATGGAGGCTATAAAAAAGCAAAGACAGGATAAGACTCGTGGCCCAGATGGATTACCTGCAGAGTTTTATAAATCATTGCAAGATGTATTAAGTCCGATTTTGAAAGAACTGTCTAACGAAATTATCCCGGAGGCTAAAATACCAAATACATGGACTGAAGCCAATATTACTTTTAATACCTAAAGAAGACTCTGACTTAAGGCAAATAAAAAATTATAGACCAATATCGTTATTAAATGTAGATTGCAAAATCTTTGCCTCAATAATGGCAGAAAGACTAAAGAATTTTTTTTTATCAAATTTATACATACGGATCAAAATGGTTTCCTGCCTAAAAGACAGATAAAAAATTATTTATTTATTTATTTTTTATTTTATTTTATTAGACTCAGGGCAGTTCACAAGGTTTAAGAATTGAAGAATGATTCTGGATGTGTTAGACTCGCAGTGGTGGTGAACCGTTTAGAGACCGAGTGCCCAAACTGCAACCCAAAACCCACTGATGTATCGCCAGGTGCCGGGTGGGCGTGGCCTGCTGGGTGGGCATGGCCACAGTGGTCACGGCAGACTTGGTGGGCGTGGCCAGCTCGATGTTGCTCCTAGGGAGGGATGCCTGTGAGGGCCGGGCGGGGCTGGGGGAGATCCAGGGGGGTCTCTGGCGGGTGGGACAGTGGGCAGGAGAGCGTCTTGCTCAGCTGATGGCTTGGGGGGGAGGGGGCAGCTCCACCCCCTCCCAAACGCTGCCGTCTCACGAAAGCAGGATGAAAACTCCAAAAAGCGACAAGGAAAAAAACTTAAAACAGAAGAGTGTCTCACGATTTTTTTCTTCCCTGGGGGGATCATAGGGGGAGGCTCCTGAGCCCCACAGCTCTTTAAAGAGGGGGGAGGAGGAGAGTGGGGAGGGTCTGTGCTGGGATCGGGGCTCCTCATGCCTTCCGCTGTCTTCCTGCACTCTTCTGCTGCAGATGCCGCAGCTCCGCTTGCCTGGCGGGGTGAGAGGTGCGCTCGCGCTGGCGGACACACGTGGGGCTGCTGCGTCGCTTGCTGTGCCGGGGCTAGGCTGGACTGGGCCTCCTCGCCGCTTCTTCCCCCTCACCCGGCCCATCTACTACTCGTCCTGGGGCAGCCCTTTGGGCTCTCTCGGTCTCTCCCCCCCCCACTTCCAGGCTGAAGCTGGTCACATTTCCTCCCCGCTTCGTGGGCAGCGCAGCGCCTGTCCCCAGCCAGCCCTCCTCCTCCATCCTTCTCCTCCTTCTGCAGGCAGAGCGTGGCTTAGCGAGGCAGTGCCTCTCCCCGCATGCAGCCACCGCTCTCGCTCCCCTCTTCTCCTTTGTTCTTGGACCTTGACCATTCCTGAAGCATACAGGTAGTCCCGGACGGATGAGCACAATTGATCCCAAAATTTCTGTTGCTAAGTGAGTCAGTGGCTAAGCACGTTACGTACGACCTTTCAGGCCGCAGTTGTTAATTTAGGAACACGCTTGTGAAGTGAATCTGGCTTCCACCTTGGCTCGGAGGAAAAGAAGGTTGCAGTAGCATGAAGGGATAACATCAAGACGGAGTGCTTACTGACTCCTCCTGTGCCCTTGCCCTGGAAGGCCCGTACTCCTCTCCTATGTCCTGCTTCTTAGAACGAGGCAAGCGTCTTTATGCCATTATTTGTAGGATGTTATTTATTGATTTACAAGGGTTATAAAGCTCCCCATGTTACAACAGTGACTCTGGGGAACCTGTAAAGCAAGGGTCTCCAACACCCAGTTTGCAGCCCTCTACTGGTCCATGGCCTACTCCGAACCGGGCCGTGCGAGCGGCAGACCATTGCGTTTGCACATACAATTCAATTTACCCAAGCAGCGGGCCGGCATGCATGCACATGTGCACACAGCACAACTTGTGCAAGTTCAGCTGTGTGTGCCTGCTCCTACACTCACCACTCACGCCGATCTCACACTGCTGCAATCTCCCTCGCTTGGTTTCAGCTTGCCTTGCTGCAAGAGAAAACAAGCTGAAACCAAACGAGGAAGATTGCCAGGAACACGAATCGGCCGATCTCGCGCTGCTGCAATCTCCCTCGCTTCGTTTAAGCTTGCCTTGCTGCAAGAGAAAGCAAGCTGAAAAGGAGCAAGGGAGATTGCCAGGAACGTGAACCAGCCGAACCTTGCTTTCTATTGCAGCAAGGCAAGCTGAAACTGAGCGAGGGAGATTGCAGCAGTGCGAGATCGGCCAATTTGCGTTCCTGGTAATCTCCCTTGCTCATTTTCAGCGTGCGTCTCAGCTTTGCTGGATGGCCTGCTTATATTTATTTATTTATTTATTTTATTTAGATTTATATACTGCCCTTTCCCGAAGGACTCAGGGCGGTTTACAGGGCATTTAAAAAACAGTCAATACAAATGTTAAAACAAATTAAAAGAGATGAAATAGAACCCTGAGAAAATTAAAACCCAGTTAAAATTAAAATTAAAAATATTCTCAGCCTGGGCCAGAGAGCTCGAACAGCCAGGTCTTCAGGTCCCGGCGGAATGAACGGAGGTTGGGGGCAGTCCTAAGCTCCGCAGGCAGCTGGTTCCACAGGGCAGGCGCACCCACTGAGAAGGCCCTCCCCCTGGGTGTTACCCGCCGGCAGTCTTTAACCGCCGGCACCCTGAGGAGACCCTCCCTGTGGGAGCGCACTGGACGAAGGGAGCTTGATGCTGGCAGCAGGTGTTCCCTCAAATATCCCGGACCCATGCCATTTAGGGCTTTATAGGTCATCACCAGCACCTTGAATCTCACCCGAAGGGCAACTGGAAGCCAATGCAGCTCGCGGAGTAGAGGTGTTACATTGGAGTATCGGGAGACCCCCATCACGACTCGTGCGGCCGCATTCTGCACCAGTTGAAGCCTCCGGGTGGTCCTCAAGGGCAGCCCCATGTAGAGAGCGTTGCAGTAGTCTAAACGGGAGAAACCAGAAAGAATAAATACAAGGATTTCTTGTCTTTTGGGGCTGCTCTTATTCAGAGGAGCCCGTCTTTTTGTTCAGCTGAATAAAAACGTAAAGCTTGAAGGCAACTTATGGTTTCCTGTATTTTTTACCAGCAAAACCTGAGAACCTGCATATCATTTTTTTGCAGGAATTCCACCCACTCATTGAAATAGTTATGTGGATTATAGGCGAGTCACGATTACAACACAGAATATGAAAGTCTTCATCAAACCCATCAACACAGATCCATTATGTTCCCTCAGGAGGATGAGAAGAAAAACCTAGCCTGACCTAAAGTGACAGTACACAACGAGGGCAGGTCATGCCAACCCAATCTTATTTCATTCTTTGATAAAGTGACTAAACTAGTAGACCAGCGAAACACAATCAACATAGTATACTTATATTTCAGTAAGGCATTTGACAAAATGGACCACAACCTACTCCTTGGAATAGAACTAGGAAAAGGTGGAATAGACAAAATCACCACCAGATGGAACTGTAGCTGGCTGACAAACCATACTCAATGGGTAGTCCTCAAAGGCACTACATCCACATGGAGACAATGTGGATGTAGTGCCTTTTGGCTCGTTTACAATACTCTGGTTCGGACTTGTGCGCCCTCAGAGGGGTTTCTCCCTCTTGGATACGACCAGCCTTCTTTTCTAACATTCCCCTTGATGACGGACCCAATTGCTGGGGCTCCGAGAGGTGGCTGGGCTTAACTAGGGGCCTCGAGTGGAGACGTACTAAGAGGCCCCTGATAAAATTTTTAGCCGGTTATTTTAAAAGGTTAGGGAGGGGGAGGGAGGGGAGGGGAGGGAGGGAATCTTTAACCGGCACTCAGTCTGGACCTGTTAGAGGTCCCGACGGGACGGGGTCGGAGGAGGTGGCTGCTGGTTCTGGGAATGTGGGAGTGGGGCTTCAAATCCCCACGGCGATAGGGAAAAGCAGCAGGTGTTTGCGCGGAGGGCCATATCAACACCTGGGATCGCGCCCCCGCTATCTCCGAGCGGTGGCGCGCTCCGACCCTCCGGTTAGCGCCCTCTTACCCGGGGATGAGGGTGATCAGGCCCCTGAGCTCAGGTTGGTCTATTTTAACGCTAGATCCGTAGTCAACAAAGCTCCCCTCATCCGTGACCTGATCGAGGAGGAATGTGCGGATCTAGCGTGCATCACGGAAACTTGGCTGGGCTCAGAGGGAGGGGTGCCTCTCATCGAGTTATGCCCGCCGGGTTTCCGGGTGCTGCACCAGCCGCGGGCTCAGGGCAGGGGTGGTGGAGTGGCAGTGGTTATTCGGGAGACTTTGTGTCCCCGGGAGGCCACCATTGTCCAGATGGCCGGGAGTGAATCCCTCCTCTTGAGATGTGGTCCTCGGGTTCAGTTGGGCTTGTTGCTTACATACCTGGCGCCCAGCTGTGTGGCAACAGCCCTGCCTGAGCTGCTCGACGCCCTCTCAGGGTTGGCAGTGGAGTTCCCCAGGCTTATAGTCCTGGGTGACTTCAACCTGCCGTCACTGGGAGGGTCGTCGGAGTTGGCTCGGGAGTTCATGGCTTCCATGACAGCCATGGGCCTGACCCAGGTTATTGAGGGCCCGACTCATGAGGGGGATCATACTCTCGACCTGGTGTTCCTGTCTGGACAGTGGTTGGACGATCTGGGAGGGGGTTCCCCGTCCATCACCCCTCTGTCATGGTCAGATCACCACCTCCTGAGGCTGATTTTCCGTCATGCCACCCCCCACCGCTGGGCGGCGGAACCGTCCAGGTGGTTCCGCCCCAGGCGCCTAATGGACCCGGATCGGTTCCAGAGGGCGCTTGGGCCTATACCTATCACCCTTACCCACAGCCCAGTCGATGCTCTGGTGGAGGCCTGGGAAACGGCTGCCACCAGGGCACTTGACTGCGTTGTACCCATGCGACCTCTGACCCGGCGCAGATCCCGTTGGGCCCCATGGTTCTCTGTGGAGCTCCGGGAGATGAAGCGTCGGAGACGAGGTCTAGAGAGCGGTTGGAGATCCAGCCGATCCGAATCCGACCGATTGCAGTTAAGAACCTTTATAAGGTCTTATCTTGCGGCGATAAGGACGGCGAAGTCTAACTACTTTGCCGCCCTTATCGCGTCCGCAGATAATCGCCCGGCCGCCCTGTTTAGGGTGACTCGCTCCCTCCTTAACCAGGAGGTGAGAGAGGATCCCTTGCAGGGACGAGCCGAGGAGTTTAGTCATCATCTGGCGGACAAAATCGCTCGGATCCGGACCGGTCTGGACTCTGACTGGGCAGAGTCTGACATGGAGGAATCAGGCGGTCTTGAGCATGTTATCTGGACTGAGTTCGACCCTGTTTCCCCTGATGATGTGGACAGGATCATGGGGAGACTGAGCACCACCACCTGTTTGTTGGATCCGTGCCCCTCCTGGCTAGCTTATGCGGCTCGGGAGGGAACACGAGGCTGGTTCCATGCAGTAATAACTGCTTCTTTGAAGGAGGGTGTCTTCCCTGCCGCCTTGAAGGAGGCGGTGGTGAGGCCCCTTCTCAAGAAGCCTGCTTTGGACCCGGCTGTTTTAAACAACTATCGTCCAGTCTCCAACCTTCGCTTTCTGGCGAAGGTTGTTGAGAGTGTGGTGGCGCATCAGCTCCCTCTGTTCCTGGAGGAAACTGATTATCTGGACCCGTACCAATCAGGCTTCAGGCCCGGACACAGCACGGAGACGGCATTGGTCGCGCTGGTGAATGATCTCTGGAGGGCTAGGGACAGGGGTTGCTCCTCTGTCCTGGTCCTATTAGATCTCTCAGCGGCTTTCGATACCATCGACCATGGTATCCTGCTGCGGCGTCTCAGGGGGTTGGGAGTGGGAGGCACCGTTCTACGGTGGTTCTCCTCCTACCTCCAGGGCCGCTCGCAGTCGGTGTTGACAGGAGGGCAGAGATCCGCCCCGAGGTCTCTCATTTGTGGAGTTCCTCAGGGGTCGGTCCTCTCGCCTCTCCTGTTCAACATCTATATGAAGCCGCTGGGCGAGATCATTCGTGGTTTCGGGGTGGGGTATCACCAGTACGCTGATGATACCCAACTTTTTCTTTCCACCCCGAACCAACCAAGCGATGCCCTCTCCGTGATGTCCCGGTGCCTGGAGGCGGTTCAGGTCTGGATGGGGAGAAACAGGCTTCGTCTCAATCCCGCCAAGACTGAGTGGCTGTGCATATCGGCATCTCGGGTTAACCAACTTATTCCACCTCTAACGATGGGGGGTGAGGTGTTACCCCCCGTTGATAGGGCTCGCAACCTGGGCGTCCTCCTGGACTCACGGCTCAATTTTGAAGACCACATAGGAGCCGTGACCAGGGGGGCTTTTGCACAGGTTTGCCTGGTGCGCCAGTTGCGTCCCTATCTGGACCGAGACGCCCTACGCACAGTTACTCATGCGCTTGTTACCTCCCGTCTGGACTACTGTAACGCTCTCTACATGGGGCTGCCCTTGAAGACCACTCGGAGGCTTCAACTGGTGCAGAATGCGGCCGCGCGAGTTGTAATGGGGGTCTCCCGATACTCCCATGTAACACCTCTACTCCGCGAGCTGCATTGGCTTCCGGTTGCCCTCCGGGTGAAATTCAAGGTGCTGGTTATTACCTATAAAGCCCTACATGGCCTGGGTCCGGGCTATTTGAGGGAACACCTGCTGCCGGCATCAAACGCCCTTCGCCCAGTGCGCTCTCACAGGGAGGGTCTGCTCAGGGTTCCGCCGGTGAGAGATTGCCGGCGGGTGACACCCAGGGATAGGGCCTTCTCAGTGGGAGCGCCTGCCCTCTGGAACCAGCTGCCGGTAGAGTTGAGGACTGCTCCCGACCTCCGATCATTCCGCCGGGGCCTGAAGACCTGGCTCTTTGAGCTCTCGGGCCCAGGCTGAGGAGAAAATTTTAACTGGGGTTTTAATGTACAGGGTGAATTTAATGCTTTTTAATTGGTTTTAACTTTTGTATGTTTTGATTTTTAATTCCCTGTAAACCGCCCTGAGTCCTCAGGGAAAGGGCGGTATACAAATGCAAATATTAAATTAAATTAAATTATTATAAGGCTCCTGCGCATCCCTTGGACAGCAAAGGTGACCAACAAGCAAGTGCTGGAGCACATGACACCAGACATGTCACTGGAAGGCAAAATCCCCCAAACCGTGTCTCACTGATTGTGGCCGTGTCCCACGGGGGAATTCAGTGGAGAAACAATTATGCCTTGGAGAGTCAGTGGTAAAAGGAAACCAGGCTGTGAAAGAACACGGTGACTGGACACCATCAAAGCTGACACAGGCCCGAGCAGAGAACAACTCAAAGCAGTAGTGCAAGATTGGAGGACGTGGAGAGACGTGGCCCATAGAAGTACCAACGGTCTATAACACAATAACAGAGTTGGAGGTCTTCTAGTCCAACCCCCTGTCCAAGCAGGAGATTCCGTATCATTTCAGAGAAATGGTTGTCCAGTGTCTTTCTGAAAGCCGCCAGTGATGGAGCACCCACGCCTTCTGAAGGTAAGCCAATCCACTGATTGATTGCTCTCACCATCAGGAAATTTTTCCTTAGTTCTAGGTTGGTTCTCTCCTTAGTTTCCATCCATTGTTTCTTATCTTGCCTTTGGTGCTCTGGAAAATAGTTTGCCCTCTCGTCTTTGTAGGACCCCCTTAAATATTGGAACACTGCTATCGTGTCTCCCTAGTCCTTTTCCCCATGAAATTAGACATACCCAATTCCTGCAACCAGAGTGTGAACACGTTTTTTACATCGTGGTGACCAAAACTGGATGCCTTATTCCAAGTGTGGCCTTTCAAAGCCATTGTAAAGCAGTGTTAACACTTCACCTGATCTTGAGTCTCTCCTTCTGTTAATGCAGCCTAGCAGTGTGTTGGCCTTTTGGGCTGTTGCTGCTCATGGTCAAGTGATTGTCCACTAGGACTCCTGCCAGTTTGGTGTCATCTGCAAATTTGATGAATTCCCCTTCAATTCCCTCATCTAAGTCATTGATGGAGATGTTGAAGACTCCTGGGCCTAGGTCAGAACCTTGTGGTACCCCACTGCTTATTTATTTATTTATTTATTTATTTAGTTACATTTATATACCGCCCTATTCCCTGAGGACTCAGGGCGGATTACAGGAAATTAAAAAAAAATCCACCATACAAAAGTTAAAAAAAAACCAAATTAAAAAATATTAAATTGACCCTGTATACTTAAAACCCCAATTAAAAATTTCTCCTCAGCCTGGGCCCGAGAGCTCAAAGAGCCAGGTCTTCAGGCCCCGGCGGAATGATCGGAGGTCGGGGGCAGTCCTCAGCTCCACCGGCAGCTGGTTCCAGAGGGCAGGTGCTCCCACTGAGAAGGCCCTATCCCTGGGTGTCACCCGCCGGCAATCTCTCACCGGCGGCACCCTGAGCAGACCCTCCCTGTGGGAGCGCACTGGGCGAAGGGCGTTTGATGCCGGCAGCAGGTGTTCCCTCAAATAGCCCGGACCCAGGCCATGTAGGGCTTTATAGGTAATAACCAGCACCTTGAATTTCACCCGGAGATGTTGAACAGGAGGGGCGAGAGAACCGACCCCTGAGGGACTCCACAAATGAGAGACCTCGGGGCGGATCTCTGCCCTCCTGTCAACACCGACTGCGAGCGGCCCTGGAGGTAGGAGGAGAACCACCGTAGGACGGTGCCTCCCACTCCCAACCCCCTGAGACGCCGCAGCAGGATACCATGGTCGATGGTATCGAAGGCCGCTGAGAGATCTAATAGGACCAGGACAGAGGAGCAACCCCTGTCCCTAGCCCTCCAGAGATCATTCACCAGCGCGACCAATGCCGTCTCCGTGCTGTGTCCGGGCCTGAAGCCCGATTGGTACGGGTCCAGATAATCAGTTTCCTCCAGGAACAGAGGGAGCTGATGCGCCACCACACTCTCAACAACCTTCGCCAGGAAGCGAAGGTTGGAGACTGGACGATAGTTGTTTAAAACAGCCGGGTCCAAAGCAGGCTTCTTGAGGAGGGGTCTCACCACCGCCTCCTTCAAGGCGGCAGGGAAGACACCCTCCTTCAAAGAAGCAGTTATTACTGCATGGAACCAGCCTCGTGTTCCCTCCCGAGCCGCATAAGCTAGCCAGGAGGGGCACGGATCCAACAAACAGGTGGTGGAGCTCAGTCTCCCCATGATCCTGTCCACATCATCAGGGGAAACAGGGTCGAACTCAGTCCAGATAACGTGCTCAAGACCGCCTGATTCCTCCACATCAGACTCTGCCCAGTCAGAGTCCAAGCCGGTCCGGATCCGAGCGATTTTGTCCGTCAGATGATGACTAAACTCCTCGGCTCGTCCCTGCAAGGGATCCTCCCTCACCTCCTGGTTAAGGAGGGAGCGAGTCACCCTAAACAGGGCGGCCGGGTGATTATCTGCGGACGCGATAAGGGCGGCAAAGTAGTTAGACTTCGCCGTCCTTATCGCCGCAAGATAAGACCTTATGAAGGTTCTTAACTGCAATCGGTCGGATTCGGATCGGCTGGATCTCCAACCGCTCTCTAGACCTCGTCTCCGACGCTTCATCTCCCGGAGCTCCACAGAGAACCATGGGGCCCAACGGGATCTGCGTCGGGTCAGAGGTCGCATGGGTACAACGCAGTCGAGTGCCCTGGTGGCTGCCGTTTCCCAGGCCTCCACCAGGGCATCGACTGGGCTGTGGGTAAGGGTGATAGGTATAGGCCCAAGCGCCCTCTGGAACCGATCTGGGTCCATTAGGCGCCTGGGGCGGAACCACCTGGTCGGCTCCGCCGCCCAGCGGCGGGGGATGGCATGACGGAAAACTAGCCTCAGGAGGTAATGGTCTGACCATGACAGAGGGGTGATGGACGGAGAACCCCCTCCCAGATCATCCAACCACTGTCCAGACAGAAACACCAGGTCAAGAGTGTGACCCCCCTCATGAGTCGGGCCCTCAATAACCTGGGTCAGGCCCATGGCTGTCATGGAAGCCATGAACTCCCGAGCTAACTCCGACGACCCTCCCAGTGATGGCAGGTTGAAGTCACCCAGGACTACGAGCCTGGGGAACTCCACCGCCAACCCTGAGAGGGTGTCGAGCAGCTCGGGCAGGGCTGTTGCCACACAGCTGGGCGCCAGGTATGTAAGTAACAATAATAAAGTTGGAAGGGACCTAGGAGGTCATCTAGTCCAACCCCCTGCTCAGGCAGGAAACCCTATACCATTTTAGACAGCACAGCTCAGACGAGTCGGTTTCCTACCTATCTTGCTTTCTTTAAGGTCCAACTTCCACAATCATAGGGAGCTACAGTTTGTATTTGAAATAGCTCACCTGACCAACTACCTCCTTATACAACAAAGGTTTCGACAGACAAAAACATGGCTGCACTGTGGAAATCAGACACCAAAGCCCTAATTCCTTTGCAGCAATTCCACCCACTCATTGAAATATGTGGATATGTGGATTATAGGCGAGTCACGATTACAACACAGGATATCAAAGTCTTCATCAAACCCATCAACACAGATCCTGTGAAGCAGCTTTCACAAGAGATCGATGGGACGTTAAGGTGCTTCCAAGTAAAATAGGCAGAATGCAGAAATGCAGTCATTATGAAGCTTTATTCATCGACAGGTTATATAAAAAGAGCTATATGGCATGGAAGCATCCATGCTTGTATGATAGAGAATGCATGCAAGTGAGAAGATAGAAAAGAGAAGCAGAACTAGAAAAAAGAGGCAGCCCCAGAGCAGAGGTATTTATGGGGGGTCTCGGCCCCTCCCTAGCCATAAAACTCTCTCGCCAATGGGGCTGCTTCAGGGGAGCAAAGAAGCCTCTTTGCTCCATCTGATGACCTATTTGGGGAACTGCCATGGGCTGGCACAAAACATGTAACAGATCCATTATGTTCCCTCAGGAGGATGAGAAGAAAAACCTACCCTGACCTAAAGTGACAATACACAACGAGGGCAGGTCATGCCAACCCAATCTTATTTCATTCTTTGATAAAGTGACTAAACTAGTAGACCAGCGAAACGCAATCAACATAGTATACTTATATTTCAGTAAGGCATTTGACAAAATGGACCACAACCTACTCCTTGGAATAGAACTAGGAAAAGGTGGAATAGACAAAATCACCACCAGATGGATCTGTAGCTGGCTGACAAACCATACTCAATGAGTAGTCCTCAAAGGCACTACATCCACATGGAGAGAAGTAAGTAAGTGGGGTACCACAAGGTTCTGACCTAGGCCCAGGAGTCTTCAACATCTCCATCAATGACTTAGATGAGGGAATTGAAGGGGAATTCATCAAATTTGCAGATGACACCAAACTGGCAGGAGTCCTAGTGGACAATCACTTGACCATGAGCAGCAGCAGCCCAAAAGGCCAACACACTGCTAGGCTGCATTAACAGAAGGAGAGAATCAAGATCAGGTGAAGTGTTAACACTGCTTTACAATGGCTTTGAAAGGCCACACTTGGAATAAGGCATCCAGTTTTGGTCACCACGATGTAAAAAATGTGTTCACACTCTGGTTGCAGGAATTGGGTATGTCTAATTTCATGGGGAAAAGGACTAGGGAGACACGATAGCAGTGTTCCAATATTTAAGGGGGTCCTACAAAGACGAGAGGGCAAACTATTTTCCAGAGCACCAAAGGCAAGATAAGAAACAATGGATGGAAACTAAGGAGAGAACCAACCTAGAACTTAGGAAAAATTTCCTGATGGTGAGAGCAATCAACCAGTGGATTGGCTTATCTTCAGAAGGTGTGGGTGTTCCGTCCCTGGCAGCTTTCAGAAAGACACTGGACAACCATTTCTCTGAAATGATACGGAATCTCCTGCTTGGACAGGGGGTTGGACTAGAAGACCTCCAACTCTGTTATTGTGTTATAGACCGTTGGTACTTCTATGGGCCACGTCTCTCCACATCCTCCAATCTTGCACTGCTTCTTTGAGTTGTTCTCTGCTTGGGCCTGTGTCAGCTTTGATGGTGTCCAGTCACCGTGTTCTTTCACAGCCTGGTTTCCTTTTACCACTGACTCTCCAAGGCATAATTGTTTCTCCACTGAATTCCCCCGTGGGACACGGCCACAATCAGTGAGACACGGTTTGGGGGATTTTGCCTTCCAGTGACATGTATGGTGTCATGTGCTCCAGCACTTGCTTGTTGGTCACCTTTGCTGTCCAAGGGATGCGCAGGAGCCTTATAATAATAAAGTTGGAAGGGACCTAGGAGGTCATCTAGTCCAACCCCCTGCTCAGGCAGGAAACCCTATACCATTTTAGACAGCACAGCTCAGACGAGTCGGTTTCCTACCTATCTTGCTTTCTTTAAGGTCCAACTTTCACAATCATAGGGAGCTACGGTTTGTATTTGAAAGAGCTCACCTGACCAACTACCTCCTTATACAACAAAGGTTTCGACAGACAAAAACATGGTTGCACTGTGGAAAATAGGGACCAATAAGTTCCTTTGCAGGAATTCCACCCACTCATTGAAGTAGATATGTGGATTATAGGCGAGTCAAGATTACACCACAGGATATGAAAGTCTCCGCCAAACCCATCAACACAGATCCATTATGTTCCCTCATGAGGATGAGAAGAAAAACCTAGCCTGACCTAAAGTGACAGTACACAACAAAGGTAGGTCATGCCAACCCAATCTTATTTCATTCTTTGATAAAGTGACTAAACTAGTAGACCAGCGAAACACAGTCAACATAGTATACTTATATTTCAGTAAGGCATTTGACAAAATGGACCACAACCTACTCCTTGGAATAGAACTAGGAAAAGGTGGAATAGACAAAATCACCACCAGATGGAACTGTAGCTGGCTGACAAACCGTACTCAACGAGTAGTCCTCAAAGGCACTACATCCACATGGAGAGAAGTAAGCAGTGGGGTACCACAAGGTTCTGACCTAGGCCCAGGAGTCTTCAACATCTCCATCAATGACTTAGATGAGGGAATTGAAGGGGAACTCATCAAATTTGCAGAAGACACCAAACTGGCAGGAGTAGCCAACACCCCAGAAGACAAGCTCAGGATCCAAAAAGATCTTGGCCAACTTGAACAATGGGCCCTATCCAACAAAATGAGTTTAAACGTGGAGAAAAGCTAAGTCTTACATTTAGGCAGGAAAAACCAAAGGCACAAATACAGATTGGGTGAGACCTGGCTTAAAAACAGGAACTGTGCGAGGGACCTTGGAGTCCTAGTGGACCATCATTTGACCATGAGTAGCAGCAGCCCAAAAGGCCAACACGGTGCTAGGCTGCATGAAGAGAGGGAGAGGATCAAGATCAAGTGAAGTGTCAACACCGCCTTACAATGCCTTGGAAAGGCCACACTTGGAATAAGGCATCCAGTTTTGGTCACCACAATGTAAAAAAGGTGTTCACACTCTAGAAAGAGTACAAAGAAGAGCAAGAAAGATTATTAGGGGGCTGGAGGCTAAAAAAAATGATTGCAGGACTAGATATATTTTATTTATTTATTTATTTTTATTTATAATGAGACTTGGGTGTGTCTCTAGTCTAACAAAAGAAGGACTAGACATGATATTCCAATATTTGAGGGGCTGCCTCAAAGAATAGAAGGGGGTCAATTTATTCTCAAAAAGAGAATAAGGCAAAACAAGAAGCAACGGATAGAAACTAATCAAGGAGAGAAGCAACCTGGAACTGAGGAGAAATTTCCTGACAGTGAGACTAACTAACCAGTGGAACTCCTTTGCCTCCAGAAGGTGTGGGTGCTCCAGTTGTCTTCCGAGTGAGGTTCAAGGTGTTAGTAATGACCTACAAAGCCCTTCATGGCATGGGTCCGGAATACCTTGGGGAGCACCTGCAGCCGGCGTCAACTTCCCTCCGCCCAGTACGCTCCCACAGAGAGGGCCTCCTCAGGGTGCCACTGGTCAAAAAATGCCGACTGGTGGCCCCCAGGGGGAGGGCGTTCTCTGTGGGTGCACCGGATTTATGGAACCATCTTCCGGTCGAGCTCCGGATGGCGCCCGATCTCCGCTCCTTCCGGCGCGATCTTAAAACCCATCTCTTTAAACAAGCTGGCCTGGCCTGATGGGACGGGGTGGGATTTTTATAAATGGACTTCAATTTTTAATCTGTATTAATTTATTATGGGCATTGTTTAATCACGTTTTAATAATTTTTAATTTTTGTATCTAGTTTTTATGTATTGCCCTGTTCACCGCCCTGAATCCTCCGGGAGAATGGCGGTATATAAATTAAATTAATAAATAAATAAATAAATAAATTATTCTGGACCAAGCTGCTGTATTGTGATAAATCCCTTGTTAAGACCTCTGCGCTTGGTCCCTTATAAAATAAGCTATCACTGTTAACAGCTCTTTTCCAGATAGCAGAACTCGTGGAAACACCTTTTATCATCTAGAAATACCTTTATTTGCATGTAGAGTAGATTACAGCAGATGAGGTGCATTAAGATGATATTTAGACACTATTCCCAAGGTCAGAAGACGGTAATTACTCACAGCGTCTGCACGTGTGTCTGCCAGTTATGAAGGAGCACATGTGTGTCTCCCAGTTATGGAGGAAGGGAGCCTCCAGGGAGCAAGAAGGAGGAAGTCCATCTCAGAAAAGGGGAGGGAAGAAGAAATACATCATAGGGTAGGAGGGGTCTGGCTGCCCACATTGTAATTTCCCCAAAACAGCCACGTGGTGGCAGCGCACTCCCCGTCTGGTATTTCATAATACCACCATATAAAACCATATAATGGTAGTTATTCAAATGCAAATACACGTTTGTAGTTTGCTTGTTATCATAAAACACCTGAGATATATAAGAGATAACCTGAGATATATAAAACATAAAAACCTAAGAGATATAAGAAATAACCTGAGATATATAAAACATAAAAACCTGAGAGATATAAGAAATAAACATGCATACATACAGTATTGCAATAATAGGAATTGCCATTACAGGCTGCAAATAGTCTAGATTAAGGTTCAAATAACTTTTCTTCTTGGAGTCAGGATCCAACCAGGAAAGGCAACGAGTTCAGTCTTCAAGAGGCAAAAGCAGGACAAGTTCAGTGATGGGTATGATGAAGGTTTTTATGGTGCCTTGCTTTGCGACCTTTACTTCCACTTTACGTACCTTCCCATCATTGCTAGGAATGGCCTTTTCGATGAGTCCCATGGGCCACTCAATTCTTTGAACTTGTTGGTCCTTGAGCAGAACAAGGTCTCCAACTTGGAGATTGGGGTACTGATGTTTCCATTTTCTGCGACCTTGCAAAAGAGAAAGAAATTCCATTTTCCATCGATTCCAGAAGCAGTTAGCGAGGTGTTGTACTCTCCTCCATTGATCATGGTATAGATTTCCTGTTCTGAAATCTCCAGGTGGAACAGGAACAGATCCGAGCTTTTGAGTGAGAAGAGTGGCTGGAGTGAGAATGGTTGGGAATTCTGGATCTGTAGACACTGGAACAAGTGGCCTTGAGTTGATTATAGCAGACACTTCTGCTAAGAAGGTGGTCAAGACCTCATGAGTGAGCCTTGTAGAGTTCAAGTCCATTAACATAAAGTCCAGTATTCTACATGTAATTCCTATCATTCTCTCCCATGAGCCTCCCATGTGGGAAGAATGTGGAGGAATGAAGATCCAAGTACAGCCCCTGTCAGCTAAAAAGTCCTGGACTGACTTAGAATTGATTTCTAATTCTCTGCAGGCTCCAATGAAGTTAGTTCCACAGTCAGACCTTGCAATGGTGCGTACAAGCCTTGTCCACTTGGAGAACCGTTCAAAGCGTTGACAATCCATGATAGCTCTCTGCTCAGATCTGGTGAGAAGAGTCTTGACTTCAGAATGAGTCTCTGGATCATTGTCAGGATCTTGAAGATTGAAGGCCTCAGTTGTGCTTTCTTCTGTATGATCAAGCAGGAACTTAGGACTTGTTAACCAAGACGAACTTGCAAAGGCACTTGCTGACAGTGGCCTTGTAGCATGATCTGCAGGATTCAGTTCTGATGGAATGTAATGCCATTGTTCAGGCTTTGAGGATTTCCTGATCCTTTCTACACGATTGCTGATGCAGACATAAAAATGTTTTGTCTGGTTGTATATGTAACCCAAGACAACCTTGCTGTCTGTGTAAAATTTGATATCATGTATGTGAATGTCCAGCTCACGCAATATAAAGTCTACAATCTCTACAGCCAATACAGCCCCACAAAGTTCGAGCCTAGGGATTGTGTGCTCAGGCTTGGGTGCCAACTTGGCTTTGCCAAACAAAAACCCTACGTGGGTCCGATTCATAAAGTCTCTTACTTTGAGGTAGGCAATGGCTGCTATGGCTTCAGTGGATGCGTCTGAGAAGATGTGGATTTCCCTGGTCTGACTTGCTGTAAGGGAAACTGGAGTGTAGCAGCGTGGTATGTCAATTCCATCTAAGGCATGTAGAGATTGTTTCCAGGACTCCCATTTTGGGAGCTTGTCTCTTGGTAATGGTGCGTCCCAGTCTTTAGTAGACTCTGAAAGCTGTCGTAGCAAAGATTTACCTCGTATGGTGATGGGAGCCACAAAGCCGAGTGGATCATATAGGCTATTCACTACTGACAAAACACCACAGCAGAGCTGACATGAAAGCCAAAGGTGTCTTTTAATAGGTTCCACTGTAGGCCTAAACTTCACAGTTTTGGGGGGGGGGTGTCCACTCCCAGATTAAGGTCTTTAAATCCTTTGGCATGATCACTGGGCTGAAAGGCTTTCATAACTGCAGCACTGTTTGAGGCAAATTTGTGGAGTCTGAGATTAGCTTCAGAAAGCATACTTTGTGTCCTTTGGAGCAGGTCTATGGCTTCTTCATCTGTGGGTAAGGATTTGAGTCCGTCATCCACATCTTTACAACGCATGCCCAAGATGGCGGACGTGCTGGGCTGAGCTCTGCGAGTTCCAGCTGTTAGGCGTCCCTTAGGAGCCCCTCAGGGGGCCTTCGGGCCCTCCGTGTTGGGGATTAGTGTTGACAGGCAACGAGGCAGGCGACGAGGTAAGCAGTGAGGCTCTTACCTGCTGGTCTCCCCGTCTGCTGGCTCTGCTGTCTTCTGTCCGCTCGCTTCGTGCCTTTCCCGGGCTGTTTGCAGCCGACGCCGGCGTTTTTTGCTGTTCTGGGCCGTTTCGGGCCACTTTCAGCGGCGGCGTCTTCAAGCCGTTTTCGGCGGCGGAGGGGACGCCCACGGGTCATCTTGGTGGCGGTGGTGGCAGCAGCGGCATCGGCTTCGGCATCGGTGACGGCAGTGTTTTCGGGCCGCTTTCGGCGGCGGCGATGGCGGCATCCTCGGGCCGTGATCGGGCCGTTTTCGTCGGTCGGCGGTCGGCAGTGGCGTTTTCCGGGCCTTTTGGCCCGTTTCGCCGGTGGCGGCGTCTAACCCATTTTCGGGGCGCTTTCGGCGGCGGCGGCGGTGTCCTCGGGCCGTGCTCGGGCCGTTTTCGGCGGTCGGCGGTGGCGTTTTCCGGGCCTTTTGGCCCATTTTGGCGGCGGCGTCTAACCCATTTTCGGGCCGATTGGCGGCGGCGGCATCTTCGGTGATGGCAGCAGCGGCGTTTGCAGCGGCAGCATTTCTTTTGGCGGCGGCAGAGGTTCTGGCGATGGTGTGGCCCTCCGCTTGCCCCAGTTCCTCGTCTGCTCCTTTGAAGACCTGGAGCTGCCGCACTTTGGGAGGCCGCGCTCTGGACAGCCCCAACCAGTGGACTGGGGGCCTATGGAGTTGCGGCCGGGAACAACCCCTAGAATGGCGGTGCGGCGAAGGAACTGTGGTGGCCACAGGAGTGGCCAGCCACTGCCAGACAGGAGTTTGCCTTCCTATGGCCTATCCAGCCTTTTGCCCCGGACTTATATCTGCTTGCGTGATAAACTCTCTTGCCTGCCTCCCTCTCCCCATAGGATTCAGATGGCCTGGGCACAAGCCACGGTGGGAGAGTGGCTTGGATTTACATCTGCAGCCCCATAGAGGTGAGAGCTCTATGGGGTATGCCCTACCCAGAGTGCATATTCTGGACCACCCCCAGGAACAGAGTTGCGACCCGTCATGAGAGGATGGGGGGTGGCCTGTTCCGGGGGTTCACCCAGCTTGAGTGGCAGTGAAGCTGGGTGATGGTCCAGATACCCACTTACCCTCTGATTCGATCCTCCTATTGAACTATTAATTATGGGACTGCCTCTCCTGGACTTTTTCGGACACTCATGCACTTTCATTACACCAGCACGGACTTGTTCGCCCTCAGGGGTGCCCCCCTCTCCTGGGTGCGACCCGCCTTTCTTACCATCTCCAACCTCGATGAAGGGCCCGATTATTGGGACCCTGAGAGATGGCTGGGCAGGGGCAGGGGCCTCCAGTATAAATCTAATAAGAGGCCCCTGGTTAATTTTTTAGTAAAAATTTTTGTGGGGTTAAGGAGGGGGGTGGGAGTGGGTTCTGGTTGTTTGGCAACGGGGGGTGGTCCATCAACCATTGCTCAGGCCAGGTCCGGGATTGGTCGCGTGGGGGGAGAGTGGGGTTCGGTTCCCTCTGGGGCTCGGGAGCGGGTCATGGGACTACCGATTCCCACGACGTTGGGGAATGGTAGCAGGTGTATGATCAGAGGGCCGCATTGATACCGGGGAGGGCATCTCCGCTATTTACAAGCGGTGAGGCGCTCCGACCCTCTGTTTCTTCCCCAAGGTCCCAGGAGCGAGGATGTGCAGCCACCTGAGCTCCGGCTGGTGTACCTGAATGCCAGGTCCGTTGTTAATAAGGCTCCCCTTGTTCGGGATTTAGTTGAGGGTGAGCATGTGGACCTGGCTTGCATCACGGAGACTTGGTTGGGCCCGGAGGGTGGTGTTCTCTTGGTTGATCTTTGCCCACCAGGTTTCCGGGTGCTACACCGGCCACGGACTCAAGGTAGGGCCGGGGGAGTGGCGGTAGTTATTAGGGAGACCTTGTGTCCGCGGGAGACCACCGTTCCCCAGATAGTCGGGTGTGAGTCTCTCTTTTTGAGATGTGGTCCTGGGGCGCAGTTGGGCTTGCTGCTGGTGTACCTTTTGCCTAGTCGCGCAGCGGCAGCCCTGCCTGAGCTACTCGATATCCTCTCGGGGTTGGTGATTGAGTTCCCCAAACTTATAGTTTTGGGTGACTTCAATCTACCATCCCTAGGAGGATCATCTGAGTTAGCTCGGGAGTTCATGGCTTCCATAATGGCCATGGACCTGACGCAAGTAATTCTTGGACCGACTCATGTGGGAGGCCACACCCTTGACTTGGTTTTCTTATCTGGATGGTGGTTAGATGATCTTGGTGGGCGTTCCCCAACTAATATACCCCTGTCATGGACCGATCATCATCTCCTGCGGCTGGTCTTCCATTTTGCCACCCCCCGCCGTGGGTGTATGGAGCCAACTAGATGGTACCGCCCCAGGCGCTTAATGGACCCTGATAGGTTCCAGGAAGCACTGGGGTCCCCACCTGCTTCCGTTGCTCACAACTCGGCGGATGCCTTAGTGGAAGCTTGGGAAAGGGCAGCCACGGAGGCACTTGACCGAGTTGTACCCTTGCGGCCCCTGACCCGGTGCAGATCCCAGCGAGCTCCATGGTTCTCCGCGGAGCTTCGGGAGATGAAGCGTCGGAGACGGGGCCTAGAGAGCTGTTGGAGGTCCAGCCGATCCAAATCCGACCGATTGCGACTAAGAACCCACATTAGGTCTTATCTCGCAGCGATAAGGGCAGCGAGGTCTAATTACTTCTCCGCCCTTATCGCGTCCGCAGATAACTGCCCAGCCGACCTGTTTAGGGTGACCCGCTCCCTCCTTAATCAGGAGGTGAGGGAGGAACCCTTACAGGGTCGGGCCGAGGAGTTTAGTCAATATCTGTCGGATAAAATCGCTTGGATTCAGACCGGTCTGGACTCCAGCTGGGCGGAGTCTGATGATTAGGACACGGGCGGTCTTGTCGATGTTATCTGGGAGGAGTTTGATTCTGTGACCCCTGAAAAAGTGGACAGGATTATGGGGAGATTGAGCTCCACCACATGTTTATTGGACCCGTGCCCTTCCTGGCTGGTGTATGCAGCTCGGGAAGGGACACGAGGCTGGTTCCAGGCGGTCATATCTGCCTCTTTGAGTGAGGGTAGTTTCCCCGCCGTCTTGAAGGAAGCGGTGGTAAGACCTCTCCTCAAGAAGCCTGCCTTGGACCCAGCTGTGTTAAATAACTTTCGTCCGGTCTCCAACCTTCGCTTTCTTGCGAAGGTTGTTGAGAGTGTGGTGGCGCATCAGCTCCCTCTGGTCCTGGATGAAGCGGATTATCTAGACCCGTGCCAATCGGGTTTCAGGCCTGGGTACAGCACGGAGATGGCATTGGTCGCTCTGGTGAATGATCTCTGGAGGGCCCGGGACAGGGGACATTCCTCTGTCCTAGTCCTATTAGACCAGACATGTCAAACACAAGGCCCGCGGGCCACAAACGGCCCGCCACATCATTGAATCCGGCCCGCACAACTCTCCCAGAAATTACAAGGGTCCGGCCCCCACCACCTTGGCGCCGGCCCGGCTGAGCACTTGCTCAGTAGGAGGCAAGTGCACGTGGGCTGGTGGAACCCAGCACTATTTGCATCTTATTAGTCTCCTGCGGCTCCAAAAAAAAAGTGGAGGAGGAGGAGGTAGGAGGGAGTGAGGTGGGACGCTGGGGGGGGGAGGACGAGCAACACCCAGCCGGTGAGGGGGAGAGATGCCCAGGCCAGCCCCAACCTCTGCAAGTGAAAGCAAGGGAGATTGCAATTGGCTCCTGCAATCTCCCTGCGGCCCGGCTTTCTCTTGCAGAAGGCAGGCTGAAACGGAGCAAGGAATGCGAATCGGCCGATCTCGCGCTCCTAGGATCTCCTCTGCTCGGGTTCAGCTTCACTTGCTACAAGAGAAAGCAGGCTGAAACAAAGCAAGGGAGATTCCCTCGCTCCGTTTCAGCCTGCTTTGTCTTGTAGCAAGAGAAACTGAAACCGAGAAGAGGAGATCGCTGAAGCGCGAGATCAGCCGATTCGCATTCCTTGCTCCGTTTCAGCCTGCCTTCTGCAAGAGAAAGCCGGGCCGCAGGGCTGCCTCCGTAGGTACTGCTCTAACGCGGAGAGGGAAGGACAAAGAGGGAGGGAAGGAAGAAAGAAGGAAGGAAGGAAGGAAAGAAGGAAGGGACAATGGGAGAGGGAGGGAGGGAGAGAAAATAGAGAGAGAGAAAGAGGGAGAGAGAGAGAAGGAGAAAGAAAGAGGGAGGGAAACAGAGGAAGAGGGAGAAATAGAGGGAAAGAGAAAAATAGAGAGGGAGAGAAAGAGGGAGAGAGAGAAGGAGAAAGGGAGGGAAATAGAGGGAGAGAGAGAAAGAGGGAGAGAAAGAAAGGGAGAGAGAGACAAGGAGAAAGAAAGAGGGAGGGAAATAGAGGAAGAGGGAGAAATAAAGGGAAAGAGAAAAATAGAGAGGGAGAGAAAGAGGGAGAGAGAGAAGCAGAAAGAAAGGGAGGGAAATAGAGGGAGAGAGGGAAAGAGGGAGAGAAAGAAAGGGAGAGAGAGAAGGAGAAAGAAAGGGAGGGAAATAGAGGAAGAGGGAGAAATAGAGGGAAAGAGAAAAATAGAGGGAAAGAGAGGGAGAGAAAGAGGGAGAGAGAGAAGGAGAAAGGGAGGGAAATAGAGGGAGAGAGAAAGAGGGAGAGAAAGAAAGGGAGAGAGAGACAAGGAGAAAGAAAGAGGGAGGGAAATAGAGGAAGAGGGAGAAATAGAGGGAAAGAGAGGGAGAGAAAGGGAGAGAGAGAAGGAGAAAGGGAGGGAAATAGAGGGAGAGAGAAAGAAAGGGAGAGAGAGAGAAGGAGAAAGAAAGAGGGAGGGAAATAGAGGAAGAGGGAGAAATAGAGGGAAAGAGAGGGAGAGAAAGAGGGAGAGAGAGAAGGAGAAAGGGAGGGAAATAGAGGGAGAGAGAAAGAAAGGGAGAGAGAGAGAAGGAGAAAGAAAGAGGGAGGGAAATAGAGGAAGAGGGAGAAATAGAGGGAAAGAGAAAAATAGGGAAAGAAGGAAAGGGAGAGAGAGAAAGAAGGAGAGGAGAAAGAAAGAGGGAGGGGGAGAGAGGGAGAGAAAGAGAAGGAGAGAGAGAAATTAAATTAGTAACATGATTGTTAGGTGAATCTGGTTTCCCCACTAACTTTGCTTCTCAGAAGGTTGCAAAAGGCGATCACATGACCCTGGAACAATGTGACCATCATAAATATGAATCGATTGCCAAGCATCCGAATGTAAATCACATGACCCTGGGGATGCTGCAACGGTCATAAGTGTGAAAAATGGTCATAAGTCACTTTTTCAGTGTCGTAACTTTGAACGGTCACTAAGTGAATCATTGTAAGTCGAGGACTACCTGTACTTTATCATTTTTTTCCTTTTTTAGGGGGGGTGTCAAGTTTTTGACACGTTGCTGGGTGACATTGCCTTGTCCTAAAAGTGGTACAATGGATGAAAAGGTTGAAAAGCCCTGTTTTAGTATACTGGTACTATTTGGTTCAGAATATTTTTTTTCTTGTTTTCCTGCTCTAAAAACTGGGTGCGTCTTATGGTCAGGTGCGTCTTATGGTCCGAAAAATACGGTAGCTCGCGCGCAAAACAAGCACGGCAGAGGAGCCCTTGTGTGAAAGAAGCCTGGCAGAGGAGCCGGAGTGGCTCCACTGCTGGGGGCGCGTCTTGGCTGGGGCCTTCCAAGATCCGAGCCGGGCTTGTTTCGCATGCGAGCTACTTTGCTGGGCGCTGCTGAGGGCGAGCAGAGGCGCCCGGCCCAGATCCTGCAAGGCCCGGCCGAGACGCGCCCCCAGCAGTGGAGCCGCTCCAGCTCCTCTGCCGGGCTTCTTTCACGCATGGGCTCCTGTGCCGGGTGCTTGAAGTGCAAGGATCACATCCAGGCAAGAATGTTCAGCTCACAGAAAATGAGATTCTGGGCATATGCCTGAAGTCACGAGAGATCTTCCTGAGCCAGCCCATTTTGTTGGAACTAGAAGCCCCACTCAAGATTTGTGGTAAACAGCGGTATAACATAAAATTATGGAAGACCTTCACTGATTGCTTCAACTGCCTACCTATCACTGCCGAGGGCAGAATCCTTTAATTCCAGGCTGTGTTATGGGTAATTTTGCAGCTGCTGGGTTTCTGCTGCACAGGGTAAAGCTGTAAAATGGAAACTGAAGTGGGATCCCCTGCTGCCGGTGTGGTTTTGAAAAGCTGGCATGGGTACAGAAGTGAGATTATGTGTTGAATTGCTGTTCAAGTGTGTGTACTTCAGGGGCACTCCTAGCCTGGGGAAAGTAACTCTCTGGTCCTTTTTTAGGAAGGTTTCCTGAATTTGAAGCCCTCTACCCCACCAAAAAGGACATAGAAATACAGGTAGTTCTCATTTACCGACCACAATTGGGACCAGCCACTTGGTTGTTAAGCAATGCAGTCACTCAGTGAAACTGCAACTGACTTAGGTTCTTACTTCAGCTGCCATTTGCCACACAAACCTGGAAAAGTTCTAAATGCAAGGATTGGCTGCAAAGTTACTTTGTCACCACTGTTGTAACTGTACTGTTGCTAAACGAGGGCTACCTATCTTACGGCTATGCAATGCTCATCGGGGTGCCTGCAAATGAGCCAATATCCGGCCCCACCCCACTAGGCTTTTTCGGGGGCCTCGAGGCCGAAGGGGGAAGTTGGCCCTCTGGGAACCAGGTTGAGTGGCACTCTGCCTGCTTCAAGTGCACCTACCTACAAGGGTAACCCTGGTGTGATTGCTTGATTTGCTGGTATAGTAGAGCTGAGCGCTAAAAACTGTTTTTGCCACCCTGCCTGCCCCTCGGGCACTGCTGCCAACTTTCTTTCATTTTGAGTAAGCTGCGCTGAGTGAGCAGCATTGAGCTGGCCACGCCCACCCGGCCACGCCCACCCGGCCACGCCCACCCGACCCCCCGAGGGCAACCATAATGCTGATGTGGCCCTCAATGAAATTGAGTTTGACACCCCTGTATTAGACCTCTCAGCGGCTTTCGATACCATCGACCATGGTATCCTGCTGCAGCGTCTCAGGGGATTGGGAGTGGGAGGCACGGTTTTTCAGTGGTTCTCCTCCTATCTCCTGGGACGCTCGCAGTCGGTGTTGGCAGGGGGGCAGAGGTCGACCCCGAGGTCTCTCGTTTGTGGAGTTCCTCAGGGGTCGGTCCTCTCGCCTCTCCTGTTCAACATCTATATGAAACCGCTGGGTGAGATCATTCGTGGTTTTGGAGTTGGGTATCATCAGTATGCTGATGATACCCAGCTTTTCATTTCAACCCCAAACCACCCCAGTGATGCCCTCGACATGATGTCCCGTTGCCTGGAGGCGGTTCGGGTCTGGATGGGGAGGAACAGACTTCAACTCAACCCCGACAAGACTGAGTGGCTGTGCATAGCGGCATACCGGGATATTCAGAATATTCCACCTCTTTCCATGGGGGGTGAGTTTTTACCCCCCATAGATAGGGCTCGCAACTTGGGAGTCCTCCTAGATTCGCGGCTTACTTTGGAAGATCATATAGTGGCTGTGACTAGGGGGGCTTTCGCCCAGGTTCGCCTGGTGCGCCAGTTGCGGCCCTATCTAGACCGGGATGCCCTGTGTACGTTCACTCATGCGCTCGTGACCTCTCGTCTGGACTACTGCAACGCTCTCTACATGGGGCTTCCCTTGAAGACCACTCGGAGGCTCCAGCTGGTACAGAATGCAGCCACGAGAGTTGTCTTGGGAGTCTCCCAGTACTCCCATGTTACACCTTTGCTCCGCGAGCTGCATTGGCTGCCAGTTGTCTTCCGGGTGAGGTTCAAGGTTTTGGTAATGGTTTTTAAGGCCCTACATGGCATGGGTCCGGAGTACCTCGGGGATCACCTGCTGCCGACATCAACTTCCCTCCGCCCTGTGCGTTCCCACAGAGAGGGCCTCCTCAGGGTGCCACCGGTCAGAGAATGTCGGCTGGTGGCCCCCAGGGGGAGGGCCTTCTCTGTGGGCGCCCCGGCTTTATGGAATCAGCTGCCAGTTGAGCTCCGGATGGCCCCCGACCTTCGCTCCTTCCGACGCGATTTGAAGACCCATCTATTTGAACAAGCCGGCCTGGCCTGATGGGGGATGTGCTGGGGTTTTTATTGGGGATTTTTTACATTTTTCTACTGTTTTTAGTTCGGGCTCGTATTTAATTCTCATTTTAATTTTTGTATTCTGTATTTTTATATGTGCCCTGTTCACCGCCCTGAGTCCTTCGGGAGAAGGGCGGTATACAAATATAATAAACTAAACTAAACTAAACATAAAAGTCCCTCTCGACGAAATGTCGAGCATCTGCACCATATTCCTTCTCACCTTCAAGAGCCGTCCTTCGCAGACCATATGTTGCAACAGTAGGTGAGGGACTGTTTCCAAAGATGTGTACTTTCATGCGGTATTCAATCACTTCATTGTTCATGTTGTTATCACGGTGCCACAGAAACCTTAAGAAGTTCCTATGGTCTTCTCTTACTTTAAAGCAACGAAACATTTGCTCAATGTCAGCGGTTATGGCAACGGGTTCCTTTCTGAACCTCATGAGAACACCTACAAGGTTGTTGGTTAAGTTTGGACCTGTGAGAAGAGCGTCTTTCAGGGACACGCCTTGATGCTTGGCACTAGAGTCAAACATTACCCTGATTTGCTTTGGTTTGCGTAGATGATACACACCAAAGAAAGGTAAATACCAGCACTTATCATGTTCTTGAAGAGGTGGAGCTGGCTCAGCATGGTCGTTGTCGAAGATCCTTTTCATAAAGGCAATGAAATGGTCCTTCATTTCTGACCTGTTTTTTAATGTTCGTTGTAGTGAGCTGAGCCTAGATAGAGCTTGATTGCAATTGTTTGGGAGTCTGGCTCTGGTAGTACGAAAAGGTAAAGGTGCAACCCAGCTGTTAGACATATCTTTGGAGAATGCAGTGTCCATCACGTTGATGAATTCTCTGTCTTCAACTGACATGGCTATTCTGTTGTCATCACGTGTAGTATGAAACACTGTGCTGCCAAAGTTGTCATCACAGGTGACAGAGGTAAAATCAGATACCTGGATGATGTCAAGAGGCTTCTCCTTCACTTCATAGTGGTGAGGACATTGTCTGAAGTGAGATGCACGCCCATTGTTTAAAATCTTAGTTTTAAAGGAGTTGATCTCAGACAGTGTGCACATCCTATTTAAGCATACATCTCCCACTATTACCCAGCCTAGGTCAAGTCTCTGTGCATATGGGGCATCGTCAGGTCCTTCGCACTGCTGGCGTATTCTATGAACCCTGAGAATGTCCCTCCCCAGCAAGACTAAGATGTCACCATTCATGTCCATTGGTGGAATCTCAGTAGCCAGGTGTCTTAAGTGGAGATGGTGATATGCAGCTTCTGGGGTGGGAATCTCTTCCCTGTTGTCTGGTATTTGGTCACACTCAACCAATGATGGCAATGGTATGCCCTTAGTCGCCTTGATATGAGAAATTATGAACCCATCAGCTCTTCTGCCAGAGGTCTCCACACGACCAGAACAGGTGTTGAGCGTATATGGTGTTTCATGTCCTTCTATGCCAAAGATATCAAAGAATTTGGGTTTGACCAGGGATCTGTTGCTCTGCTCATCTATTATGGCGTACATCCTGGCAGCTTTTTCGGGCTGACCCTCTGGATATATCTTGACTAGACATATCTTGGCACAGCATTTGTGAGTGAAATCTTTCCCACACGCTCTAAGCTCATGACATTTCCTGAGAGGGTGAGGTTTTTTGTGAATAGGACATTGACGATTAGGATATTCATCTCCACCAGCTGAACCACTCCGTTGAGTAGGGGATGGTACAGGAGGTGAGATGTCCGTGTTTTTTGTAAACACAGCTCCACGTAAGTTTCTGTGTTTAACTGTGGTGTTATCATAACTTGATGATGATGATGAAGCAGGCACACTGGATTGAGGGTGGTTGAAGCTGGGATCATGTCTTGTCCAGGTGTGTCTGCCGATGAACCTTGATGATGATGATGGAGCAGACAAACTGGATTCAGGGTAGTTGAAGCTGGGGTCATTTCTCGTCCAGGTGTGGTGGCTGATGAACCTGCAAAAATATGAGAATGGGGGAAAGGAAACATTATGGCGTAGTTTGTAATCTGAGCCATGCCGTATCCAGTCCACCTGCAGGCCGTATGGCAGTTTGGACACCACTGGATTGACACTGTAGGAGGAATCCAGGTAGGTCAGACCAGTTAGACGTGGGTCTGTTTTTGCCAATTCTATTTCCATGAGGAGATCACTTAGTCTTTGAAGCTTGTAATTGTCTTTGTTGCCTATCTTCAGAAAGTTTTGTAGTCTTTTGAATAAGGCATTCTCTAATGCTTCTGGGCTTCCGTAGGTTTGTTCAAGTCTTGCCCACGCAGCAGCGAGACCTGCGTCTGGGGAGTCAACATGTACTGTTCTCAGTCCTTTTTTTTTAATATATTTTTTATTTTATTGAAATCATCCACAACTACATCATAAAAATACATTGCAGTGCTTATTAAAATTCTTTTAAAAAAATACAAAACATAATAGTAAACATTCTAATGATTTAGACAAATTGCTGTTACATTGTATAATCAATCCTTCCCATAACCATCCCTTTTTGTCCGCCATTCATACCACGGTCTCCAAGATAAATAATAATCTGTATCCCCCTTATCTTTCAACAGCATGGTCAAACGGTCCGATTCCCCACAATCAATAAATTTCTTGATTAACAGATCTTTGGGAGGGCTAACAGAATTCTTCCAATATTGATCCCATAATATCCGTGCCGCCGTTAACAAATGTGACATCAAATACCATGCAGATCTATTCAGATTGTCTGGTTTTAAGCCTAACAAAAACATTTCAGGAGTCAATTTAACAGAATGTCCTAAAATCTCATTCAACCATATATGAAGCCGATGCCAATACTTCCTCGCTTCGCCGCAGGTCCACCACTGGTGGTAATAGGTGTCCTCTCTTTCTCCACACTTCCAACACTCTGGAGACACACCCAATGTTAGATGTTTTGTGCCAGCCATTGGCAGTTCCCCAAAAAGGTCATCAGATGGAAGCAAAGAGGCTTCTTTGCTTCCACTGATGAGTCAGGGGTCCCAGGCCCCTGCAGCCCCATTGGAGAGAGTGTTTTATGGTTAGGGAGGGGCTGAGACCCCCCATAAATACCTCTGCTCAGGGGCTGCTCTTTGTTCGTTCTTTCTTTCTCTCTTGCATGCATTCTCTCTCTATCATACAAGCATGGATGCCTCCATGCCATATAGCTCTTTCTATATAATCTATCGATGAATAAAGCTTCATAATGATTGCATCTCTGCATCCTGCCTCTTTTACTTGGAAGCACCTTAACGATCCATCGATCTCTCGTGAGAGCTGCTCACACCCAAAAACATTTTACCCAATCTAGCTGGAGGGAGATGCCAACGAAACATCATCTTATAAACATTCTCCTTATACGCAGTAGATTTCGTTAGCCTAACATTTTTCTCCCAAATGGACCGCCATTTATCACGATCAATTTGGTAACCCAGATTCCTTTCCCAGGCGACCCTAAAGCCCTCTGTAAGCTCATTTAACCCATCCATATCCAATAGTAAAGAATAACATTTTGCCAGCAACTTCTCACTTTTCCCGAAAAGAATCTTATCGAATCCTTGAGCTTCTCTAGTAATCTCTGGCACCACTCTCTCCTTCATAAACCGACTGTGAAGCTGCATATACGCCCACCAATCTACCTGGATACCCTGTTCCTGCAATTGCGATTTAGATTTTAATTCTCCATTTGAATGCAATAATTCTTTATAAATCACCTTTTTTTCTGGGTTAAACACATTAGGGTAGGTCAATGCTTCCATCGGCGACAGCCAATACGGTGTCCTCATATAAAACTTCTTCCTAACTAACGACCAAGCCCCTAATAGTATATTACGCAAATAATGCCTAATAAAATATTTCGGTGTGCTTCCTGACTCCCGCTACAAATGAGCATGCCACCCTTGGGATAGATCATGTCCCTCTAACACTAACAACCGCCTATTTTGGAGAGTCATCCACTCCCTTATCCAAACTAACAATGCCGCAACATAATAATATTTGCAATTAGGGAGCCCAAGTCCTCCCTCTGCCTTTGGTCCTTGCATTATCTTAGCTTTAACCCAAGGTTTTTTATTTGCCCAAACAAATTTAGAAACAAGTCTCTCCAAGTTCTTAAAAAATGAATTGTCTAACTTCACTGGAGCTGTTTGAAAAAGAAAGAGAAATCTCGACAAAACCTGCGTCTTTATTAATGCTATTCAACCAAATAGAGACAGGGACAATTTGTTCCACTTTTCCAAGTCCTTGGATATTTGTAGCAATAATTTTTGATAGTTATTTTCTTTAATTGAGGAGCACCATTCTGTGAGCCAGATTCCAAGATATTTTACCTTATGTTCCACCTGCAGCCCTAACTTGCCTTGCAACTCCAACCTTTTCACTATCGTCATATTCTTTACCATAACTTTCATTTTTTCTCTGTTGATCTGTAACCCTGCCACATCTCCATACTCCTCCAACTTCTCCAAGAGACGCTTACCCGAATTTATAGGTTCTTCAAGAATAAACACTAAATCGTCCGCGAATGCCTGGACTTTATATTCTTGTTCTTTTATCCTCAACCCTTTAACTTCTGGGTCTCCTCTCAAGGCTCTCAAAAATGCCTCCAAAGATAAAATAAATAACAAGGGAGACATAGGACAGCCTTGCCTCATTCCTCTCGCTATTTTCACCTCTTCCGATTCCTCTCCATTAATAAAAATTTTGGCAGTTTGCTCCTTATAAATCACCTGGAATGCATTCAAAAACCTTGGACCAAAACCCATGTACCTCAATAACCAATTTAGATACCTCCAATTCACCTTGTCAAATGCCTTTTGGGCATCAAAGAATACCAATGCTAACTGTTTATCGGGTTGGGCCTCATAATACTCCAGCACATCGATTATAATTCTCAAGTTATCCCTAATCTGCCTAGATGGTAAAAAGCCATTTTGGTCACTATGAATAAAGCTACTCAAAAATCTTTTAAGTCTCCCAGCCATGATAGAAGCAAATATCTTATAATCTGTATTTAAAAGGGAAATAGGTCTATAATTCTTGATTTATGAGTGATCAGTGCCTTCTTTAGGAATTAATGTGATATAGGCTTTGGACCAAGATTTGGGAACTACAGATTCCTCTAAAACTGCGTTAAATAGATCTTTCAAATATTTCACCAAAGTCTCTGAGAGCAATTTATAAATTTCGGCAGGCAAACCATCTTTCCCTGGAGTCTTACCCATCTTTTGACTCCTAATCACACTTTCTATCGCTCCCTCTGTTATCTCTTCATTTAAAAGCTCCCTCATGTGTTGTGGGACTACAGGGGGATCCATGTAAGTCAGATAGTTCAAGATCTTATTCTCTTGTACCTCTTCTCCAAAGTATAGGCGTGAAAAAAAATCTCTTCTTTCCATCCATATCTACTCTAATCTCTCCTGTCTCATCTTGTAGTTGATCAATAAACCTTTTCTCTTTCTCTTTCTTCAACTGGTAAGTCAACCAACGCCCTGCTTTGTTAGTGTGCTCAAAATGGTGCTGCCTGACACTTCGAAATTTCTGGGCCAAATCAACCTGTTCTAGTAGCGTAATCTGATGTCTGATTCTATCAACCTTCTCTCCCAAACTTCAAACTAATGGGTGTAGTTGTAAGTCCCCTTCTGCTTCTCTTAATTTCTCTACCCACTCCTCCCTTTCCCGTAATTTAACCTTTTTCTTCCTCGCGATAAATTTAATTGCCACCCCACGCATGTAAGCTTTTGCCGTATCCCAAAGGATTTGTAACGACGTCTCCCCATTATCGTTCTCCCTAAAAAAAAGCTCCATCTCTCTCTTAATTAACTGCTGGAATTCTATATCTCTTAATATTGTTACATCAAGAGTCCACCTTCTCCTTTTCCCAATCCTACCTTCACCCCATACCACCACTATGGGGTTGTGATCAGCCCATAACTTAGTCTGTATTTCCACAGTGGCTAGAGATCTTATCTCGGCCATCATCCACACCATGTCCAAGCACGACCAAGATCTATGTCTCGTAGAAAAGAAAGTAAATTTCTTCCCGTTTGGGTTCAACTCCCGCCAGGCATCTCGAAGGCCAAGCTCCTCCCTCATCTCGTCACATATTTTGGGAAGTATCCGCCTATCTGTCAGCCGCCTAACCCCTTGTTCCTGATCACAATTATAGTCCATCTCCTTATTTATAATCCCATTGAAATCACCTATTATGCAAATTTGATCATACTGCAAATCTACCAACCTATAATACAGCCTTTCATAAAATTGCTTTTGGGCTCCATTCAGGGCATATATCCCCACCAGCAGTGTCCTGTGACAACCAATCACGACTTCAATCATTAGGACTCTCCCATCTTCGCCTAAATTAATTTATCAATTAATTTAGCTTTCAGATACTGTTTAACATAAAAAACCACTCCCGTTTGCTTTTTATCTGCTAAGGCCACAAATAAATTACCTAATTTTGGACAATGCAAAACAGTTTCATGTTGTTTTTTAATGTGCACTTCCTGAAGACACACTATATCCACTCCCAACTTTAAAAATTTCGAAAAAAAAACATTTCCTTTTGACCGGCAAGTTCAAACCATTAATGTTAACTGAAAGTAGACATACATTGCCCATTTTCATTTCTCCGCCATTCTTGCCCTGGTGGTCTGTCTAGTCACTCTCTGATACTTCTCCTCTTCCTCGTTGTCTCCCTCACTCCCCACATCATCCACTCTTCCCCCTGTTGCACCACCTTCTGATTCCTTCACTCCCATTTCGTACCCAGACTCCATTCCCGAAGGTTTGATCTCATTAGCTAAAAAACCCTGTGCATCTTGGGGGGTGTCCAACCGAATTCTCTTGCCTTGCCATGTCAACGAGAGACCATCAGGAACTAGCCACTTATATCTTACGTCTAATCTTCTAAGTTCGGATGTCAGTGCCAAATATTTCTGCCTTCTCTCTCTGACCTTACGGGGTAATTGTCTTAACACAATGATTTGCTTCCCAGCATGAGAGAAGGTCTGGCTTCTAGACTTTTGGTACACTTCATCCCTAAGCGCCTTTTTACTAAATCTAACATATATTTCTTTTGGAAGTTTAAATTTCCTAGTATAGGAAGTGTACACCCGAAAGCATTCGTCAATATCTCTGCGTACCATTTCAACCTCTCTTTGTAACATCTCCGCCACAATTCCTGAGATTACTTCAAGCAAATTTTCACCAGATTCCTCACCAATATTCTGAAACCTCAAGAGAAATGCATATCTTTCCATATCCAATTTAATAATTTCGTCTTCCATCTCCCTATTAATTACTATTTGTTTAAGCTCAACCCTTTCCACTTTCCCTTCCACTTTTTGAATCTTGGTTGCTGATTCTTGAATTTTCTCCTCCAAAGTTGCCCGTATCTCCTTAAATTGAGTATTTAATTGCTGTATCTCACCTCTCATATCCCCCACTTCATTTTTTAAATCCGCTAAATCCTTTGCCATAGATTCCTGATTCCGTACCATCATTTCCTGCATAGAATATAATAAATTTTGAATCCCCTGGAAGGATGCAGCCTTCTCAGCCGCCATACTTTCAATCACTCTATGTGGTGTAGGAGGCGTTATAAAACCCTTTTTTGGTTTAACTGCTGCAGAGGAACTCGACATTTCCATAAGGCCTCCAAACCCTTTTTAAAAGTTATATACTACCCACACCCAATATGGTAATCCCCCCTTTTCCCCCTTTCCTTTCCTTTTCCTTCCCCCCCCCCCTTTTTGCTACCTTCCCCCTCCCCCTATGGGTTTAATTAACCAAATTAAGCTTCCACTCGGAAGCTTCAGCTGGTGCAGAGTGCAGCTGCACGAGTGCTTTTGGGGGTCTCCCGATACTCCCATATTACACCTCTGCTCCGTGAGCTGCACTGGCTTCCAGTTGCCTTCCAGGTGAAATTCAAGGTGCTAGTGATGACATACAAAGCCCTACATGGCATGGGTCCGGACTACCTACGGGAGCACCTACTGCCAGCGTCAACATCCCTCCGTCCTGTGCGCTCCCACAGAGAGGGCCTCCTCAGGGTGCCACCGGTCAGAGAATGTCGGCTGGTGACCCCCAGGGGGAGAGCATTCTCGGTGGGTGCGCCAATCCTTTGGAACCGCTTACCAGCTGAAATCCGGATGGCCCCCGACCTTCGCTCCTTCCGGCGTGATCTAAAAACTTATCTTTTCCAACAAGCCGGCCTGGCCTGATGGATTTGGGTTTTAAAATTTTCTCACTTTATTGCTTTATTGTATTCTTACTTTATTGCTCTGTACACCGCCCTGAGTCCTCCGGGAGAAGGGCGGTATATAAAACAAACAAACAAACAAACAAACAAACAAACAAATAAATAAATAAATAAATAAATAAATAATTATTTGAATTAGTTCATCTAACTGTAAAGCCAAAATACTTATAAACAATAAATTTATCCAGAGATACAAGCAAAAAAAAACCTTATGTCTAGAGTTATTAATATCACATCAATTAAGAAAAAAAACACAAAAAAAATCAGTGTAAATCAAGGAGCAGAGTCCAAAAAGTTCCAATAATCGAAAGCCTTCTTCAGAATGCCACTGTTCCAGTTCAAATAGTGAAAGGCATATTCCACACTCCAAATACGCACTGTGAATCAGCAAAAATATAAAGGAACTAATCAGCCAGCAAAATGTTAATTGTTAATTGTTCAGCAGATCCTTGCACAGCCAAACAGCCGCTGGATAAAGCAGTCAGGAGAAAAGCAAACTAAAAAAAAGGGAGAGGCCCCTCAAAACAGATCATAAAGTCCAGAATCCAACTTAGTTTTTAGATCCAAAAGAAAGTAAAACTAAAATTCGCCACCATCAATTGCTAGCTCAACTGCCGCTCCACTCCGAAGCTTCCACTCCTCCCCCGAGGAAAGCTGATCTCCAAGCCAGGTATAAACAAGAAAAATCTTTATCGGGGCTTGCAGACTATCCTTATCCGCCCGCACTGCACAGCTGGTAATGTCCAAGTTAGTGGCGTCATGGTTTTGGGGCCGCCATTATCTTTTTGCCCTGGGATCAGAGCCGCGCAACGATCGTTGGAGAGCTCGCACCACTCCCCGCATTCTAGCGCATCCGCTCTTCCTTGGGAAGCAGGAGGCGAGACGAGAGGTTCAAACAGGAACATTGCTTTATTGAAGTAACAGGAACAGAACTGAACCAGAGGCTTCTGCGCAGCTACTTATTCGGTTGGCCACTAGGCAGCAGCCAATGGGTTTAAAGGAACCTATTCCCACCCCAGAGCCAACCAATGATCGTCCTGGAGACTGCATGTCTGGGCAGTCAGCAACCATTACACAGACACCCTAATTAAGCAATCTCAAACAGCATTCAAAGATACGGGAAAACAGTTCAAGTAAAATGCCCAATACATTACAGGACTAGAAATCACATGCTCCTGGTGATTTGCCCAGTCACCCAGCCGGCTTTCATACCTAAGGTAGGACTCTCACAGAAGGAAAAAGGCAGGGAAAAAGAGAAACTCCCCCTTTACACACACAGCCACCAATCACAGCAACCACATATCCGGAAGGGGCTGTAGTGACTGCTAGGGCTTGGAAGGGGAGGCTGCGCTAATGGTCAGAGCAGTCTTTCTCCTCCTTGGATACGTTTAGACTCGTGGACTGCAACTCCCAGAATTCCTCAGCCGGCACGGCCGCCTGGGGAATCCTGGGAGTTGAAGTCCACCTGTCTTAAAGTGGCTCAGCTTGATAAACACGGGGCTAGGCTCACGTCGGGATGATTTGCTGAACGACTGTAGCAAAAGTGGCCGTCAAAGTGGGCACATTTAACCTGGCGCCTCGCTTAGCGACAGAAATTCTCCTCTCGGTTGTGCTCATAAGCCAAGGACTCCCTCTAAATTTGAGCAGTTGCCAAATGAACGATTGGAAGTCGAGGATTACCTGCAGAGGGGTTGGCTAATAGAGACCCTCCCACCCTCCCACCCGGTGTTCTCTGATTGGCTCTTGCCCAGTCTGGGGTTTTCCCCCGCCCCCCTGGAGCCCTCCAAAGCTGGGGAGCCCCCCACCGACCCCAGGCCCCCTCCAAAGGTCAAGCAAAGGGGTGCCAGCTCCAGCTCCCCAAAGCCAGCTGGGCACACAGCCCTTCTTCCCGCTGGGGGTGACTCACCCGGATCTCCACGCCGTAACCGGGATAGACCGAGATGGTGTAGGCGCACTCCAGCCAGCCGTTCTCGTAGGGGGTGTTGCTGGGCAGCGGAGATGCCAGGGCGCCCCGAGGTCCCTTGTGGGGGGGGGAGGACAAGAGGGTGGGAGGGAGGAAGAGGCCCTTAGAAGCTGCACAGAATAAGAGAGTTGGGAGCGACCTCAGGCGTCTTGTAAGGTAGAGGTCAAGAATATCGACCTTGCGGCCGAGGAAAACCAAGCTTTTCAATCACTCAGTCAGAACACAGCTGGAAGGGGCCATGGAGGTCTTCTAGTCCAGCCCCCTGCTCAAGCATGAGGCCCAGTACAATTTGAGACAAGCGACTGTCCATTCTCTTAAAAAAACTTTTGATAGGGCGTGCCATACCTTGTGCTCTAATCAAATGGGAGGGTAAGGAAGTAGGGGAACTAAGACACAAAACAGGTTATGTAGAAAGCGAACACAGGGTTGGTCAAAAAGGGCCCAAATGGCATGGGACCGGATTATTTACGGGAGTACCTTTTGCCGGCGTTAACTTCCATCCGCCCAATACGCTCCCACAGAGAGGGCCTCCTCAGGGTGCCACCGGTCAGGGAATGTCGACTGGCGGCCCCCAGGGGGAGATCCTTCTCTGTGGGCGCTCCGGCTTTATGGAATTTATTTTAATTTTTCTATATAATGTGTTGTATATAGTGTTTTAATTGCCCTGTACACCGCCCCGAGTCCTTCGGGAGAGGGGCGGTATATAAATCCAAATAATAAATAAATAAATAAATGACTACAAACAACACACAAAGTATGAGGAATAAACCAGGTGAACTAGAAATTTTTTTTTATCCCATTTATATCCCGCCCTTCTCCGAAGACTCAGGGCGGCTTACAATCTAAGGAGCACAAATCAATGTGCTTAGCAGTAGCCTTCATTCTATGTATATGCCTGCTTATTAGGGCTTTCGGGGGCCCCCAAGCGGGCTGATGTGGTTCTCATCTTCAAGAAAGGGGGAAAAACACACCCAGGAAACTACAGACCAACCAGTCTAAAATCAAAACCTGGGAAGATCCTGGAAAAGATGATCAAACAATAGATCTGCAAACAAAGTAGTAATAATAATAATAATAATAATAATAATAATAATAATAATAATAACAGAAGAAGAAGAAGAAGAAGAAGAAGAAGAAGAAGAAGAAGAAGAAGAAGAAGAAGAAGAAGAAGAAGAAGAAGAAGAAGAAGAAGAAGAAGAAGTTGGAAGGGACCTTGGAGGTCATCTAGTCCAACCCCCTGCTCAGGCAGGAAACCCTATACCATTTCAGACAAATGGCTGGCCAGTCTCTTCTTAAAAACTTCCAGTGTTGGAGCATTCACCACTTCTGGAGGCAGGTTGTTCCACTGGTTAATTGTTCTCACTGTCAGGAAGTTTCTCCTTAGTTCTAGGTTGCTTCTCTCCTTGACTAGTTTCCATCCGTTGCTTCTTGTCCTGCTTTCAGGTGCTTTGGAGAATAGCTTGACTCCCTCTTCTTTGTGGTAGCCCCTCAGATATTGGAACACTGCTATCATGTCACCCCTCACCCTTCTCTTCATTAAACTACACATACCCAATTCCAGCAACCGTTCCCTATATGTTTTAGCCTCCAGCCCCCTAATCATCTTTGTTGCTCTTCTCTGTACTCTTTCTAGAGTCTCGACATCTTTTTTTACATCGTGGTGAACAAAACTGGATGCAGTATTCCAGGTGTTGCCTTACCAAGGCATTGTAAAGTGGTATTATTACTTCACTTGATCTTGATTGTATCCCTCTGTTAATGCAGCCTAGCACTGTGTTGGCTTTTTTGGCAGCTGCAGCACACTGCTGGCTCATATTTAAGTGATTGTCCACTAGGACTCCGAGATCCCTCTCACAGTTACTACTATCGAGCAAGGTACCACCTATACTATAGCTGTGCATTTGATTTTTCCTGCCTAAATGTAGAACCTTACTTTTTCACCATTGAATTTCATTTTGTTAGATAGTGCCCAGTGTTCGAGTCTGTCCAGATCCTTCTGTATCTTAAGCCTATCTTCTGGAGTATTGGCTATTCCTGCCAGCTTGGTGTCGTCTGCAAATTTGATGAGTTCCCCATCTATCCCCTCATCCAAATCCTTAATGAAGATATTGAAGAGCACTGGGCCCAGAACAGAGCCCTGGGGCACCCCACTACACACTTCCTTCCATGTAGATGCGGTTCCATTGAGGAACACATGCTGAGTACGGCCTGTCAGCCAGCTACGAATCCATCTGGTGGTGATGCTCTCTAACCCACATTTTTCTATCTTATCAAGTAGTATAGTAGGTGCCCCTCTTTCCACTTCTTATACTTGTCCTTTTTATCTTTCAGTTTATCAGAGAGCTCTTTATGCAGCCATGCTGGTTTCTTTTGAAAGCTGTTATTTTTCTTCTTTGTTGGTCTTGTGCTAGACTGGGCCTTTATTACCTCACTTTTCAAAATTTCCCAAGCTTCTTGAGCTGTTTTCCCCTTTAGGATTCTCATCCATGGAATCCTTCCCAAGGTCTCTCTAAGTTTATTGAAATTAGTTCTTTTAAAGTCCAAGACTAGTTTGGCTGTATTCTATTGCTTGTGCTTCCATAATGTTGAATTCCAATATTGCATGATCACTTCCCCCCAAGGTTCCTGTGGCTTCGACACTTTCTATCATTTCATCTCTGTTAGTGAGAATTAAATCCAATATGGCTAATCCCCTAGTTCCCTTCTTTACTTTTTGGGAGAGAAAGTTGTCTGCTAGGTTTGTCAGGAATCTGTTTAATCTTCCACTTGGTGCAGAGTTTGTCTCCCAGTTGATATCAGGGTAATTAAAGTCCCCCATTACTATTTTGATGCACTTCCTACATACCTTAGTTAACTGACTAGCAAAAAGTTCATCTATTTCCTCTGTTTGGTTCAGAAGCCTATAGTACAGTGTTTTTCAACCGCTGTTCCGCGGCACACTAGTGTGCCGCGAGCTGTTGCCTGGTGTGCCGTGGGAAATTTTTTTTTTTTTACCTCCCTCCGGAGAAGATGGCCGTGGCCCGCGGCTGAGCTAGACGGGAGGGTGAGTTCTGGCTGGCTGAGCCCTGAGGAGGCTGTTGCCTGTTGCACGGCCTCGGCTGGGCACCGGGAGTTCCCGGTGCCGTAACAACTTGCAGAGGCCGCGGGAGATGTTGGTGTGCCGGTCCGGGTCCGCCGGGCCTGACCCGCGGCGGCGGCAACGTTTCTGAGGCCGCCGAAATGAGTCGGGCGGCGGGGAACCTGGACCTAAAGTGGCCGGGCCGTTCCGAGCGACGGGGCGCCTGGGGCCTGCGGCGGAATGCCTGGGAACGCCTTCTGAGCCCGTTCGGCATTTTTACTGGGCGCCGAGGCGCCGGGACCCATGGCAGCTGGAATGCTTCAATGTGAAAGAGAGAGAGAGAGGAGGGGAGGAAGGAAGGAAGGAAAAAAAGCAGGAAGAAAAATTAAAAAGAAATGCAAGTAGCTTCCAGTTTCCACAACAAGTAGAAAGCAAGAAATTGAGAGAGGGAGGGAAAGAAAGTGGGAGAGAGAAAGGAAGGAAGGAAGATAAAGAAAGAAAAGAGAGGGAAGGAAGGAAGGAAGAAAGAAAAGAAGAGAAAAAAGAAAATACAGAAAGATAAATTAAAAAGAAATGCAAGCTTTCCTTTTCCTTCACAGCAAAAACAAACAAACAAAAGCCCCAAAATAAAATAAAATAAAGAGGCTAATAATAATAATAATAATAATAATAATAATAATAATAATAATAATAATAATAATAATAATAATAATAATAATAATTTGGAAGGGACCTTGGAGGTCATCTAATCCAACCCCTTGAGAACACAGGCCATCCTCAACTTACGACCGTTCGTGTAGCGACCGTGGGGAGGCCCAACGGTGCGGAAAACGGTGGAGTGCCTCGTGATTTTTTTCATGAAACAAGTGTGCCTTTGCCCAAAAAAGGTTGAAAAACACTGCTATAGTATACACCTATGGCAATGTCATTTTTCCCCCTTTTATATTGACCCAAATGCATTCAAGTTTACAGTTTTCATCATTGTTGTGCTCTATTTCTGTAGAGATAAAGTTATTTCTTATATATAGAGCAACTCCACCTCCTCTTTTGTTTAGTCTGTTTCTTTTAATTAATTTCAGTCCCTCTAGCTGTGTGTTCCATTTGTGGGTTTCGTCCCACCATGTTTCCGTAATGGCAACAATATCATATCCGCCCTCATTTACCTGAATTTCTAGTTCACCCTGCTTACTGTTCATACTCTGCGCATTGGTGTATAGACATTTGAGTCCTTTATGACTGACCCTGTGTTTACTTGCTACATAACCTGTGTGGTGCCTGAGTTCCCCTATTTTCTTAGATTGCCGGGGACAGTGATGTTCTGTATCAATTAACTCAATGTCCCCGTTGTTTAGTTTAAATATTCCTCCAGAAAAACTGTGAATTTATTGCCAAGTAACTCAGTCCCTTTCTTGGATGGATGCAGACCATCTCTTTTGTACATTTTTTCATTGGACCAGCTACAGACATTGTGACTAATATAACCAAAGCCTTCTCCTTTACACCACTCCTTTAGCCACATATTAAATTCTGCTATACGCTGGCCTTTTCCATTTTGCTCCTTATACACTGGTAAGACCTCTGAAAAAGTGAGCCTACAGCCTATTCTGCTGAGTTCCTGCCCCAAGCTCTGGAAATCATTCTGCACAGAGAGTACATCGTTTTGGGACAGATTGTTAGTGCCAAGATGTACAATAGCATCCACATCACAGTCTTTGCTGGCATTGTTGACTATTTTGAAAATATGCTTCTTGTCCCTACTGGCAGTAGCACTTGGAAGACACCTGACCTCTTTTGAAACGTCTGGTGGCCAGCACGGGTTTGTTAAAAACAGATCGTGCCAAACCAATCTTATTTCATCCTTTGATAAAGCGAGCAAATTATTAGAGTAGCAAAATGCTGCGGACATAGTATACTTAGATTTCAGTAAGGCACTCAACAAAGTAGACCCACAATCTACTGCTTGTTAAGCTAGAAAAAGGAGGGATAGACAACATCACCACCAGATGGATCTGTAGCTGGCTGACAAACCGTACTCAACGAGTAGTCCTCAATGGCACTACATCCACATGGAGAGAAGTAAGCAGTGGGGTACTACAAGGTTCCATTTTAGGCCCAGTAAACTCTTCAATATCTTCATCAATGACTTAGATGAGGGAATTGAAGGGAAACTCGTCAAATTTGCAGATGACACCAAATTGGCAGGAGCATCCAACATCCCAAAAGACAAGCTCAGGATTCAAAAAGATCTTGACAAACTGGAACAATGGGCCATATCCAACAAAATGAGTTTTAATGTGGAGAAAAGCAAAGTTTTAAATTTAGGAAGGAAAAATCAAAGATATACAGTAAGTACAGATTAGGTGAGGCCTGGCTTAAAAACAGCAACTGTGAGAGGGACCTTGGGGTCCTAGTGGACAATCATTTAAATATGAGCCAGCCGTGTGCAGCAGCAGACAAAAAAGCTAGTACAATCCTGGGTTGCATAAACAGAGGCATAGAATCAAGATCACGCAAAGTATTAGTACTGCTTTATAAAACCCTAGTGAGGCCACACCTGGAATACTGCAGCCAATTTTGGTCACCATATCACAAAAAAGATGTTGAGAGTTTGAAAAAAGTTCAGAGAAGAGCAACTAAGATGATCCAAGGCCTGGAGACTCAAACATATGAAAAATGGCTGCAGGACTTGGGTTTGGTTGGTCTAAAGAAAAGAAGAAATAGGGGCAACAGGATAGCAGCGTTCCAGTATTTGAGGGGCTGCCGCAAAGAAGAGGGGGGCCACGTTATTCTCCAAAGCACCAGAGGGAAGGACTAGGAACAATGGCTGGAAACTGATTAAAAAGAGAAGCAACCTGGAATTAAAGAGAAAGTTCCTGAGAGTGAGGACAATTAACCAGTGGAACAGCTTTCCACCTGAAATCGGGGGTGCTCCATCAGTGGATGTTTTTAAACCGACCAGATGGTTCCGTCCCAGGCGCCTAATGGACCCAGAACGGTTCCAGATGGCGCTTGGGTCCTTACCTATCTCCCTCACTCACAGCCCAGTCGATGCCTTGGTTGATGCCTGGGAAAGGGCGGCTGCCGAGGCACTCGACCGTGTTGTACCCTTGCGACCCCAGACTCGGCACAGATCCCGTTGGGCTCCATGGTTTAGCGTCGGAGACGGGGTCTAGAGAGCGGTTGGAGGTCCACCCGGTCTGAATCTGACCGATTGCGACTAAGAGCCTTCACAAGGTCTTACCTCGCTGCGATGAGGACGGTGAAGTCTAATTACATCGCTGGCCTCATCGCGTCCGCAGATAATCACCCAGCCGCCCTGTTTAGGGTGACTCGCTCTCTCCTTAATCGGGAGGTGAGGGAGGAACACTTACAGGGTCGGGCTGAGGAGTTTAGTCATCATCTGGTGGACAAAATCGCTCAGATCCAGACCGGTTTGGACTCTGACTGGGCAGAGTCTGGCATGGAGGAATCAAGCGGACTTGAGCATGTTATCTGGACTGAGTTCGACCCTGTTTCTCCGGATGACGTGGACAGGATTATGAGGAGACTGAGCTCCACCACTTGTTTACTGGACCCGTGCCCCTCCTGGCTGGTTTATGTGGCTCGGGAGGAGACACGAGGCTGGTTCCAGGCAGTAATAACTGCTTCCTTGAAGGAGGGTATCTTCCCCGCTGCCTTGAAGGAGGCGGTGGTGAGGCCTCTCCTCAAGAAGCCTGCCCTGGACCCGGCTGTTTTAAATAACTATCGTCCGGTCTCCAACCTTCGCTTTTTGGCGAAGGTTGTTGAGAGTGTGGTGGCGCATCAGCTTCCTCTGTTCCTGGAGGAAACTGATTATCTGGACCCGTACCAATTGGGTTTCAGGCCCGGGTACAGCACGGAGACGGCATTGGTCGCACTGGTGAATGATCTCTGGCGGGCTCGGGACAGGGGATGTTCCTCTGTCCTAGTCCATTTAGATCTCTCAGCGGCTTTCGATACCATCGACCATGGTATCCTACTGCAGCGTCTCAGTGGGTTGGGAGTGGGAGGCACCGTTTTACGGTGGTTCTCCTCCTACCTCCTGGGCTGCTCGCAGTCGGTGTTGACGGGAGGGCAGAGTTCCGCCCCGAGGCCTCTCGTTTGTGGAGTCCCTCAGGGGTCGGTCCTCTCTCCCCTCCTGTTCAACATCTACATGAAACCGCTGGGCAAGCTCATTTGTGGTTTCGGGGTGGGGTATCATCAGTACGCTGATGATACCCAACTTTTTCTTTCCACCCCGAACCAACCCAGTGATGCACTCGACGTGATGTCCCGTTGCCTGGAAGCGGTCTGGGTTTGGATGGGGAGAAACAGGCTTCGACTCAATCCTGCCAAGACTGAGTGGCTATGCATATCGGCATCTCGGATAAACCAGGTTGTTCCACCACTAATGATGGGGGGTGAGGTGTTACCCCCCCGTCGATAGGGCTCGCAACTTGGGTGTCCTCTTGGATTCATGGCTCAATTTTGAAGATCATATAGGAGCCGTGACCAGGGGGGCTTTTCTCCAGCTTCGTCTGGTGCGCCAGTTGCGGCCCTATCTGGACCAAGATGCCCTACGCACAGTCACCCATGCGCTTGTGACCTCCCGGCTAGACTACTGCAATGCTCTCTACATGGGGCTGCCCTTGAGGACCACTCGGAGGCTTCAACTGGTGCAGAATGCAGCTGCGCGAGTTGTTATGGGAGTTTCCCGATACTCCCATGTAACACCTCTTCTCCATGAGCTGCATTGGTTTCCGGTTGCCCTCCGGGTGAGATTCAAGGTGCTGGTAATGACCTATAAAGCTCTCAATGGCTTGGGTCCAGATTATCTAAGGGAACACCTGCTGCCGGCATCAACTTCCCATCGTCCTGTGCGCTCCCACAGGGAGGGCCTTCTTAGGGTACCGCCGGTTAAGGAATGCCGGCGGGTTATCCCCAGGGGAAGGGCGTTCTCTGTGGGCGCGCCGGCCCTTTGGAACCAGCTTCCCACAGAGCTTAGGACCGCCCCCGACCTTCGCTCATTTCGTAGGGACTTGAAAACTTGGTTTTTTGAGTTGTCTGGCCCAGACTGAGGGGTTTTAATTTTTAATTAATGGGGTTTTAGTTAAGTTCAGGGATTAATTTAATCTTAGTTTTAATCGTTTTTAATTGTATATGATGTATTTTAACTTTTTATTTTCCCTGTAAACCGCCCTGAGTCCTACGGGAATAGGGCGGTATATAAATTTAAATATAAATAAATATAAATATATAAATAAATATGAAGAACAGACTGGACAGTCACATGTCTGAGGTGGTATAGGTTCTCCTGCTTGAGCAGGGGGCTGGACTAGAAGACCTCCAAGGTCCCTTCCAGCTTCTATTCTATTCTATTCTATTCTATTCTATTCTATTCTATTCTATTCTATATTTTTCTCTATTCTATTCTATTCTATTCTATTCTATTCTATTCTGTTCTGTTCTGTTCTGTTCTGTTCTATTCTATTCTATTCTATTCTATTCTATTCTATTCTATTCTATTCTATTCTATTGTGAGCACATTGGCCCACATTAAAAATGAAATTCTGTTGCCTGCTGTTAGAATATGTTGTTGAAAAAATGGTTTGTTTAACAGAGTATTATTAATACACAGTGGAAGTTGTACTGGGACTTTTAGGCAAACAGTAATGCACTAACACGAGTTTTATAACTTATTTTTACTCAGACAACAAAAAGAAACACAGTAAGAAATAGTCCAAGTATCAATCCAGTATCATGCACATAAAAGTCAGTCCATAAAAACATAGTATCAAAATACAAAAGCTGCTTACCAATATCAAAAACAATATACACTGTAGCAAGCAGTTGATTCTTGAGAGAATAAATATCAAGTTAGCAAACAAGAGAACAAGAGGTATCCAAACACTAACATCAAACACATATACAAGAGCAACTACGTGTAACATCTAACTCTCTTTTATGTGGAATAATTACAGCCACACCCTTAGGCCGTTTAACTCCTTAAAGGTGCTTTTACTCCATTATATAATATTGTCACCCAAATCAAGTTTAATCTCTAACAATCTCCCCTTTTGGGTGGCATATTATACATATATTTCTACAATCTCAAATTACACATATCACAAACAGATTTATGCTTTATAGCACCCTGAGCTTTAGTAAACTGGTCAGCAATATTATCTTCAGTTGCACAATATTCCAGTTTAATCAAATTATCTTTAACACATTGTCTAACATTTAGATACCGTAGATCCGTATGTTTTGATCTAGTTTTCACTGCAGCATTAGTTGCTAATTTTATAGCTGCTTGATTGTCTTCATACACTTTTATTGGTTCATTACAATTTAAACCCATATCAAACAATAATTGTTTCCATACCAATAGCTCAGTACATAATAAAGATAAACAAGAAAATTCGGATTCAGTTGTTGATAAGCTTATATGCTTCTGTCTGTTAGACCTCCATCCTACTAAAGCGTTTCCCAATAATACAACCAATCCTGAAGTGGATTTCCTGGTTACAGTATCAGATGCAAAACTAGCATCTGCAAATGCTTTTAGTTCCAATTCCTTTGTTGGCTCTAGATATAGAGAATAATGTATGGTGTGCTTCAAATATCTTAAAACTCTTTTCGCACCTTGCCAACATCTGGTTGTAGGATTCTCACAATATCTAGCTAAATGATTAACTGTAAATGCTATGTCAGGTCTTGACCAGTTACATAAATACATCAAGCTGCCTATTAATGATTGATATATCTTTTTATCAAAGACATTGCTGTTATCTGCTGAACTCTCAAAACCTTGAACCATAGGTGTTTTTACTGGTTTACAGTTTTCTATATTATAACGTTTCAGCAAACCATTAATTTTCTTAGCTTGAGACAGTTTAAATCCTTTACTAGTCCTGACAATATCCAGCCCTAGATAATGACTAATAGCTCCTAGATCTTTTACTCTAAATTTTCTTTTTAACCCTGAAATTATTCTTTCAGTTTCTGTTTCATCTTTTGCTATAATAGCAATATCATCAGTGAATAATAATAACAATGATAATTCACTATTTTGCTGTTTTATAAATAAACAAGGATCTGCAATACTAGCTTTAAATCCCAAACTATTTAACTCTTTTACTAAACATCTATTCCACTCATAACCTGACTGTTTTAAACCATACAAACTCTTATTCAGTTTCCAACAGTACCCTACCTTACTTTCTATTCCTGATGGAACTTTCATATATATATCATGGTTTAATGTTGCATGCAAATAAGCAGTTTCAATATCTACATGTTTTATACTATAATTCTTATTTGCTGCCCAAACTAAAGCAGCCCTAAGAGTGGAAGCTCTTAACGTTGGGGAAAATACTTCATCATAGTCACTATTATTCTGTGCAAATCCTTGAGCAACTAATCTTGCTTTATGTATTACCTCTCCTGTAACACTTTCTTTCAGTTTAAAAACCCATTTACATCCAATTAACTTTTCTGTTTTAGGTATTTTAACCTCTTGATAAACATTAAGATCTTGCAAAGACTTTATTTCTTTATCCATAGCTACTTTCCAATTCTTTCTTTCATTCTCAGGATACATTTTTATTTCTTCCACATTAGAAGGTTCAATGTCTATTTGACAAATTAAACCTGCCTCGAAACGATCAGGCTGTCGTCTTTCCCTGTTAGACCTTCTGAGAATTATTGGACTTATAGGTACATTTACATTATTATCTTCTTCCTCTCCTGTCTCCACTATCAGTGGTTCTTGTTTGATCTCTCTAGCAGGTTCCTCCTCTTCTTTATCACTTTCATTTGAGGAGTTAGTTAAATCTTGTTGAGGAATATATACAATATCTTCTACCCTTTCCCAGCCTGACTGTTCTTGAAAAACAGCACTAGAACTACAATAAATGTTTTTAGTACCTTTCTCCCAGAACCGATAAGACTTATGGTTTAACTCATAGCCAACAAAAAATAATTGTTTAGCTCTATGTTCTCCTTTATTTCTTATTGAACTTGGAATATGTACCCAAGCAGGTGTCCCAAATGTGTGAATATAACTAAGATTTGGTTTTCTCTTATACCATAAGGTATAAGGAATTTTACCTGTAGCTGAACTAACCACATTGTTTAAAATATGATTAGCACATTTTGCTGCTTCTCCCCATAAGCTATCAGGTAAACCAGAATCTTCAATCATAGATCTAATCATAGCTTGCAATGTTTGGCCCCTCCGTTCAACAAATGCATTATGCTGAGGTCTATAAGGAGCTGTACGTCTATGCTCTATTCCCTCTGAAACTAACAGCTCATTGAACTGTTTATTAACAAACTCAGTTCCATTGTCTGTTATTATGGTTTTTACATTTAACTGAGTTTTCCTTTGTACAAACTTGAGCCAATTAGATATTGTTTGTATAGTTTCAGTTTTTGACGTAAGGAGATAACAGAACCCATATCTGCTATAATGGTCTAGAATATTTAATATGTAGCAAGCACCCCCTAAACTGGGTTTCATAGGACCTATCAAATCCATAAATACCAGTTCTAATGGAGTTGTGGTTTTAAATCCATCTAACCTATTAGCTGGTGCTGCTCTGCTCTTTTCTCTACCACATACGTTACACTGCAGATATTTCTTACAAGCCTTTAACTTAAACCCATTAGACAAAGCTACAGTTCTTTTTAGTGTATTAAAATTCACATGACCCAATCTTCTATGTAATAAATGAATACATTCATCATGTGGTTTTTGATTTGTACAAGTAGTAGCCATTATAATAGGATCATTGCTAATTACAAACAAACCGTCTTTCATATTAGCTATTAAGTTCACTTCATTCTTTTGAATAAGACATTCCTCCCCTTGGAAAGTAACTTTAAAACCTGCTTCCAATAATGCCTTAACTGATAATAGATTATAATCACATCTGGGAACATATAGCATTTCCAAATTTTGTTTTAAAAATGAACAGTAAACCTTACCCTCTCCAGAGACCTTGACTCTCCAGCCATTAGCCATAGAAATATATTTTTTACTAGACCTTATATTCTCAAAATCCCTTTTTATTTTTGAAATACAGTGTGTAGCTCCACTATCTACCACCCACCAATTGTGGTTATTAGTAGTTCTATTAGCTACAGCTACATTAATCAGCTTTTTATTCTTTCTATGGCTTTCCTTTCTCTGACAATTACTATTCTGACAAAACTTAGCAATATGTCCCTTTAACCCACAATTAAAGCATTTCCTTAAAATATAAGCAGATTCAGTCTTCTTTATTTCTTGTTGCAATGGCTCTCTCAACTGTTTTCTCTCCATACGACATCTTGATTCTTCCAACAACCTTCCAGTTATTGAAGAAACAGTTAGGTCTTCTTTGGACAAAACCTCCAAGGACGATACAAAGGCATCGTAGCTCTCATCCAATGATGATAAAATGATGTAAACCTGGTGAAGCTCTGAGAAAATAAGTTCTTTTTCTTGCAGTTCCAACAAAGTTGCTTTTATAAAGTTAAGGTGAGCTAACATATCGCCATTCTTTTCCAGTCTAGCTCTAAATAGCTTTCTGGTAAGATTTATATGAGCACCAACACTGTCCCGAACAAAAATCTTTTTCAACTTAGCCCAACATTTAGCAGCAGATTCTTCTCCACGCACATGGACTAGCTGTTGGTCTCCTAATGTTAGCCCAATGATAGATAAAGCCTTATCATTGTCTTTATTGAAGTCTACAATCTTCTTGTTATCTTCTTCATTAGTTGGATCCCAGGCAGTTACATCAGGAGGATTATGGACTATTTTCCAAAGACCTTGATTTTGTAATAGAAAACTACATTGTGTAGACCAGGATACGTAGTTTGACCCATTAAGCCGGGTAATGCAGAATGGATTGAATAGTCCTTGTGCCATTGTCTGAATTCGAAAACTCAGTTAGGAAATATAAATACAATACTGTGCCTGTCCTCAGCACCACACTGGATCTGGGCCCATAACCATTGTTAGAATATGTTGTTGAAAAAATGGTTTGTTTAACAGAGTATTATTAATACACAGTGGAAGTTGTACTGGGACTTTTAGGCAAACAGTAATGCACTAACACGAGTTTTATAACTTATTTTTACTCAGACAACAAAAAGAAACACAGTAAGAAATAGTCCAAGTATCAATCCAGTATCATGCACATAAAAGTCAGTCCATAAAAACATAGTATCAAAATACAAAAGCTGCTTACCAATATCAAAAACAATATACACTGTAGCAAGCAGTTGATTCTTGAGAGAATAAATATCAAGTTAGCAAACAAGAGAACAAGAGGTATCCAAACACTAACATCAAACACATATACAAGAGCAGCTACGTGTAACATCTAACTCTCTTTTATGTGGAATAATTACAGCCACACCCTTAGGCCGTTTAACTCCTTAAAGGTGCTTTTACTCCATTATATAATATTGTCACCCAAATCAAGTTTAATCTCTAACACCTGCTCTAAAAAAAAAGTAAATATCTACCCATACAAATAATATGTATTTGTCACTTGTCTGAGTTGGTATAGGGTCTCCTGCCTGAATGTGGGGCTGGACTATAAGACCTCCAAGGTCCCTTCCAGCTCTATTTTATTCCATTCCATTCCATTCCATTCCATTCCATTCTATTCTATTCTTTTTCTCTATTCTATTCTATTCTATTTTCCCTATTCTATTCTATTCTATTCTATTCTATTCTAATTTCTATTCTATTTCTATTCTATTCTATTCCATTCTATTCTTTCTATTCTATTCTATTCTTTTTTCTATTCTATTCTATTCTATATATACATACACAGCCATATGTATACATACATATTTATATTAATCACTGTCCATTTTGGCGAGCCGTCCTCACCACTCTCTGCACCGCCTTCCTGTCCGAAGCAGGGATGCTTCCAAACCAGACTGTGATGCTGTATGACAGGAGGCTCTCGATTGTCCCTTTCTAGAAAGTGGTCAGGACAGGGGAAGGAAGATGAGCTTTTCTCATGCGACGCAGAAAATGCAGGCGCCGCTGTGCCCGCTTCACCAGTGTCTCACTGTTGAGCAACCAAGCACGGTTGCCATTACGGAAACTTGGTGGGATGAAGCCCACAAATGGAATATGCAGTTAGAGGAATTTTAATTATTTTTTAAAAATAGATCTAATAAAAGAGGAGATAAAGTTGCACTATAGGTAAAAAAATAACTATATCTCTACAGAAATAGAGAACAACAATGATGAAATCAAGAAGAGACTGGACTGCTATCTGTCAGAAATGGTGTAGGGACTCCTGCTTGGGCAGGGGGTTGGAATAGATGACCTACAGGGTCCCTTCCAACTCTGTTCTTCTATTCTATTCTATTACTGTCTTGAGTGCATCTGGGTCACCATAAAAGGGGGAACCCAAAGATGCTCTTTTACAAAGCAACTGGACTTCCTTGTTTTTCTTTGAAGATGTCTCACTTCTCATCCAAGAAGCTTCTTCAGCTCTGACTGGATGGTGGGGAATGGAAAAACTGAAGAGGCTTTGTGGGAAGTCAGCCCTCCCCCCACCCGAGAAAGAAATATTTTGGGAAATAGTTAAAAGGCAGAATAATTTAAAAGGATTTTAAAAGCAGAAACCAACCTGCCCCCCACCCCAAGTCTCTCTGACCCAAACAGAAACCAAGACTGCAGAATTTCAGTTGTGATAATCTTGTCAGTCTAGCACAATAAGAACCAAGAAGAAAAATAACAGCTCTGAAAAGAAACCAGCATGGTTGCATAAAGAAGTCTCTGATAATTAAGCAATGAATCTGCAAACACCTAGAGGCAAACAAAGTCATAATGAAAAGTCAATGTAGGTTTGTCGAAACCAGATCATGCCAGACAAAACGTGTTGCTAGAAGTCCTACAAGGTCGCTTCCAACTCTGTTATTCTGTTCTGTTCTGTTTTTCTAGTGCAACCCCCTGCTCAGAGAGGAGACCCTATACCCATTCTAGACAAATGGTGGTCCAGTCTCTTCTTAAAAGCCTCCAGTGATGGAGCACCCACAACTTCTGGAGAGAAGCCTTTCCACTGGTTAAGTGTTCTCCCTAGCAGGAAATTCCTCCTTAGATCTCCCTCTGAGGATCCTTTCCTCCCTCCCTCTCTCCCTTCCCTCCCTCTCCCTCCTTCCCTCCTCCCTCTCTCCTTCACATTCTCAGCTCCTCCCTCCCTCCCTTCTTCCTCCTTTCTCTCCCTCCCTCCCTCCTTCCTCACTTTCTCCTTCACATTCCCAGCTCTTCCCTCCCTCCCTTCCTTCTCCCTCTCTCTCCCTCCCTCCCTCCCTCTCTCCTTCACATTCTCAGCTCCTCCCTCCCTCCCTTCTTCCTCCTTTCTCTCCCTCCCTCCCTCCTTCCTCACTTTCTCCTTCACATTCCCAGCTCTTCCCTCCCTCCTTCCCCCCTCTCTCCCTCCCTCCCTCCCTCTCTCCTTCACATTTCCAGCTCCTCCCTCCCTCCCTCCCTTCTTCTCACGCAACTCTTATACACGCGGGGAGGAGCGGGAGGCGGACCAGGGCGGGGACCGTCCCGGTAAAGGCCAAGCGCTCCCGGGCTGCGGGGCAAGGGAGCGGGGCCGGGCGGGCGAGCGGGCCATGGAGGCGGCGGCGGGGCTGGCGGCGGGCGCGGCGGGGCTGCTGGGGCTCTGCGCGCTGCTCTACTACAACTTGGCTTTGGCCACCCGGTGCCGGAACGCGGTCAGCCTGCGGGGCAAGACGGTTCTCATCACAGGTAGCTCCGGGGGCTGCTGCGCTCCCATCCCAGGCGGGGGGGGGCGTCGCCTTTCTTTCTTATGAAATAACCCCCCCACCCCCCACCTCAGTGGCTCCAGGCAGGATCAGGATCCCGGAGCGAAAGCGCAGCTCGAAGGGCAAAGAGAAATGCGGCTCGCAGGTTGATCATAAACCAGGCTGTCCGCGGAGATTCTCCCCCATCCAGGTTGACCCAAAGGTGCTTTTGACCAAACCGGGAAAGTCCGCCCCAAAAGCGCCTTCGGAAGAAAGCCGGTGAGAAGCCGAAGGGCAGCGGCGGAAGCGGGGAGGGTCCGCAGAGACCAGCCTGGGACCCCTGCCCGGGAAGGGAGGGGGCGGTGCGGGAGAGCAGGGGAGAAAGTTCCCGCTGGGCTGCCGGAGAGCCCTGCCTGGCCCAGTCCGAAGGAGCGACAGAAGAAGCGAAAGGTCTTCGGAGAAAATCAAGAAAGTCCACGTGCCTCCTGGAAAAGCCCCTTTGCTACAACAGAATGACAGAGTGCTGGCAGAGGGCCCTCGGAGGTCTTCTAGTCCAACCCTCCTGCTCGAGTAGGAGATCCTAATCCATTCCAGAGAAGGGGCTGTCCAATCTCTTCTTAAAAACCACAATTTCTGGAAACAAGCCGTTCCACAGATGAATTCTTCTCATGGTCAGGAAACCTTTCTCTCCTCAGTTAGGATTCAGTTTCCAACGGTTGCTTCTTGTCCTGCCTTCAAATGCTATAGAATAGAAATAGACATAGAAATAGAAATAGAAATAGAAATAGAAATAGAAATAGAAATAGAAATAGAAATAGAAATAGAAATAGAAATAGAAATAAGGACCCAGATTGTTGGGGGCAATTAAGCTGACTTTGTAATAATGCCGCTTGGGGTGTGTGTGAAAGCCCTAATAAGCAGGCATATACATAGAATGAAGGCTGTTGCTAAGCTTGTAAGCCGCCCTGAGTCTTCGGAGAAGGGCGGGATATAAATGGAATTTTAAAAAATAGAAATAGAAATAATAGAAAATAGAATAGAATTAGAAGAGAGGAGAGGAGAGGAGAGGAGAGGAGAGGAGAGGAGAGGAGAGGAGAGGAGAGGAGAGGAGAGGAGAGGAGAGGAGAGGAGAGAAGAGAAGAGAAGAGAAGAGAAGAGAAGAGAAGAGAAGAGAAGAGAAGAGAAGAGAAGAGAAGTTGGAATAGAATAGAATGGACTAGAATAGAATAGAATAGAATAGAATAGAATAGAATAGAATAGAATAGAATAGAATAGAATAGAATAGAATAGAATAGAATAGAATAGAATAGAATAGAATAGAATAGAATATGACTCTGGCTTCCCCCATTGGCTTTGCTGGTCAGTAGGTTGCAAAAGTGGATCACGTGACCCCGGGACACTGCAACCGTCATAAATATGAGTCAGTTGCCAAGCATCTGAATTTTTATCATAGCCCATGGGGCTGCAATGTTCATAAGTGTGAAAAACAGTCATAACTCACTTTTTTCTGTGCGATTGTAACTTCGATCATTAAATGAATCATTATAAGTTGAAGACTATATGTAGTATTTCTAGAGTCCGCAGGAATAGGAATACCTTAAAACTGTTTTACAGTCTTCTCATTGGCTTTGTTTATTCCCTGCTAAGTAACTCTGTTTGTCCCCGGATCAGAGGGAGAAAACAGGATTAGTTACTTCCTCTCATCCATGCATTAATGCAGACATGTCAAACTCGCGACGTCATGTGACATCACACAACATATCGGGATGGTTTTGCCATTGTCGGCAAAGGGGTACGTGCAGCCTCCGCGTGACGCATCTGGCCCACGGGCCGGCAGTTTGACACCCCTGCATTAATGCATGACTGGCCTTCAAATTGTTTTGCAACTTGTGTTAGTAAAGTGACATCCTGCAGAGCCAGTGTTGGGAGACCTGCGCCATCTTCTGGTCTGACAGGAACATTGCATACCATTTTTTGAAATGCCTTTCTTTTTTATTACTAAATTTATTTCCCACCCATCTCACTACAAAGTGGTCCTTTCAGAGACCTAAAGGGACTCCAGGCATCTCAGTCAGGAATGCTGAACTGTATTTCAACCATCCCATGGATTGTTGGATGTTGGAATTGGGTAAAAACCACACAGCAGGAAAAAAAATCAGTGTTCGATTTTCATGTTTGAAATATTAGAACCCTGTGAAAAACGTTTCAGTGCTGCTGTACCTTCAAACGATGACTAAAATAATGGTTGTAAGTCGAGGACTATTTGTATTACCCCTGAATGAGTTTAAGCTATTCTTTTTTGTTGATGTAAGACTGCTCTTAAAGAGTTGTGAAAATCACGCCCTGAGCCAGGGTTTCTCAACTTTAAGATGCTTTTAATTCCGGGAGTTGAAGTCCACCTGTCTTAAAGTTGCCAAGGTTGACAAACGCTGCCACACAAATGCTTCCATGTGTGACACACCACAAAAACTGCAGGCACACAAATGCAGGCCTGCCTCCTGGGTCCCCATCAAAGGCTGGGCGATCTCTGTGAATCCTTTCTCTGCCCTTTCCTAGGTGGAAATTCAGGGATCGGGAAGGCCACAGCGGTGGATCTGGCCCGGAGAGGCGCCCGTGTCATTCTGGCCTGCCGCGACAAAGCAAGAGGAGAATCGGCTGTGTGCGACATCAGACGGGTAAGCGCCGGCCGTGCGGTTCTCTCCTTCCTTCCGTTCTTCAGCACTCAGGGCTTTTCCTGATGGTTTTTATTTACTTATTTAGCGCATGGCATCTACCGAGATCATGCAATTCCTTATATGCAATGCAGATAAAATGCAGCATACAGGCAGATGCAAATGTAAGTTTAAAGTAGGAACAAATATGTGTATATCAAGTAAGTGGTCAGTACAATAAATATAAAATATTAAGTTAGGGTAAAACCATAATAAAATTGCCATAATATGGCGCTGTAAAGTCACAGTGGGAGAGCTGTTCTACAGGTAGTGTAATGTTGTGGGTCCGACGCAAGGAAGAGACGCCAGCTGGAGTACGTGTTCAGCTCTTTATTGGGGGGGTAGTGTACTGCCAGAACAAGGGCTACCTGGCCTCCTTAAATACCCAGCCAGGTAGGCGACCAGCCAATGGGGTTGGCCCTAGGTTTCCCGCCAAAACTAGGTTTCCCGCCAAAACCGTCCAGGCCAACGCCCCCTGGTGGCTGTTGCTATGCAGATGACTTGGATACATAACACCCCTCCCCCCCTTAGAGAAGAACCACATTACCACTGTATGCATGCACAACTATATACAATGTGCCGATACCCATTCAACTACTGAAAGGTCACTTGCACACATAGTCCGCTAAATAGGCAGGTGTTCTGTGGGGCCTGGTGGACAGTCTGGGTGTGGCTTGGCCCTGGACTTGGACAGCCGGCTCATGAAGCCTCTGTGCTGGGTTGAGCAGAGCTGGTTGCAGGAGGCCCTCCTCCTCTGGTTCTGAGTTGTTTCCGGTTGGGCTGAGCTCCCCTGGGGTGTGGCTCTCCTGTTGAGCATGTGTGGTGCACTCAGGAACCCTTCCTCTGAGCTGGTCGATGTGTCGCCTTATGTGTCTGTCCCCCTCCACCCCCATGATGTAAGAGAGGGGTCCCGTTTTCTCAACCACTGTCCCCGGAATCCATGAATGCCCTGCCCCATAGTTCCTTGCCCAGACCAGGTCCCCCACGTTGAGAACCCTGTGTGTTGATGATGATGATGATGATGGTGGTGGCCTATCCGTCTTTGCTGCTACTCAGTCCGGGTGTAAACGGTCCAGCTTGGTGATGAGACGCCGTCCCCATCGAAGTTCTGCTGGGCTCTTTCCGGTAGCAACGCATGGTGTAGTGTGTTGGGCAAGTAGAAATTTCGCCAGTCTGTGATGCCAGTCCCCGCTGATGATGTGCCGGAGTGCGTCCTTGGTCGTCCTTACCATCCGTTCAGCTTGCCCGTTAGTCGATGGATGAAAGGGCGTGGAGGTGGCGTGCCTAATCCAATTCGCCTTCAAGAATGCCTGGAAATAGGTAGCGGTAAACTGAGGCCCGTTATCAGACACAATTACGTCGGGGAGACCGTGTGTGGCAAAGAGGGCTCTGAGCACCTGGATTGTCCTTGCTGAGGTCATGTTGGGGACAGGGACTACCTCCAACCACTTTGAGTGGCTGTCCACTACCACTAAGAACAGTTGGCCCTGGAACGGCCCCACATAGTCGATGTGAATGCGGGACCAGGGTGTGTGTGTGGCTTTCCACCTGTACACTGGGGCGTGAGGCATCTCTGGCCTGGATCTCTGGCATGTATAACAGGCCTTGACCCATTCCTCAATGTCCTTGTCCAGCCCTGGCCACCAGAGGTAGCTTCTGGCCAGTGCCTTCATCCTGACCACCCCCGGATGTCCCTCGTGTAAGGATTCCAATACCCTGCCCCTGACTGCGGTGGGAATGATGACCCTGCTTCCCCAAAGGAGACAACCCCGGTGTGTGGAGAGCTCGTGTCGCCTGGTGAAATAGGCCTGGAAATCAGGCCCCGGAGACTTGTCCTGCCACCCCGTGCAAACCCATGAGAGTACCCTGCTCATGATGTTGTCAGCAGCTGTGCTGGTTGCAATGTCCTTGACATGTACTGGGCATTCTGATAGTTCCTGCAGGGCTAGGATTTGTGTTGCTGGTGCTGGGTCTGGCTCAGTGGTGTCTATGGGTAGCCTACTTAGGCCCTCTGCGTGGCCCATCTCCTTCCCTGGCTTGTGCACCAGCTTGCAATTGTAAGATGCAAGGAAAATGGACCACCAGAGCATTCTGGGGGACAGTATTTGGGGGGTCTGCTTGTCCGTGGTGAATAGGCCTAGCAGGGGCTTGTGGTCTGTGTAGACAGTGAACTCCCTGCCGTACAGATAATCGTGGAACTTCTTGATTCCGGCCACGATTGCCAGGGCTTCCCTGTCAATTTGGGCGTAGTTCCTCTCTGCTCCAGACAGCGTCCTGGAATAGTAGGCTATGGGGATTTGAGCCCCATTAGGCTCAAGGTGACTGAGTACTGCGCCCACACCATAAGGGGATGAATCACATGCGACGCATATGGGCTTTGTCTCAATGAAGTGGGTTACTGTGGACTTATTCAACAGTAGTGCTTTTAAAGCCCTGAAGCTTTGGTCGTGGACGGAAGTCCAGACCCATGCTGCCTGCTTGTACAGTAACCTGTGAAGTGGCTCTGCAATGGCTGCCTTGTGTGGAAGGAATGCGTGATAGAAGTTAAGCAGGCCCAGGAATGCCTGTAGCTCTGCCTTGTTCTTGGGTGTGGGTGCCAGTTTGATTGCCCTCACCTTGGACTCTGTGGGGTGGATTCCCTTGGCATCTACCCTGAATCCCAGAAATTCTGTGGACTGGACCCCTATGCTGCACTTCTCCCTCTTCAATTTGAGCCCAGCAGTGCGCAGCCTGGTTAGTACCTTCCTCAGCCTACCTGCCAGTTCCTCCGTTGATGCTCCTGCGATCAGGACGTCATCAAAATAGTTGTCCCCAGGATGCCCCTGAGCGTTTTCTCCATGATCTCCTGGAAAGTGCCAGGAGCTACGCTGATCCCAAACTGCAGCCTATTCACCCTGAACGCTCCCCTGTGAGTCACTATCGTCTGGGCATCAGCCGTTGCCCGGGTAACCGTGAGTTGCTGGTACGCCTGCGCAAGATCGAGCCTTGCAAATATGGTGCCGCCTTGGAGGGAAACGAGAACGTGGCTGACCGTGGGGACCGGGTAAGCGTGCGGGTTTAGGGCGCGGTTCACCGAGCATTTGTAGTCAGTGCAGATCCTTACCTTCCCGTTGGGTTTGAGTGGGATGACTATCGGGGTCTCCCATTCCCCCCCATCTACGTGCTCTAAGATTCCCTAGGCCACCAGCTTATCCAGTTCACACTTGATCTTGTGCTTGAGTGCGAAGGGAACTCACCGCAGCCTGACCCTAACGGGGGGAACGTTCGGGTTTAGTTTGAATGAGATGGGGGGCCCTGTGTACCTGCCCAGCGTCCCATCGAAGACGTCTGCGAACTCTTTGCAGACGGCCTCGATGGATTCTCCCTGGATCCTGTGGATCTCGGAGACGGCGATTCCGAGGGCCTCAAACCAGTCTAGGCCAACTAGGCTGGCTTTCCGGCCCTCTACCACTACTACCTCCAGGTGCTCTTCGTGACTCTTAAACCCCGCGGAAATGGTGGCCTCCCCCTTTACCTTGACCGCTGAGTTCTGGAAGTCGATCAGGGCTAAATTTGAAGGCCATAATTTAATCTGCTGCTTGCTCCGGCCATTAATGTAGTTAAGGGTCTCATCCAAAATGATGGAGACCGTGGATCCGGAGTCAAGCTCCATGCTGCAAGGAACGCCTTGCAAGCGGATTGTTAATCTAATTTTGGGTTTGAGCAGCCAGCGGCTACCCGTGTGGTGGATGGCCAGCTGGCTCTCAACATAGCCAATTCGCGTTTTGGTCGGGGCCCCAGTACCTTCGAACGGCGATTCCTCTGGTTGCAGCTCGTGGATCTCCTCTCGGGGGCGGCGGCTACGACAGACCGCAGCTATGTGGCCTGTTTTCTTGCAGGCCCGACACGTGGCCGACCGGAACTTGCAGAGGCTGCGCACGTGGTTTCCACCACACCCTGCGCACTTCTGCGGGTTGGTAGCGTTGCTAGAGGGCCTGGGCTTGTCTGGGCATCCGCCTCGATGGTCGGGGGTCGACCTCTGCTGGAGGAGGTTGATGCTCTGTCCGCCCTCGTCTGAGGCGACCTGCTGGTGGACGCTGGCTGCCAGGCCGCTGGGGTTGGCTTCCTGGACGGCCTGGACGGCTCCGCAGGCTGCCTCGTGGGCCAGGATGGCGTCCTGGGCTTTCTGGAGCAAAACCTCCTCCCTCTTGAACAGGCGCTCCTGCAGCCTCGTGTCCCGTAGGCCACAAACCAGCCTGTCTCGTAGCCGCTCCTTCAAATTTGAGAACTTGCAGGCGACGGCGGCTTCTTGTAAGGCGGCGATGAAATCGGCCCCGGACTCGTCGGGCCGCTGGTTCCTCCTCTCGAACTGGGCTTGGACAGCCAGCTTGGATCTGCGGGGCCGGAAATTGGCATTCAACTTAGCTACGAGGTCCCGGTACGAGACAGTATCGATGGCCTCTGGAGCGAACAGGTTTGCGGCGACCTCGAGGAGTGCTGGTCCACCTAGGTAGAGCAGGGCTGCCACTTTCGAGCCGTCTTCCGAGATTTGGTTAAATCTCATGTACAGCTCGACGTGCGACAGGTACCAGGCCCATTTCTCTGGGTGGTGGGTGTCAAACTCGTGGGGTTGCCCAGCTCGTGCCATTGTCCCGTCGGTCGTTGCGGCGTGTGGGCGGCCGGTGGCGGTGGCTGGAGGTCGCGTTGGGAGGAAGGGAAGATTCCTCCTTCCTTCAGTGTGCGGTGCGCTCCCCAAGTGACTTCAGCTCCCTGTCGGCAGCAAATCCCATCTTCGTCGCCACTGTAATATTGTGGGTCCGACGCAAGGAAGAGACGCCAGCTGGAGTACATGTTCAGCTCTTTATTGGGGGGGGGGGGTAGCGTACTGCCAGAACAAGGGCTACCTGGCCTCCTTAAATACCCAGCCAGGTAGGCGACCAGCCAATGGGGTTGGCCAGAGGTTTCCCGCCGAAACTAGGTTTCCCGCCAAAACCGTCCAGGCCAACGCCCCCTGGTGGCTGTTGCTATGCAGATGACTTGGATACATAACAAGTAGTCCTTAATTTACAAGTTAATTTAGCGACTTTTCAAACTTTGAAGGCACATATGACCATTTTTCACACTTAACGACCGTTGCAGCATGGTCAACATGATCAAAATTCTGATGCTTGGCAACTGACTCACATTTATGACGGCTGCAGTGCCCCGGTGTCATGCAATCCCCTTTTGAGATGTTCTGACAAACAAAAACAATGGGGAAGCTATATTAGCAACCATGTTACCAATTTAACAACCACAGTCATTCATTTAACAACTGTGGCAAGAAAGGTCATAAAGTAGGGCAAAATTCACTTAACAACTGTGTCACTTAGCAACAGAAATGTTGGACTCAATTGTAGCTATAAGTCAAGAACTACCTGTATATTTAATAGGTGGACAATACAAAAAATGAGATAAAATATTAAAATAGGGTAAAACCATTTTAAAATCACCATAATATGTTGCCATAGAGTCGTAGTGGGATGTTATAATTCGTTATCTAAGGAAGCTAAAATCCCCCGACTGCTTCTGGTGTGAATTGAAATTTCTTAATGAGACTTTCTTGGGCTATATGTTTTATTGTTTGTTCCTGTTAAGGAATTGTGCAGCAGCTGTGTAGATGAAGTTTAATTTACCTCAGGATATTCCTCTGCTTCTGTAAATATATATATATTTACAGCAGTCTTTGTCATCATCCAGAGAGAAAGAACACAAGATAGTCAGGAATACAGAAATATCGCGGATATTCTGGATGATGACAAAGACTGCTGTAAGTGTGTGTGTGTGTGTGTGTGTGTGTGTGTGTGTGTGTGTTTATGTATATTTAGTCTTTGAAATCATCCAGAAAGAAAGAACACAAGATAGTCAGGAACACAGGAATATCCTGAGGTAAATTAAACTTCATCTGTAGAACTGCTGCACAATTCCTTGACAGGAACAAGCAATAACACATATAGCCCAAGAAAGTCTCCTTAAGAAATTCACACCAGAAGCAGTTAAAGGATTTTAGCTTCCTTCGATATAGAATTATAACACCCCACTGCAACTCTATGGCACCATATTATGGTGACTTTATCATGGTTTTACCCTAACTTAATATTTTATCTTATATACATAACTATAACTGTAACTGTAACTCTAACTATATAAATATAAATTATAACTATACATATAAATATAAGTACAAATATAAATAAACCTGTCAGAAACACAGGAACATCGTGAGGTAAGTCTTAACAGCACACAGAGGACACAGAAGAAAAAGGCGGGAAAGAAGGGAACCTCCCCTCTGCACCCATGGCAACCAATCAGAGCACAGATTACCTCATGCAGGAGCCAGCACTCTCCAACCAATCAACTACACTGAATTTGAGATCCCAAAACGTCCGATGCCGGTCGCCCTGCAGACCACCCGCCATTCCCCACTTCAAGAGCTTTGTCTTCAGTTCTGTCCTGTCCTGTCCAGGGGCTCCATATTTGGGGGGCAGCTGCATTCCTGGAAGTGCTTTTGTTGGATCTGCGTGATCCGTTTGGTTCTGGTTATTATAACTCATCCATTTTACCTGCCCTTCTTCATTCTAGACCGTAAGACTGTGGTATGTTATTATAGAATAACAGAGCTGGAAGGGACCTCAGAGGTCTTGTAGTCCAACCCCCTGGCTAAGCAGGAGACCCCTAACCATTTCAGACAAGTGGCTGTCCAGTCTCTTCTTAAAAACTTCCAATGTTGGAGCATTCACAACTTCTGGTGACCAGCTGTTCCACTGTTTTATTACACACCACTGATTGTCTGGAGGTGAGCAGACATACATAGAAGGCGAATAAACTGGGATCAGCCTTTGAAGCCACACCCGATCCCGATTCTTCTCAGGATTCCTTTTGCTTGTTTTCCAGGAAAGCGGGAACTTGGAGGTGATCCTGATGATCCTGGATCTGGCCAACCTCAACTCCGTGCAAGCTTTTGCACAGAACTTCTTAAAATCGGAGCCCCGTCTGGACATCCTCATCAACAATGCCGGTGGGTGCAGAGCAGACCCCCCCCCTCCGGGGTATCTGGGCAAGGAAGTGGGAATATTGTGGGGGTCTCCAGGATTTCTCTTCCTTCGGGGGTTTGGCCCTGACTTCAGAAGCAGCTCTTTCCTCTTTGTGGTTATTTGCTTTTGGTATACCGCCTTTATTATTATTTTTACAAGTAACTCAAGGCGGCAAACAGATCCAGCACACCTTCCTCCTCCTATTTTCCTCAAAACAACAACCCTGTGAGGTCGATTGGGCTGAGAGAGAATAACCCACTTTGCTTTCACGGCTAAGGTGGGACTAGAACCCTCAGACTCCTGGTGATTGGCCCAAAGTCTCCCCGCTGTCTTTCATGCCTAAGGCAGGATTTGAATTCATAACCTCCTGCGTTCTAGGTTTAACCACTAGGGCAAACAGGGTGCTTATGGCCATTATGGTTGTAAAGTGTGACAGTTATAAAGTGGGTCACCCCTGTCACTACTATGATTTCATGACCTTTGTTGAGCCAGTTGTGAAGCGAACCATTTGTTCACTATGGGGTGTTTTTGCTGAAAAGTGGGTGTAAACTCTGTTCTTCAACAAAAATGTTGTAAATCCTCCATCACATGATGGTGGGCCAGGTTGTAAAGTGAACACCAATTCCCAAGCGCCTATAATGTGATCATGTAACACTGGGGGGGGGAGGGAGACGTTGCAACTTTGGAACTGGGTTGTAAATACATTTTGGGCATCTGTTGTATCTTTGAATGATCACAAAGTAAAATGTTGTAAACTGAAGACTACCTCAAATTCGCTTACTGTTTTTGGCAGGGGTCTTTAAGGACGGTCAAACTGCTGATGGCTTTGACCTGGCTTTCCAGGTCAACCATCTGGCCCACTTCCTGCTGACCCACCTGCTCCTGGATCGGCTGAAGCGCTGCACCCCCAGCCGGGTTGTAATCGTGTCCTCGATTCTGCACTTCAGTGGGAAGATTGACTTTCGGACCATCCACAAACCAGTGGAGGGGATATGGCAGGCCCTACAATCGTACAGCAACAGCAAACTAGCCAACACTCTCCACGTGCGAGAATTGGCCAACCGGCTGGAAGGAACCAACGTCAGCTACTACGCGGTTCATCCAGGTAAGTGGAAGTCCGGCTCCAAGAAGCACAAGATGGAGCCCCCGCAGGTCCTGCTGGGGCTCTGCAGACATTTCTCTCCCACTGGGGGCTCCCTCAACCCCCCCCCCTGCAGAGCCACCCCAGGAGTTTCCTCCATTGGGTTCCGCTGGGGAGGGAGATGTCTCCCACCCTCCCAGGTCCCAGAGCTTGTTGTTGTTGTTGTTGTTAGCTGCGAAGTCGTGTCCGACCCATCGCGACCCTATGGACAACATTCCTCCAGGCCTTCCTGTCTTCTACCATCTTCTGGAGTCCATTTAAGCTCACACCTACTGCTTCAGTGACTCCATCCAGCCACCTCATTCTCTGTCGTCCCCTTCTTCTATTGCCCTCGATCTTTCCCAGCATTAGGCTCTTCTCCAGTGAGTCCTTCCTTCTCATTAGGTGGCCAAAGTATTTGAGTTTTAGCTTCAGGATCTGGCCTTCTAAAGAGCAGTCAGGGTTGATCTCCTCTAGGACTGACCGGTTTGATCTCCTTGCAGTCCAAGGGACTCGCAGGAGTCTTCTCCAGCACCATAGTTCAAAGGCCTCAATTCTTTGGCGCTCAGCCTTTCTTATGGTCCAACTTTCACTGCCATACATTGCAACTGGGAAGACCATAGCCTTGACTATACGCACTTTTGTTGACAGGGTGATGTCTCTGCTTTTTAGTGTGCTGTCTAGATTTGCCATGGCTTTCCTCCCCAGGAGCAAGCGTCTTTTAATTTCTTGGCTACAGTCCCCATCTGCAGTGATCTTGGAGCCCAGGAAAACAAAATCTGTCACTACCTCCATTTCTTCCCCATCTATTTGCCAAGAATTGAGAGGGCCAGATGCCATGATCTTGGTTTTCTTAATGTTAAGTTTCAACCCAAGTTTTGCACTCTCCTTCTTCACCCGCAACAAGAGGCTCTTTAGTTCTTCTTCACTTTCTGCCATTAGAGTGGTATCATCTGCGTATCTTAGGTTGTTGATATTTCTTCCGGCAATCTTAATTCCAACTTTTGATTCATCTAGCCCTGCCTTTCTCATGATGTGCTCTGCATATAAGTTAAATAGGCAGGGCGACAGTATACAGCCTTGCCGGACTCCTTTCCCAATTTTGAACCAATCAGTGGTTCCGTGTCCAGTTCTCACTGTTGCTTCTTGACCCGCATATAGGTTTCTCAAGAGACAAATAAGATGGTCTGGTACACCCATCTCTTTAAGAACTTGCCACAGTTTGTTATGATCCACACAATCAAAGGCTTTAGCATAGTCAATGAAGCAGAAGTAGATGTTTTTCTGGAACTCCCTAGCTTTCTCCATGATCCAGCGTATGTTGGCAATTTGATCTCTAGTTCCTCTGCCTCTTCGAAATCCTGCCTGTACTTCTGGTAGTTCTCGATCCACATACTGCTGAAGTCTAGCTTGTAGGATTTTAAGCATGACTTTACTAGCATGAGAAATGAGTGCAATGGTGCGATAGTTTGAACATTCTTTGGCACTGCCTTTCTTTGGAATTGGAATGTAAACTGATCTTTTCCAATCCTGTGGCCACTGTTGAGTTTTCCAAATTTGCTGGCAAATTGAGTGTAGCACTTTTACTGCACTGTCTTTTAAGATTTTGAATAGCTCAGCTGGAATACTGTCACCTCCACTAGCTTTGTTGTTGCTCAGCTTTTCTAAGGCCCACTTCACCTCACATTCTAGGATGTCTGGCTCGAGGTCAGTGACCACCTCATTGTGATTATCTGGGACGTTAAGCTCATTCTTGTATAGTTCTTCTGTGTAATTTTGCCACCTCTTCTTAATCTCTTCTGCCTCTGTTAGGTCCCTGCCATTTTGGTCCTTTATCATGCCCATTTTTGCATTAAACGATCCCTTCATCTCTCCAATTTTCTTGAAAAGATCTCTGGTCCTCCCTATTCTATTGTTTTCTTCTATTTCTTTGCACTGTTCATTTAAGAAGGCATTCTTATCTCTTCTAGCTATTCTCTGGAATTCTGCATTCAATTGGGCATATCTATGTTTTTCTCCCTTGCCTTTCGCTTCCCTCCTTTCCTCAGCTATTTGCAAGGCTTCCTCAGACAGCCATTTTGCTTTCTTGCATTTCTTTTTCTTTGGGATGGTTTTGGTTGCTACCTGTTGTACAATGTCGCGAACCTCTGTCCATAGTTCTTCAGGCACTCTGTCTATCAGATCTAATTCCTTAAATCTATTTGTCACCTCTACTGTATATTCAACAGGGATATGATTTAATTCATACCTGAGTGGCCTAGTGCTTTTCCCTACTTTCTTCAGTTTAAGCCTAAACTTTGCGAGGAGAAGCTCATGGTCTGAGCCACAGTCAGCTCCTGGTCTTGTTTTTACCGACTGTATAGAGCTTCTCCATCTTTGGCTGCAGAGCATATAGTCAATCTGATTTCTGTGTTGACCGTCTGGTGATGTCCATGTGTAGAGCCGTCTCTTGGGTTGTTGGAAAAGAGTGTTTGCTATGACCATTGTATTCTCTTGACAAAATTCTATCAGCCTGTGCCCTGCTTCATTTTGTACTCCAAGGCCAAACTTGCCTGTTATTCCAGTTATCTTTTGGCTTCCTACTTTAGCATTCCAATCCCCCATGATGATAAGGACATCATTTTTTGGTGTTACTTCTATAAGGTGCTGTAGGGCTTCATAGAACCGGTCAATTTCATCCTCTTCAGCACTGGTGGTTGGGGCATAGACTTGGACTACTGTGATATTGAATGGTTTGCCTTGGATTCGAACTGAGATCATTCTGTCATTTTGAGGATTGTATCCCAGTATTGATTTCCCTACTCTTTTATTGACTATGAAGGTTACTCCATTTCTTCTGAGGGATTCTTGCCCGCAGTAGTATACCTGATGGTCATCTGAATTAAATTCACCCATTCCTGTCCATTTTAGTTCGCTGATACCTAAGATGTCAATGTTCAGTCTTGTCATCTCTTGTTTGACCACGTCCAGCTTGCCTTGATTCATGGATCTTACATTCCAGGTTCCTATGGAGAAAAAATCTTTACAGCATCGGACTTTCCTTTCACCACCAGACATATCCACAGCTGAGCGTCCTTTCGGCTTTGGCCCAGTCGCTTCATTCTTTCTGGCGCTACTAGTACTAGCCCTCTGCTCTTCCCCAGTAGCATATTGGACGCCTTCCAACCTGAGGGGCTCATCTTCCAGCGTCATATCGTTTTGCCTTTTGGTACTGTCCATAGGGTTTTCATGGCAAAGATACTGGAGTGGGTTGCCATTTCCTTCTCCAGTGGATCACGTTTTGTCAGAACTCTCAGCTATGACCTGTCTGTCTTGGGTGGCCCTGCACGGCATAGCTCATAGCTTCATTGAATTACGCAAGCCCCTTCGCCACGACAAGGCAGTAATCCATGAAGGGGGTCCCAGAGCTAATAGAATCCTAAAATCTTAAGAGTGGGAAGGGCTCTTGGAGGTCTTCTAGACCAACCCACTGCCTAAAGCAAGGATGAGGTTTTCCCCCTCCATTTCTGCATCCTCGTCATGAAATGTCTGTGTTACAATTCTGATGTTGTTGTTGTTCTTAGTTGCGAAGTCGTGTCCGACCCATCACGACCCTATGGACAACGTTCCTCCAGGCTTTCCTGTCCTCTACCATCTTTTGGAGTCCATTTAAGCTCACGCCTCCTGCTTCAGTAACTCCATCCAGTCACCTCATTCTCTGTCATCCCCTTCTTCTGTTGCCCTCAATCTTTCCCAGCATTAGTCTCTTCTCCAGTGAGTCCTTCCTTCTCATGAGGTGGCCAAAGTATTTGAGTTTTAGCTTTAGGATCTGGCCTTCTAAAGAGCAGTCAGGGTTGATCTCCTCTAGGACTGACCGGTTTGATCGCCTTGCAGTCCAAGGGACTCGCAGGAGTCTTCTCCAGCACCAGAGTTCAAAGGCCTCAATTCTTTGGCGCTCAGCCTTTCTTATGGTCCAACTTTCACTGCCATACATTGCAACTGGGAAGACCATAGCCTTGACTATAGCACTTTTGTTGACAGGGTGATGTCTCTGCTTTTTAGTGTGCTGTCTAGATTTGCCATGGCTTTCCTCCCCAGGAGCAAGCGTCTTTTAATTTCTTGGCTACAGTCCCCATCTGCAGTGATCTTGGAGCCCAGGAAAATAAAATCTGTCACTACCTCCATTTCTTCCCCATGTATTTGCCAGGAATTGAGAGGGCCGGATGCCATGATCTTGGTTTTCTTAATGTTTAGTTTCAACCCAACTTTTGCACTCTCCTTCTTCACTCGCAACAAGAGACTCTTCAGTTCCTCTTCACTTTCTGCCATTAGAGTGGTATCATCTGCATATTTTAGGTTGTTTATATTTCTTCCGGCAATCTTAATTCCAACTTTTGATTCATCTAGCCCTGCCTTTCTCATGATGTGCTCTGCATATAAGTTAAATAGGCAGGGCGACAGTATACAGCCTTGCCGGACTCCTTTCCCAATTTTGAACCAATCAGTGGTTCCGTGTCCAGTTCTCACTGTTGCTTCTTGGCCCGCATATAGGTTTCTCAAGATACAAATAAGATGGTCTGGTACACCCATCTCTTTAAGGACTTGCCACAGTTAGTTATGATCCACACAATCAAAGGCTTTAGCATAGTCAATGAAGCAGAAGTAGATGTTTTTCTGGAACTCTCTAGCTTTCTCCATGATCCAGCGTATGTTGGCAATTTGATCTCTAGTTCCTCTGCCTCTTCGAAATCCTGCCTGTACTTCTGGTAGTTCTCGATCCACATACTGCTGAAGTCTAACTTGTAGGATTTTAAGCATAACTTTACTAGCATGAGAAATGAGTGCAATGGTGCGATAGTTTGAACATTCTTTGGCACTGCCTTTCTTTGGAATTGGAATCTAAACTGATCTTTTCCAATCCTGTGGCCACTGTTGAGTTTTCCAAATTTGCTGGCAAATTGAGTGTAGCACTTTTACTGCATCGTCTTTTAAGATTTTGAATAGCTCAGCTGGAATACTGTCTCCTCCACTAGCTTTGTTGTTGCTCAGCTTTTCTAAGGCCCACTTCACTTCACATTCTAGGATGTCTGGCTCGAGGTCAGTGACCACCTCATCATGGTTATCAGGGACGTTAAGCTCATTCTTGTATAGTTCTTCTGTGTAATTTTGCCATCTCTTCTTAATCTCTTCTGCCTCTGTTAGGTCCCTGCCATTTTGGTCCTTTATCATGCCCATTTTTGCATTGAACGTTCCCTTCATCTCTCCAATTTTCTTGAAAAGATCTCTGGTCCTCCCTATTCTATTGTTTTCTTCTATTTCTTTGCACTGTTCATTTAAGAAGGCATTCTTATGTCTTCTAGCTATTCTCTGGAATTCTGCATTCAATTGGGCGTATCTTTCTTTTTCTCCCTTGCCTTTCGCTTCCCTTCTTTCCTCAGCTATTTGCAAAACTTCCTCAGACAGCCATTTTGCTTTCTTGCATTTCTTTTTCTTTGGGATGGTTTTGGTTGCTACCTCTTGTACAATGTTGCGAACCTCTGTCCATAGTTCTTCAGGCACCCTGTCTATCAGATCTAATTCCTTAAATCTATTTGTCACCTCTATAGTATATTCAACAGGGATATGATTTAATTCATGCCTGACTGGCCTAGTGCTTTTCCCTACCTGTAACCAGAATCTCTCCTACCATTTTGTGACCATGCCGGCTTATTAATCCTGATGTATTTCATAGATTCTTTGCTCTAACTCCCTCCCCTTCTCCCCCCTCCCCTATAATAGAAGGCCCGGGTTGTAACCACTGTGGGAGAGTGGTTAGGTTTTTACATCTGCTGCCTCCCAGAGGTGAGAGCTCTGGGGGGTATTGCTCCCCCGGTTTGTATGTATCAGGTTGCCCCCCGGCTTTGACCGCCGTGAGAGGGCGGGATTCGATCTATCCCGGGATTTCCCAGCTCCAGTGGCAGTGGAGCTGGGCTGGCTCCCTGGACACTTGCCTTCGATTTATTTATTTTGAGATCCTCCCATGTTGAGTTTGATCTGGTCTGCCTTGCTGTTTTTTTTGTCGGACTTGTTAAGATCATGCGTCTGACTTATTCGAGCACGACTTTATTCGCTCTCAGGGGGGCCCCCCCATCCTGGGAGCGACCCGCCTTACTTGTTACACCTCCTCTTGATGAAGGGCCCGAGTGTTGGGACCCTGAGAGATGGCTGGGCATGGGTAGGGGCCTCCGATATAAGCCAAATAGGAGGCCCCTGGTTAGTTTTTTGGTTAAATTTTTTAGGAGGTTAGGGAGGGGGGTGGGAACTTCTTTTGGTTGTTCGGATATGGGGGGCAGTCCAGCAACCATTGTTCAGGTCAGGGCCGGGATTGATCGCGGAGGGGAGGAGCGGAGGTCGGTCGCCCCCGGGGCTCCAGGGCAAGTCGTGGGAATGCCTATTCCCACGACGTTAGGGAATGGCAGCAGGTGCAAGAACAGAGGGCCGTATCGACTCCAGGGAAGGCCTCTCCGCTACTTGCAAGCGGTGAGGCGTTCCGACCCTCTTGTTCTACCCCGAGGTCCCGGGAGTGAGGATGTGCAGCCTCCTGAGCTCCGGCTGGTGTACCTGAATGCCAGGTCTGTCGTTAATAAAGCTCCTCTCGTCCGTGACTTGGTCGAGGGTGAGCAGGCGGACCTGGCTTGCATCACGGAGACTTGGTTGGGCCCAGAGGGCGGTATTCCTCTGGCTGATCTCTGCCCACCAGGTTTCCGGGTGCTACACCGGCCTCGGGCTCAGGGTAGGGGTGGGGGAGTGGCTGTTGTTATGAGGGAGACCTTAGCTCCGCGGGAGGCCACCGTTCCGCAGATAGTCGGTTGTGAGTCTCTCTTCTTGAGGTGCGGCCCTGGTGCGCAGTTGGGCTTGCTGCTGGTGTACCTTTCACCTAGTCACGCAGCAGCAGCCCTGCCTGAGCTTCTCGATGTCCTCTCTGGGTTGGTGGTTGAGTTCCCGAAACTTATAGTTTTGGGGGACTTCAATCTACCATCTCTGGGAGGATCATCTGAGTTGGCTCGGGAGTTCATGGCTTCCATGACGGCCATGGACCTGACGCAAGTAATTTCAGGACCGACTCATGAGGGAGGCCACACCCTTGACCTAGTTTTCTTATCTGGGCGGTGGTTAGATGATCTTGGTGGGGGCTCCCCAATTATTATGCCCCTGTCATGGACCGATCATCATCTCCTGCGGCTGGTCTTCCGTTTTGCCACCCCCCGCCGTGGGTGTGTGGAACCAGTTAGATGGTACCGCCCCAGACGCTTAATGGACCCCGCGAGATTCCAGGCAGCGCTGGGGTCCCCACCTGCCTCCCCCACTCACAGCTCGGCAGATGCCTTAGTGGAAGCTTGGGAAAGGGCAGCCACTGAGGCTCTTGACCGAGTTGTACCCTTGCGGCCCCTGACCCGATGCAGATCCCGTCGAGCTCCATGGTTCTCCGCGGAGCTCCGGGAGATGAAGCGCCGGAGACGGGGCCTAGAGAGCGGTTGGAGGTCCAGCCGATCCGAATCCGACCGATTGCGACTAAGAACCCATATTAGGTCTTATCTCGCTGCGATAAGGGTGGCGAGGTCTAATCACTTCGCTACCCTTATCGCGTCCGCAGATAATCGCCCGGCCGCTCTGTTTAGGGTGACTCGCTCCCTCCTTAATCAGGAGGCGAGGGAGGAACCCTTGCAGGGTCGTGCCGAGGAGTTTAACAATTATCTGTCGGACAAAATCACTCGGATTCGGACCGGTCTGGACTCCGACTGGGCAGAGTCTGGCGATCAGGACGCGGGTGGTCTTGTCGATATCACTTGGGAGGAGTTTGATTCTGTGACTCCGGAGGAAGTGGACAGGATTATGGGGAGACTGAGCTCCACCACATGTTTATTGGACCCGTGCCCTTCCTGGCTGACTTATGCAGCCCGGGAGAGGACACGCAGCTGGTTCCAGGCAGTTATATCAGCTTCTTTGAGTGAGGGTAGCTTCCCTGCCGTCTTGAAAGAGGCGGTGGTGAGGCCCCTCCTCAAGAAGCCTGCCTTGGACCCAGCTGTATTGAACAACTTTCGTCCGGTCTCCAACCTTCGCTTTCTTGCGAAGGTTGTTGAGAGTGTGGTGGCGCACCAGCTCCCTTTGGTCCTGGATGAAGCGGATTATCTAGACCCGTACCAATCGGGTTTCAGGCCCGGGCACAGCACGGAGACGGCATTGGTCGCGCTGGTGAATGATCTCTGGAGGGCTCGGGACAGGGGTCATTCCTCTGTTCTAGTCCTATTGGACCTCTCAGCGGCTTTCGATACCATCGACCATGGTATCCTGCTGCGGCGTCTCAGGGGATTGGGAGTGGGAGGCACGGTTTTACAGTGGTTCTCCTCCTATCTCCAGGGACGCTCGCAGTCGGTGTTGACAGGAGGGCAGAGGTCGACCGCGAGGTCTCTCGTTTGTGGAGTTCCTCAGGGGTCGGTCCTCTCGCCTCTCCTGTTCAACATCTATATGAAACCGCTGGGTGAGATCATTCGTGGCTTTGGAGTTGGGTATCATCAGTACGCTGATGATACCCAGCTTTTTCTTTCTACCCCAAACCACCCCAGTGATGCCCTCAACGTGATGTCCCGTTGCCTGGAGGCGGTTCGGGTCTGGATGGGGAGGAACAGACTTCAACTCAACCCCGACAAGACCGAGTGGCTTTGCATACCTTCATCCCGGGTCTATTCGGATATTCCATCTCTTTCTATGGGGGGTGAATTATTACCCCCCGTAGATAGGGCTCGCAACTTGGGAGTCCTCCTAGATTCGCGGCTTACCTTGGAAGATCACATGGTGGCCGTGACTAGGGGGGCTTTCGCCCAGGTTCGCCTGGTGCGCCAGTTGCGGCCCTATCTAAGCCGGGATGATTTATGCACGGTCACTCACGCGCTCGTGACCTCTCGTCTAGACTACTGCAACGCCCTCTACATGGGGCTTCCCTTGAGGACCACCCGGAGGCTCCAACTGGTACAGAATGCAGCCGCGAGAGTTGTGTTGGGAGTTTCCCGATACTCCCACGTGACACCTCTGCTCCGTGAGCTGCATTGGTTGCCAGTTGTCTTCCGGGTGAGATTCAAGGTGCTAGTAATGGCGTTCAAAGCCCTCCATGGCATGGGGCCGGAGTACCTCAGGGAACATCTGCTGCCGGCATCAAGCTCCCTGCGCCCTGTGCGTTCCCACAGAGAGGGCCTCCTCAGGGTGCCACCGGTCAGAGAATGCCGTCTGGTGGCCCCCAGGGGGAGATCCTTCTCTGTGGGCGCCCCGGAGCTATGGAACCAGTTACCGGTTGAGCTCCGGACGGCGCCCGATCTGCGCTCCTTTCGCCGCGATCTGAAAACATACTTGTTCGAGCAAGCCGGCCTGGCCTGAGGGGGGATTGGTGGGGTTTTTATCATTTTTATTGGGGTTTTTATTATGTATCAATTGTATTTTAATCGGGCATGCATTTAATTATTTTTTAATTTTTGTAAATTTCTGTGTTTTATTCTTGCCCTGTACACCGCCCTGAGTCCTTCGGGAGAAGGGCGGTATAGAAATGATAATAAATTAAATTAAATTAAATTACTTTCTTCAGTTTAAGCCTAAACTTTGCAACGAGAAGCTCATGGTCTGAGCCACAGTCAGCTCCTGGTCTTGTTTTTACTGACTGTATAGAGCTTCTCCATCTTTGGCTGCAGAGCATATAGTCAATCTGATTTCTGTGTTGACCGTCTGGTGATGTCCATGTATAGAGCCGTATCTTGGGTTGTTGGAAAAGAGTGTTTGCTATGACCATCGTATTCTCTTGACAAAATTCTATCAGCCTGTGCCCTGCTTCATTTTGTACTCCAAGGCCAAACTTGCCTGTTATTCCGGTTATCTTTTAGCTTCCTACTTTAGCATTCCAATCCCCCATGATGATAAGGACATCATTTTTTGGTGTTAGTTCTATAAGGTGCTGTAGGGCTTCATAGAACCAGTCAATTTCATCCTCTTCAGCACCGGTGGTTGGGGCATAGACTTGGACTACTGTGATATTGAATGGTTTGCCTTGGATTCGAACTGAGATCATTCTGTCATTTTGAGGATTGTATCCCAGTATTGCTTTTCCTACTCTTTTATTGACTATGAAGGCTACTCCATTTCTTTTGAGGGATTCTTGCCCGCAGTAGTATACCTGATGGTCATCTGAATTAAATTCACCCATTCCTGTCCATTTTAGTTCGCTGATACCTAAGATGTCGATGTTCAGTCTTGTCATCTCTTGTTTTACCACGTCCAGCTTGTCTTGATTCATGGATCTTACATTCCAGGTTCCTATGGAGAAAAAATCTTTACAGCATCAGAATTTCGATAGGTGAAACCAATTAAAAGAACTTCAAGGCAAAGATTTCTTCCTTAAAGCACATTTTATTCAGGAAAAAAGTATTGGCACTTACATAGTTGAACCCAAGACTGAAGTTCCCTCCCCTTGATACAATGCAACAAGTTGCAATTCCCACCGCAGAAAGGATGACATTAATCACATTCACCAATTATTCTAAAATGCGGGCTCTCCTCCCAACTTCTCAACCCGCCAAACTTTATCTAACCTTCACCTTGTGTTCACACACAGCTGCAATTATTGTGGTAGCATTCCCCTCCTCCCCCCTTCTACATCTAAATATCTCATCAGCAGGAAAAACACAGTCAAAGCAAAAGGTAAAATGGTTGCAGTTTCTTAACTGTCACATTGTTGACATCCTGCAAGAAAACAGCCAAACTCAGAGTGGACCAAGGACCTCACACTTCAACTCTGAGCTACAAATATTCTATCAGAACATTGTTATTTAACATTATTTATTTGGATGTATTAGTTGCCCCACTGCAATGACTTCATGCCTGCAAAGCACGCATGATCACAAACACACACGCACACACACACACACACACACATACACACAGAAAGCCGCTGGCATCCTCACCCACTCAGCTTGAGCTCTTGGTCTTCTGAGACATTTCCTATGTTGCCCAAAGGGTGCCAAGCGGCCCATGGTTCCTGGTGGGAAACGGGTACTGTGCGAAGGGTTTATTCAGGATCTCCCTCCCTCTCCCCCCCTTTTGGGTAATCTTCCATCTGCAGCCTGTTCTCTCTTCCTTTGATTTCAGGACTTGTTAAAACCGAAATTTCTCGCTTCTGTCCCCGTTGGCTCTTTGGGTTGATTTGGTTCGTTCAGCTGTTCCTCCGAAATTGTGATTCTGGTGCCCAGACCACCATCTACTGCGCCACCGAGGAGGGCATTGAGCGGCTGAGCGGGCAGTATTTTGTGGACTGCCAGCCGAAGGTGCCCAGTCGACAGGCCCGCGATGACCAGCTGGCCAAGAAGCTCTGGGAATTCAGCGAGAGGCTGCTGGGACTGACCAGCTAAATTTGTCCACTTTAAATTTCTCCCCTTAATTTTTTCCTGAGGTGAAGGTAGGAAAACACACAGAAAAGCACGCACAAAATAACAGCAAAGCACCTGGGCAATTAGCACAGCCCCCCTCCTCCCCCGGGCTGTGTGCTTTCTCCATGGCACTTCTCTGTCTCCGTGGAAATGACTGCAACTCGAAGGATCCCTCTGTTAAAGAGCAGGTTGACCTCGACGTACGACCACGGTTGAGCCCAAAACCTCTGTTGTTAAGTGAGACATTTGTTAAGTGAGTCTTGTCCCATTTTACGAGCTTCCTTGCCTCAGTTGTTAAGTGAATTGCTGCGGTTGATAAGTTAGTAACAAGCTTGTTAAGCCTTGGCTTTGCTTGCTGGAAGGTGGTCAAAGGGATCGCATGACCTTGGGACACAGCAACGGTCATAAATGCAAGTCAGTTGCCAAGTGTCTGAATTTGGATCACGTGACCGTGGGGATGCTGCAACGGTCGTAAGTGTGAAAAAGGGTCACGAGTCACTTTTTTCTGGGCCGTCGTAACTCTGAATGGTCATTAAATGAAGTAAGTCGGGCACTGCCTGCACTGAAGTTTGCAGATGAGACAAGAGTCGGGGGTCTCATTCGAGACGGTGATGAGTCTGCATACAGACAGGAGGTTGAGGAACGGGGCCCGAGGTGCAGCCGGAACAATATGGACTAGAATCCGCTGAAAACCGAAGAGATGATGGTAGATTTTAGGCAGAGCCTTCCTGTTCCGCCACCTCCGGCAACGTTAGACAACGCGGGATCAACAGCCGAGACCTTCAGGCTTCGTCGTTCTAGGATCTCCCAGGACTTGAAATGGGCAGCTGACGTTAGGAGCCTCCATTAAAAATACTTTATAAGGCAGAGGAAATTCCAAAAGAAAAAATGCAGCAGTACTTAAAAAAAGAAAAGTTTCCAAAAATTCCAGAGAATATTCAAAACATATTAAATAGAAACATATCAATGATGGAGGCTATAAAAAAGCAAAGACAGGATAAGACTCGTGGCCCAGATGGATTACCTGCAGAGTTTTATAAATCATTGCAAGATGTATTAAGTCCGATTTTGAAAGAACTGTCTAACGAAATTCTCCTGGAGGCTAAAATACCAAATACATGGACTGAAGCCAATATTGCTTTTAATACCTAAAGAAGACTCTGACTTAAGGCAAATAAAAAATTATAGACCAATATCGCTATTAAATGTAGATTGCAAAATCTTTGCCTCAATAATGGCAGAAAGACTAAAGAATTTTTTTTTATCAAATTTATACATACGGATCAAAATGGTTTCCTGCCTAAAAGACAGATAAAAAATTATTTATTTATTTATTTTTTATTTTATTTTATTAGACTCAGGGCAGTTCACAAGGTTTAAGAATTGAAGAATGATTCTGGATGTGTTAGACTCGCAGTGGTGGCGAACCGTTTAGAGACCGAGTGCCCAAACTGCAACCCAAAACCCACTGATGTATCGCCAGGTGCCGGGTGGGCGTGGCCCGCTGGGTGGGCGTGGCCACGGTGGTCACGGCAGACTTGGTGGGCGTGGCCAGCTCGATGTTGCTCCTAGGGAGGGATGCCTGTGAGGGCCGGGCGGGGCTGGGGGAGATCCAGGGGGTCTCTGGTGGGTGGGACAGTGGGCAGGAGAGCGTCTTGCTCAGCTGATGGCTTGGGGGGGAGGGGGCAGCTCCACCCCCTCCCAAACGCTGCCGTCTCACGAAAGCAGGATGAAAACTCCAAAAAGCGACAAGGAAAAAAACTTAAAACAGAAGAGTGTCTCACGATTTTTTTCTTCCCTGGGGGGATCATAGGGGGAGGCTCCTGAGCCCCACAGCTCTTTCAAGAGGGGGGAGAAGGAGAGTGGGGAGGGTCTGTGCTGGGATCGGGGCTCCTCATGCCTTCCGCTGTCTTCCTACACTCTTCTGCTGCAGATGCCGCAGCTCCGCTTGCCTGGCGGGGTGAGAGGTGCGCTCGCGCTGGCGGACACACGTGGGGCTGCTGCCTCGCTTGCTGTGCCGGGGCTAGGCTGGACTGGGCCTCCTCGCCGCTTCTTTCCCCGCACCCGGCCCATCTACTACTCGTCCTGGGGCAGCCCTTTGGGCTCTCTCGGTCTCTGCCCCCCCCCACTTCCAGGCTGAAGCTGGTCACATTTCCTCCCCGCTTCGTGGGCAGCGCAGCGCCTGTCCCCAGCCAGCCCTCCTCCTCCATCCTTCTCCTCCTTCTGCAGGCAGACCGTGGCTTAGCGAGGCAGTGCCTCTCCCCGCATGCAGCCACCGCTCTCGCTCCCCTCTCCTCCTTTGTTCTTGGACCTTGACCATTCCTGAAGCATACAGGTAGTCCCGGACTGATGACCACAATTGATCCCAAAATTTCTGTTGCTAAGTGAGTCAGTGGCTAAGCACGTTACGACCTTTCAGGCCGCAGTTGTTAATTTAGGGACACGCTTGTGAAGTGAATCTGGCTTCCACCTTGGCTCGGAGGAAAAGAAGGTTGCAGTAGCATGAAGGGATAGCATCAAGACGGGGTGCTTACTGACTCCTCCTGTGCCCTTGCCCTGGAAGGCCCGTACTCCTCTCCTATGTCCTGCTTCTTAGGACGAGGCAAGCATCTTTATGCCATTATTTGTAGGATGTTATTTATTGATTTACAAGGGTTATAAAGCTCCCCATGTTACAACAGTGACTCTGGGGAACCTGTAAAGCAGGGGTCTCCAACACCCAGTCCGCAGCCCTCTACTGGTCCATGGCCTACTCCGAACCGGGCCGTGCGAGTGGCAGACCATTGCATTTGCACATACAGTTCAATTTGCCCAAGCAGCGGGCCGGCATGCGTGCACATGTGCTCACAGCACAACTTGTGCAAGTTCAGCTGTGTGTGCCTGCTCCTACGCTCATCACTCACGCAAGTCAAGTTGCGTGTGTGTGTGCGCCAGCCCACCACTTGCGTGGCCCAGTTCCCCTTTGCCCACCAGCCGGATCACCAAGCTGCCAAGGTTGGGCACTGCTGCTATAAAGCACCATTTCTCAACCTTGGCAATTTTAAGATGTGTGGACCAACCCTGTGCTGTGCTGGCTGGGGAATTCTGGGGGTTGGTCGAATAGAGTAGAGTAGAGTAGAGTAGAGTAGAGTAGAATAGAGCAGGGCTTTTCAACCGGTGGTACACGTACCAATGGTGGTTCATGAGCACGTGGCTGCTGGTACACATCGTTGCCTTCCTCCCCCCCCCCCCCCCGCCTCCCCCCACCTCCCCCCTGCTCCTTCCTAGCTTACTTGCTGCCGGAAAACATGCTGCTGCAGGAACCTACCAGGCCGCGCTTGAAAGGCCACACTTGGAATAAGGCATCCAGTTTTGGTCACCACGATGTAAAAAACATGTTCACACTCTGGTTGCAGGAATTGGGTATGTCTAATTTCATGGGAAAAAGGACTAGGGTGACACGATAGCAGTGTTCCAATATTTAAGGGGGTCCTACAAAGACGAGGGGGCAAACTATTTTCCAGAGCACCAAAGGCAAGATAAGAAACAATGGATGGAAACTAAGGAGAGAACCAACCTAGAACTTAGGAGAAATTTCCTGATGGCGAGAGCAATCAACCAGTGGATTGGCTTACCTTCAGAAGGGGTGGGTGCTCCATCACTGGAGGCTTTCAGAAAGACACTGGACAACCATTTCTCTGAAATGATACAGAATCTCCTGCTTGGACAGGGGGTTGGACTAGAAGACCTCCAAGATCCCTTCCAACTCTGTTATTGTGTTATAGACTCTTGGTGATTCTACGGGCCACGTCTCTCCATGTCCTCAAATCTTGCACTACTTCTTTGAGTTGTTCTCTGCTTGGGCCGGTGTCAGCTTTGATGGTGTCTAGTCACCGTGTTCTTTCACGGCCTAGTTTCCTTTTACCACTGACTCTCCAAGGCATAATTGTTTCTCCACTGAATTCCCCCGTGGGACACGGCCACAATCAGTGAGACACGGTTTGGGGGATTTTGCCTTCCAGTGACATGTCTGGTGTCATGTGCTCCAGCACTTGCTTGTTGGTCACCTTTGCTGTCCAAGGGATGCGCAGGAGCCTTATAAGACTGAGAATTTTAATTGTAATTTTATTTAATTGGGTTTTAATTGGAGTTTAATAGGGGTTTTATTTTATTCAAGGACTAAATTTAATTATTTTAATTGTTCTTAACTTTTGTAATGTGTATTGTTATTTTAAATTCCTTGTGAACCTCCCTGAGTCCTACGGAAGAAGGGCGGTATATAAGTCACATAAACATAAACATAAACATAATAATAAAGTTGGAAGGGACCTAGGAGGTCATCTAGTCCAACCCCCTGCTCAGGCAGGAAACCCTATACCATTTCAGACAGCACAGCTCAGACGAGTCGGTTTCCTACCTATCTTGCTTTCTTTAAGGTCCAACTTTCACAATCATAGGGAACTACGGTTTGTATTTGAAATAGCTCACCTGACCAACTACCTCCTTATACAACAAAGGTTTCGACAGACAAAAACATGGCTGCACTGTGGAAAACAGACACCAAAGCCCTAAGGCCTTTGCAGGAATTCCACCCACTCATTGAAATATGTGGATATGTGGATTATAGGCGAGTCACGATTACAACACAGGATATGAAGGTCTTTGCCAAACCCATCAACACAGATCCATTATGTTCCCTCAGGAGGATGAGAAGAAAAACCTAGCCTGACCTAAAGTGACAGTACACAACAAAGGTAGGTCATGCCAACCCAATCTTATTTCATTCTTTGATAAAGTGACTAAACTAGTAGACCAGGGAAACACAGTCAACATAGTATACTTATATTTCAGTAAGACATTTGACAAAATGGACCACAACCTACTCCTTGGTAAACTAGGAAAAGGTGGAATAGACAAAATCACCACCGGATGGATCTGTAGCTGGCTGACAAACCATACTCAACGAGTAGTCAAGGGCACTACATCCACATGGAGAGAAGTAAGCAGTGGGGTACCACAAGGTTCCGACTTAGGCCCAGGAGTCTTCAACATCTCCATCAATGGGCTCCCTCCCGCTCTGGGCTCCCCAGAAGAACCAGGTCTTCAGGGACATCCGAAAGAGTCAGGGGAGGTGGGGGGAGGTCTAATTTACGGAGGGATAATGTTCCAGAGAGAGGGAGCCACCACAGAGAAGGCCCTTCTGGGTTCTGCCAGATGGATCTCTTTAGGGGACGGGACCCCTCAACATTCTTTGCCTCCCCGCTCTAGTGTGTCGGGTGGATATGACCGGCAAGAGACGGTGCCTCAGATAATCCGGTCCAAGCCATGAAGAGCTTTAAAGAGGACAACCAGCAGCTTGAATTGCACCCAGAAGCAAATCGGCTACCAATGCAGCTCCCGCAGGACAGGTGGCCCACATGCACCCCGAGATCTGCACAAGATCATGCGGACCACTACATTTTGCACCAACTGATGCTTCCGGATGCTTTTCAATGGCAGCCCCATGTAGAGAACGTTGCAATAGTCAAGACGGGAGGCATGAGTGACCAAGAGGAAGGACTGTTGGTCCAGGAAAGAGCATAACTGGCGCAAAAGCCACAATTGCGCAAAGGCCCTCCTGGCCACAACTTTGGGAGTGGCAAGTCCAGGAGACCCCCAGATTACGCACTGGGTCTGTTTGGGGCAGTGCCCCCCATCCAAGGCCAAAGGTAGCAATTCTCCATGGACCACAGAACCCCAAACCCGGAGCCCCTCGGTCTTGCCGAGGTCCAGTTTATGACGGTTGCAATGCCCAGGGTCACGTGATCGCCTTTTGCAACTTTCCCAGATGGCTTCCCAAAAGCAGAGTCATTGGGTGAAGACTGCATGATTTGCTTAACAACGATCTTCCTTAGCAACCAAAATTGTGGTTGTAAGTCGAGGACCCCTCACCCCCCAGCTGTTCTGGGTCTCCGTGTGAAGCACACACCTGTTTAGAGCAGGGGTCCTCAAGACTTGTGGACTTCAACTCCCAGAATTCCTCAGCTAGCAAAGCTGGCTGAGGAATTCTGGGAGCTGAAATCCACAAGTCTTAAAAGTTGCCAAGGTTGCAGACCCCTGCCGGGCATCTGAGCACAATTCCAGGCGCCCTTTGCAGAATATTAACAGGCATCAATAAAGGAAAATACAGATAGACCTCTACTTACAACAGTTAGTGACCATTCAGTGTTACAATGGCAGTGAAAAAAGTGAGTTTTGAGCGTTCTTCACACTCACCGCCTTTGGTGCATCCCGCCCCTTCATAGTCACCTGATCTCAATTTGGAGAATTGGCAACGGGCTCCTATTTATGGCGGTCGCAGTGTCCTCTTTTGAGACCTTCCGCCACGCAAACTCAATGGGGGAAGCCAGATTCGCTTAACTTAACAACTGCAGGGATTCACTTAACAAGTGTGGAAAGAAAGATCGTAAAATGGGGCAAAATTCACTCAACACGTTTCTCACTTAGCAACATGAATTTTGGGCTCAATTGTGGCCTTTTTAAGTCGAGGATTGCTTAGCTTAGCATTGAAATGGGGGGGGGGGTTTCCTTGGTTTTTGTTTTCTTGCAATTCATTACCCAAATCTGAAGTGGGGAACTATGGCTTTTATGACTTGTGAACTTCAACTCCCAGAATTCCTTGCTGGCTCAGGAATTCTGGGGATTGAAGTCCACAAGTCATAAAAGGGCCATTGTTTCCCACCCATGACCCAAAAGACTTGATGATGTGCACAGAGGATGCTCTCCAGTTGGGCGACGAAACATCTGCGAGGGGGAGGAAAAATAAAACAAGTTCAAAAGCATCAAGGACCCAACTGTCCTCCTCCTCCTTGTCCAACCGATCATGCTCCTCAGTCAAGTTCGAAGAACACCAAGGACTCCACAGTCCTCTTCCTCCTCCTCCTCCCTGCAACTGTCCCCCCTCCCTTGTAGCACTGATGATGTTCCCTAGCTGGGTCATGAAACGTCTGCAGGAAAACCACCCAGCTCAGAGGGCACCAAGGACCCCACAGTCCTCCTCCTCCTCCTCCCACTCCCTTCTAGCACTGATGACACACATTCCTCCTCCTCCTCCTCATCTCCTCCTCCTCCTCCCATTCCCTTCTAGCCCTGATGATGTTCCCTAGTTGGGTCATGAAACGTCTGCAAGAAAACAGCCCAGCTTAGAGGGCATCCAGGACCCCACATTCCTCCTCCTCCTCCTCCCACTCCCTTCTAGCACTGATGACACACATTCCTCCTCCTCCTCCTCATCTCCTCCTCCTCCTCCTCTTCCTCCCATTCCCTTCTAGCCCTGATGATGTTCCCTAGTTGGGTCATGAAACGTCTGCAAGAAAAACCACCCAGCTCAGAGAGCAACCCAGGACCCCACAGTCCTCCTCCTCCTCTCTCTTCTTCCTTCCCCCCCCCCGCCCCTTCCTTCCTTCCTCCCTCCTCCTCCCTTCTTGCTCTGATGACCTTCCCCAGCTGGGTGGCAAGACCTCTGCCAGGAAGTAAAACCCCCACCCTCAAAGAAAGACTGGCCAGGCTCAGAGACCCCCCCCCTCCCCCGGGACGAGAGCGACGGGAACGTCATTTCATTTGGACTAATGGCGCACGCCGCCCCATCTTCCCGGGAACGGCCGACCCGGGTCTGGGCTCAGCCGGCCGTGTGAATTCGGCCCGGGGCAACGCCGCGAGAAGCCCCGCCCCCCTCCACGGAGACCCTGGAGACGGGCTGGCCGGCGGGAGAGGGAGCGCAGGGCCTCCGCCTCAGCCGCGCCCAAGATGGCGCGCCCGGAAGCGCCCGCCCCGCGCTTCCGGTGGGCCTGGCCGGGAGCCCCGCCCGCTCCCCGCTGGGCTGAGGCAGTGGCGGCGGCGGAGGAGCCGAGCCGAGCGCATCCCGCCATGGGGAACTGCCACACGGTGGGGCCCAACGAGGCGCTCGTCGTCTCAGGTAGGCCGCCCGCGGGCAGGGGGCGCGTGCGGAAGGGACGCGGCGTCGGGTGGGGGGGAGGGGGAGGAGGAGACGCGCGTCACGTCTGAATCCGGCGCAGCTGCCTTCGCGGGTTCTTCGGGACGCGCCTTGTCCCCGGCTGGGTTGGCACCCGCCGCTCCCCCCCCTCGGGATTTGCAAGCAGGAGACACCCCCCCTCACCCCCCAGGGCGATTTCGAGACGTCGGGGGTCCCAGCGGCCCTTTTGCTCCTCCCTGCCCCCCCACCAGCCCCCCCGGGTCCTTAGGGGAGGGGGATCCTATCCCTCTGCGGACGGGAGGGGGAACCTTGCGCCCCATTTTGGGGAGGGGAAGGGGTTCGTATCCCTCTTTGAGGAGGGGAGGGGGATCTTGTGCCCCATTTTGGGGAGGGGGAATCTTATCCCTCTGGGGAGGGGGACTTTCGCCCCATTTTGGGGAGGGGGAGGGAAGGGAGGGGGATCTTACCCCTCTGGGGAGGGTAGGGGGAACCTTGCGCCCCATTTGGGGGGTGAGGAGGGGGATCCTATCCCTCTTTGAGGAGGGGAGGGGGACCTTGCGCCCCATTTTGGGGGAGGAGAGAGGGAGGGGGACCTTCCACTTTTGGGGTGGGGGGGTCACCCGGAGCCTTTCAGGCTCCCCTTTTCTCCTCCGAAGTCTCCCCCCCCGCCACAGGGGGCCTCTGGGGGGGTCTCAGCTGGTCGTCTTGCAGAAGTGGGGGGCACTCCTTTGGGGGTGCATCCTTCCCGGGATGCCCTTGGGGAAGGGTCGGGCAGGCAGGGACCCCCGCAGCTCTGCAGATGCCCACCCGGCCGCTTCACACCTGCGGAATCGAAGAAAGACCCTCGACTGGGGGGGGTTCCCAAGGCGGAGGGGGCAGGAAGGCTCCGCATAGGGGGTGAATGCCCCCCCCAACCGTAGGCAACCTCGGACCCCATCAGAGCCATCCGGCCCGCTTGAGAGAGCGAGATGGGCGGGCTGCCAGTGCAATAACTCAAGAGGGCGAGGGTGCTCCTGACCGTGCGCAGAGGGCTCTCTCCTTGCCAGGTGGGGGTGTCTTTGCAGGGAGTAAGATGGGCAGCCCCACAAAACAGACCCCAGGGCCACATATACATATATTTGCCCTTTAATGCATGTTTTTTTCCCCTTTCCTTTTTAATGTTTGGGCTATCTTTGTTATGTTTTTGTAAATATATATATATATATATATACATTTATTTGGAGTTGTTATTTTTACCTTAATTCTCTTGAGTAAAACCAAAAATATCATTCGAAAAAGGGGGGGGGGAAGAAAACAGTCCCCCCCCCTCAGGGCGACCTACTATAGAGAAAGCACTTTCCCCTCTGAAAAGCAGATCATCTTTGTGTGTTTGTGTGCATGGAGTAAGATACGTGCGGCTGATAAGGAAGTGGGGATCCGCTGCTGGTGCCACACCCTGGGTTTCGTTTTTTGTTTTCCTGCCATAAGCAGAGCCGCTGGGCTTGGAAATAATGTGATTTATCTTAATGAATGCATTCATCAGAGTTGCGTTTGATTTCCCCCCCCCCCCTTTTTGCTGAGCAGGAGGCAGAGCGGTTGCTTCCGGTGAGGGCCCCGAATTCGTGGTTTTTTTTGTATCTTGGGAAGGGACCTGAGGCTTCATGACCCGTCCCCTTTCTGAAGCTGGTCTTGGGATGACAGACGGTCCTCGACTTACGACCGAGCCCAAAATTTCTGTCGCTAAGTAAAACGTTTTAATGTGGGTGAAAAGGGTCCTTCTCTGAGCTTGTGGGTATTCGCCACTACGGCGTATTTTAATGTGTATTAAAAATGGGGGGAAACCCACAAAGCTCCCCTCGGATGAGTTTTCCCAATACAGGAAGTCCTTGTCTTATAACCGCAAACGGGCCCCAAAATTTCTGTCGCTAAGTGAGACATTTGTTGTGTGAGTTTTGCCCCTATTTTTACGACCTAAGTTGTTAAGCGAATCAGTGCAGTTGTTAAAATTGGTGACACGGTCATTAAGTGAATCCAGCTCCCCCCCCCCCCCGTTAACTTTGCGTGTCAGAAGGTCACAAAAGGGGATCACGTCTCACACACACACACACACACACACACACACACACACCAGGACAGTGCAGCCGTCGTAAACTCAAGCCAGTTGCCAAACGTCTGGATTTTGATCATGTGACTACAGGGACACGGCAACAGTCGTAAGTGTGAAAATCGGCCGTAAGTCACTTTTCTCCGTGCCGTTGAATGAACTTTGAATGGCCGCTAAATGGACTATTGTAAGTCGGGGATTCCCTGTATAAGTGCCCGGCTTGATGCCTCTGGAGGGAAGGGAGGCTGCCACACTGGGCCCATCTCGGATAAACAACCTCCGAAGCGCTCTTTCCTGGGTGGTGGGTCTCTCTGCCTTGGCAGGGTTGGACAGATGACCTTTGAGGTCCCTTCCAGCTCTGCGAGTTAAGCTGCTGGTCCACTTAGCCCGAAGCCATGGCAACGAGGCGGTGGGTATTTCGCAGCTGTGCAAGAGGTGTTTTTTTTAACATTTTGAGGTGCCTGAGTCAAAAAAAATAACGGTAGTCCTTGACTTATGACAATTGCGACAGTAAGCAAGGCAGTTAAGTGAATTGTGCCTAATTTTATGACCATGGTTTTTAAGTGAATCACACCATCATTAAGTGAATCCAGCTCCCCCCCTCCTTGGCTTGACTTGGCTGAGAAGTCCAATTATCCTGGAGTGCCACAGCTGTTCCTGCACAAACCTATATGTTAATTATTGGCTACCGCAATTGAACAATTAAATGCAACCCAGTGGAGCATTTACACACAGTACAGCTGTTGAATTCAACTTCCAATGTGTCTGGTCTCACCTGCGGGCTGCTTGCATTGCAAATCTGGTTTTAATTCATTTAACACACCTGAGGACAGGTTAACGGTTAACCGTTAACCCATAACGAATGGAAATTCATCAAAGACAAATCCAATCTAGAATTAAGGAGGAATTTCCTGATAGGGAGAACAATTGACCCATGGAACAACCTGCCTCCAGAAGTTGTGAATGCTCCATCGCTGGAGATTTTAAAGAAGAGAGTGGACGTTTGTCCAGAATGTATAGAGTACTGTATTTTCCGGCGTATAAGACGACTGGGCGTATAAGATGACCCCCCAACTTTTGAGAAGATTTTCATGGGTTAAAAAGTCGTCTTATACGCCGGAAAATACGTTAAGAGTATCCAACCTTGGCAACTTTAAGACATGAGGAAATTAATTAATGATAATGATTAATAATAATAATAATAATAATAATAATAATAATAATAATAATAATAATAATAATAATATGCTGTGGGACTTTCAAATACAGACAGATCGCCATTTGGAACACAAAACGCCAGATATCTCAGTTGTAGATAACCGAAGCGTATAGCTGATTGATATCGCTGTACCAGGAGATGCCAGAGTCGAAGAAAAAGAACTGGAAAAAATTACGAAATACCGCGACCTGGCCATCGAAACTGCGCGATTAAGGATGAAATGCGTAACGGTGATACCCATTGTCATCGGGGCACTGGGAACTAGGTCCAAAAGCTTTGCAAAACACATCAAGAAACTGCAGCTTCCCGCAATAACTCCAGCAAAGCTACAAAAAACTGCGCTACTCGGAACATCTTACATTTTAAGGAGATGCCTGGTTGAGACCTAGGATGCTGGCAGCAACCCGTGTCAATCATTAGTGCCAGTCAATTTGAGTGTTCAGTTGACTTGAGGTTCATGTTTAATGAATAAAATTTTTATAACAAAGTTGGGACCGACCTTGGAGGTCATCCAGTCCAACCCACTGCTCGGGCAGGAAGCCCTATACCATTTCAGACAAATGGCTCTCCAGTCTCTTCTTAAAGACTTCCAGTGTTGGAGCATTCACTTTCCCAAGGGCAGTCCGTTTGGATTCGCTTAATGACTGAAATTCACTTAAGGACTGCAGTGATTCACTTAACAACTGTGCCAAAAACAGTTGTAAAATCAGGTGTGGCTCCCGGAGCAACTGCCTTGTTTAGCAACCACCTGCACATCTGTGATGCGCTGACCGGCGCTAGAATTGGAGACTGTTCTTGCGGTCATGCAAGGCTGCCCTTCCCGTGGCTACTGGTAGCCCTTGACTCACAAAAAGTTCATTTAGTGACTTATTGAATCTTACAGCGGCTCTGAAAAAAGTGACTTATGACCGTTTTTCACAAGACTATGGCAGCAGCCCTATGGCCAGGTGATTAAAATTCAGGTGCTTGGCCAGCGACTCGTCTTTATGACAGCTGCATTGTCCCGGGGTCACGTCATCCCCTTCTGACAAGGGGGGAGCCAGATTCACTTAACGACCGTGTTAACTAACTCCAGTGATCCACTTAACTTGCTGCGAGGAAGGTCGTAGAATGAGGCAAAGCTCACTTAGCAAATGTCTCACTTAGCAACATATATTTTTTTTGCTCCATCGTAAGTCGAGGACTACTTATACAAAGCTGCCCTTTTGAGGTTATTCTATGTCCAAAAACTTTCAGGGGGGGGGGTGGTGGTGAGGAGGAGGAGGAGGAAAAAGGTAGAAGAAAAGAGGATGAAGAAGAAAGAGAGAGAGAGAGAGAAAGAAAGAAAGAGAAAGAAAAAGAAAGAAAAAGAAAGAGTTGGACCTTGGAGGTCTTCTAGTCCAACCCCCTACTCAAGCTGGAGACCATTTCACACAAACGGTTGTCCAATCTCTTCTTAAAAACTTCCAACCGTGGAGCACCCACAACTTTCTGGAAGCAAGGAGTTCCACTGGCTAATAACTGTTCTAATTGTCAGGAACTTTCTCCTACTCATCGTTAAACTGGAATCATAGAGCGGCTTCTTCACGGTTTAAGTACTCTAAATATTCTTCAAGGAAGTTCACGCAGCCAAATTACCATTTGGAATTTCTCGGTGGGTGTGGTGACACCACGCGACGCCCTCCGGGGAACTGGTCTGCCCAAACCTCTTCCTGCTTTCACTTCTTGTTTTACTGTTCTCCTGGAAAGATTTGCGCAGAGGCGCAGCTTGTGGAGCACAGCCCTGGGAAGCCCCCACCACTCAGCCCCAAATACCTACTGCTAAGCGGGACGGTCGTTAAGCGGTTTTGCCCCATGTTACGACCTTTCTTGCCACCGTTGTCAAGTGGGTCGCACAGCCTTTGAACTCTGGTGCTGGAGAAGACTCCTGCGAGTCCCTTGGACTGCAAGGCGATCCAACCGGTCGGTCCTAGAGGAGATCCACCCTGACTGCTCTTTAGAAGGCCAGATCCTGAAGCTGAAACTCAAATCCTTTGGCCACCTAATGAGAAGGAAGGACTCCCTGGAGAAGAGCCTCATGCTGGGAAAGGTGGAGGGCAAGAGAAGAAGGGGACGACAGAGAAGGAGGTGGCTGGATGGAGTCCCTGAAGCAGGAGGCCTGAGCTTAAACGGACTCCAGAAGATGGTAGAGGACATGGAAGGAAGTGTGTAGTGGGGTGCCCCAGGGCTCTGTTCTGGGCCCAGTGCTCTTTAATATCTTCATTAACGACTTGGATGAGGGGATAGATGAACGAACTACCTCCGGAGCTGCGGACGTCCCCTGACCTTCGGTCCTTCCACTGTGACCTGAAGACCTGGTTGTTCCAACAAGCGGGCCTGGACTGATCATAGTTTTTAAATTTGGTTTTTTATTGGTTTAAATCGTTCTTATTTCTTATATTGTTTAATCCTCTTTTAATTTTTGTGTTTGTATCTTTTAACTTTTTTATGGTTGTGAGCCGCCCTGAGTCCTCAGGGAGAAGGGCGGCATATAGATTTAATAAAGCTAAACCTAAGACTCCCCTGAGCTAAGGGATGTTTTGTTTTTTTTAACTCTGCGCCTTGTTGCCAAAACACAGGTTGTGTAACCCTCCCTGTGTGGGGACCTCAACTTAGGCGGCTATCGTTTCTGGAATGTGTGGACCGCTTTGCCAAGGCTGAGCAAACGGGAGAGCGCTGCTGGGCGGCCTCCGAGCTGGCTGGCTCCGTTTCCTGTTGTTGTGTTTCCCAGCCTCATTCTTCGCAGACAGTGTAGTTACTGCAGCTTTTGAAAGTAAGCCTGCTTCCTTTAAGGACGGTCTGACGGCAGCCAGACCCGCGGCCGTTATAAAAAGACTGGGAAGAAAAGGGCCGGTTGCTTTGCCCTTGGGGGAGGCATGGACCGGCTGTTTCCCCCCCCCCAGATCTTTAGCTCCTGAAGCAGAGAGCTGGACAGGGGTTTCCAAATGTGGCCACTTTAAGGCTTGCGGACTTCAACTCCCAGAATCCCCCAGCCAGCATAGCAAAAGGGGGGGTGTCACATGACTCCGGGACACTGCAACCGTCATAAATGTGAGCCAGTTGCCAAGCGCCCGAATTTGGATCAGGCGACCAAGGGGATGCAGAATAACAGCTGAAAGGGACCTTAGAGGTCATCTAGTGCAACCTGTTGGCCGCGGTTTGGTCACGTCAGGCTGGTAGTGGATGGAAGCGGTTTTGCTGTAGTGGGGTACAGGATTGTGGCTGACTTTCAGCTCACAGACAGCTTTGTTGCACCGGGTGAATTAATCAGAATAAAGCTGGAAGGGACCTCAGAGGTCTTCCAGTCCAACCCAGGCCATTTCAGGCAAGTGGCTGTCCAATCTCTTCTCAAAAGCCTCCAGTGATGGAACACCCACAACGTCTGCTGGCCAGCTGTTCCACTGGTTAATTGTCCTCACTCTTAGGAAGTTTCTCTTTAATTCCAGGTTGCTTCTCTCCTTGGTTGGTTTCCATCCGCTGCTTCTTGCCCTGCCTTCGGGTGCTTTGGAAAATAAGTCGAGCCCCGTCTTCTTTTGTGGCAGCCCCCCAAATACTGGAAGGCTGCTATCATGTCCCCCCCCCCGCCCCTTAGTCCTTCTTGTCTCTAGACTGGCCGTTCCCAAATCCTGCAGCCGTTCTTCATTATATTTTAGTCTCCAGGCCTTTAATCATCTTAGTGAAAATTAGGACCTTTGCCAGAATGTGAGAAAGTGAGGAATAAAAAATAAATAAATCAGATTGATGCTAAACAAGCTTGCTTGCTCTTTTCTGCACTTTTTCCAAACTCTCAACATCTTTTTTGTGATACGGTGACCAAAATTGGCTGCAGTGTTCCGGGTGTGGCCTTACTAGGGTTTCACAAAGTGGTACTAATACTTTGCATGATCTCGATTCTACGCCTCTGCTTATACAACCCGGGATTGTATGGAAAGAGGCCGCTGGGCGACCTTGCAAGGTGGACCTGGGGTACAGTTTTCAACCGTGGGAGATCGAAGATGGCTACGCTGGCTGGGGAATGCTGGGAGTTGAAGTCTACCCGTTTGCCAGCTGCCAAGATTGAGAAACATTCCTTCCCCCCCAGGCTTGTCTGCAAAGCTACGAGACAGATCAGTAAGGCAGCCATTCCTGCTGCACGGGAAGTGCGGGGTCGGCTTCTACGGAAGCTGCAGCTGAAATTTGGGTGCAGTTGCAAAGTTGCATCCCAGTACGGTGGTGAAACTGGACTGCTGGACAGGCCGGATTGGAGAAAAAGGTCGGAAGCATTCTAAGTTGATTTGCTAGGTATTGCAAGTCTTGAGGAAAGTTAACAGCAGGGGTCTTCCAACTTGATAAGGGCTTTTCAACCTTTTCACCCATTGTACCACTTTTAGGATATGGCAAAATCCGAGTACCACCAGTCGCCTAGCAAGGTGTCAAAAATTTGATGACAAGAAAAAAGAAAAAAACTACAGGTAGTCCTCGACTTACAACAGTTCGCTTAGTGACTGTTCGAAGTTACAATGACACTGAAAAAAGTGTCCCCCAAGCCACAGCCGAGCAAGACACCTGCCTGCCCGCCCGGTGGCGCTCTTCCTCCTGTCCGAGGTTTTCATTGTTGTGAGCGTTTCTGTTGAGGATTGGCAGCGGGGGTGGGGTGGGGGGAGGTTGGATTTTATTCACACACACACACACACACGTCTGCTGGGTGGTTGCAGCAGGTTTTGGTCACTTCACATGACCCTGGGACACTGTGACCGTCATAAATATGAATCAGTTGCCAAGCATCTGAGTGTAGGTCACAAGACCCTGGAGATGCTGCAACATTCCAGCTGATCGGCGCTTCTTCTGGGCTCAGAAGCGCCAGGATCGGTGCTGAGCTCCAGCTGGATCCGGCGCTGATCCTGGCGCTTCCGCTGAGCCCCGACAGCCCTGCAGCTCCAGCCGTCTCTCGCTCAGGCTTGGGCGGTGCTGCCACCGGTTCAGCTCATTCCCCTCCCCGGGTACCACTTTTCTAGGATGGTCACGTACCACCTGCCAGGTGCCAACGTACCACAGGTGGTACCCGTACCACTGGTTGAAAAGCCCTGCCTTTGATGACTTGTGGACTTCAACTCCCAGAATTCCTCAGCCAGCATGCCATCAAAGGGCCAAGTGAGAAGACCCCTGGTGAACAGGTAGTTTTTGATTTATTGAGCCTGAACTTTCCATCGTTGGGTGAGACAGTTGTTAAATGAGTTGCTCTTCATTTACGACTTTTTTGTGGGCCACAGTTGTTAATTACTATAGTTGTTAAGTGAATCCTGTGGTGGTTAAGCAAATCCCGCTTCCCCCATTGACTTTGCTCATCAGACGGTTGCGAAAAGGGAGCAACAGATGGAAACTGATCAAGGAGAGAAGCAACCTAGAACGAAGGAGGAATTTCCTGACAGAACAATTAACCAGTGGAACAACTTGCGGATACTCCATCACTGGACAAGTCGCTTGTCTGAAAGGGTCTAGGGCAGGGGTCCCCAACCTTTTGGGCACCAGGGACTGGTTCCGTGTTTTTCTGTGGCCTGGAGGGCGCGTGGTTTTGTGTGCTGCCTGCATCTCATGGATGGGACGTTGTGCAGACCGGTTGCTGGCATGCTGCAGCCCGGTACCGGTCCATGGACCAGGGGTTGGGGACCCCTGGTCTAGGGTCTCCTGCTTGATCAGGGGGGTGGAATAGAAGACCTCCAAGGTCCCGTCCAGATCTATTCTGTTCTGTTCTATTTTGTTCTACTTTATTCTACATTCTATTTCCTATTCTATTCTACTCTGTTCTTCTATTTCCTGTTCTATTCCATCCCATAATTCTATTCTATTCCATCCCATAATTCTATTCCATCCCATAATTCTATTCCATCCCATAATTCTATTCTATTCCATCCCATAATTCTATTCCATCCCATAATTCTATTCTATATTCTATTCCATCCCATAATTTCTATATTCTATTTCATCCCATAATTCTAATCTATATTCTCTTCTATTCCATCCCATAATTCTATTCTATTCTATTCTATTCTATTCTATTCTATTCTATTCTATTCTATTCTATTCTATTCTATTCTATTCTATTCTATTTAATTTCTATTCCATTCTCAGACTAAAGCAGGGTTATCTGGTTAAAATGTCCAGAGGATGGCAATAATGGATTTGAAGTTTAACTTCTTTTTTGATGGAGGGTCTTTTGTTTTGTTTTTTTAAAGCAGGTGACTTTCTGGTGTGGAGATCGAGACCAAAAGATGTCCCAGGTCAGACCTGGGTGTTTTTACAGACCTCGGGCCACATCTGGCCCTTTGGCTCTTCCTATCCGGCCTGCACGGATCGCTTTTATCTTGAAAACAATTGGTGTTTTTTTTTCAATTTCTATACGTCCTCGACTAATGACAGTTCACTTAGTGACCGAAGTCCCAATAGAAAAAAGGGACTTGTGACCTTTTCTTCATCATTGCAGCATCCCCATGTGGTCACGTGATCAAAATTCAGACGCTGTGGCAACTGACTCATATTTACGACAGTCGCAGCATCAGAGAGCTGCATTGCAACACAAGGGACAGGAAGATGGCTGTGGAGCACCCTTTGCTTAGCCAAAGGCAGAATGAGCACCCTAAAGCTGGTGTGACATGGGGAATAATAATAATAATAATAATAATAATAATAATAATAATAATAATAATAATAATAATAATAATAATAATAATAATTAGTTGGAAGGGATCTTGGAGGTCATCTAGTCCAACCCCCTGCTCAGGCAGAAAACCCTATGCCATTACAGACAAATGGCTGTCCAGTGTCTTCTTAAAAACCTTCCAGTGTTGGAGCATTCACAGCTTCTGGAGGCAGGTTGTTCCACTGGTTAATTGTCCTCACTGTCAGGAAGTTTCTCCTTAATTCTAGGTTGCTTCTCTCCTTGATGAGTTTCCATCTGTTGCTTCTTGTCCTGCCTTCGGGTGCTTTGAAAAATAGCTTGACTCCCTCTTCTTTGGGGCAGCCCCTGAGATACTGGAACGCTGCTATCATGTCCCCCCTCGTCCTTCTGTTCGTTAAACTAGACCTACCCAAGGATGCTCTCGCCTCCGCCACAGGGGAGCTAAGAAGCCGAGCACTGGCACCGCCTGGCATGTCTGAGATTGTTGATGGAGCCCTTGGGGACCGCGTTTGTTTTGCACGAAGGCTGTGTGTTTGTGAGAAAGAGTGCTCCTCCTGTGGCATGTTGGGAATCCTCAAAGTCAGCTTCTGAAAGGGTGCAGTGTTCAGCACCCAGAATCCTCAGCCAGCATGCTTTAAGGGAGGTGGACTTCAATTCCACCTTGGGAAGAATTTGATCCTGTGACTATAGAAGAAGTGGACAGGATCATGGCGAGGCTGAGTTCCACCACCTGTTTATTGGACCCGTGCCCCTCCTGGCTGGTGTATGCAGCTCGGGAGGCCACACGAGGCTGGCTCCAGGTGGTAATAACTGCTTCTTTGAGGGAGGGTACCTTCCCTGCCACCTTGAAGGAGGCGGTGGTGAGGCCCCTCCTCAAGAAGCCTGCCCTGGACCCGGCCATTTTGAACAACTACCGTCCGGTCTCCAACCTTCACTTTCTTGCGAAGGTTGTTGAGAGTGTGGTGGCACATCAGCTCCCTCTGTTCCTGGAGGAAGCGGATTATGTAGACCCGTCCCAATCGGGTTTCAGGCCCGGGTACAGCACGGAGACGGCATTGGTCGCGCTGGTGAATGATCTCTGGTGGGCTCAGGACAGGGGTTGTTCCTCTGACCTAGTCCTATTAGATCTCTCAGCGGCTTTCGATACCATCGACCATGGTATCCTACTGTGGCGCCTCAGGGGGTTGGGAGTGGGGGGCACTGTTTTACGGTGGTTCTCCTATCTCCTGGGTCGTTCGCAGTCGGTGTTGGCAAGGGGGCAGAGGTCGGCCTCGAGGCCTCTCCTTTGTGGAGTCCCTCAGGGGTCGGTTCTCTCTCCCCTTCTGTTCAACATCTATATGAAGCCGCTGGGTGAGATCATTCGTGGTTTTGGGGTGGGGTATCATCAGTACGCTGATGATACCCAGCTTTTTATTTCCACCCCAGATCAACCCGGTGATGCCCTCGCCATGATGTCCGGTTGCCTGGACGCAGTGAGGGTCTGGATGGGGAGGAACAGGCTTCGTCTAAATCCCGACAAGACCGAGTGGCTGTGCATACCGGCATCTCGGGTTGTCCACTCTATTCCATCTTTATCTATAGGGGGTGAGGTGTTACCCCCCGTTGATAGGGCTCGCAACTTGGCTGTCCTCCTTGACTCACAGCTCAGTTTAGAAGATCATATAGGAGCTGTGACCAGAGGGGCTTTTGCCCAGGTTCGCCTGGTGCGCCAGTTGCGGCCCTATTTGGACCGAGATGCCCTACGCACAGTCACTCATGCGCTCGTGACCTCTCGGATAGACTTCTGCAATGCTCTCTACATGGGGCTGCCCTTGAATAACACTCAGAGGCTCCAGCTGGTGCAGAATGCGGCCGCGCGAGTTGTGATGGGGGTCTCCCGATACTCCCATGTAACACCTCTACTCCGTCGGTCAGGGAATGTCGACTGGCGGCCCCCAGGGGGAGAGCATTCTCTGTGGGCGCACCTGCCCTCTGGAATCAGCTCCCTGTGGAGCTCCGGATGGCTCCCAACCTTCGCTCTTTTCACCGCGACCTGAAGACTTGGCTATTTGAACTTGCCTGGACTGAGGGATTGGGGTTTTAGATTTTAAATTCCAAATTTTAAATTTTAGAACGTGTTTTATTGCTTGGGCTATTTGGTTTAATTTATTTTAATTTTTGTATATTATGTGCTGTATATTGTGTTTTAATTGCCCTGTACACCGCCGCCCCGAGTCCTTCGGGAGAGGGGCGGTCTATAAATCCAATAAAATAAATAAATAAATTCCCAGAATCCCCCATCTGGCATGGCTTAAGATGGGTGGACTTCAACTCCCAGAATCCTCAACCAGCATGCTTTAAGGGAAGGTGGGCTTTCAACTACCAGAATTCCCCAGTCAGCATGCTTGAAGAGGAGTGGACTTCAATTCCCAGGATTCCCATTCGGCATGAGTGGCTGGGGAATTTTGGGAGTTGAAGTTCACCCATCTAATTGGCCATGGTTGAGAAGTACGGCTCTTGGGCCTGGCTGGCCTTCTGAGAAGGACTCTGCCTTGGTCCAGCTTCTTTGCAACCGTTCTTGGTCCACTTTCTGCACCCATCCAAATTGAAAAGGTTGCCCCCAACTCAGAATAATTCCAGCAGCTGCCTTGAACATGGGGGAGAAAGGGGGCAAGTCTGTTGGGGGGCAATTACTGTTGTTTGGTCTAGTGAGTTCTAGTCCTGCCTTAGACACGAAAGCCAGCTGGGTGACTTTGGGCCAATCGCCAGGAGACGGTGAGTTCTAGTCCCGTCTTAAGGCCTGAAAGCCAGCTGGGTGACATTGGGCCAATCGCCAGGAGACGGTGAGTTCTAGTCCCACCTTAAGGCATGAAAGCCTCCCTCCCTCCATCTCAGCCCAGCCCACCTCACAGGGTTGCTGTTGTGGGAAAAACAGATGGAAGGAAGAGTATGGTGTGTGTGTGTGCGCGTGCGTGTGCTTGCCACCTTTTCAAAGTTACTATTTCTAGAGGCAGGAGTGGGATTGCTTGCAGCGTCTTTGCAACGCCTCTTCTCTGTTCTCCGGGCAGGTGGCTGCTGCGGTTCCGACACGAAGCAGTACATCTATGGCGGCTGGGCCTGGGCCTGGTGGTGCATCTCCGACACGCAGAGGTAGGACCCTCCTTCCCGTCCCCCTAGATGTGGCATGCCTTTGTTGTGACTTGTGGAGGGGGGGGGCGTGTTGTAGTCCTGTAGGCACAAGGAGTACCTTGGCAGGTTGCCTGCTGCCTCTCGGGGCCGGTCCTGAACCCCTGCATCCCTTGGCTTTCTCCCTTCGTGGGCTGCCTCCAACTTCACCCTGGGGAGAGAACGGAGGCACGGAGCCGTTAATGGGGGAGGGGGAGAAGAGGCAGGACCCTTTCAGAGTTCCCCCAGCTGGCTGATCCTTTTCTCCTGTAGGGACCCTCCAGAAATGGGGTGCGGACCACGGAGTCACTCCACCTGCAGGCAGGGGCCAAATCTCCGGGCCAGGCCCAGGGTCACACGTCCACCCTGTCCGTAGACGAGGAAGGGCTTCCAGGCAGTCTGGGTGCCGGGACCCCTTCCGGGGCAGTGTCCGCTTCCTGCTTTCTGGGCAGGGGGGGCCGGCGGGAAAATGGGAAAAACGTTCCCCCCCCCCAAAGTCACATCTGCCTGCTTCTAAAACAGCACGATTTTTAAATTGCCGCGTTTGAGGCACATACAGTTAGTCCTCAGCTTGCAGTCCTTCACTTAGTGACCTTTCAAAGTTACAACAGCCCCAGAGAAAGGTAACTTAGGGCCGGTCCTCACACTTTCCTGCTTGAGCAGCGGGCTGGACTAGAAGACCTCCGCAGTCCCTTTCCGGCTCCATACCGTTCTAATCCTTGCAGCATCACACGATCAGAACTTTGGGCATTTGCAGCCGATGTGTATTTATGACGATTGTCGCCGCCTTGGGGGGGGGTGTCTCGTGAGCGCCACTGGTCACCTTCCCCAGCTGGCTTCCGACCAGCAGACTCAATAGGGCGAGCCAGATTCGTTTAATGACGGTGTGGTTCCTTTAGCAACCGCAGTGATTCCCTTAAGAGAGGTGGCAGTGAAGATCGTAAAATGGGGCAAGACTCGCTTTGCAGGGGAAATGGCGGTCCCGGTTTTGGCTGTAAGTCGGGGACTGCCTATAATTCAAATTATAATCAGTTTTGAGGGCCACTTTTAATACTTCTTCCCTGGAGAGCTTTCCTCAGAGTTGAGATACAGTCCCAAAACCCCCTAAAAGAAGCCTTGCTGCGAAGAAAACAATTCCTCGGTCCAGCCGTGGAATCTTCTGGCAGCTTTGCCAGCGGTGGTGGATCTAAGCAACACCCCTGCTGGCTGTTCCAATCCTGGTTGTGATGAAAAAGGATCTTTGTAGCTCAGAGTTGAACTGCGGGGTCCTTGGTGCTTTGCTTGCAGGTGTTTCATGACCAAACTAGAATAGAGTATTTTTATTTTTATTCTTTTTATTTTAATTCCATTTATATCCCGCCCTTCTCCGAAGACTCAGGGCGGCTTACAAGCTTAGCAGTAGCCTTCATTCTATGTATATGCCTGCTTATTAGGGCTTTCACACACACACCCCAAGCGGCATTATTACAAAGTCAGCTTAATTGCACCCAACAATCTGGGTCCTCATTTTACCTACCTCAGAAGGATGGAAGGCTGAGTCAACCTTGAGCCTGGTGGGACGCGAACCTGCACTAATTGCAGGCAGCTGGTGTTACTTAAGGGGGCATTAGCCCACTGCTCCACCAAGGCAGAGTAGAGCTGGAAGGGACCTAGAGGTCTTCTAGTCCAGCCCCCTGCTCAAACTAGGTACCATCATCCGTGCTATGTGTCCAACTCGGGAGGCGGGGGTGCAGTGCTCACCTCCCTTTCTTAGCTGAGGGAGCCAGCGTTGTCCGAAGACAATTTCCGTGGCCAGCGTGACCGTACGTCGAGGCGCACAAGATGCTGTTGCTTTCCCACTATTTATCCACTTGCATTTGAATGCTTTGCTGGCTGGGCAGGAGCTGGAGCAAGAAACGGCAGCTCGCCCCATCGTGTGGCACTCAGGTCTTGAACCCTGGCTGTGCAGCTTTGCAGCTGACAAGCTCAGCATCTTTAACCGCTGAGCCGTCGTGCCCTCTTAGGGTTAACATGGTGTTCTGCTCATAGGGTTAAATAACAGCACGAGGGGCCTCGGGGGGGGGGTCTTCTAGTCCAAAGGTCACCAACCTGCACCGCAAATGAGGCGGGGCTAGCGCCCGCGTGATTCTAGCCCTGCCCCATTCTTGCCTGGCACAGTGCCTTGTTTCTGCGCCCTGCGGTGCGGCAGTGCCCCATTTTTGTGCCCTGTGGTGTGGCAGCGCCCTGTTTTTGTGCCCCGCGGTGCAGTGGTGGCCCATTTCTGTGCCCCATGGTGTGGTGGCACCCAGTTTGCACCTTGCAGCATGGCGGTGACCCGCTTTTGCACCCCGCGGTGCGGCAGTGCCCCATTTTTGCGCCCCGAGGCGTGGCATCCTGTTTTTGCACCTTCCGGCCGTGGGGCTAGCACAAATGAGCTGTGACCCACAGGTTGGGGACCCCTGTTCTGGTCCCACCCTCTGCTCAAGCAGAAGACCCTCTACCATTTCAGACAAATGGCTGCCCAGCCTTTTCTCAAAAAGGGTAAAGTAGGGTTAAAAGTGAGAAACCTATAGGCGGGCCAAGAAGCAACAGTGAGAACTGGACACGGAACCACTGATTGGTTCAAAATTGGGAAAGGAGTCCGGCAAGGCTGTATACTGTCGCCCTGCCTATTTAACTTATATGCAGAGCACATCATGAGAAAGGCAGGGCTAGATGAATCAAAAGTTGGAATTAAGATTGCCGGAGGAAATATCAACAACCTAAGATATGCAGATGATACCACTCTAATGGCAGAAAGTGAAGAGGAACTAAAGAGCCTCTTGTTGCGGGTGAAGAAGGAGAGTGCAAAAGTTGGGCTGAAACTTAACATTAAGAAAACCAAGATCATGGCATCCGGCCCTCTCAATTCCTGGCAAATAGATGGGGAAGAAATGGAGGTAGTGACAGATTTTGTTTTCCTGGGCTCCAAGATCATTGCAGATGGGGACTGTAGCCAAGAAATTAAAAGACGCTTGCTCCTGGGGAGGAAAGCCATGGCAAATCTAGACAGCACACTAAAAAGCAGAGACATCACCCTGTCAACAAAAGTGCGTATAGTCAAGGCTATGGTCTTCCCAGTTGCAATGTATGGCAGTGAAAGCTGGACCATAAGAAAGGCTGAGCGCCAAAGAATTGAGGCCTTTGAGCTATGGTGCTGGAGAAGACTCCTGCGAGTCCCTTGGACTGCAAGGCGATCAAACCGGTCAGTCCTACAGGAGATCCACCCTGACTGCTCTTTAGAAGGCCAGATCCTGAAGCTGAAACTCAAATGCTTTGGCCACCTAACGAGAAGGAAGGACTCACTGGAGAAGAGCCTAATGCTGGGAAAGGTGGAGGGCAAGAGAAGAAGGGGACGACAGAGAAGGAGGTGGCTGGATGGAGTCACTGAAGCAGGAGGCCTGAGCTTAAATGGACTCCAGAAGATGGTAGAGGACAGGAAGGCCTGGAGGAACGTTGTCCGTGGGGTCGCGATGGGTCGCACATGACTTCGCAGCTAACAACAACAGGGTTAAAAGTACAAAGAGGAAAACTGGGGTTTAGGAAGGGTGATCCCTGCTCACTCCCAGCACTGATGACATTAGCTAGTTGGGTCCTGGAAGGTCTGCAGAAAACCACCCAGCTCAGAGAGCACCCAGGGACCCCATAATTTTGTTTGATTTGGACAGCACCCCAAACTGAACAACCAAATAAATCCTGGTTGTCTGCCCGCTGCCATCTTTGTCCAGCCCTGGATTGGTAAAATCCTCCCTGCTCCTAGAAAGAGTAGGCTGGCCCCTGGTGCAGGGATAGGCAACCTTGGCTCTTTTATGACTTGTGGACTTCAACTCCCACAATTCTTGAGCCAACTATGCTGAGGGTAAAGGGAGAGGTTTCCAACCTGAGCCATGCTGGCTCAGGAATTCTGGGAGTTGAAGTCTACCAGTCATGAATGGGGCCATAGTTCCCCCTTGCTGGCTCAGGAATTCTGGGAGTTGAAGTCCACCAGTCATGAATGGGGCCATAGTTCCCCCTTGCTGGCTCAGGAATTCTGGGAGTTGAAGTCCAGAATTGGCAAACCCTGGGCTAGTGCAAACCAGGTCCAATTTGTTCCCTGGGTTCAGCCTCAGAACAGCCACCCATTGATAGGAACCCCGAACCAGTAGGCGCAAACTTCCCCTTAATCTTCTGAACCCCAAAACTGAAGCTCTTTGGACATCAATATGATATTTGTAGTCCACCCAGAGCTACTCTCCCGAGGCAGATCTCTGGTTAAGAAATATGAAATACCGCTAGTCCTCGAACGTACGACCGCAGTTGAGCCCAGAATTTCTATTGCTGAACGAGATAGCTGTTAAGTGAGTTCTGCCCCGTTTTCCGACCTTTCTCGCCACAGTTGTTAAGCGAATCCCTGCCGTTGTTAAGTGAGTCACATGGTCGTTAAGCGAATCCGGTTCCCCCCCATTGACTTTTCTGGTCAGAAGGTTGCAAAAGGGGAATCACATGACCCCGGGACACCGTGACCGTCATAAATAACGAGTCAGTTGCCAAGTGTCCGAATTTTGATCACCTGACCTCCGAGGATGCTGCGACGGTCATTAAGAGCGAAAAACAGTCAAGGTCCTTTCGTGTAACTTTGAACAGTCACTAAACGGTTGTAAGTCAAGGACTGCCTGTAGAAATAAATATAAATAAGTAAATAAATCAGGATGACTTCGGCCTCCATTGTTAACACAGGAAGTTTACTTATAATTTCATTTTAGTGAAGTGTAAGAAAACAAACCATACAGTAAGGGATAATACAGTAAGAAACACCATACGTTGGTGGGGATTCAAATAAGCTAAATGCCAGAGGAAAACAAACAATTTAGGGGGGGAAATCCATATATATTGATAAAGCATTAATTTGCCTCCGAACATTATTAAATGTAGATCATGTAAAAATCCATTTCTCCATACTCTCCTTGGTAGTAGAAGCTAGACTAGGGGTATTTGGCCTCTTTAAGACTTGTAGAGTTCAGTTCCCAGAATTCCCCGCCCAGCCAGCTTTAAGAGGGGTGGACTTCCATTCCCAGAATTCCCAGCCAGCCTGCTTTAAGAGGGGTGGGTTTCATTTCCCAGAATTCCCAGCCAGCCTGCTTTAATATTGGTGGAATTCCATTCCCAGAATTCCCCAGCCTGCATGCTTTAAGATGGGTGGACTTCAACTCCCAGAATCCCCACCTAGCATGGCTGGCTAGGGAATTCTGGGAGTCGAAGTCCACAAGTCTTAAAGGGGCCAAGCTTGGACACCCCTGGTCTAGGTATGTATTGGTTTATATTCTGCATTTCTAGACCATCCATCTCCCTCAAAAAGAGAGCAGACACTTCAAAAACTAATAGTGTAAAGAACGCATCTCTTGAATCCATTCCTTAAAATCAGGAGTTTACGCTTCTGCTCATCCATGTAAAACAGGGGTCTTCCAACTCGGCCCTTGGATGACTCGTGGACTTCAACTCCCAGAATTCCTCAGCCCAGGCATGCATGCTTGGGCTGAGGAATTCTGGGAGTTGAAGTCCACGAGTCATCCAAGGGCCGAGTTGGAAGAGCCCTGAGGTAAAATAACGACCCTTTCCCGAGTCCCAGGCTCAACGCAGCCGGATTGGTTCTTAAAATGCGAAAATTCCATATTTTAGGAGTCCTAATTCAACTTCACAGCTGTCTTTTTTTAATTACCACTTTTTCCCCAAGAGAGCGTTAACTTTTCACACTGTAACTTCAAACCGAAAGGCTGCTGTGAGCAGGCGTGACCAAACCACGTGAGTTTAAGAACACACACACACACACACACACACACACACACCCAGGCTGTGGCCACGCCGGAAATCTTTTAAAACATCCCAGTAAAACACGCAAGTATGTTTTTGGAGGGTGAATATGCTCCATTCTTAGAACATGACAGGTGCATTTTGCATTTATTTTTTTTATTTTTTTAGAAGCTTGGAGACGCCGATTGCCCAAATCTGGATATTCCCATTTCTTCATTCTGGTTTTTTTTTCCTTTTGCATTTGCTGATGCTAACTTTCACCTTGTTTTTAACCCCAGAAGTTAAAAGTGCCTCAGCTTTTGTTGTTGTTGTTTTTTGTCCCACCACACAACCAACCCGTGAGCAAGGCTGCTTCTCCGGTTGTGTATGTGTTGCTCTCCAGAGCCAGTAGGGGGCGCTTGGGGCTTCTGATGGGAAGGATTGCCTTCTGCAGCTAATGAATGGGCATCCAGTGGCTTGGCGCCAGCCCAGATGGGAACCTTCCTTCCTTCCTTCCTTCCTTCCTTCCTTCCTTCCTTCCTTCCTTCCTTCCTTCCTTCCTTCCTTCCTTCCTTCCTTCCTCTACCTTCCTCTCCTTCCTTCCTTCCTTCCTTCCTTCCTCCCTCCCTCCCTGCCTCCCTCTCCTTCCTTCCTCCCTCTCTCTCTCTCTCCCATCTCTTCCTCCTTCCCTCCCTCCCTCCTCTGCTCTTTCTTCCCCTCCCTCCCTCTCTTTTTTCCCTCCCTCTGTCCTTTCTTCCTTGCCTCCCTCCCTCTCCTTCCTTTTTTCCTTCCCTCTTCCCTCCCTCCCTCCTCTATCCTTTCTCGCTCCCTCGCTCTCCCTTCCTCCCTCCCTCCCTCCCTCCTTCCTTCCTTCTCCCCCTCCCTCGCTGTGTGTCTTCTGTGCAGCCTCTAACACCCCCTTTTTGTGATGGTGCTGTTGTTCTTGCTGTGTGAGGCACCCTGGGCGGTGGGCGAGGCTTTGCAGCACAGGATGGTGTGGGCGGGCGGGCGGGGTCTCCTCTCCCTTCTGCTTGTACTAACACAGAAAAAGACGAGGCTCTGGGTTTACCCGGGGAAGACCCAAAGATGGGGGGGAGTCCTCCTCTGGGCTGGGGTGGGGTGGAAGCTGGGCTGCCCCACGGAGGGCCAGGAGCGAGGGGGTGGCCCTGAAAGCTCCCTTCGAAATTTCTAGGGCCCCCTTTGCAGGTCCCCAAAGTCGGCACCAGGTCCCCATTTGGAAAGCCTTTGGAGCACGGGGGGAGGGCTCTGTTTCAAAGTCCTCGCAGCCCCCACCAGGCCCCCTTTTACAGAGGGACAGCAGATCCCCCCCCTCCCTTCCCCTTCCCTTCCTGCTCTGGGGGAACCGGGGCAGAAGAAGGGGCCGCTGCGCAGACAGAATTTCCCCTCTGCTCCACCTGGGAAAGGGGAGGGGGGGCAGCAGGAAGGGAAGGGTCCCCCCTTCACCTTGGGACGGCTTGCCAGCCTGAAGGCCCCTGGGTGGTGGCCTCCAGCCTCTGCCTCTCCCAGGAGTGGGGAGAGATGGAGGGGGGGGCTGGGGGGTGGTCACTCCTGGCTCTTCCTTCCTTCCCGGGCATCCTCCGTGCAAGAGAGGCCACCAGCCCGGTGAAAGCAGGTGCAATTAATTGGAGCTTTTTCAGGAGGCAACTGGACTTCCTTGTTTTTCCTTTGAAGACCTTTCGCTTCTCATCCCAGAGGCTTCTTCCACTCTGACTGAATGGTGGGGAATGGGAGGATTCCTATTGCAACGGCCTGCGCCCGTCTCCGACAGAGAAGGGACCCAGGGCAGAAAACATCCTGCAGCCAAGAAGCCCCCAGACCCATTTGCACCGCTCAGGTGACCCTGAGGACACAGGCAAACCTCCAAGTGGCCTCAACGACTCTCCAAAAGGAGGCAAATGACCAGCCTTCTGCAAGGAGTATAAATCCTTCTGTTCCCCACCATCCAGCCAGAGCCGAAGAAGCTCCTGGGATGAGAAGCGAAAGGTCTTCAAAGGAAAAACAAGAAACTCCAGTTGCCTCCTGAAAAAAGCACCTTTGGGACGACCATGGCCTCTCCGCAAAATGAGCTGGAGCAGTTAGCCAGTGGAACGACTTGCCACCCGAAATTGTGGGTGCTCCATCGCTGGAGGTTTGCAAGAAGAGACTGGACAGCCATTTGTCCGGAATGGTGTAGGATAAAGAGTGTCCAGCCTAGGGAACTTTTAAGGCATGTGGACTTCAACTCCCAGGAATCCCGGGAGTTGAAGTCCACAAATCTTAAAAAGTTTCAAGCTTGTCCATCCCTGGCATTGGGTCTTCTGCTTGAGCAGGGGGTCGGACTAGAACAGGGGTCCCCCAACCCCACTCTGTGGATTGGTACCGGTTTGTTTTTCAGAAACAAACAAAGCCCCATCCGTGAGATGCAGGCAGCACACAAAACCACGCACCCTCCAGTCCGTGGAAAAAAAACCTCTACACAGAACCAGTGGTCCCTGGTGCCCAAAAGATTGGGGACCTCTGGACTAGACTAGAGGACCTCCAGGGTCCCTTTGCGAGCAGAAAAGAGGCTGTGCAGAACCGCAGCAGACTTCAGCTCCCTCTTCTACCAGGCCCCTAAGAAAGTCAAGTCAACCAGCTGCCCCCGTTAGCTCCATATTTGGATCAGCCTGCTGGCCCAAAATTTAGTGGGGCTTGAGCCCCCCCCTCTCCCCAGCTTCCCATCCACGGCTCAGCCTGCTGGGTTTCACTGCAACGGGCAAGCAGAAGCACCCCTGGACAGGAGGCGGAGAAAGCGGGCCCCAAATACCAGAGTTGGACGGAACCTGTGAGGTCCTCTAGTCCAACCCCCTGCTCAGGCAGGAGACCCTAATATTATTTCAGACAAGTGGATCTCCAGTCTCCTCTTAAAGACCTCCAGGGATCAACTGACTGATTGATTGATTAACAGAATAACAGAGTTGGAAGGGATCCAGGAATCATCATCATCATCCATCGAAACTGCGCGATTATGGATGAAACGTGTAACAGTGCTACCTATTGTCGTCGGGGCACCGGGAGCTATGTCCAAAAACTTTGCAAAACACATCAAGAAATTGCAGCTTCCTGCCATAACTCCAGCAAAGCTACAAAAAACTGTGCTACTCGGAACATCTTACGTTTTAAGGAGATACCTGGTTGAGACGTAGGATGCTGGCAGCAACCCGTGCCAACCATCAGCGCCAGTCCGTTTGAATGTTCAGCTGACTGAGTTTCATGTTTTATGAATAAAAGCATAATAATAATAATAATAATCATCATCATCTGAAGCACCACTTGAACACCATCATTGGCATTGACAAATTCGCCATTAGTCAGTTGCAAAAGGCAGCCTTACTAGGAACTGCTTCCATCCTGCCACGAGATCTGTAATACCATCAAACATCCACATCTGCCTATCCCAGGTCCTTGGGAAGGACTCGATAGGTAGACAAAAACGCCATATCCAGTCAACATCTGGCTGACTGTGCGATGATCAATAACAACAACAATAATAGTAGTACTAATAGTAATAATAATAATATAAAGCTGGAAGGGACCTTAGAGGTCTTCTAGCCCAACCCTCTGCTCAGGCAGGAGACCCTAGACCGTGTCACGCAAATGGCTGTCCAGTCTCTTCTCGAAAGCCTCTCCAGCGATGGAGCATCCACAATTTCTGGTGGCAAGTCGTTCCACTGACCCATTGCTCCAGTTGTCAGGAAATTCCTCCTTAGTTCTGGGTTGCTTCTCTCCTGGATGAGTTTCGGTCCGTCCGTTGCCACCCGTTACATCAGATGCCTGGAAAGAGAAATCAAAGCAGTCTCTGGGGGAAAGGCAGCAATGGGGTGCTCCCACCAAGGGCTCAGGTCCTATCAGGACTTTCTGCACCCCAATACTGCCCCCCTCCTGGGTGTAGGACCCCAAGAGGGGGGCGATCCATCTGCCCGGACCCTGCTGGAAAAGGCTGATCTCCCCCATGTGTCGGAGCGCCCACCCACCCACAAAGCCAAGCTTCCTGCCCTCAATAACGCCCACTTCCCCCCTCTCCTCCCCCCCCACAGACACACAAAGCCCGTCTTTTCTCTCGGCGAGGGGCTTCTGTTGCTCTCTGGTAACCGCCTTGTGTGTTTGGTGTCCCACCCTTATTTATCGCTGCTCAGACTGTCTTTGGAAGTCATGACCATCCTATGTCGCTGTGAGAATATTGAGACGTCGGAGGGGGTGCCACTGTACGTAACTGGGGTCGCTCAGGTAATAACCGTCCCGCTTTCACACGTCTGCCTAACCCCTCTCCATCTTGCCTCCTGTCCTACGCAGCACAGCAGCAGCAGCAGCGGCAAAGCAGACCGGGACCCCCTCCGGCCCGTTTTTCCTCCGGCGGGCCCTTCCTGGCACCCACTCCTCTTTCCCTCTCCCTCTCTCCCCCTCCCCCTCCCTCTCTCTCTCTCTCCTTGGCTCCCCCCCACTTCTCTCCCTGGCTCTGGCTACCTGCTCGTGCCCTCCATGGTAATCCAGAGGGGCGCATGGGGAAGGCTCTGTGGCACTTGCTCACCCTGGACGGCGCTTCGCAAACTTTACACAGCACCACCCGGCCAAGGGGTCAAAGAACTGTCGGGGGGGGGCAGCTGAGCACCGGGGCAAACCGTTCCACCCCATGCTAGGTCTCTCTTGCCCAAGGAGACCCCCGCCAACCTGGGGTAGGCGTGAGCCATTAATTGTCCCAAGGAGACACCTGAGAAAGTGGGATTGTTGTAGAGACAGCAGAGCCAATGGGGCTGAGGTTGCGCACAGACATGGGTACCTTGCCAAAAGAAAAAGAAAAAAAAAGACTTCCGGTTTGCCGCGCAGCCACCATGGGTGCTCAGAAGACGAGTCTCGTCTTCCCCGTCCAGTTTTGCATCACTGGGGGACCCTGAAAAAGAAAGAAAAAAGATACAGGTAATCCACAAACGAGCCCCAAACCTCCGTGGCTAAGCGAGATGGTTGTTAAGTAAGTCTTGCCCCCTTTAATGACCTTTCTTGTCACATTTGTTAAGTTGCGAAGCTAGTGACACAGCTGTGAGGCGAATCCAGCTTCCCCCATGGGCTTTGCTTGTTGCAAGGTCGCCAAAGGGGAATCACGTGACCCTGGGATGCTGCAACTGTCGTAAATATGAGTCAGTTGCCACAGCGTCTGAATTTTGATAACGTGACCACATGGGGATGCTGCAATGATGAAGAAAAGGTCACAAGTCCCTTTTTTCTATTGGGACTTCGGTCACTAAGTGAACTGTCATTAGTCAAGGACGTATAGAAATTGGGAAAAAAACCCAATTGTTTTCAAGATAAAAGCGATCCGTGCAGGCCGGATAGGAAGAGCCAAAGGGCCAGATGTGGCCCGAGGTCTGTAAAAACACCCAGGTCTGACCTGGGACATCTGTTGGTCTCGATCTCCACACCAGAAAGTCACCTGCTTTAAAAAAACAAAAGACCCTCCATCAAAAAAGAAGTTAAGCTTCAAATCCATTATTGCCATCCTCTGGACATTTTAACCAGATAACCCTGCTTTAGTCTGAGAATGGAATAGAAATTAAATAGAAATTAAAGAATAGAATAGAATAGAATAGAATAGAATAGAATAGAATAGAATAGAATAGAATAGAATAGAATAGAATAGAATAGAATTATGGGATGGAATAGAATAGAATATAGAATAGAATTATGGGATGAGATGGAATAGAATAGAAGAATAGAAAGAATTATAGGATGGAATAGAATAGGAAATAGAATGGAATGGAATGGAATGGAATAGAATAGAAAAAAATAGAATAGAACTGGAAGGGACCTTGGAGGTCTTCTAGTCCAGCCCCCTGCTTGAGCAGGAGAACCTATACCATCTCAGACAAGTGATTGTCCAGCCTCTTCTTAAAAACCTCCAGTGACGGGAGCGCCCGCGATTTCTGGAGGCAAGCGCTCAGGGGAAGGGTCGGAGGGCCAGCAATGTAGGGCAGCCCCTTCCCTAGAGGAAACCAGGGTTTGTTCTGGTCTCGAGACAAGAAACAGCCCCCTCTGAAGCCGGTGGTCTTAGCAGCCAGTCTCTGCTGCTGGTCAGTTCTGAAGACCAGCTTAGCCCGGGTCACGGAAGAAGGAGATAATAGGTTTGCCATTCACTTGAAGGTTTTGTTAAGGCAAGCATTCTCCAAACGAGCAATGTGAAGGTAGGCGGACTTCAGCTTCCAGAGTTCCCCAGGAACCTACACACACCCTGGGGAATTCTGGGAGTTGAAGTCCATACTCTTTAACATTGCTGAAGATGAAAAACGATAGGAATCTCGGGGCTAATAAAAGAAGCCACTATCAGACTGCAGATACTCTTACAGGTCAGGCACATTCACACATGGCTTGCCAGGTTATTTACTGTCTTTATTTAAAAACGCGGGGGGGGGGGTGTCCCTCCTTAATTTTCAAGGCCAGGGAAGGGTCCCCACCCGTGGATCTTGTGACACTAGGGCTGAAGCTAGCCAGGAACTCTTGGCGTCTTTGGGGCTGTCCGTCCTTCAGCCTCCGGACCTCCAGCCAACTCCCTCGGGGGGGGGCTTGCAAGGGGGGAGAACACACCGTAGGTCCCGCAAGTCAGACCTTCCTGTGCCCCCCCCCACCATTCCCAGCCCCAGCAGCATCTCACAATCCCCTTGATGAGCGGAAAGCTACTCCCACAAAACTCACCTTTTGGGGGGGGGTTGGGAGGCTAAAGGAAACCGGCAGTCCGGTCACACACACGCACCCCAAATGCGTTACCTTGGAGCCTCTGAGCAGGTGTGTCCCCCCCCTCCCAGCGAAGAAGGGGAGAGCCGGGCCAGCCACCTGGAAACGCGCCAATATTTTACGTCTTTTGGCAGGATTTCCCTAGAGATAATGACGTTACAGCCCAGGTGCGAGGACGTAGAGACGGCGGAGGGGGTAGCTTTAACTGTCACAGGTGTGGCCCAGGTACGGTACCTCCGGCGGCTCTTTTGAGGAATGCATGTGTGCGGTCTAACCTTCCCTCCTGCCGGCCAGGAGGCCGGCGCTCACCCAGACGGAGGGGGCCTCTCTTTCGCCAAAGCTGGGGACGGGGGCTTCTTCACTCCCCCCCCCGCCGCCGCCACCACCGCCAGCCTGCACTCTGCACAGCGGCCACCTTTCGGGTGGGAAGCCCGGCTGCTGCTGCTGCTTCTTCTCACTTGGTCGCTAAACGGGTGCTTCCCTCCTCCACACGTCACGGAGAGCCTGCCAGGGGAAATCTGCCTTGCCGGATTTCGAGACGGGTCGTGGGGCTGGCCCCACAGAGGTTCTCCTCTGCTCCGGTTTTCCGTTTGGTGTCTTCCAGCGTTTGGCTCAGGGTTAGGACGGATGTGGAGCCGGGAGCCGTTTGTCAGCAATGCTGCCGGGGGGGGGGTCTCTTTCGCACCGGTAGAAGAGCATCTTTGTAGCTCAGGGTTGAAACGTGGGGTCCTCGGTGCTCTCTGAGCTTGGCGGGTTTCTTGGAGACGTTGCATGACCCAACTAGGGAATGTCAACAGTGCTGGAAGGAAGAGTTTTCGTTTTATAGAGAGGAACACACGCACACACACCTTTCTAGCACTGATGACGTTCCCTAGTTGGGTCATGAAACGTCTGCAAGAAAAGTACCAAGCTCAGAGAGCACCAAGGACCCCATAGTCTTCCTCCTTCTCCTCCTCTCCAAAACCCCCACTCTCATCTAGCACTGATGATGTTCCCTAGCTGGGTCATGAAACGTCTGCAAAGAAACCCACCCAGCTCAGAGGGCACCAAGGACCCCACAGTTCTCCTCTTGTTCTTCCTCCTCCTCCTCCTCCTAGCACTGATGATGTTCCCTAGTTCGGTCATGAAACGTCTGCAAGGAAAACCCCCCAGCTCAGAGGGCATCCCAGGCTTCATCCCTGAGCTACAAATATTCTATCCAAACCACCTATGTTATTTCTACAAAGACCAAACCTCACTCCCTTCCAGCACTGATGACATTACCTAGTTGGGTAATGAAAGGTCTGCAATGAAGCTCAGAGGGCACCACGCATCCCAATTATTTCCAGGTATCCAGGTTGTCCTCAAGCTTACGACCGCAGAATTAAAAGTCGCTAAGCGAGCCATTTTAGGGAGTCTCGGCTGATTTTGCGACCTTTTTTTCGGCCATGGTTGTTAAGGCCCTCAGTGTGGTTGTGAAGGGCGTTGCACAGCCACTAAGCATTTGCCCAGAATGAGCTAGGACAAGTGTCTCCAACCATGGGCCGCTTTAAGAGTCGTGGGCCTCAACTCCCAGAATTCCCCAGCCAGCTAAGCTGGGAGTTGAGGTCCACGACTCTTAAAGCGGCCCATGGTTGGAGACCCCTGATGTACAAGGTCTCCTGCCACCGGCAGGGGGTTAGACTAGAAGACCTCCAAGGTCCCTTCGAACCCTACAATTCCGTGTTCTAAATCCGGCTTTGGATTTGGCTTGTTGAAAAGCCGCAAATTTTAAACATCTCACCTCCCCAGCAGGCTGCCACCATTTTAAGTGTCTTGTTTGCCGAATGCCCAAATTTTGGATCACGTGACCCTGGGGACTGCTGCAACAGTTGTAAGTGCCTTTTTCCCGCCCTCCCAGTGCCAACGGTCAGTAAACAAATGGTCGTAAGTTGAGGACTGCCTGCTTTTAGGACATTATTAAAAAAAACCAAGCCAGATGAAAATAAAAGTAAGCCAGCTAAGTGGGGGGGGGACCCTGTAAAAATCAAGAGGGGCTTCGGAATTTAGGAATTTTTTACTTCCCATTGACCTGCTCCACCCTCTTTCCCTCCCCCAGACCCATTTACTGACCCTTCTTCCTTGCACAGTTTTAACAGAGCCTGTCTGCTGGATTCCTTTCCTTACCTGGATCCCAAAATACACTTGGGATCACAAGGGAGCCCAAAGCTCCTGTCACTAAACGAAACGGACGTTAAGCGAGTTTTGCTCCATTTTACGACCTTTCTCGCCACTCTTGTTAAGCGAATCACTGCAATTCTTACGGTTGTTAAGGGAATCGGGCTCCCGCCCATTGACGCTATAACCGTCCCAAATGTGAGTCAGTGGCCAAGTGTCTGAATTTCAACCGCGCGACCCTGGGCCTTCTGCAGTGCTCGAAAGTGTGAAAAACGGTCACTTTTTTCCCAGTGCCGAGCGGTCACTAAACAAGCTCTTGTAAGTCAAGGACAACCTCTTTCTACCTCTTGGCTGTGTTTGCATCCACTGCAAAATAATCTTGGGGTCCTGAAATGGGGGGGCTGGGTGGGGTAAGGGGGCAAGTGGGAGCTATGGAGGAAGAGAGGTATAAAAAAATGCTGACCATAGAATTTGGGGCTGATTCCTGCCTGGTCCAGTTCAGCTTTTTTCAATCTTGCCCGCTTGGAGACGAGTGGACTTCAACTCCCAGAATTCCCCAGCTAACAGGAAACCGGGAAGCCAGCCAGCTGGAGCATTGTGGGAGTTGAAGTCCACCCTCTCCAAGTGCCCAAAGAAACACAGATTTAAAATCTGCAACAGGCCACAAGTCTGGGTGTGTGTGTGGGGGGGTGGGCAGTATAGAATGACCCCTCAATTCAAATAGCTGTCCTGGCTGGGGAATTCTGGGAGTTGAAGTCCGCCTACCTTGAACTTTTCTTTAGGTTGAAAAATACTTGTCTAATGAACTGGAAGCCTCGCCTTTTGTGGGGGCCCAGAGACCCTTTTTAAGGCGGAGACCCCTTGAACTTAGCCGCATACAAGACTCTAAAGGAGGTTTAACCCGGGTCCACCGTTTCCGTGTCTACACCGGAGGTCAACCGTTTCTCCTTGGGTTGTTCTCCTGATCGGTCCCCCCTACTGGAAGCTCTTAAAAGCGGGGAGGGGGGTTGGCTCTGGGGGTTCCCAGCCCAACCAAGCTGGGGCGATCCTAGAAGCCAAGCGAGCCCTTGGTCTTCTGCGGACTCCCCACCCCCACGCTGACCCCTTTTGCCCCGCAGGTGAAGATCATGACTGAGAAGGAACTCCTGGCTGTGGCTTGCGAGCAGTTTTTGGGGAAAAACGTCCAGGACATCAAGAACGTGGTCCTGCAGACACTGGAGGGACACCTTCGCTCCATCCTGGGTGCGTATCGGCCGGAGGGAAGAAGGCCTACGTGGGTCAGAAGGAAATGGAGTAGCTTGCAAGGCGGCTTAACCGGACCACACACTTCCCGCTGGCTTTGAGGCTGAGCGGCCAGGCCAGGCCAGGCCAGGCAACTTAGGATGATGCATCTCTGCGGAGTGTTGCCCCAAAGATGTTTTTTTTTCCCAAAAGGCACTTGGAATCTTGGGTTGTTTTCCTTTGAAAACATTTTGTTTCTCATAGTACTTAGCTCAGTAGTAGCAACTGTGAGAGGGACCTCGGAGTCCTAGTGGACCATCCCTTAAACAGGAGCCAGCCCTGTGCGGCAGCTGCCGAAAAATGCCAACACAGTGCTAGGATGCATCGACAGAGGGAGAGAATCCAGATCACGTGAAGCGTTAATACCGCTTTACAAGGCCTTGGCAAGGCCGCACTTGGAATACGGCATCCCGTTTTTGGTCGCCACGGTGTCAAAAAGATGTTGAGACTCTGGAAAGAGTGCAGAGAAGAGCAACAAAGAGGATTAGAGGGGTGGAAGCTCAAAAGATATAAAGAACGGTTGCTGGAATTGGGTCTGTCTAGTAGTTTAATGAAGAGAAGGACCAGGGGGGACATGATAGCAGCCTTCCAGTATCTCAGGGGCTGCCCCAAAGAAGAGGGAGTCAAGCTATTGTCCAAAGCGCCTGAAGCAACGGATGGAAACTAAACCAGGAGAGAAGCAACCTAGAACTAAGGAGAAATTTTTCTGACAGAACAATTAATCAGTGGAATAACTTTCCTCCAGAAGCTGTGAATGCTTCAACAACGGGTGTGAAATAGTCTGGGGTTTCCTGCCTGAGTAGGGGGTGGACTAGAAGACCTCCAAGGTCCCTCCCAACTCTCTTATTCTGCTTGTCAGAAGTTTGCAAAAGGGGATGATGTGACTTCAGGACACTGCAACCGTCCTAAATACATGCCAGTCGCCGGGTGCCCGAATTTGGATCACGTGACCCCGGGGATGCTGCAACGGTCGTATGTGTGCAAAACCGGTCATAAGTCCCTTTTTTCAGGGCTGTTTTAACTGAACAGTCATTAAATAAAGGCTTGTAAGTTGAGGATGGCCTGTAACTGCCTGCAAACCCACGCATGGAATGCTTTGAGCAGGGGTCCACAAACTGCCCACTTTAAGGCTGGTGGATTTCAACTCCCAGAATTCCTCAGTCCACACACAGTGGCTGAGGGATTCTGGGAGTTGGTCCACATATGGTGCCTGAGGAATTCTGGGAGTTGAAGTCCACCAGTCTTAAAGTGGCCAAGTTTGAAGACCCCTGCCCTTGAGTGTTGCTCCCCTCCATCCTCTGTGTGTGTGTGTGTGTGTGTGTGTTTGTTTCCTTCCTCCACCCATTCTCTCTGCCTTGCAGGCACTCTGACCGTCGAGCAGATTTATCAGGACCGAGACCAGTTTGCGAAGCTGGTGCGAGAGGTGGCGGCGCCAGACGTGGGCAGGATGGGCATCGAGATCCTCAGCTTCACGATCAAGGTGCGAGGGGCTCGGGCCAGGCTCCGCCTTTGGGCAGGCGCTCTGGCGGAAGCCAGCGAGGAGGGGGATTCCCGGAAGGGAGGAAGGGGGTGCCTCCCTGGTAGCTTCTGTGAGAGAAAGAGGGTGGAAACAGCTCCTCCCCAATAGCTCCCAGAGGGTGCTGTAGAGGCAGAGTCGAGTCTTCACGCTGGCAAGATTCTGTCCAGAGGCGTGAAAACGCTAAAGAATCACCACCTGCCATTGTTGGTTTGGGCCTGATGTATGGTGACTGAGGGATTCTGGTAGTTGAAGTCCACACATGGTGGCTGAGGGATTCTGGAAGCTGAAGTCCACACACGGTGGCTGAGGGATTCTGGAAGTTGATCCACACATGGTGACTGAGGGATTCCGGGAGTTGAAGTCCACACACGGTGACTGAGGGATTCTGGAAGTTGAAGTCCACACACGGTGGCTGAGGGAATTCTGGGAGTTGAAGTCCACAAACGGTGACTAAGGGATTCTGGGAGTTGAAGTCCACACACGGTGAAGTCCACACACAGTGGCTGAGGGAATTCTGGGAGTTGAAGTCCACACACAGTGGCTGAGGGATTCTGGGAGTTGGTCCACACATGGTGCCTGAGGGATTCTGGGAGTTGAAGTCCACACACAGTGGCTGAGGGAATTCTGGGAGTTGAAGTCAACACACAGTGGCTGAGGGATTCTGGGAGTTGGTCCACACACGGTGCCTGAGGGATACTGGGAATTGAAGTCCACAAACGGTGACTGAGGGATTCTGGGAGTTGAAGTCCACACACGGTGAAGTCCACACACAGTGGCTGAGGGATTCTGGGAGTTGGTCCACACATGGTGCCTGAGGGATACTGGGAATTGAAGTCCACAAAAGGTGACTGAGGGATTCTGGGAGTTGAAGTCCACACACGGTGAAGTCCACACATGGTGGCTGAGGGAATTCTGTGAGTTGGAAGTCCACACAGGGTGGCTGAGGGATTCTGGGAGTTGAAGTCCCAATTCAAGGGGACTGTGAAATCTGCCAGTGAGACATTTTGCAGGCTCCTGAGCAGGATCCGGCCCAGAGCTCCCCTCGAACCCTCTTCATTCCTTCTCCTGCAGGACGTCTATGACAAAGTCAGCTACCTGAGCTCACTGGGAAAAACCCAAATCGCCGTGGTCCAGCGAGACGCCGACATCGGCGTGGCCGAGGCCGAGCGAGATGCCGGCATCCGGGTAGGTGGAGCGAGCGAACCCCCCCTGGCTGGCTCGCCCTCTTCTCTGGGGGACCGTGCTGAGCTTTTTGTCACCGCAGGAGGCCGAGTGCAAGAAGGAGACGCTGGACGTGAAGTTCATGGCGGACACCAAGGTGGCCGACTCCAAGAGGGCCTTTGAAATGCAAAAGGCTGCCTTTACTCAGGAGATCAACATGAAGGTGAGTTGGGGAGGGGAGAGATTGAAGCCGCGGAAGGAAAACGGGTTGAAAGCTCGTGGCCGGAAGCCCCGAGGACCTTCGCTGAAAGCTCTCTTTACGCTTAGAGGCCAGCAGGAGAGAAGATCTGTAGCCCAGGCCTGGACCGTGGGGTCCCTGGCACTCTCCAAAGCTGGCTTGTTTCCTTGCAGACATTTCATGACCCAAACAAACTTTTTGTTTCCCTTTTGCTTCTTTTGAATGGAATTAAATGTTACGTATGAAGGCAGAGTGAGCGCCTGTTACTCGTCCCAGCTTCTGCCAACCTAGCAGTTCGAAAGCACGTAAAAATGCAAGTAGAAAAATAAAGGTAACAGCGTTCCGTGCGCCTTTGGCGTCTAGTCATGCCGGCCACATGACCACGGAGACGTCCTCGGACAAGCGCTGGCTCTTCGGCTTTGAAACGGAGATGAGCACCGGCCCCTAGAGTCGGAAACGACTAGCACGCATGTTGGGGGGAACCTTTACCTTTACCTTTATGAAGGCGAATGTTGTATTAGATGTTGTTTCTCTCAGCACGCCTATTAATAGCTGATTTCTCTGGGTGCCAAGCTTCCAGGAATTCTCTCGCAGTCCCTTAATTAAGGAACTGCCAAAAAAAAACAGCACTCCCACCCACACGGACAGGGCAAGACCCTGGTGTATAAACATACAGCAGACCTTACTCCCTTCTAGCCCTGATGATGTTCCCTAGTTGGGTCATGAAACGTCTGCAAGGAAACCCACCAAGCTCAGAGAGCACCAAGGACCCCACAGTTCTCCTCCTCCTCCTCCTCCTCCTCCTCCTCCCTTCTAGCACTGAAGACGTTCCCTAGTTGGGTCATGAAAGGTCTGCAAGGAAACCCACCAAGCTCAGAGAGCACCAAGGACCCCACAGTTCTTCTCCTCCTCCTCCTCCTCCTCCTCCTCCTCCTCCTCCTCCTCCTCCTCCTCCTCCTCCCTTCTAGCACTGAAGACGTTCCCTAGTTGGGTCATGAAAGGTCTGCAAGGAAACCACCTAGCTCAGAGGGTACCCAGGACCCCACAGAGAAATGTTGGGAAGTTGCCCCTTCCACACACACACACACACACACACACACGCCCGCACAGGGCAAGCCTTTGCCTTCCACAGCGGCTCTTCCCTGGCTCTGACCTCCTCCTCTCCCCGGACAGTCGGCCCAGGCCCAGCTGGCCTACGAGCTGCAGGGCGCCAAGGAGCAGCAGAAAATCCGCCAGGAGGAGATCGAGATCGAGGTGATCCAGCGCAGGAGGCAGATCGACGTGGAGGAGAAGGAGATCCTGCGGATGGACAAGGAGCTGATCGCCACCGTCCGGCTGCCGGCCGAAGCCGAGGCCCACCGCATGCGGGAGATCGCCGAGGGGGAGAAGTGAGAGCGGGGCGGGGGAATGAGGCTGCCCCCCAGCCTTGCTTGAATCACCCCAAATCTCCCCAGGACCCTCGAGGAGCGACCCCCGTTGGGTGGAGGGGGGCGGGTTTCCCAGGGCTGCCTTCTGCAACATCCTGTCCAGATCCGCCAGATCCCTTTGGATATCCTGAGAAGCCCTCCCAAAAGGCCAGTTGCAGGCAGTCCCCAACTTAACGACAGTCTGTTTAGTGACCGTTCAAGGTTAGTTACCACGGTGCTTTTTAAAAAAAAAAACCCGAAAAAAAACGCCTTACGGACATTTTTTTAGCCTTAACGGCCCTGCGATCACGCAGTCCAAATTCAGGCGCTCGGCAGCCGATTCATATTTATGACCGGGGGGGTCACGTGATCCCCTTTTCCAACCTTCCTACAAGGAAAGTCAGCGGGGGAAGCCAGATCCGCTTAAAGGCTGCAACGATTCCCTTGAGGACGGTGGCAAAACAAGGTTGTAAAGTGAAGCACAATTCACTTTAACAGCTGCCTCGCTTAGCGATGAAAGTTTTGGGCTTAGCTACGGTCGTTAACCTGCAAGCTGATATCAAGTCTCCCCTTGATCTGCATGAGAAGGCCAAGATGTCCCAGGCCCCCTAACGAGTGCCCATCTCTCTTTTTTTTTTTTTGTTTATTTATTTATTTATTTGATAAAACACCAAGAGAAAAAAATAGAAATAAGGGACTATTAGTAGGGGAAGAGGGACACGGTGGCTCAGTGGGTTAAGGACGCTGAGCTTGTCGATCAGAAGGTCGGCAGTTTGGCGGGTCGAATCCCGAGTGCCGCGTAGCAGAGTGAGCGCCTGTTACTCGTCCCAGCTTCTGCCAACCTAGCAGTTCAAAAGCGTGTAAAAATGCGAGTAGAAAAATAGGGACCACTACGGTGGGAAGGTAACAGCGTTCCGTGCGCCTTTGGCGTCTAGTCATGCCGGCCACATGACCACGGAGACGTCCTCGGACAAGCGCTGGCTCTTCGGCTTTGAAACGGAGATGAGCACCGGCCCCTAGAGTCGGAGACGACTAGCACGCGTGTGCGGGGGGAACCTTTACCTTTTAATCCAGGAGGAAACACAGTAAACAGTGGTCCATATTAAATGGTGGTTTATCTTACACTATCTACAATATCGTACACCAAGAGAAAGGAAAAGGCACTGACTTCCGACTTTTTTAGCACAGTACAAGATAAAAACACTCCAGCCTCAACTTTTTGCTTTTACACATCAATTTATAACTAGCCATTTCTATCAGAGCCCACCTTATCTGATCAACAAAACCAGAGTGAAATCTTCCGTTTTGTTTTCCATCACAGGGACAAAATCCAGAAGTTGACATCCGAGTAAAAAATGAACATTTAAACACATTCTCCTCTTTGAATAAATGGATCGGCTTAACCCTTCCTGCTTTTATCACAAGATTTACTGCATTCTTTTCAGATTCTTTGACCTTACAGGGCAAAATGCTCTTTCTTTTTCTTCACCCTTTTTAAAAAAGGCTAAACTTTTCTTTATAAAGACATTTCTGCAGTCAAAAGCTTCCTAATGCCTGGGCGCTCCCCTCGTCGCCGGAGGCCTTTCAGAGGAGACCGGACAGTCCCTTCTCTGAGACGGCAGAGGTTCTCCTGCCCCGGGTGGGGGGGGAGGGGCTGGACTAGAGGACCTCCCAGGTCCCTTCCAGATTCTGTTCTATTCTAAAGGCCCGTCTCTCCCTCTCCCTAAGGGTGAAGCAGGTGAAGATTGCCCAGGCCGAAGGAGAGAAGATCCGTAAGATCGGCGAGGCCGAGGCCCTGGTGATTGAGGCCATCGGCAAGGCGGAGGCCGAGAAGATGAAGCTGAAGGCCGAGGCCTACCAGCAATACGGGGAGGCAGCCAAGATGGCGCTGGTGCTGAACGCCCTGCCCCACGTGAGTGCCCGGCTTGGCTTGGGGGGGGGAGGGTTAAGGTCCCCCTTTCCCTCCCTCCCAGCCGTCCTGTGGAGCTGCTGAGCATCTCCGTGCAAAGAAGGATGGGGGGGGACATGACAGCAGACTCCCTGCTGTAGAAAGAGAAGGGGGTCAAGCTGTTCTCCAAAGCGCCTGAAGGCAGGAGAAGAAGCAACTTGGGAGGGAAACTATTCAAGGAGAGAAGCAACCTGGAACTAAGGAGAAGAGGGAGGGAAGAAAGAGGGAGGGAGGGAGGAAAGAGGGAGAGATGGGGCAGGGAAGGAAGGAAGGAAGGAAGGAAGGAAGGAAGGAAGGAAGGAAGGGAACGGAGGGAGAGAGGGAGGAAGGAAGGAAGGGAACGGAGGGAGAGAGGGAGGAAGGAAGGAAGGAAGGAAGGAAGGAAGGGAACGGAGGGAGAGAGGAAGGAAGGAAGGAAGGAAACGGAGGGAGGAAGGGAAGGAAGGAAGGAAGGAAGGAAGGAAGGAAGGAAGCTAACTCACCAAGGAGAGAAGCAACCTGGAATTTATTTATTTTATTTTTTTATTTTAATAATATTTCTATACCGCCCTTCTCCCGCAGGACTCAGGGCGGTGAACAGGGCAAGAATAAAAATACAAATTACAAAAGTTAAAACTAAATTAAATAAATGCCCACATACTAAAATAGATATTTAAAACCTAATAAATAGCCCCCGATCCCCCCATCAGGCCAGGCCAGCTTGTTCAAAAAAGTATGTTTTTAGCTCGCGGCGAAAGGAGCGAAGGTCGGGCGCCGTCCGGAGCTCAACCGGGAGCTGATTCCATAGCTCCGGGGCGCCCACAGAGAAGGATCTCCCCCTGGGGGCCACCAGTCGACATTCTCTGACCGGTGGCACCCTGAGGAGGCCCTCTCTGTGGGAACGCACAGGGCGGAGGGAAGTCGATGCCGGCAGCAGGTGTTCCCTCAGGTACTCCGGCCCCCTGCCATGGAGGGCTTTGAATACCATTACTAATACCTTGAATCTCACCCGGAAGGCAACCGGTAACCAATGCAGCTCACGGAGCAGAGGTGTAACGTGGGAGTATCGGGAGACTCCCAACACAACTCTCGCGGCTGCATTCTGTACCAGTTGGAGCTTCCGGGTGGTCCTCAAGGGCAGCCCCATGTAGAGAGCGTTGCAGTAGTCCAGACGAGAGGACACGAGCGCATGAGTGACCGTGCACAAATCATCCCGGCTAAGATAGGGCCGCAACTGGCGCACCAGGCGAACCTGGGCGAAAGCCCCCCTAGTCACAGCTCCTATATGGTCTTCCAGGGTGAGCCGTGAATCTAGGAGGACTCCCAAGTTGCGAGCCCTATCTACGGGGGGTAATAATTCACCCCCCATAGTAAGAGGTGGAATGTCCGAATAAACCCGGGATGAAGGTATGCAAAGCCACTCGGTCTTGTCAGGGTTGAGTTGAAGTCTGTTCCTCCCCATCCAGACCCGAACCGCCTCCAGGCAACGGGACATCACGTTGAGGGCATCACTGGGGTGGTTTGGGGTCGAAAGGAAAAGCTGGGTATCATCAGCATACTGATGATACCCAACTCCAAAACCACGAATGATCTCACCCAGCGGTTTCATATAGATGTTGAACAGGAGAGGCGAGAGGACCGACCCCTGAGGAACTCCACAAATGAGAGACCTCGCGGTCGACCTCTGCCCTCCTGCCAACACCGACTGCGAACGTCCCTGGAGATAGGAGGAGAACCACTGTAAAACCGTGCCTCCCACTCCCAATCCCCTGAGACGCCGCAGCAAGATACCATGGTCGATGGTATCGAAAGCCGCTGAGAGGTCTAACAGGACCAGAACAGAGGAATGCCCCCTGTCCCGAGCCCTCCAGAGATCATTCACCAGCGCGACCAATGCCGTCTCCGTGCTGTACCCGGGCCTGAAACCCGATTGGTACGGGTCCAGATAATCCGCTTCATCCAGGACCAGAGGGAGCTGATGTGCCACCACACTCTCAACAACCTTCGCAAGAAAGCGAAGGTTGGAGACCGGACGAAAGTTGTTCAATACAGCTGGGTCCAAGACAGGCTTCTTGAGGAGAGGCCTCACCACCGCCTCTTTCAAGACGGCAGGGAAGTTACCCTCACTCAGAGAAGCCGATATAACTGCCTGGAACCAGCTGCGTGTCCTCTCCCGGGCTGCATAGACCAGCCAGGAAGGGCACGGGTCCAATAAACATGTGGTGGTGCTCAGCCTCCCCATGATCCTGTCCACTTCCTCCGGAGTCACAGAATCAAACTCCTCCCAGGAGAAACTTCCTGACAGTGAGGACAATTAACCAGTGGAACAACCTGCCTCCAGAAGTTGTAACTGCTCCAACACTGGAGGTTTTCAAGAAGAGACTGGGCAGCCATTTGTCTGGAATGGTCTAGGATCTCCTGCCTGAGCAGGGGGGTGGGCTAGATGACCTCCAAGGTCCCTTCCAGCTCTCTTAATTCTGTTAAGAGAGATCCAAAGTAGAACCAAGGAGGAATTTCCTGACAGCGAGGACGGTTCACCAGGAGTTGTGGCTGCTCCATCCCTGGAGGCCTTTAAGAGGAGGGGGGGCACCCCTTCGTCTGGGATGGTCTAGGGTCTTCGGCTTCAGCGGAGGGGTGGACTAGAAGGCCTCCGAGGTCCCTTCCAGCTCTCTCAGCCTGCTGTCCCTCCGCAGATCGCGGCCAAGGTCTCGGCTCCCCTGTCCAAGGTGGGCGAGATCGTCATCCTCAGCGGAGAGAACAACAAGGTGACCTCGGAGGTGAACCGGCTCTTGGCTGAGATCCCGGCCTCTGTGCATGCCCTCACCGGAGTCGACCTGGCCAAGGTGAGCCGGGCAGCTGCGCCTCCTCGCACTCATCCCCTCGGCCGGGGGATGCAGGAGCGTGGTTTCTGGAGGCGGGGTCCCGCCTGAGCTCTCGGGGAGGGGGGCTGCTCTCCATCCACAGAGGAGAGAGGCAGGGTGATGCAGGTGGGGTCCCAGGACCTGGAGCCCCCCCCACTTTTTTATGGTTGTGTTCAACGCCCCCCCCCGCTGCTTTTCTCCTGCAGATCCCCCTGATCCAGAAGGCCACCGGCGTGCAAGCCTGAGTCTCCGCCGGCTGAGGAAGACCACCCCTCCCATTATGCACTTCCCACCCGCTGCTGTCCTGTCATTCAGCAGGGGAGGGGGGGAAGCCCCTCTCAGTGGGTGCCTTAATTGTGGGAGGAGCACGGCCGCCCCCCCCAACGGTCCTTGCATTTCTAAGAGAATTTGTCTCCCGAGTCGTTTCTCTGCTCTGTGTCGTGCTAGCCAAACACCTCCCAGCCTCCTGCTCAGCCCCCACCTCCAATTTCGTGCCTTGACTGCCTGCACCCGCCACCCCCACCCCACGCAGACCGTTGCTTGCCTAGAAGGAGGGCCTCACCCGAGCGATCGGATATGGGCCTGACCCCCACAGCCACCACCCACCCCTTCACACACTCACACCTGGAAGCCTCTGGCCTCCCATCATCCTCTCTGTCCCTCTGGTGGGTGGGCTGCCTCGGAGCCCCCGACCGAAGGGTCTGCCCTGGTGCCCAGAAAACGGAGACGGTGGGCCGGGGCAGTATTTAGACGGACAGCTTTGGCTGTGGGTCCCATAGGCCCCGAGCTCGTGTCCCCCCCCCACCCCTTTTGCCTGGTCTTTTTGCCGGTCTGTTGCCTCCTCCTAGCGGGGGTCTGGGCCTCCCAGAGCCCACCCCTCACCAGCCGTCCGCAGCATGGCCCGTGTCCAGTGGGACTGCCTCCCCTTCGGCCCACCTGCCCCGCAAAAGTGCCTGATCGGTCAGTCTGGCTCACAGACGTTGCATGCTGCCATCCCCCTCCCTCCTCCTCCTCTGCGTGCCTCGGAAGCCCTGGAAGGGTGGGCTGAGGGGGGCTGAAGACCCCCCTCCAGGTTGTGCCCAGCTCCTCCAGGCCATACCCCTTCCTCACCAGCGCTAGTTTTTATCCGGGCAGCTTCCGGGGGTCCCCTTTGACCCAGAGGGCCAGCAGCCAAGGAATCCCGGTGGTCTCTCCCCCCCCCCCCCGACAGCCCACCCCTTCCTCTTGGCCTGCTTTCGGGGGCCTCCAATTTGGGTCAACACCCCCCCCCCCTGAGAAAGGTCAGGCCTCCATGCTGAGGCCGGAGGGCACCTGTCCCTGGTGTTGCCTACCTCCGAGGGCCCAAACTGGCTGGCCGGCTTCACCCGTCCCCTCCAGCGCCTGAAAGGGGTTTGCCGCCTGCGGAAGAAGGAATCCAGCCTGTTTCTAATTTGGGGGCAGCTCTGCCCCCCACCCTCCACTGCCAAGGCAGGGAGAGAACTGGGGCACCCTGGATTTTTGGGGTTGCGCCGCCCACGCTGTGAATGCGGGTCCTTGGAAGGGTTAGTGCCAGGGATGGGGGGAGGAACAGGACGCCGTGAGGCTGGAGTCCATTTTGAAAGGCTGACGTCTTTGTGGGGGCAGCTGGCTCAGCCGAGTCCTTCCCTGCCCCACTGCTCCTTCTGCAGCCCCTGGGCCAGCCCCCTCCCCACAGAAACTGCCTGCTCCGCCCCCCTCCCTGCTTGGGCGTGGTGCATGGCTGCTGCCCTGGCCAGACGTGGCCAGGAACTCTCATTTAGCCAAATGTGAAATTATAATGGACAATAAAGTTGTGACCTTGCTAAAGGACCCTGCTCCTGGTCTTGACTCTGAGGAGGGGGCTTCTGGCAGGAACACAGGGAGGGTCTGAGGGCCGCCACCTCCTCCTGGCTGGCCAAAGACCCCCCTTGTCCTTAGAGACTCTCCGCCATCCAGGCCATGGTCGTCCCAAAGGTGCTTTTCCAGGAGGCACCTGGACTTTCTTGTTTTCCTTTGAAGACATTTCGCTTCTCATCCAAGGGGCTTCTTCGGCTCTGGCTGGAGGGTGGGGGAACGGAAAGATTTATACTCCTTGCAGAGGGCTGGTCATTTGCCTCCTTTTAGAGAGCCGTTGAGGCCACTTGGAGGTTTGCCTGTGTCCTCAGGGTCACCTCAGAAGCACAGATGGGTGTGGAGCCTTCTTGGAACTGCTGCAAGGAACTTCCACACCCATTTGCCCCACTCAGGTGACCTTAAGGACATAGATAAACTTCCAGGTGGCCTCAACGACTCTAAAAGAGTGCATAGCAGTGTTCCAGTATCTCAGGGGCTGCCCCAAAGAAGAGGGAGTCAAGCTATTCTCCAAAGCACCTGAAAGCAGGACAAGAAGCAACGGATGGAAACTAGTCAAGGAGAGAAGCAACCTAGAACTAAGGAGAAACTTCCTGACAGTGAGAACAATTAACCAGTGGAACAACCTACCTCCAGAAGTGGTGAATGCTCCAACACTGGAAGTTTTTAAGAAGAGACTGGCCAGCAATTTGTCTGAAATGGTATAGGGTTTCCTGCCTGAGCAGGGGGTTGGACTAGATGACCTCCAAGGTCCCTTCCAACACCACCATCATCATCATCATCATCATCATTATTATTATTATTATTATTATTATTATTATTATTATTATTATTTATTATAATGACCAGCTGTCTGCAAGGAGTGTAAATCCTCCCATTTCCCACCATCCAATCAGAGCCGAAGATGCTTCTTGGATGAGAAGGGAAACGTCTTCAAGGGGAACAGAAGGATTTATACTCCTTGCAGACAGCTGGTCATTTGCATCCTTTTAGAGAATCCTTGAGGCCACCTGGAGGCTTACCTGTGACCTTCGGGTCACCTGAGGGGTGCAAAGGTGTGGGGAGGGGGGCTTCTTGGCTGCAGGATGCATTCTGCCCTGGGTCCCTTCACCGTTGAAGATGGGCCCAGGCTCTTAGGATGGGTCTGTGTGAAAAAAAAGGGGGGGAAGCACTTTTGGGACTTTTCTCTGCCCCTTTTGCCCCACTGCTGAGACTTTGCCGGAAGGCAGGGGTCCAATTGGGAGAGCCCCCTGATCGCTCTGGGGGGGCCGTCTCCAAACATGGCCACTTTTAAGACTTGTGGACTTCAACTCCCAGAATTCCCCAGCCAGTTGCCAAGTTTCTAGAGCTCTGCTCTTGTTATTGCTAGAGGTCCGCTGAGATCCTGCCTCTGCAACTTTATGATGAGTTGACTTCACACTTGGGAGGCTGCGTCCATTTTGGGTCACCGTGATACCAAAAAAAAAAAAAGATGCCGAAACTCTAGGAAGAATGCAGAGAAGATGCAAGAAAGACGATTCGGAGGCTAAAATGGGAAGAAGGAATTGCGGGGATTGAGTATGGCTAGAGAGGATTGGGGTGGCGTGTTAGCAGTGCTCCAATATTTGAGGGGCTGCCCCAAAGAAGAGGGAGTCAAGCTATTCTCCAAAGCTCCTGAAGGCAGGATAAGAAACAACGGATGGAAACTAATCCAGGAGAGAAGCAACTTGGAATTAAAGGGAAACTTCCTGACAGTGAGAACAATTAACCAGTGGAACAGCTGGCCACCAGATGTTGTGGGTGCTCCGACACTGGAAAGCTTTTAAGAAAAGACTGGATAACCTTTTGTCTGGAATAATCTAGGGCAGGGGTAGGCAACCTCGGCTCTTACGACTCATGGACTTCAACTCCCAGAATTCCTGCTGGCTGAGGAATTCTGGGAGTTGAAGTCCATGAGTCATAAAAGAGCCGAGGTTGCCTACCCCTGATCTAGGGTCTCCTGCTTGAGTAAGAGGTTGGAGTAGAAGACCTCTAAGGTTCCTTCCAACTCTATTCTATTCTACTACTCTGTTCCCTATTCAATATTTGAGGGGCTGCCACAAAGAAGAGTTGGGGATCCACCTTTCTCCAAAGCACCTGAAGGCAGGACAAGAACGGATGAAATCTAATCAAGGAGAGAAGAGAAACTTCCTGACCATGAGGACAATTAACCAGTGGAACTCCTTGCCTCCAGAAGCTGTGGGTGCTCCAACACTGGAAGGTTTTTAAGAAGAGTCTGAAATGGTGTAGGGTTTCCTGCTTGAGCAGGGGGTTGGACTAGAGGACCTCCAAGGTTCCTTCCAGCTCTGTTATACTATATTCTGTGTTCTGAGATCCTTATTCGATATACGGAGGAGGAATTTCCTGACAGGGAAAACGATTAGCCAGTGGAACTCCTTGCCTCCAAAAGTTGTGGGTGCTCCAACAGTGGAAGGTTTCAGGAAAAGAGTGGACAGACATTTGTCTGAAATGGTCTCGGGCAGGGATAGGCAACCTTGGCTCTTTTATGACTTGTGGACTTCAATTCCCAGAATTCCTGAGCCAGCATGGGGGAACTATGGCCCCTTCATGACTTGTGGACTTCAATTCCCAGAATTCCTGAGCCAGCATGGGGGAACTATGGCCCCTTCATGACTCGTGGACTTCAACTCCCAGAATTCCTGAGCCAGTATGGGGGAAACTTTGGCTCCTTCATGACTGGCAGACTTCAACTCCCAGAATTCCTGAGCCAGCATGGGGGAACTATGGCCCCTTCATGACTTGCAGACTTCAACTCCCAGAATTCCTGAGCCAGCCTGGCTCAGCTTGGAAACCTCTCCCTTTCCCCTCAGCATGGCTGGCTCAGGAATTCTGGGAGTTGAAGTCCACGAGTCATAAAAGAGCCAAGGTTGCCTACCCCTGGACTAGGGTCTCTTGCTTGACCAGGGGGTTGGACTAGAGGACCTCCGAGGTCCCTTCCAATCCCATGATTCTTTGATTGCCCTGCCAGCTGAATCCTGGGAGTTGGAAGCCACCCATCTGGCTGGAACGGTGCTAGGAGCCCTGGGGGCCAACCCAACCAAGCAGGGGGTTGAAGGGCGGCTGAGTCTCTGCTCCTTCCGATAACCTCTGGGATTCATGACACACCGGCTTCTGCTCGGCTTCTGCTCGGAGTTGGCAGCTCGCTCTCGGGCGGGCCATCCCAGGTAGAGCTACAGATAAGGCAGGATACGGTCCTTTTGGGCCTCATCGTTGGGAGGGGGGGTCCTTATCTGTAGAGAAGCAGCTGGTGGGGGGGGTGTCTCCTGGGCAGGGCAGGAGGTCCGGCTGGATAACGGGAGAAAGATGAACAGCAGCTGGACACCGATAACGGGCTTAATCTTCTCCTGGCACTGCCCAGAAAGATGCCCTCCGCTCCTTGGCTCCATCCTGGGCCATCTGCAAGGAACACCCTGCCCTGCCAGGCATACTTGTGCAGACCCAAAAGTCTTGTAGGGCCCAAAGCCACCGCCCCCCCCCACTCTTCATCTTCAATCAGCAGCACCCCCCCCCAAATCCTGCAGCTTTGACCTGGAGCAGCCGGAAGGGTGCCAGCTTCTCCGCCAGGCCATCCGGAAAGGTCCCAGCGCAGCAGCCTCTTTCTCTGGCTCGTCTCTAGATCGGGGGTCTCCAACCTTGGCGACTTGTGGACTTCAACTCCCAGAATTCCCCAGCCACGACAGCTAGCTGAGGAATTCTGGGAGTCGGAAGTCCACCCACCTTAGAAGTTGCCAAGGTTGAAAAACAGTTATCTCAAGCTCTCTCTCTCTTTCTTCCGCAGACCCAAAGATGCTTTTTTTTTCAGGAGGTGGTTGAACTTCCTGTTTTTTCTTTTTTTTTTAAAAAAAAAAGTTTTATTAATTTTTTTACAATAACAATCCTTACTGCCTGGTGTTGTCTTGGTTCATGATTATTTTTTTTAGGAAAAACACAGTCAACAGTAGTTAGTTAACAGTCAATAATAATTAATTTTTATACTTCCCTAATTAGTATGATTAGTAGTATATTTCTTTGATCTTCTCTTCTCCCAATAGTATTCTCCTTCAACCTGAAACAAATATATTTTTTTTATATTTTCAATGCATAAGTGATTAAATATAAACATTTTCCTCCATGTTGATACCAACAATAATAGCGTCCATAGGTGACTTTTTTTTTCTTATCCACTTGTGTTATTTTTATAAAAATCATTGCTTCACCATGTATTGTATCCTATTTTCATAAATCTTGTTTAAGCTTAATTTCTCCTTAATATTCAATCAATTCTTATCAGTCATAACCTTTTCAGTATTTAACATCTAAATATCCAAATTTTCCATTTAAAGGTGGATCTCTTCTTTTCTTTAGAGTAGCCAATCAATCACTGCATTTAACAATAACCCGTTGTGAAACCAGGGCAACAAACCTGGAACGTACCCTCTTCATCCACCTCTGGCGCACAAAGTCTCGACAAAGCAAGTGTGGCAGATGAATCAAGGAAGGACTAGATGACCTCAGAAGGACTCGACAAGCAGGACAAGGCGGATCAGGCGCCTGGTGAACCCCAACTTTGACGGAGATTGACCCAAAGCCTCTCCTGGACAACCACGGGGAGAGAAGCAGAGTCCAAGTTACGGCCACAATGGAGCCCAAATTTTGTCTTGCTAAGTGAAACCCTGGTTGAGTTTCGCCCCATTTTACGACTCTTCCTGCCACGGCTGTTAAGTGAATCGCCGTGGTTGTTAAGTTAGTCATATGGTTGCTAAGTGAATCCAGCTCCCCCATTGTCAGAAGGTCGCATAAGGGGACGGTCTGACACTGCAACCGTTGTAGGCCTGAGTCAGCTGCCAAGCATCCGGATTTTGATCACGTGAGCACAGGGAGGCTGCAAGTGTGAAAAACAGTCCTAAGCCACTTTCTTCAGGGCTGCTGTAACTTTGAACTGTCACTAAGTGAACCGTCGTAAATGGAGGATGACCCGTGTCAGCAGATCGGGTCTGCGCCCCATTTTCCCTTAGGATCCCCAAGGGATACAGGGCAGGGGCGTGAGCGGCACTTAACACAATAAGCTGGGCTGAGCGGGGCAGATGGCATGATGGGGCGTGCGAGTTCCTGGGCACAGTGGAGGATTGGCTGCGGAGTCCGAGGCCTCCCTGCCCAGCTGCCTGTCTGGGCTGGGTCCCTGATAAGGAGGGGCACATGGGATGGATGCTCCAGCAGGTCTTTATCAGGTCTGCACAGGCCAGGCGGACACCCTCCCCGGGGTGAGTCTCCAGGGGAAAACGGGCTTGGGGTCCCGGTCTGAGTTCTCAAAACCAGCTCCAGCTCCTGCTTCCCCCCCCCTCCCCCAGCGCTGATGGCAGAAAGCAAAGAGATTTCCTTCGCCGGGACCCTCTGCTCCTGACCCGGCTCTGTGGGCCTGGTGCATCCCCACAACCAACGCAGAATGATAGATTGCCCCGATGACGTTCCCTAGTTGGGTCATGAAAGGTCTGCAAGGAAACAGCCAAGCTCAGAGAGCCCCAAGGACCCCAGACTATTATTATTATTATTATTATTATTATTATTATTATTATTATTATTATTATTATTATTATTATTATTATTATTATTATTAATATTAATATTATTATTATTATTATTATTATTATTATTATTATTATTATTATTATTATTATTATTATTATTATTATTATTATTATTCCTCTCCTTTTCCACAACCCCCCCGCCCCATGCTAGCACTGGGGATGATACCTAGTTGGCTCATGAAACGTCTACAAGGAAACCCCCCAGCTCAGAGAGCACCCAGGACCCCACAGTCCTCCTCCTCCTCCTCCTCCTCCTCCTCCCTTCTAGCACTGATGATATTCCCTAGTTGGGTCATGAAACGTCTGCAAGGAAAGCCACCAAGCTCAGAGGGCACCAAGGACCCCACAGTCTTCCTCCTCCTCCTCCTCCCTTCTAGCACTGATGATATTCCCTAGTTGGGTCATGAAACGTCTGCAAGGAAACCGCCCAGCTCAGCACCAAGGACCCCACAGTTCTCCTCCTCCTCCTCCTCCTCCTCCTCCTCCTCCTCCCTTCTAGCACTGATGATGTTCCCTAGTTGGGTCATGAAACGTCTGCAAGGAAACCGCCCAGCTCAGCACCAAGGACCCCACAGTTCTCCTCCTCCTCCTCCTCCTCCTCCTCCTCCTCCTCCCTTCTAGCACTGATGATGTTCCCTAGTTGGGTCATGAAACGTCTGCAAGGAAACCGCCCAGCTCAGCACCAAGGACCCCACAGTTCTCCTCCTCCTCCTCCTCCTCCTCCTCCTCCTCCTCCCTTCTAGCACTGATGATGTTCCCTAGTTGGGTCATGAAATGTCTATAAGGAAACCACCAAGCTGAGAGAAGCACCCAGGAGCCTTCAATGATCAGATTGCATTCATCAACCTTTAGAGATTTCACAGAGAGTCCTTGACTTACAACCATACTTGAGCCCAAAATTTCCATCTCTAAGCGAGACAGTTGTTGAGCTTTGCCCCGTTTTAACTACATTTAAGCGAATCAGTGCTGTCGTTAAAGTTAGCCACTCGGTCGTTAAGCGAATCTGCCTTTGCCCATTGACTTTGCTTGTCAGGAGGTCGCCAAAGGGGACCACGTGACGCTGCGACCGTTGTAAATAGGAACCAGTTGACAAACTTGGTCCAAATTTTGATCATGTGACCCTGGGGGTGCTGCCACGGTCACAAGTTTGAAAAAAACGATCCTAAGCCACTTTTTCCGGTGCCAGTTCTGACTTCAAATGGTCACTAAATGAATGCTGGTAAGTGGAGGACTACCTGTACGTAACAAAGGAATAAAGGCAGAGACAAATTCCTTTTCTGCCTGGTTGCCCTTTGTCCCCCTCCCACCGAAAATACTCTAAATTCCAAATAAATACAGTTGGAATTTGCTGTGCTACGGGGGAGACTTTCTGCCTGAGTGGCCACATCTGGGCCAAAGTGACGGCTTCATCTCATCACATGGTGTAACAAGATGGTGGGTTTGTTGTCACTGTGAGTTGGGGGGGGGAGGAAGGGAGGCTCAGCCAATCTCAATGTATACGTGGTTGTACTTTAACAATAAAGTTTCGTTCATTCATTCAGTTCATGGCCAGATGGATTTTTTCAGAACAATTAACCAGGGGAACTCCTTGCCTCCAGAAGCTGTGGGTGCTCCAACACTGGAAGTTTTTAAGAAGAGACTGGACAGCCACTTGTCTGAAATGGTATAGGGTCTCCTGCCTGAGCTGGGGGTTGGACTAGACGACCTCCAAGGTCCCTTCCAACTATTATAAAACTTTTATTCATAAAACATGAAACTCAAGTCAACTGAACACTCAAATTGACTGGCGCTAATGATTGACACGGGTTGCTGCCGGCATCCTAGGTCTCAGCCAGGTATCTCCTTAAAATGTAAGATGTTCTGAATAGCGCAGTATTTTATTTTTTTGTAGCTTTGCTGGAGTTATGGCAGGAAGCTGCAGTTTCTTGATGTATTTATTTATCTCCTTTTGAAAAAAAGGTCCCTTCCAACTATTTATTGTTGTTGTTGTTGTTATTGTCGTCATTATGGGAGGGGGAGGGTCGGCCAAGGAAGGATTTGAACTCGCACCCTGAAAAGTCTCCCTTTTCGGCTGCCATTCCGAGCTGCACTTCAGCTGCAACTCCCTTTGGGGGTCCTGGGGGGGGTCATCGATAGAAACAGGGAGGGGAGATCCCCGAAGAGAAAGACCAGCTGAGCCAGTGAGCTGGGGGGGGGACAACCCGAAGCCACCCCACCCTGAAGGAGAGAGGGGGGAGCCCCCATGTAGCCCGGGAGCTGCCTTATCTCAGCCCCACCTGGGTTTCCTCGGAGCACTTCCTGGCTGTCTGGGGGGTGCGGGGGGGGCTTTCTGGAGAGGTGCCAGGCAGGCAGGGCGGATGAGATAGGCTGCCTCTGCTGCGGGGGCTATAAAAGGGGCTCCTTCCGAAGCCCCCACTCAATGCTGCTGACCTTGGAGGCTCCAGACGCAAGAGAGGGTAAGTGCTGATCTGGGAAAGGGGGCGGGGGCGTGCAACCCTGGGGGGGGGCTCACCACATTTTCCCAGGATGCCCTGGCACTGTTCCCCCCCCCCGAACCCGGTGCCAGGAAGCATCTGGGAGTGCAGGGTGATCTTGGAAGGTGGTGGTGGGGGCAGCTGTATCTTCTGGACGTATCGAATCCTTGGGTAGAAGGGACCTCAGAGGTCTTCTAGTCCAGCCCCCCGTCCAAGATCCTGCCTCAAGAAGTTGTGAATGCTCCAACACTGGAGGTTTTTAAGGAGAGACCGGACAGCCGTTTGTCTGGAGTGGTGCAGTAGGGTCCCTTGCTTGAGAAGGGGGTTGGATTAGATGACCTCCAAGGTCCCTTCCAACTCTGTTATTTTGTTATGGGATCATAGAGTTGGAAGGGACCTTGGAGGTCTTCTAGTCCAACCCCCTTCTGCAGAGGAAGCCCTAAAGCATTTCAGACCAATGGCTGTCCAGTCTCTTCTTGAAAACCTTCCATATTGGAGCACTCACAAGCTCTGGAGGCAAGGAGTTCCACTGGTTAATCGTTCTCACTGTCAGGAAATTCCTCCTTAGTTCCAGGTTGCTTCTCTCCTGGACTACTTTCCGTCCGTTGCTTCTTGCCCTGCCTTCAGGCTCTTTGGAGAACAGCTTGACTCCCTCTTCTTTGGGGGCAGCCCCTGAGATACTGGAAGGCGGCTATCCTGTCCCCCCTGGTCCTTCTCGTCATTAAACTAGACATCCCCAATTCCCGCCACTGTCCATCATACGATTGAGCCTCCAGACTGTCTCAGGAGACGCAAGACATTTCTTGAACACGGTGCTTTAACGAGTACGCGAACACTTACGGCTTCTTTATGCGAGCAGTTCCTTGAATATCCTCTGCTCCAGAACTCAGAGTGTGAAGCGACGATGGCATATTGACCGTCAGGTTTTATTTGCAAAGTCTTTTTATTGGGACAGCAGCTTCCTCCGGCAATCGTCCCGTCTATCAATTCTGTCCAATGTCAATCAATAAGGGGGATGGTTTTGTTTCCCTGCCCAGGGAATTACGATATTAGGAGGTTTTATTTATTTATTTTTTGTCTTTTTTTCTTTTTATTGCAGCGTAGTGCAGCTTACTTTTAGATTAGTTTGGTGTTTAATTTAGCGTTTAGTTTAATTTAATGTTTAGTGTTTAGTGTTTAATTTAGGATTTAGTTTATTGTTTAGTGTTTAATTTAATGTTTAGTTTAGCCTTTAGTTTAGTGTTTAGTGTTTAATTTAGGGTTTAGTGTTTAATTTAATGTTTCATTTCGTTCAGCTTCCATTTAGGTCAGGCTTAATTCGAGTTTAGTCCAGCTCAGTTGGGAATCTGCAGAGTACCCGAGTCCCAACACTTTCGTTATATGCAGGTGCAAAGCTTATTCCTGAGCACAGCTGGGGAGCCCCGCTTTTGAGAGGGTCCACCCAACACCCCAGTGTGCATTTTAAACCAGCTTTATCTCCCTAATGTATCTGTGGGTGGTTGTTGTGAGATGGTCTCACGAGGACGATGGATCGTTAAGGTGCTTCCAAGTAAAAAGCATCACGCAGAGATGCAATCATATTAGCTTTATTCAATGATAGATTAAAGAGAAAGAAATACTTGGCATGAAAGCATTCATGCCTGCATGTGAGAGAGAAACAAAATAAAAGCAAGCAAGCTAGCATTACATAACTAAAACAGAAGAAGAACTAGGAGCTAGGAGTAGAATCTTAAGAGAGGCTAGAACTAGAACAAAGAGCAGCCCCTCGTGCAGAGGTATTTATGGGGGGTCTTGGTCCCTCCCTGACCATAAAACACTCTGCCAATGGGGTCTGTCGGGGTCTGAGACCCTTGGCTCATCAGTGGAAGCAAAGAAGCCTCTTTGCTCCCATCTGATGACCTTTTTGGGGAACTGCCATGGCTGGCAGAAAACATCTAACAGTTGTTGTTTCTCCCAGTTCTCCAGCTGCAGGCGCCCCGAGACGGGAAAGACTCGCTGAGGTTCCAGCTCGGATATCATCATATACTGTAAGTTGGAATCAGACACTACAGTATAGATGATGTACTATCTGGAGCTCCTGGATCCATCGGAAGCACCTCCACGCCCTCCAGTCCAGAAGCATCTCCACCTTGGCTGGAAAAGGACCTTTCCCCCCCCCCCCCTCAAGAGAAGCGTTTTCACTGGAGGGAGCCAGCAGGAAAAGAGCAAGCCACAGCAGAAAATCCTTATTCCTTAATATGGATTAGAAGGCTGGGGAACGGGGTTTTCCATATTTTATTCTTTTTTTCCCCAGACCAGATGCTTTGCATGTTTCCTATCAATTTCTCCTTTAAATGCCAGGCCGCCGGCAGGACTCCTGAGACTGTCCTAAGGCAGGAACAGGCAACTGGGTCCCCCTTTGATGACCTGTGGACTTCAACTCCCAGAATTCCTGAGCCAGCCATATTGGCTGGCTCAGGAATTCTGGGAGTTGAAGTCCACAGGTCGTCAAGGGGACACAGTTGCCCGACTCTTGAGTTTAAGGCTATTATGGTTGGTAGCACAGTCAGCCAGATGTTTCGCCTGGATCTGAGGGCACTTAAGTATGAAACACAAATAAGTTTGCCAATAGTAGAGTAGAGTAGAGTAGAGTAGAGTAGAGTAGAGTAGAATAGAATAAAATTATGGAATAGAATAATAGAATAGAATAGAATAGAATAGAATAGAATAGAATAGAATAGAATAGAATAGAATAGAATAGAATAGAATAGAATAGAATAGAATAGAATAGAATAGAATAGAATAGAATAGAATATGGAATAGAATAGAATTATGGAATAGAATAGAATTATGGAATAGAATAGAATAGAATAGAATAGAATAGAATAGAATAGAATAGAATAGAATAGAATAGAATAGAATAGAATAGAATAGAATAGAATAGAATTAGGAATAGAATAGAATTATGGAATAGAATAGAATTATGGAATAGAATAGAATTATGGAATAGAATAGAATAGAATAGAATCTGGAAGGGACCTTGGAGGTCTTCTAGTCCAACCCCCTGCTCAAGCAGAACTTATACCATTTCAGACAAGTGACTGTCCAGTCTCTTCTTAAAAACCTCCAGAGATGGAGCAGTCACTTATCCAGTCCCTTTTGAGGTCCTGGGGTAGACAGATGTTGTTTAATAACAGATAACATGTCATTGCAGGATGTAAGCTAAGGATTGTGGTTGGTGGCACACTCAGCCAGATGTTTAGCTTGGATTTGCCAATTTTATCTAGCTATCATGTGCGGGGGAACCTTTACCTTTACCTTTATCTAGTCCTTCCCAAGGATCCGGGACTAGGCTGGTGTTGTTTGATCATTCATATGCAGCCCATCTTGCCAACAGCGTCACAGAATAAGAGAATAAGCAGAATAACAAGCAGAAGAGCAGAATAACAGAATTGGAAGGGATCTCGGAGGTCCTCTAGTCCAACCCCGCTACCCCAGGCTTACAGCGACATGAAAGCTTTAAGCATTTTTCAGTGATGTAAACTAGGCTCACCTTCTCCGGGGGAGCAGCTATGCATGGAGGGGTGTGTGTGTGTGTGAGTGTGTGACCCCAAGAAAGCAGAGGTACAGACAAGGGGAAGGGGGCTACACTCTGACCTGCCACACAACCACTCTGCAAATGTCTTGGAAGGCCGACCTCGCGGCGTGTCAGCGAAACCGTTACCATTACTGAGTTTAGTAATGGTAAGGGTTCTTCTGCCCTGCCCACCAGCCTCTTTCCAGCACCCCAAAAGCCAGAAGACGCCAGCTGACCTCACAAGGACACCGTAGCCCATCATCCTGTGTGAAAATAAAGCTGTGGCTCCGGTCCTCTTGACTCTGCTGCCTCTTATTCTTAAGGGTTGTGGGAAACGGTCAGTCCACGCAGGGCTTTGGGTTGGTCAAAAGGGCAACTGGGACCGTCCGTCTTGACCCCGCCTCGGTGGGATGGGACTGGGCTGGGTGGACAAAGAGGGTCCGTCACTCACCCACGATGGGGGGGGGGTAGTTTCCATTAATCTGCGTGCGGACACCTAAATTTAGAATTTGTAAGACGGAGAGCGAAGGAGAAGTCCAAGACAGACGCCAGGGCTTTTGGTAAAGGTTGAAAAGGGTTTCTTGGGAATTTTATCAGGGAGGGAGGGCAGGGGGGGGATTGGGGTCTTGCTCACCTGCCTCTGCTGGCCCGGAAGATTCGGGGTTGCCTGCCAGGCCGGATGTCCCGAGGAGGCAGGAGGCACCACCCCACAGGGAGACCCCAATACTTCTCCTTGGGGCGCTTCACTGGTGTTTATGGTGCAAGGAGGGGGGACAATTGCACCCCACTCAGCAGGGGGGCCGGGGGCAGCCCAGCTCGCTCCCCTATAGGGGTCCCAAGCGTCCTGGGTGCCCCCCTGCTGGGGGGGGCTGGTGGCAGGCCCAGAGCCCTAGAGGAGAGGCTGTCGGGTAAAGCACTTCACGTATGCTCAGAGGAACCGGAGGGCAGAGGGGGCTCCAGAGAATGCCCAAGGCCCTTGAAACACTTGCACGAAGGAAACGGTCAGGGCAGAAAAGGGAGATGTAACAGGGTGGAACTCCAAGGCGCTTTGTGCATGCTCAGAGGAACCGGAGAGCAAAGGAGACCACTCAAGCCCTTGAAAGACTTGTACTAAGGAAACAAAATATTGCCGCTCAGCTCCACGGAGGTGACAGGGCCGGAAAGCAAAGCCACTCTGCACATGCTCAGAGGAACTGGAGGGCAGCCGGGAGAGGGCTGGGGGCTATAGAGACCGCTGAAGCCGTTCAAGCACTTGCAGCAAGCAAACAAAATTGACCCGTCCAGCTCCATAGAGACCAAAGGGTCTGGAACGTAAAGGCACTCTGCGTATGCACAGAGGAACTGGGTGTCTGGCCGCCTCCTCCCCACCACGTGAGTCTCTCTCTCTGCACGCGCGTTCCCAGATCGAGCGGGCCTTCTGCGCATGCTCGGGGAAGGCTTCCACCATGGAAGCGCACAAAAGAAGGAAAAAGTGGCGCCGCCTCTCCTCGACCCTCCGAGGCCCCGCCCCTCTCGGCGCCGTCCACGACGCCTGCGCGGTTTCCCGGGCCGCTCTAGCCGCCGCTCGTCTCTGTGGTGGCTTCCCTCGTGCTCCTACCACAAGGCCTTTCGCGAGGCGAGGGCCAAGATGGCGGCAGTCACCATGGCGACAGCGGTGGTGTCGCTGGGCCGGCGGGCCTTGGGTTTGGCCGTGCGTCGGGCCCGGCTCCTCCCGGGCGCCTCCCCGGGGCTGGAGCAGGCCTCGGCCCGCGCTCTGAGCCTGCGGAACTCGCGGCCACGCCGTGGAAACAGGGAGGAGGGAGGCCGGACCTGCAGCCGTCTCGACCCTCCGCAGCCCCTCTGGGCCGGGCCGGGTCGCCCGCAGAGCTGCGACTCCGCTCTGGATCACCTGGCCGGGATCGCCCCGGGAGAAGCGGCGCCGTCGCTGGGGGGGCCGTCCGCCCCGCCCGCCCCCGCCTTTCCGGGTAGGCCGCGCGCCTGGGAGGGGGCGACACGTGTCCGCAAGGGGGTCCCCGATGAGGACGCCTCGGGTTTGCCCGGCCCGTCTTCGTGCAGGTGGTCCTCGACTTAGGACTTTTCGTTCGGTGACCGTTTGACGTTGCAACAGCACTAAAAATAATACTAATAGAGTTGGAAGCGACCTTGGAGGTCATCTAGTCTAACCCCCTGCTCAGGCAGGAAACCCTATTCCATTTCAGACAAACGGTTGTCCAGTCTCTTATTAAAAACTTCCAGTGTTGGAGCCTTCACCGCTTCTGGAGGCAGGTTGTTAATAATAATAATAATGTTGGAAGGGACCTTGGAGGTCATCTAGTCCAACCCCCTGCTCAGGCAGGAAACCCTATACCATTTCAGACAAATGGCTGTCCAGTCTCTTCTTAAAAACTTCCAGTGTTGGAGCATTCACCATTTCTGGAGACAGGTTGTTCCACTGGTCAATTATTCTCAATGTCAGGAAATTCCTCCTTAGTTCCAGGTTGCTTCTCTCTTTGAATAGTTTCCATCCATTGCTTCTTGTCCTGCCTTCGGGCGCTTTGGGGAATAGCTTGACTGCCTCTTCTTTGGGGCAGCCCCTGAGATACTGGAAGACTGCTATCATGTCCCCCCTCACCCTTCTCTTCATTAAACTACACACACCCAATTCCAGCAACCGTTCTTCACATGTTTTAACATAAACACCTGCAGGCAGGACAGGAAGCAATGGATGGAAACAAATTAAGGAGAGAAGCAGCCTGGAACTAAATTTCCTGACAGTGAGGACAATCAACCAGTGGAACAGCTTGCCACCAGAACTTGTGGGTGCTCCATCACTGGAGGTTTTTAAAAAGAGATTGGACAGCCACTTGTCTGAAAAGTACAGGATCTCCTGGTCGAGCAGTGGGTTGGTCTAGAAGACCTCCATCTCCCTTCCAACCCTATTCTATATTTTATGGGTATGGCCATTCTAGAGAAAAGAAGGACAAGGGGTGACAGGATAGCAGTCTTCCAATATCTCAGGGGCTGCCCCAAAGAAGAGGGAGTCAAGCCATTCTCCAGAGCGCCTGAAGGCAGGACAAGAAGCAACGGATGGGAACTCATCAAGGAGAGAAGCAACCTAGAACTAAGGAGGAATTTCCTAACAGCGAGAATAATTAACCACAGAAGTTGTGGGTTCCCCAACACTGGATGTTTTTAAGAAGAGATTGGAAAGCCATTGGTCTGAAATGGTATGGGGTCTCCTGCCCGAGCAGGAGGTTGGACTAGATGACCTCCAAGGTCCCTTCCAGCTCTGTTATTCTGCACTCTTGTGTGTTTAAGTGTGTGTACATATATATATCATAGTTATTATAACGTTATGTTGTAAACCACCCAGAGTCATTTAGGTCACTTAGGAAATTTAATAAGTAAATAAATGGCCAGTTTGGTTTAGTGGCTTCTGCCAACCTAGCAGTTCGAAATCACGTAAAAAATGCCAGTAGAAAAATAGGGACCACTACGGTGGGAAGGTAACAGCGCTCCGTGCGCCTTTGGCGTCTAGTCATGCCGGCCACATGACCACGGAGACGTCCTCGGACAAGCGCTGGCTCTTCAGCTTTGAAACGGAGATGAGCCCCTAGAGTTGGAAATGACTAGCACGCGGGGGAACCTTTACCTTTACCTAAATTAGTGTACATTTCAAGTGACAATAAAGTTATTCTATTCTATTCTCTTCTATACCTCGTGAGCTTTGAACGCCGCTTGCCGGGATCCCTCAGAGTGATCCGCTGAACCTTTACACTCTTCCTGTAGGGGAGCATGAGTCCTTGCTGTCCCACCACCCAGATCAGCCGAGCAACCCCAAAGTCTTGAGAGTGGCCATTATCGGGGCTCCCAACGCTGGCAAGTCCACCCTGTCGAACCAGCTGCTGGGGCGGAAGGTAACGGGCTGGGGCTGGGGCTGGGGAAAAAAGGGACGGCCATCCCTCTCACTTAACGGGGACCGCGTCTCCACGGTCAGCCGTGAAGTTCGCAGCAAACTCAGTTGGGGAAGCCAGATTCGCTTAGTGAGGGTGTGATTCACTTAACGGCCCTGGCAACAGTGGTGGTTAACCAAACCCAACTTGCTTAACAACGAAAATTCTCCCACTTGTCGTACGTTGGGGACTACAGTAAGAATAAATGCTTCTCTTCGGGTCTTACGATATATAGGTAGACCTCAACTTACGACCGCAATTGAGCCCAAAATTTCTGTTGTTAAGCGAGACATTCGTTAAATGAGTTTTGCCCCGTTTTACAACCTTCTTTGCCCCAGTGAATAGCTGCAATTGATAAGTCACCCGGTTGGGGCTTCCCCCATTGACTTTTCTTGTCGGATGGTCGCAAAAGGGGATCAGGTGACCCTGGGACACTGCAATCGTTATATGCACGAGTCAGTTCCCAAGCATCTGAATTTTGATCACGTGACCACAGGGATGCTGCAAAGGTCGTTAAGTGTGAAAAATCACTTTTTTTTCTGTGCCATTGTAACTTTGGTGACTAAATGAACTGTTGTAAGTTAAGGACTACCTGTAAAACGTTCTGAATTATTTCCTGGACAGATCCTGCCGGTCTCCAGCAAGGTGCACACAACACGGTGCAACGCTCAGGGCGTCATCACAGTCGAGGATACCCAGCTGGTGAGTAGTCGTAACAATCAGGTTTAACTTTTTCTTCCAGGACTGGGAGGTAGGCCTTGGAGAGCTTGCCAGCGCTGCCTTGCGTGGAGAATGGTTCCCCTGAGGTTTATTCTTATTTTCAGTTGGCGGGAACAGCGGCAGGCTCGTGACAAATTGTCCCTAGCAAATTGAGTATAAACAGAACAGAATATAGAAATTAAATAGAATAGAATAGAAATTAAAGAATAGAATAGAATAGAAATTAAATAGAATAGAATAGAAATTAAATAGAATAGAATAGAAATTAAATTAGAAAAGAATAGAATAGAAATTAAATAGAATAGAATAGAAATTAAATTAGAATAGAATAGAATAGAAATTAATAGAATAGCATATTGTCACTTTAAAAGTACACTAATCAGCATACATTAAAATGAAATTTTGTTGCCTTCAGCTCTCAAAGGGTAACCATCTCCAATATACATTACATAAACATGAGCAAAATAATAATTGTAATAATAATTTAAATATATTTTAATAATTACACATATACCCACATACACAAACATATGTGGGGCTAGACTTAATTTAATTTAATTTTAATTTTATATTGTATTGTTTTTAAATTTTGCCTTGTAAACCGCCCTGAGTCCTTCGGGAGTAGGGTGGTATATAAACCGAATTAATAAATAATAAATAAATATATGACCCAGAGAAACAATATAGTGTAGTTAGACTGTGTGTGTGTGTGTGTGTGTGTGTGCGTGTGTGTGTATACATACATACATGGCAAGAAAAAAGAATCTTGAGAGTTTACCAGACAGATGGTGTTTGGGCTGGCTTTAAAAGCTTAAAATCGCTTAATTCAGTGTTTCTCAACTTTGGCAACTTTACGGCGTATGGCTTTTCATTCCCAGAATTCCACTCTGGGAGTTGAAGTCCATACATCGTATAATGTTACCAAGGTTGAGAATCACTGGCTTAATTTATTGAATCCTCTGTGAGCACTCATGTTTATCAGCCTTTCTCAACTGGGTGGCTTGCAGATGTGTCAAGACTAAACCTCCATCTTGCTTAAGTCACCCCAGGATTGCGATTCTTACCGGCAATTAGATTTATCTTCTGTTCAGAAACCACCATGGTGGGGAAAAAGCTGAAGAACGCAGGCTTCTTTCCCACTTTTCTCTCAGAGCGAACGCCTTCACAGTAAAAGCAGACTGTGAAATTTTAAGAAATTTGTGGAATTAACATTAAAAGCTCCCTCTCTGAGGGAGGTGAAGAAATATGAAATATAAATAAATAAATAAATGAAAACCCCCCCACACAGTAAAGCAACGTCCAAGAAAGTTTCATTTCTACCAGTACAACTTGATGTATGACTGTAACGGAGCCTGTTCATCGCAGTCTTAAGTCAAATCATGACCGTTGTAAAGTGGGTCACCCACAGACCAGTCCCAATTTTATGATCTCTTTTGTGGTAGTTGTTCAGTGAATGCCATGGTCCTTAAGTGAATCAGTAGTTCACTATGGGCCGGTTTTGCCAAAAAAACAGAAGTAAAATACTGGTGCAGTTCTAGTTGCCAGATGCCCAACATGTGTTCACATGGTTGTGAGGAGGGGTACGAGCTGTTGAAACTTCAGAAACAGATTGTAAGTACCCCTGGTCAAGATCTGTCATAACATCGGACATTTTGGGTACTTGGCCACCAGCCAAGGGTTGAAAACGACAGTCGTAAGTCGAGAACAACCTGTATTCGTCCATTTCTATATAGCTAGTCCTCGGCTTATGACCATAATTGAGTCACAAAATTTTCATTGTTAAGTAATAACAATTCAGATGCTGAAAAAAGACTTTTTAGGTATCTAAAGCAGGGGTCACCTCCCTTGATGATCCAACACAGTTGGAAGCTACTACACATTGTCCTCGACTTACAACGGTCCCTTAAATTGAGTTACAGTCATTCGTTTAGTGACCATACAAAGGCTCTGGAAAAAGTGACTTAGAACCATTTTTCACATTTACGAGCATTGCAGCATCCCCAGGGTCACATGATCAAACTTCAGACGCTTGGCGACTGGCTCACATTCCTGACGGTCGCAGTGTCCCGGGTTCACGCGATCCCCCCTATGCGGCCTTCTGACAATCAGATTTAATGGAGAAGCCAGATTCCCTTAACAACCCCGTTACTCATTGAACAAGTACAGTGATTCACTTAAGATTGTAAAATGGAGCAAAACTCGCTTAACTGTTATTCTTGCCAAGTTTTAAACTCCCCTGGATAGTCAGTCGCCGCTGTTTTTGGAGGGTGGGGTAGAATCTGCCTTCCCTCTCTCCACGGGGGGGAAAAATACTTTGGGCAGCTTATACAGGTGGAAAAGATAATTGGGATTGGAGAGAGGTAGATCGCTGGTCACCCCTACAGGGCGACTTTCCGCCCTTTCCAGGGTCCCCCAGCGGTGCGAAATCAGACGTGGAAGATGGAGCTCGCCTTCCGAACGGCCACGGCGGCAAACCGGAAGTCTGCAGGGAATGGTTTTACTGCCCAGATTGTCCCTGTCTCCTGAGGGCAATCGGTGTGGCGGTTCATAGCACCCTGGATAGATTGTTCTCTAACATGTTCGTTGTCTTAATTTCCTTTCTGCACCCGGCAAAAGTCAGGAAGATGCTGTCCTGATTTGAACATACTTAAATTCCTCTTCCCTCCCTAGATTATCCTGGATACCCCTGGCCTCACCACCCCTGCCAAAGGAAAAAGGTAGGATGGGGTCTAGAATGGGGGTGTCCAACCTTGGCAACTTGAAGACTTGTGGACTTCCATTCCCAGAATCCCCCAGCCAACCTGCTTTAAGAGGGGCGGACTTCCACTCCCAGAATCCCCCAGCCAGCCTGCTTTAAGAGGAGTGGACTTCCACTCCCAGAATCCCCCAGCCAGCCTGCTTTAAGAGGGGCGGACTTCCACTCCCAGAATCCCCCAGCCAGCCTGCTTTAAGAGGGGCGGACCTCCACTCCCAGAATTCCCCAGCCAGCCTGCTTTAAGAGGGGCGGACCTCCACTCCCAGAATCCCCCAGCCAGCCTGCTTTAAGATGGGTGGACTTCCACTCCCAGAATCCCCCAGCCAGCCTGCTTTAAGAGGGGCGGACTTCCACTCCCAGAATTCCCCAGCCAGCATGGAAATCCCCCTGTCTCAAGTTACCAGGGTTGGACCTCTCTGCTGTAGACAATGGGTTGTGTGTGTGTGTGTGTGTGTGTGTGTGTGTGTGTTAAGTATTCACATTATGACCAACTCTCTTCCATTTCAGACACAACCTGGAGAAATCCATGCTCTCTGACCCGTTTGACAGCTTGAACGATGCAGATTTAGGTGAGGGCTCGGCCCGCCTTCGTCGGATGCCATTCCCTGGTTCTGCCGCGGTGGTGAGCTGAAGGCGGCAGGGCTGCCACGGGCTTGTGTGCCACAGATCCCTCTGAATTTCGGTTTGCAGTCCAAGGGGAAAGATGGCTGGCGCCGAGTTCATTTCCTCCTTTCTTCCCCCTGCTCTTAAAGTGCTGGTCCTGGTGGACGTCTCGGATCGCCACACCCGGCACCAGCTCCACCCACAGGTGCTGAGCTGCCTGAAGCAGTTTCCGCAGGTGCCCAGCCTCCTGGTCCTGAACAAGGTGGGTTTGGCTATGACCTAGGCCGGCCTTTCAGGCCTCTGTGGCTGCTGCTGACGGTGAGGACAGTTCACCAGTGGAACAACCTGCCTCTGGAAGTTGTGGGTGCTCCCATCGCTGGAGGCTTTCGAGAAGAGACTGGACAGCCATTTGTCTGGAATGATTTAGGGCAGACATGTCAAACTCGCAAGGTCACGCGACGTATCGGAACTTTTCCCCCATTGCTGGCAATGATTTCCTCGTGACGCGTCCGGCCGGCAGAGTGACACCCCTGCTTAAACAAGGGGATGGACTAGGAGACCTCAAAATCGAGGACTAGCTATATATATATAAACCCTATACCATTACAGACAAATGGCTCTCCAGTCTCTTCTTAAAAACGTCCAGTGTTGGAGCATTCACCGCTTCTGGAGACAAGGAGTTCCACTGGTTAATTGTTCTCATTGGCAGGAAGTTTCTCCTCAGTTCTAGATTGCTTCTCTCCTTGATTAGTTTCCATCCATCATTTCATTTCTTCAGGGGACTTTGGAGAATAGGTTGAACACACACACACACACACACCTTTTCTTTATGGCATCCCCTGAGATATTGGAACCCTGCCATCCCGTCCCCCAGGGTCCTTCTTTTCGTTGAACTGGACATCCCCAATTCCGGCCACCATTCTTCGTCCGTTTTAGCCTCCAGTCATCCCCTGATCCTCTTTGCTGCTCTTCTCTGCACTCTTTCCAGAGTCTCAACACCTTTTTTATATCAAGCAGCAGACTTGATTTCCCTTCTCCTTTCCGGGATCAGGTGGATCTGGTGAAGCGGAAGGGCGTTCTCTTGGAGCTGGTGGTCGAGCTCACCGAAGACGCCTTTGGAGGAAAGAAGCTGGGGACCAGGTCTCTGTACCGGCCCCCCAAGAGGGCCCAGAGCACCCCTGCAGAGGCCGTGGAGAGCGGGGCCCCGGAGAGCCCCAAGGGCCAGAAAGGCTGGCCGGGCTTCCGGGAGATCTTCATGCTGGCTGCGCTTGAAGAGGAGGAGGTGGACAGGCTGAAGGCACGTGAGTGGCCACCGGGAAGGCTTTGCAAGGCTTGTCCCAAAGGGGACTGGACTGACTAGGTGTTTTCTGTCCCTTTGAGAACGTTTCACTTCTGAACCAATGAGTTCTTCAGAGAGGGGGGCGGGGGAAGGGGAGGGAAGAGACAGGACGGAATAACAGGAGTAGGAAGGGACCCTGGAGGTCTTCTAGTCCAACCCCCTGCTCGAACAGGAGACCTTACAGCATTTCAGACCAATGGCGGTCCAATCTCTTCTTCCAGCGGTGGAGCACCCACAACTTAGGGAGGGAGGGAGGGAAGGAAAGAGAGGAGGAAGTAAAGAAAGAAGGAGGGAAGGAAGGAAGGAACTGAAGAAGCTTCTCAGAGGAGAAGTGAAAGGTTTTCAAAAAAAAAGTCCAGTTGTCCACCAACCTTGGCCACTTTTAAGACTTCAACCGTGCTGGCTGGGGAATTCTGGGAGTTGAAGTCCACGGGTCTTAAAAGTGGCCAAGGCTCCCCTGACTCAAATTCCCCGGCTACTCTTCCCTGCAGGACTGAGAATCTTTGTCGCTCCAGGTAGTCCTCGGACTTACGACCTTTTGCTTCCTGACCGCTTGAAGTGACCCAGGAGCGTTTTTTCACACTCATGGCTGTAGCAGCCTCCCCGTGGTCACAGGGTCAAAATTCGGCCGCTTGGCAACCGGCATGGCTTTACAACGGTCGCAGCCTCCCAGGGATGTGTGTGTGTGTGTGTCTTATGTGTGTGTCACAAGATCCCCTTTTGCAACCTACTGACGAGCAAAGTCGACGGAGAAGCCGGATTCACTTAACGACCGCATTCCTAATTTAACAACCGCAGTGATTCACTTAATGACTGTGGCAAGGGAGGTTGTAAAATGGAGCAAAGCTCAGCTTAGCCACCGTCTCGCCCAGCCGATGGAAATGTCGGGCTGAATTGTGTCCGTAAGCCGAGGACAGGGTGCATACGCAGCCTGTCCAGAGAAGAGATGCTGAAGCAGGCGGAGGAATTCTGAAGCCCTCTGTGCAGCCGGGGTGGGTGGGTGGGAGGAGGGGTGGCAGGGGAGGGAGGGTCAAAGAAGCAAGGGCTGTGCAGGTAGGTCTTCGCTCCGGCAGGTGTGACCCAGGATGCTTTGTGCCCACAGAAATACCTCCTGAAGCAAGCCCAGCCAGGTCCCTGGCAGTACCACAGTGAGGTCCTGACCAGCCAGTCCCCGCAAGAGATCTGCGCTAACCTCATCCGGGCCAGACTCCTGGAACACCTGCCCCATGAAGTGCCCTATCTCGTGACCCAGGTGAGCGCCCCCCCCCGGCACCCCGATCCCACCCCCGCCCCCTCCTGGCCCAGCGGATCCGTAGTGAAACTCTTGTCTCCTCCAGGAAACAGCCCTTTGGGAAGAGGGTCCCGGCGGGGAGCTCCAGATCGTGCAGAATTTGGTGGTCCCGAAGGAGAGATACCTGGTGAGTGTGTTTGTGTTTGGGGGGGGGGGCTCTCCTCTTGGCGGGGGGGGGGCAGGAGGGTGGGGGGATGCGTTTCAGTACCGTTACTTTATTCCATTTCTA